>NC_052626.1:150413845-151033845 GCF_016161935.1 Mauremys reevesii | reverse complement strand
TTGAACCGGCATTTCAGCAGCGCTGCAGAGCCCAGCACAGCCGAGGAGGAGGTCGTGGTGTATATCGTCAGTGGGTCACCTGGAAAGAGAAAGACACAGGTTTGCACTCCTGGGAACGGTCTCTGATTTCAGGCAGGACCCTGTGCGGACTGGAAACCTGCTGCAGAATCTGTTTCCAGCCCTTCCAGGAATGAAGGAAACCGTCCAAACATCTCCGGAGTGTGACTGACACATTGATTTCTGCAGAGAGCTTGAAACGACTGCTCAGAGAGGGAGGAGGCACCCCAGTTCTAGCAGCATGGTGGTCACTCTGGAGCTGAATGACAACATGATCATTTATGTTGCCATTAAGGGCTAGCTACCTGCTCGGTGCTGCAAAGCATCAGGCACCATGCATGACACTCATAGGCCTGGCCTCCCTGTCTGCAGTCCAGCTGAGCCGTCACCCCCAGAGACCTGGGTCTGTCACAGCAGGACCTGGGCTCCAGGCCCAGCTCTGCTGGAAGGGAGCTACCCCTGGGTAAAAAGGGGAGCGATGCAGGACCTCCGCAGCCCAGGAAGGCATGAGACTTTGCTCTCTTATGCAGGGGTGAAAGTAACTTAAAGGACTTACTGGTACTCCAGAGTCCTGTGGAGGGGGAGGGGCCTCAACTGGAAGAGGCGTGGCCTCTACCAGAAGAGGCGGGGCCTTTAAATCCTGGGGCTTTTAAATCAGGATTTAAAGGGCTCAGGGATTCGGCTGAAGCTAGGAGCTGGGCCCTTTAAATCACCCCCGGAGCTACCAGCTGCAGAGGCGGCTGGGAGCCCTGGGGTTTGGGCAGGGGTGAAAGTAATTTACATTTCTTACCCATATGGTCCAACCGCAAGCAACCCACCCACCTCTCCTACGTACTTCATGGATCCCTCCCATTGCATGACATAGATAGAGAAAATAAAGCTACTGTTACTACTACCAGGACTGTCTGTAATAAAACTTTACTATTGGAATAAGCCTGAAAAAGTGAACACTCGCTGTCACATTTTTCTCCGTGTCTTCCCTCCTCCTCCTCCAGCCAGGCTGCCGAGGCTCGGCTCTGTGCTTTCTCCCTGCCTGGCACTCAGCAGCTGCTGCAGAGGTTTCCCTCTAGCTGGCAGCAGGGAGACTGCCTCCTGCATGAGAACAGCTTAAACTCAGTTGTTCCCTGATGGTTCAGCCCCCAGGGTTAAGAGAGGTTTCTGGCATCTTTGTTAATTTCACTCCCAGTTGTTCGGGGGGGTTGGGAAGCTGTGTGTGACCCTGGCAGGGGCGGTTCTTTTCTGCCCCCTGGATGAGGGGATCTCCAATACTCCTAAAATACAATAGCAGGGGCCGGTTGCTGGGGTCGGGGCAGTCGGGGGCAGGCTGCAGCTGCATTGTTTGTGATACACACATTCATACATACACATACATACTGTACGTATGTGTATGTGTATGAATGTGTCACAAACAATGCAGCTGCAGCCTGCCACCGACCAGCAGCGACCGCAGCAACCGGCCCCTGTGGGCTGCTGCCTGCAGAGAGCCAGCAGGTGCCGGTGGGCTGGGTCTGCCAAGGAGTAAGTAACCAAGGCAAAAACCACAGCCAGCCAGCCAGCCGGGGAGGGAGCTGGGGGGAGGAAGGGAAAGTCGGGGTGAATGAAGGACAACTGGAATAGCCTTCATGAAATATACAAGATATTTAAAGAAAGTTTTATCAATTTCAGCCTCTGCACTCTGCAGGCAGGACAAAACAAAAAGAGATCTGAGATTGCACCCGCTGTCCTAAGGACATTTCAGGTGTTTAAATCAATATAGAAAGAGGGTGGATTGGAATGAAAACTACTATTTCTTTCAAAGGAGGCACAATAATTTCCCTGAATATTCAGTTTTCCCCTCCAATCTCTTTGTGGTTTTGTCTATGGGTGCTATTTGCTTTCCCTGTAAATCTTTAGCTGCTTTAGCAAAATTGCTTTGCCCAAAATAAACCTTAATCATCATGACACATCTTTCCACCATGTTCTCCATATTTTTTGTGTTGTTTTTTTTTAAACAGTAACATTTCAAAGAGGATCTGCAAGCGGTTTGGACATCACAGCCATGATCCTCTGCTGGGGAGGGAATGGGATAGATTTGAACTTGGAAATGGTTCCTGATTTTGCTTGTGTTTAGGAGATCCCCTCATCCCCGGCGGTAGAAAAGAACTGCCCCTGCCATGGCCACACACACCCAACAACAACTGGGAGTGAAATTAACAAGGATGCCAGAAAGGACTCCTAACTCTGAGCACTGAACTGCACAGGGAACAGCTGAGTTTAAACTGTGCTTTTGCAGGCAGCAATAGCAGGCATCTCAGCCAGTCTACTGCAAGCTAGAGCCTAGAGGAAAACCCCTGCTGGGGGTAGTGGGGAGGAATTCAGAGCCTTGTCTGCAGTCTGGCTGGAGGAGGGAGGAGACGGGAAACTAATGTGACAGTGAGTTTTCCCCTTCCACCTGCTTTTATTAGCTCAGGATTTAAGCTGTGCAGCCAAATGCTTGTACTTGTTGTGTATATTAGTAGGCAAGATCCACTCATCCGGGGGGCAGACAGGGACTGTCCCTGCCATGGTCAAACACACCCTCCCCCCAGCTACTGTGAGTGAAATTAACAAGGAGGCCAGAAACCTAGCCCTGGGGGCTGAACCATCAGGGAACAGCTGAGTTTAAACTATTCTTATGCAGGGAGCAGGCTTCTCTCTCCCTCCCTCAGTCAGTCTCCTTTTCTTACCGGTCCTCCGTACCGGCTTACTTTCACCTCTGCGTTATGAAGTGTAGATAATTATTAACTAGAAGGCCAAAGAGCAAGCAGGGAACAAGGCAGCCATGTTCATTCTCAGCTAGCCTGGCAGAATGAGGCCAGAATCCGTGGCCCCTAGCGAGTGTTTTCACACGTAAGCAAGTTACCCACTGGTTGGGTGTTAGCCACGTGTCCCCCTGCCGTGCCTGTTCACATAATAAGGCAAGACTTTAAGGCATGATTAGACTGTGGAACTCACTACAAGAAGATGTTGGTGTGACATTGCAGTCTATATGATTTTATAAAAACACGCTATGCTTCAAACTATGGTAGACTCTAAACCACCATTAATTGCCCACACTTTGCATAATTACAATAAGACCTCAGAGTTATATTTCATATTTCTAGTTTTAGATACAAGAGTGGTACATTTATACAAATAGGGTGAACACACTCAGTAGATTATAATCTTTGTAATGATACCTTACAAGAGACCTTTTGCATAAAGCATATTCCAGTTACATTATATTCACTTATTAGCACATTTTTATAAAATCATATAGACTGTAACATCACAGTTGGTCCAAAGAACTTAGCAAGATTCTGAAAGGGACTGAACATCCACTTGGAGAACAGGAATAGCCAGAGTTAGAATGGTTCATGCAAACATTTTGGAAGGGACACTAAGCCTCCTGCTTCAAGGCTTCAGTTGATCTCTAGCTATTAGAGACCAGGATGTGACCTTCACAGGGAGCAGATTATCGACTGCTGGGAGATAAAGGAATATGCCTGTAGCCCAGCTGGGAGAGATCTGCGCTGCAAGCAAGCCAGCAGGCAGCATGCCCCCGGGGCAGAGATCCAAGCTCCATCAGTCAGGCCTGTTCCCAGCTAGGGGTCCCTGCGTTTCTCCGCTGAGACCCACCAGCTGTCTTTTCAGATAAGAAATGGTCATTCTTTGGAGAGAGGCGCTGAAACGAGCGAAGGGCTTTGACTTGCAGCAGGCGGGCGCTGGTGTCTGTGGACTCTGGGTGCTGTCATGTTTATGCAAAATGTCTCTGGACAGTTTACAGCCTTGCTGTAGGATCCCAGCTGGTACGGCCAGCAGGGCCCATCGTGCCCAGCCAGGCTGGCCAATTGCATAGCCCAGGCCGGAGAAGCACTCCAGGGATTCCTACGCCCAGCGGAGCTCCCGCCGTGCCTTCGGAGAGACGCCCGATCGCGCTTCGCTGACTCCAGGTGCTGGAGAAACACCTGTTCCCTGGTGAGTTTTCCAGGAATTAACTCCCCCGCCCTGTTAAACACGGTGACTCTCTTCTAGCCTCAGCATGTCCCGTTTCAGCTCCCCAGCCGCTGGCTCTGGTGCTGCCTTGCTAGGGGACGGGCCCTCTGCTGCCAGGGTTTGTTCTCCGCGTGGGCACTTCTAGGCCAGGGTCCTGCCATCCCCTCTGAACCTTCTCTGTGCTAAGCTGAGCAGAGCGAGCGCCTCGGGGTACGTCCACACTGCACAGAGAAACCCCCAAGCGGGCCCACGTCTATTAACTCCGGCTCGTAGGGCTTGGGCTGCAGGGCTAAAGATGTTCCCAGCCGGGCTGGAGCCCAGGCCCCGAGACCTGCCCACCCTTGCTGTGTCTCCGAGCCAGGGCTCCAGCCCCATGGACTGGCTACCCGGCTGTTCTGTTCACGTGGTTTCTCTGGGACGTTGGAACAAGCTGACAAATCCTTGCCCGGTAAATATCAGCACCGAAACAGCCCCCACGCCGGTGAGCTTAGAGGGGCACTAGAGAGGAATCTAGCCATGGGATCCTGGTACTGAACAGGGTGTTACCGCAGCGGGAGCAGGTTACAGCACCCGGGTCGTTTCCCACCCTGCTACTGGCGACCCTGCAGCACGAGCAGTGGCAGATTAATGATTTTGCCGCCCCTAGGCCCTGAAATAATTGACGCCCGCCCACCCCGGCCTCGGCGACTCCACCCTTTCCCTGCCCCCATTCCAACCCCTTCCCCAAAGTCCCCACCCCAACTCTGCCCCCTCCCTGCCCCTATTGGATCCCTTCCCCAAATCCCCGCCCCGGCCCCGCCTCTTCCCCCAGCGCGCTGTGTTCCCCCTCCTCCCCGCCTGCCCTGCGAATCAGCTGTTTCGCGGCGCAAGCGCTGGCAGGGAGGGGAGAGAAACAGGACGCGGCAGCGCGCTTGTGGGGGAGGCGGAGGCGAGCTGGAGTAGGGGAGGGGAGCTTCTCCGTGGGTGCTCAAATTTGCTGCCCTAGGCCTAGGCTTTGTCGGCCAAGGTGATAATAGGCTGCTGAGTGTGAGCCTGGGCTGTGGGGCTCGGCGCTGTCACGGGGTCCCCGGGCGCTGCTCTGGAACTGCTCCCCACCAAACCAGGCAGGACTCTGGGGAGCCTCCTCTCCCTCGGAGCAGCCTGTCTGCAGGGCAAGAAGCTCCCACGGCTTCACCTCCTGGGTCTCTCCTTGGAGCATTCAAGTATCAGAGGGGTAGCCGTGTTAGTCTGGTTCTGTAGAAGCAGCAAAGAATCCTGTTGCACCTTATAGACTAAGAGACGTTTTGCAGCATGTGCTTTCGTGGGTGAATACCCACCTTGCATCCGACGAAGTGGGGATTCACCCACGAAAGCTCATGCTGCAAAACGTCTGTTAGTCTATAAGGTGCCACAGGATTCTTTGCTGCTTGGAGCATTCAGCGTCCTCTGCCCCTCCGCGCACGTCCCCCAGCGAGTTCGCCCAGGCGGGGTCCTGGGGGGGGGGCACAGGGTCCTGCCCCCCCACTTTGCAGTCAGACGTGACTCTCAGCCAGCCAGTAACACAGAGGTTTATTCGATGACAGGAACAGGGTCTAACACAGAGCTTGTAGGTACCGCGATCCGGACCCCTCGGCCGGGTCCATTCTCGGGGGCAGGGCCGTCCTTAGCCATAGGCAGAATAGGCAGCCGCCTAGGGCACCACTAGGTCTGGGGGCACCGCTCTGCCAGGAGCCGGGACAGACGGGAAGCAGTGGAGCACGTAAGAGCAGGCTGCTGGGTCCTAGAGAGAGCCGAACGCAGCACAGTCTGAGGGAGGGGATTGGCTGCGGGGGTCTCTGGGAAGGGGCGGGGGAAGGAACTCACCTGTGAGTGTGACTCTTTCCCCCGGCGTGAGGTGAGGCAGGCTTGGCAGTATCCTTTCTTGTCCCCCATAACGTCCATTCTTCTCCCGCCCCTGCCCCACAGAGCACCCCATCTTTCTCCCTCCCCGCCACGGAGCACCCCTCTCTCCCCCCTCCCCTCCCTGGCTGCCTGCTGAGGAATGAAAGTGAAAGTAACTCACTTCCTTGGCAGGCAGCCAGGATTGGAAGGGTCGCACAGGGCTGGGCTGGGCATAGCCAGATAGCATGTGCGAAAAATCAGGACGCGGGTTGGGGTAGGGTGAGCAAGTGTCCCACTTTTATAGGGACAGTCCTAATTTTGGGATCTTTTTCTTATATAGGCTCCTGGTGCCTATATAAGGCAAAGCCCCAAATATCGGAACTGGCCCTATAAAATCAGGACATCTGGATCTGGTCACTCTAGCTGGGGAGCGCGTCTCTCCCGGGCTGGCTGTGATCCATCTCATCCGGGGGGAGCTGCACTGGGCAGGATGAGCTGCTGTGGCTCCGTGGGTGCCCTGTCCCTGAGATCAGATGCTGGGCTAACTTCCCCATGGTCCGTTGGGCTGGCGGTGGTGCCCATTGGCGTGTGATCAGACCTGAGGGTTTGCTGCTGCTGTTGCCACTCTGCACCCCAAGAGGTGGATTTTGGGGTCCTGCAGTTTTCCACCTATCTCCTCCTCTATTGCAGCTGTTGGACGAGCAGGCTCCGGGGGGGGGGGGGGGGGGGGGTGACCCAAGCAAGAAAACAGTGCTTTGTTGCCCTTTATTTTGTGATTTAAAAAATTTGGTCGCAAAAAATGCTTGCTAACAATCCTGAATTCAATTTCAATTTAAAAAAAAAATTCAATATCTTAGCCAAAAACAGAAAATTAAGTTGTTGACTATTTGTGACAAGTTTGGTATGGGGAAGGCAGTGGCCCAGTTTTCATCAGAGAAGCAAAAAATGTTGCCTGACTTTCCTGTAGCCCTGTTACTGCTAAACAGAGCCCTCCAACAACTGTAAGATGCTCCTCTCCTTACTAGTGTATAGAGCAGTGGTTCCCAAACTTTAACAGCCCGTGAACCCCTTTCACTAAATTGTGAAATGTCATGAACCCCCTCCTAAAAAATGAATATTTTCAGGGATTTAAGTTTAAATTTCTGCAGTGTGATGGATGCCCCAACTGCCCACCCCGCTCTTCCCGGGGATCAGGCTGGGGTTTGGGCTGCCGGTTCCCCCGCTGATGGGGGCAGGGCTCAGGCTGCCAGCCCCGCTCTCCCTGGGGCTCGGGCTGCCAGCCCCGCACAGAGCACTGGGGTTCAGGCTGCCGGCTCCCTTGCTGACCACTGGGACTCGGGCTGCCAGCCCAAACTGCCTGGCCCCGCTCTCCCTGGGGCTCGGGGTGTCTGCCCTGCAACCGGGTCCCACCTGCTGTCTCCAATACCTGAGGTCCTCTGGCTGCCATTAGTGACATTTTTCTGGCGAACCCCCGTAACGTTCTGCAAACCCCCAGGGGTTTGCGAACCCCAGTTTGGGAACCACTGGTATAGAGCAGGGGTCAGCAACCTACGGCACACGTGCCAAAGGTGGCATGCCAGCTGATTTTTGATGCTCTGGGGTTCTGGCTGCTGCCCCATTGCCAGCTGGGGTCCTGGCCGCCGGCCCCACTCAGCACTCACTGCTGGCCTGGGGACCCACAAGGAACCCCAGGCTGGCAGCGGGCTAAGCAGGCCGGCAGCTGAGACCCCAGCTGAGCCACTCAACCCACTGTCGGCCTGGGGTTCCATTCATTCAGTTGGCAGCAGGCTGAGTGGGACTAAATTCAATGAAATAGGAAAACGAGCAACTAATGACAAAGTGCAAGAACCTAGAGAACCTCCTGAAGCACAGTGATAGTTTTGATTTAAATGGACTTGAACTGTATGAAGAATTGAGTACACTGTCATCAATGGTGCCACATGCAAAATCAATGATGGACATTGTACAGTTTACTCATACCAGCAAACTTGTTGAGATATATATCTATATCTATATATATCCTAATATGCACATTGCCACTAGTATTCTACTGACAATTTCTGTAGCAGGAGCATCAGGAGAACAGAGTTTCTCAAAACTAAAGCTCATTAAAAACTATCTCCGCTCTACAATGAGTCAGGAACGCTTGACTGGTCTTGCTATTCTTGCAATCGAAGACAACATCACTTTGTCTTTGTCATACGATGACATTACTGATTTTGCAGCAAAAAAAGTCAGAAAGATTGCTTTTAATTAAAAACAAATCCTTGTTTTGTCCTGTTCATATAAATTTCCGATAAAATGTTGACAAATTAAAAAAATTATATTATTGCATCATTCTGTCAAATCAGAATTTTTTCTATATTGCTACTTCTTTAGTGCTAGTCCATCAGCATTACAGTGTGCTTCATTAAATTAAACTGGTTTTAATAACATGCATGTGGCAAGTTTTCCAATAGTGTAAGCTTATGTTTGTGTTGCTCTGAGCAACACGACAGGCACAGGGGCACCAGTTTAATAATCCCACCTAGGGCACCATAAATCCTAAGGACGGCCCTGCTGGGGGGCAGTGAGCCAGACCCCCATGTCTGCACTTCACTCCTCGTCCCCAGCCAGCTCCAGACTGACACCCCCTCCAGCCCCTCCCCCTCTGCTCAGCTCCTTCCCCGGGCCAGGAGGTCACCTGACCCCTTTGTCTCCAACACCTTCAGTTGGCACCTTTGCAGAGGGGGGGCCCAGGCCATCAGTTGCTAGGCGACAGAGTCCCAGGCATTTAGGTGCACTGGCCCCTTCCTCTGCAGCAATCACACCCCCTGACCCCACCACCTGGATATTAAGAGCTGCAGAGGGGACACTGAGGCACCAACACAGTATTCAGAGAAAACAGTCAGAACATTCCCAGTTCGTCACAGGGGCCGCAGGTTTTTCCTGACAGTGCAGACGGACCCCAAGTCTCTGTCCGTGAGGCAGGTCTCTGCCCCTCCGGCCGGGGTCCAGGAGCGCCTGACCGCGCTCACCACCGAGCCCTCGAAGGGCCCTTTCCCCTGGGCTCAGCTCCAGGGGGTTTCAGGTTCTGCCTGCGGTGAAATCCTGCTGTTCCCCAGCTGTGCCCCACACCCAGCACAGGCCCTGGCTTCCCGAGGACGGAGCTGGCCAGACCCCCCTCCCCGCACACAGCACCCGTAGCCAGACCCCCCTCCCCGCACACGGCACCCGTAGCCAGAGATCCCCCCCGCACACAGCACGCACAGCCAGAAAGTGGCTCTCCCTCTTGCCCCGGTCTGTCTCCCCGCCCCCCAGCACAGCCTGTCCCCTCCCACCTCTGCCATGTACACAATCCCCTGCACCTCCGGGTCATTCCCACGGGCCCTGCTGGGGCGCCCTGCCCTGCCCCAGGACACTGGGGTCTGTACTTACCGGCCACCCCAAGGAAGAGGAGGGGGATGAGGAGATCTGCCAGCCCCATGGTCCCTGCCCTCCGTCCCCACAGCGTCACTGTCTCCTTCTCCGGGGCTGGCAGGGCTCCCAGCAAATTCCCTTTCACTTTCCATGGATCACGGGGAGCGGCTGTAAAACGGGGCAAAGGGTGGAGATCAGGGGTTCCGATATCGCCGGGCGAGGCTCAGACGCACCCGGCACCAGCGTCTGCCTGGGACTGTCCCTGCCCCCCACACACCAGCACTCTGGGGGCCCAGTGGGGCAGGGCCAGCCCGACACAGGCGCTGCCCCAGACGGGGTGCCTCGGCTGGGCCCAGGGGCGTTATTCTGCCCCAGAGCCACCTGGGTCCGGCTAACCCCTGCTGAGGCGCTGGTCGAGTCAGGCTGTAGATTACGGGGTCACAGGCTGTCCTGGTACCCCGCCCCCCGCCCCGTCCAAGCCTGGCCCCGCTGTGGGGCGGCAGCGCCAGGATCCCCATTGCCCAGAGGGGACCCGAGAGGCTGAGTGATGGGCTGTTACGGACTCCGAGGTTGGGCCCACTCGTGGCCCCGTGCGGTCTGTGGGGGGGGCCCCTTTCAGTGCGACAGCCCTTCTTGGGGGGCCACTCTCTCTCGGGGTCAGGGCCCTCCACCTCCTGGAGCCGCACCTCTCTGAGCCTCAGCACATCTGCCTCTGCCGTGGGCCCCTCAGGGAGTCCCCTCGCTCTGGGCCCCCGGGTGTGATTTGTTAGACTGTTATAGCTTATTAAAATACGTGTGTGTTAAACCCAATATGTCATTTGTAACGATAGAGCAGCAATTCAAAATGGAGTCTGAACCACCATTTTGTAAACTCCATCTTGTCCCCCCCTGTGCCCTGTCATCCCGGCCCGGCAACAACCGGATCAAACTGGTTTTTCCCGCCACGGGGCGAGCTCAAGAGCAATTTTACCTCAGCCCGTTTTCCGCCTTTGCTGGGACCGTACCATGTTTTCCCGCCACCGACGGCGGAAAAGGCCGGCGCTCACCGACAAGTGGCGCAGTCCGTCCTAGTGACTGCGCGTGCGTGGCTCAGGCCATCCGTGCGACGACTGTAGTCGGGTTTTACACGGCTATTGCCGGGGTGTTTGGGGTTCTGGGCCTGAGCTTCGTGCTCCCGTTGTAAGCGGCTGTTTCCCTGTTTTGTGTTAATTTCTACAGTTACGGTTTATTCATGCTTCCACCTGCCACCATTGTCCTCAGTCCCGCCACACACTTACCCGTTGTCAGTCGTTATTTCTCCCACCACACACGAGGGCAAGGGAGGGGGCCTGTCTGTGCACCCGGCCGCCAGGGACAGACATGGGAGATACGGGGCTGCTCTTCTGAGCAAAAGGGGCTGGTCTGATCTCTCGATCCCTGCACCACTAGCCACAGAGTTACCTGGGCTCCCCTGCGAGGTGACACCTCCACCCCCCGAAGGGGATAATGCCCCCCCCCGCCCCCCGTTCTCTAGCCCCCAGCGACTCTCAGCCAGCGTAACCAGGGGCGGCTCTAGACCCCAGCGCACCAAGCAGGCACTTGGGGCGGCCGTTTCCCGGGGGGGCGGCATTTGGCTCCGGTGGAGCTCCCGCCGGCATGCCTGTGGCAGGTCCACCGGAGCCGGGCAGCGGACCTGCCGCAGGCATGACTGCGGCGGGTCCCGTCTTCCGCGGCTCGGTTGAGCTCCGCAGGCATGACTGCGGCAGGTCCGCTGGTCCCGGGCTCCGGTGGACCTGCCGCAGGCATGCCGGCAGGAGCTCAACCGGAGCCGCGGGAAGAGGGGACCCGCCGCGGGACCGGGGAAGGGCGGCGCAGCGCTCCGCGCTGCTTGGGGCAGCGTGATTTGTAGAGCCGCCCCTGAGCGTAACACAGGAGGGTTTATTGAGAGCTGAACCCAGTGTTGCCAGCACAGAATGCTCGAGGCAGCAACAGGGGTTCGTTGCCCGGTGTGCTTCGCTCCAATAAACACACCAAGGTGGAGAAGCAGACAAAGTTTATTTGAGACCTCAAAGCGGTGCAGGGAGACACAGACACGTCTCAAATCAAGCACCCAGATACAAACAGCCTTTCTCTCTTTATACATAACTTCAGCTAAGCATTCCCATTACCCCACTACTCCTCCTCTACCCCATTTCCCATATAGTGGATACATTATCACTAGCAATTACACTAAGCAAGTTAAATCATTCTTGGCAACAAACAATTCATCTCGTTAGTGACTTTTTCTTGACCGGTTATTTTTATTTCACTCCCTCTGATTTGTTATCCTGCCCCCCCCCCCCCTTTGCCAGGTGCAAGCAGGCCTCATTATTGCCTCCTGGTATCAGTGTTGCACTGATAACTAGCTGCTACACATTCCATCCTCGGTTACTGGCCTGCTAGATCGATTAGAGTTTAACATGGGGGCCCTCTGGTCAGACATGGAGTGACTTTAGTTCATTCAGGCCTAATACAGATGCCTGATGACACCAACAATTCCCCCCTTTGAGAATACTCAACAAACTTTTGGCTGAGTTTTCTCATACTTTGAGGACAAAAAGCAAGTAAGCTCTAGGGAGCTGGGGTTATTAATGAGGGGGTATTCAGTCCCACATGCATCCTCCCCATGGACCCGGCAGGATTCGGTATGTGGGAGCCCACACCCACCCTAACCGGTCCATATGCTTGGAAGGAGCACTGTGAATGTCCACACTTCCATCCAGAAAGTGTCCAAGTGTGTCTCCATGGCCACAGATCAGATGGTTCCTGACGTGTCTGTAAGGGCAGTGGGCCAAGTCTGGTGCTCAAGATCACTCCAAATGGCCATCAGCTGGTCATTCAGGAAATCCTGAATTTCTGAACATGCTAGCTCCCACTGCAATGCCTTCCCAGCCTCAGTGATATTCAGTACCATCTCTGTCAGTAACGTCTGGGTCATAGAACTAAGGGTGGAAATGACATGTAACTCACCAACTCCAGCTTGTACTTGGGATAGCTGAGCTTCAAAAATAAGGCTAGTGGCCTTTTCTAGTCGTCCCAATTCCTTATCATATTCTTGGCCTTTAAGAATATTCCAAATGGCTGTTACACTGTTAGCCCCAGCCCACAGGGATCTGCTCAATTTCTTTTTCCAGAGGAAATAACCCAGGCTCTTTATTGTGCTAATCTAATGGCAGCCCCTTGTGAGCAATCTGGGTATGTAAAAGTGATTTAAAAACTGGATAAAGGCAATGTCATTTAAAATCCAATTAGGGAGGGCAATACATACTGAAGGATTTATCCAAAACACAGGGCGCAGCCTGTAGAATAAACCCCAAAATCCAATCAATACCACATTCCCAAACATGGGTTCCTGTAACAGGCGGGTCCGGGGCTCAACCCTCCGAGGGGAGGAGGGGAGCCACACCGGCCTGCTGGTCTCAGGTGGGCTCTGCCCTGTCCCTTTAAGGCTAGACCACAGAGTCAGAGTCTACTGGGGCTCCGGCCTTTGGCTGCAAGGCGGAGCAGGAAACAGTACAGGGGGAGCTCAGGCCTCTTGCAGCAGGCTGAGCAGTGTGGAGAGGGGGATACCTGCCACCCGTGAGTGGGGTGGCAGGGGGGACACAGGCCCACCCACTCCACTGTGTGCCAGCCCGGGGCCCTAGGCAGCGGTCGTCACCGCTGACGGTCAGTGGGGTCCTGACCGCAACACACTGACATGGGTATTGTCTGGTCAGCAGCCTGACTGAGGTCGGCTGCCCCCGGGCCACTTCCAA
Source organism: Mauremys reevesii (assembly GCF_016161935.1). NCBI lineage: Eukaryota > Metazoa > Chordata > Testudines > Geoemydidae > Mauremys > Mauremys reevesii. The sequence continues at coordinate 151,020,763 of NC_052626.1, read as the reverse complement.
TGTCCCCCTCTTGTCCTACCTGGTCCATGGCGTCCGGTCCCGGGAAGTCCCACTGCATGGGCTCCTCACAACCCGGGCTGGGGGGTAGATCGGGCAGTTCCTCGGGGAAGTCCGGCCAATCGTGCTCCGGGGGTTCCTCGGGGTAACAGCAAGGTAGCGGGGAAGCTCCTCCTGGCTCCTCGTCGTAGGTGGCACGGGGAAGCTCCAGCAGGTCTTCCCAGTAGCGAGGGGGGTCTCCGGCCAGTCCGGGTAGCTGCCCTGGACCCCAGCGGTTTCCCCGTCAGGAGCTCCCTCAGGCAGGTCTGCTCCCCGCGGTGGCTGGGCACTGACTGGGCTGGAAGGGCCGGCTTTTATCCTTCCGGGTCGCCCTCTGACCCTCTGAGGGGCGGGCTCACCACTCTGTAGTCCCGCCCCTTCCTGTGTCCGGGGCTCAACCCTCCCCAGGGAGGAGGGGAGCCACACCGGCCTGCTACAGTCCCACAAGTTTCTTCCTGCCAGTGTATAATTCCTTGGTTTCTTCACCAGGGTCAGTTCTCAATGTCCTTTCTGGTCAGGAATTCCTGGACTTTGGCAATGTTAGTGGAGTGAGTGTTCCTTCTAGAAAAGTTCAAAGGCACAGTAGATCTGTCAGTGGACAAGGGAGAGGTTAACAAGCACGTCACCTTGTCCTTTTTCCCTGCTGTCCAGAAGACACAGTAAAACTAGAAAAAGGAATAGGCTAACCATGAGTAGGAGAATCCTCCTGAGGTGGAGGGGTCTTTTTGCAGTAGGAATCATGGGTCCAGGCAGTCAGTCTTTGGCACTTCACAGCGGTGTTGGTAGTCAGCAGGACTTAATAAGGGCCTTTCCAGCATGGAGCCAAAGCAGTCATTCATTGGTGGACTTTTACATTGATCCGGTCTCCTGGTTCCAAGGAGTGGCAGGGCTGCTAGGGACTTCGGGTAGTGCTTCTTTACCTGTGAGAAAAGAAACCTAACACATTTCATTAGTGTCTTTGCAGATTTTACAGCTGCTTGGGTATATTTAAGCCCCCCTTTTCTTGGTTGTTAGCCAAGTCTTAGCTGTGAGCAGTGTCCTTGAACGGAGTCAGCGCCTTATCCTTAGACTGAGCATGTTAACTATTTTTTCTCAGTTAACTCGTTCTTTTTCCTTCTTGGCTTTTTTTTTTTTAAAACCTACAAAGGAAAATTTTACTTTTTACTTATACACATTGCCGTTATACAGTACATTAGTCTTATTATTTAATGTATGCCACACTTAACCCTTTCACTAAAATAACCTTATTACAGAGCTTTGGAACAACAAGCCAGGACAAGCACACCCACTTTGATGAGTTTATTCAATACAACCTCTAGTCCAATAGCTTCCCACCATCCCCAGCCCTCTGGCTAGAAATCTGAGATAGCCAGAAGGATCCCATGTACAATATGGGGAGTGGGTTAACTTTTCATGTCCTTGCTTCCAAAGACTGTTAGTATGTAAATTTTAAAAACAATTTTCAATTAAAAGATTTGGCCAATAAAGTTTCTCTTTCTCTTAAGGAAATGTACTAGACTTTAGTATATCACATTTTTCCTGATGTATTCAAACACTTTGTATTCTAAGTTGAACAAAACAAGTATCTGCATTCCAATCCAACCCTTCCACTTGATTTCAAACCAGACCATCCCATGAAAATATTAAACACAACAATTCTGGCCACGAGACAAACACCACAAGACAGAACATAGAACACAAAACATAATTTTTACTCTGTCAGTAAATGCATGGTATGTTGAATGCTGTTCAGCTGGCATTAGTTTTCTCTGATTATCTGAAAGACAAAAACAGAGGTCTACCCCTTCTGGGCAGTCAATCATTGCTTAAAATATACAAATACCCTTGTTGATTTTAGGCAAAACAGGGGAATTACCCCATATTTTCTTGTATGTGCTTTATAGGCAGCCCAGGTTTCAGTGGCTTCTACCTTATCAGTTAGATAATTTGCATTAATACAGATGCTTTCTGGCTTGCTTTTTACTTTTAACTCCTGCTTTTAAACACTGAAAGAAAACATCACCACTTATAGTGCCTTAGAGCCTAACAAAATTTCAATTACATAGCACTATATACATTCTTTAGATAATTCAACTAAATGGTTCATAGCCAAATGATTGCAATCTAATAATGTCTTTGCCTGAATTTATTTACAAACATTTCAAAGACACCAAGAATTTTTCTCTTTAGCATTCTTACAAAGTTCAACTGCTGTTCCCTCCAGCAACTACAGAGTTAACTTCTCACTTCTTCCTTCCACTAGACCCTCAAAAGTTTCCAACCTGTTCTCCAATCTCTCTGTCTGTTGCCTGCCCGCCTGGGCCCGATCCTGCTTTTCTCGCTGAACCGTCCCTTCCATGGGTACCAACTTATTCCACTACCAGTTTAGCTAGGAGGGTGGGCTTCTCAACTAGCCCCCACCCTTCTGGTCTTTTCCCTAAAACATTTTTACTCACAAGACTATCCGAGTCCTCCCTTTTCTCCAACTACTTTATTGCCCAGTCCCGCTACGACTGGGGGTAGATCCATATGCCACCCTTCCCGGTCAACCAGGGTGGACAGAGGAATGCTAAACCCCCCTCCAGTTCTCAGACCTACTGCGGCTGAGAGTGGGCACACCTTTAATCATACAATCCTCAACATATAACACCAACAGTACCAAACAAAGCAAGCATAAAATAACAAGGGTAAAACAGATAGATGGTGTAAATTCTGCAGGGCTCCCCCATTCTCTATTGCTCACCAAACTGTGACAAATTTCTATTACCAATCAGTCCCTCATGTCAGGTGATCAGGCTGACACTGCAGGACGTTGGGGGAAGATAAAACACACCATATAACCGAATTTTAAAGCTTCATTAAAAATAATAAAACAACAATGGAGAGTGTTGGGAACGCTCCCACATCACTCAGGAAAAATATGAATGCCCCAAGCCTTAAGCCACTTCAATACTCACACATGTCCAGACTGGCCACGTCTGTGTATAACTTTCACAGAAGGGGAATAGGTGGACGGGAGATTATCCTGTATACAGCTTGTCCAGAATTTCCAACATGCTTCCGCTCTTGGGGTGGCTGTTCTTTTACACCCTGGAATCTCCTGCGGTGTCTTTCAGAGATTCCAGTCCAGATTCCAGCCTGTGGCTTCTCCAGTTTCACCAAGCCAAGCTGAATTTCAAATTAACCCATTCCTAGACAAATTGCTCACACTGTGTCAGAGGCTTTTCTTTGGTGATTAAAAGCTCCTCTGAGATATATGATCTTATCTAGATTGAAGGTAAAGATTCCAATTCTCTAAATACCTGCAGGTTTTAGGACCATAATGTACGTACATGTAACATGCTGGGGTACCCTTAGGGGGTGAGGTGGAATGTTTAGACTGTCCCTTACCCATTTTCCCCTTACACACAGAGAGGGTGCCCTGTCCGCGCTAGCGGCACATAAACTAAGGATCTCTCCCTACAGGGCACTCACACGGGAGAGACTAATGAGGATGACCACGACTCTCCTACACCTCCCTTCAGCAAAGAGCGTCGGCCAGTCTCTGGGAGACGGCGCCTCTTACTCTGATTGCGTCCAGTGAGATGATCAGACTGTCAGTAGCCCACACAGAAAGGAGAGGGGAGGGAAGATGGGTTCACACACTCCTAGACCCAGGCAGCTTCCTCGCCGGACTATGCCAGGCCGAGTCAGCCCACCGTGGGTCGGATCTCCTACAGATCCACTAGTTACCGGGCTTGCGTTAGAGCAGTCCTGGTCAGGAGCTTTCGCTTCACAGGGTAATCTGGGCGTCTTCCGGTAACAGTCACTCACACTGGTACACACACACACACACCAAGGCCATTATTTCCTATTACCACGATGCATCTTATCTTGCTGCACAGTCAATAAGTTCAGATGGCACGAGCCCAACAGAGACAGACGTCCCCACGGACAGTTCTCCTCCCAGTGCAGCTCTGGGGCATATGATGGGGGATTTTTACAAGAGCTCTCCATACAAACAGCTTCAGAAGCTACTTGTTCACTGACAAAACAGGAGTAATTGGAGGATCGTGTTGTAATTAAGTGATCCTTCTGGTGGCCACCTTTCCTGGCTCTCTAGCTGATACTGAGGCCAGTCAACTGTACAGAACCTCTTTAGATTACTCTTAGTCATCGGATCCAAACCAAGCACCTTCCAATTTGCTAGAATGCATTCTAGGGACGTACACCTTGCCCTACCGGCCGTACCCTGTCCCTGCCCCATACCACGGGCTTGCCCTTGACCCACTATAGGACGCTCTCTCGTCTAGTGGGAATTACAACGGCTGGGCGTCCCGAGCCTCAGGCAAAAGTCCACACCACTGGACTGTTCCTACCTTATCCGCAGGACCAGTTCCTCACCGTCGCCCGCAGCTGCTTCTCCACTATCTGAGTGCGTTGCACCGTTGTGTCCTCCAAGGTCAGCCTGACGCGTCTCTGCCGAGGCCCCCGGTAAAGGCACCGGTGCGCGCTGGGCGTCGGCTGTGACCGTAGTCTGCTGGCCATCGGAGGAGTCCGGGCAAGGCACAATTTTTCCTCGAGCCCACCCAGGGACACCAAAACTGTTGCCGGCACAGAGGCCCGAGCGGGGGGCAACAGCGAGGTTTGTTGCCCGGTGTGCGTCGCACTAATTAACACACCAGGGTGGAGAAGCAAAACCAAGTTTATTTGAGCCCAAATAAGGTGCCAGGGAGACATAGCCATCTCAAATCCTGCACCCCCGCACGCAGGCGGGGTCCCAGCATTTATACCCCTTTGTGAGGGTTTATCTGTACTTTCCCACCGTGGGGGCTACGTTCTCATGCATATAACTTTAATTACAGCATCTGCTTTCCGCCTGTCTTATCTAGTATTGGCTGCATCTAGTGCCAAGCAGCCTTGCAGCTGCCAGTAGCCAGCACATAGCACAAGAGGTTACAAACGTTTAGTAAGGCTAACAGAAGCACTTCACATAAAGGTACTTTGGTTCACATAGGCCCAAAGCCATCCTCCCGAGTTACCTAGATTTATGCCTAGTGACACCAACAAAGGCAAACTCATCAGAAACAACAAACTCCCTCTCCCCTCACTTCATTGAACCAGTAACACCCAGGGACACTGAGTCCCACCCCCCTGCATGCTACCCCCTGGGAAACACAGAAAACCCCCCCACTTCGTCACCCAGGCCCAGCCAGGCTGTGTCAGAGCAGGGAAGTGAACCTGGCGCCCGACGTCCCAGCCCAGCACCCCGGCCATAACCCCACCCCCCCATCTGAACAGAGAATGGGGGAGGGGTCTGATGGAGCACCCCAAACATAACCCCAGCCCCCCCCAGCTAAACAGGGAATGGGGGAGGGGTCTGACAGCACCCCACCCCCCCAGCTAAACAGAGAATGGGGGGAGGGGTCTGACAGAGCACCCTGGCCATAACGCCCCCCGCCCCCAGCTAAACAGAGAATGGGGGGAGGGGTCTGACAGAGCACCCTGGCCATAACCCCAGCCCCCCCCAGCTAAACAGGTAATGGGGGAGGGGTCTGACAGACAAGCCGAGTGCCTGTGACAGGGACTGTTTCACACAGTGGTGAGAGCAGGAGCCGGTATCAGGAATTACAGCCCAGGATAAACCCAGGGCCGGCAATAGGAACGAGGGTCAGGGTGGGGTCACCATGCAGGCCCAAGCACTATCACAGCCACCAACCTACTGCTGCTGCTGCTGGGGTGAGCTGCTGTCTGCTGAGTCTTCCCACCAATCAGGGGCCGGCTGCACTCGTTAGGTGGCTCAGCCCAGACTGGCCCTAACCCCGGACACCCAGGGGTGGGGGCGGGTTGCAGGCAGCTCGCTGGCTCGGCCCTTTCCCGGCTCTTGTGCAATGAGGAGTTTTGGGGAGGGGTGTTGCTCCAATGGCAGGAACTGCAGAGTCCCCCGGGCGGCCTGGACCTTGCCCTGCCGGCCTGTGACTCTGCCCCGAGGGGGCCGGGCCGGGGGGGCTCAGCCTGGGGGTAGCAGGGCCCGGCTGGGCGCAGGCAATGCCAGAGATGCTTGTCACTAACGCCAGGTTCGTTCTCTGCTGGCTATGCAGAGCGTGATTGTGAAGCTGAGCGTGTGAGACGCGCACAGAGACTGTCTGAGTTTTATTAACGCCGCGATCACTATAAGCAAACTCACAGGACTAGAGCGACAAGCATCGCAGCAGGATCTGCCCCGGGTACACTCACAGGGCCGCGGGTTCCCCTTCCGGGGAGATAAGCGTGAAGGGCGTCACCGCCCTGCCGGCCCGAGACCCCCCCTGAGGGCCGGTTTGGTTCCCCACCTGTCCCTGATACCCCCTCTCTGAGACCACATGGGATTCCGTCTCGGCCGCGTGCCCACGTTTGCCGTTCCTGGGGCTTGGGCAGCTGGAGGGGTCTCTGCGGCGCAGGTCAGGGGTCTGGCTGCATAAAGCGGTGGCGGGGGAGCCAGGCCATCCCACGCCCTGTGGCTAAACCTTCTGGCCCCAGGCAACTCACTCAAGCTAAGGGTTGTTCGAGCTCACACGGGCCGGCCCTGTGCTAACGCCGCCACCAGGCCTCCCGCGACACCCCGGCTGCAGGTCCCTGCCAAGCCCCTTGCAAAGGGATCTTGTCGTCCCGTCACTTCCTCCTACCTGCAGCGCAGCCTTAGGTTTATTTGCACGAATTTAACAGGCAGGGGCTGGGGCAGGGCAGCAGGAAGGAGGCTCTTGAAGCTGGGGAAATATTTGCACTGTTAGTTTTATTTGCACGAATTTATCAAGCAGCTGAACTTGTTCTGAGATATAAATGATCATTCGCAGATCTCCTGAGCTCAGGTCGTGGGTCAAAGGTTGACGTGTGTGTGCCCTGAGGATGCCAGGCAGGGAGTAGCAGGGCCCAGGCGACACCTGACCCGAGCGCTGGTTCCCAGCAGAAGGGTCCGCGGGGATCAGGGAGGGGTCACAGCCCAGTAACAACAGCTGCAGAGGGCATGCAGAGAGACGGCTTCACTGCTGGCCTGAGCGCTGACCAGAGAGAAAACCACACCCCAGCCACACACCGGACACAGCGAGGGGCCGGGGACACGGGGGCGACCACGCAGGAGTCTGTGACGGTAGCAGAGGGGACACAGGCTGTGTCTGTGCAGAGAGCTCCTGCTGCGGCAGTAAGGGCAGGGTGCTGCACATGGCGGCTGGGAGGCCGGAGCGCAGGAGGCCACAGGCCGAGGGGACGCGGGAGGCACGGACAGCGCTGCGGGGATGGAGAGCCATGGTGCTGCAGGCAGCGGTGGGATCCTCCTATCTGCTCCATGAGGAGATCGCCTCCCGAGCCCGCTGGAACCTCTGACGCAGGGGGTCCCAGATCCGCTCCGTCGCCTGCTCCATCGCCTGCTCCGCCATCTGTGCGCCGGCCAGGGGGGAAGAGCAGAGTTAGTGCCCAGAGGGAGAGACATGGGTCACAGCTCAGGGCCCCGTCTCCACAGGGGCCAGGCCCCTCAGCTGTCTAGGGCTGGTTACAGGTGCTGACACCAGCACAGGGCGTCTCCCTGGACAAGGTGCTATGAACAAACCCCCTGGGGGTCGCTTCTCCCCGTGTGTGAGGGTGACACCCCCCACCACACCCACTGTCACTGGGGCAGGCCCCGTTTTTCCTGTGCCTGCCTGGGAATGTCTCTCAGGACACCGAATCGTCCCGGCTCTTCGCCCCGCTCTGGAGCGTCTGGCCCCACACGCGCCCGGTCGGGACGAGGCTGCACAGAGCGAAACGGGCTCTGGGCCGGCCCTGGGAACGAGGGGTGAGGGAGGACGTGTCAGACCAGCACAGACAGGGCCAGAGGGGTCTGTGTTAGCCGGGGGCCCGATGCTGGGGCCAGTGCTGGGCACTCACTGGGCAAACAGCCCTCACCTTCCTCGGCCGGCTGCCGGTGTCGCAGCAGAGCCAGCCCCCCATGGCCATGGCCAGCAGCAGTGACGCTCGCAGCATCCACAGCAGGACCCTGAGCCCCATCTCCAGGCCGCCAGCTGTTGGGGACACGCAGATCAGAGAGACGTCCCGGTCCCCCCGCGATCCCACCAAGCCCAGCGACTGCCAAGCCCCCAGGGGACCCCAGCGCCCACCGACTCCCGGGTTCTCCTGCCCCCGACCCCAGCTCCTGGGCTATCGCACGGGCACCCCCTCGGCTCCCAGGGTTGTGGGAGATTCCCCAGGGTGGGGGCCACCCCCGGGCTGTGTCCGGCCCTGGAACCAGGGAGGCTGGAGTTCGGGACCAGCGCTGGGCCCGACCGATGGCCGAGTTATGGGGGAGAGGGCAGGGGCTGAGTCGCTCTAGACGGGGGACGTATCAGCCCAGCCCAGGATCGTTCGGTGGGGACGGAGCGGGGAGGACGAGGGGTAATGGGACCAGGGATTCCCAGCTGCAGCCCAGGACCCGTCCCCCAGCAGCGCCAGGGGTGTGAGCCCGGAGAACTGCCCCCCTGAGCATGACGGAGGGGAACAAAGCCGGGGTGCTGGCTGGACGGGGCAGGCTGATACCGCAGCGAGGGGCACCCAGGCCAGGGCGACCTGGCGGCCTCACCCCTGAAGGCGATCCGGAAGTCGGCCTGGCGGGACTGGTTCAGCAGGGGGTGCCATGCCCGGCAGGAGAACAGCGCCCCCAGATCCCGCTCCGTGGGGGTCAGTCTGTAGATGGTCACCAGGCTGAAGGTCCCGTCCCGGTGCCCCCGGCGCGCGGCAGAGACGAAGGAGGCGTTTAGCTCCTGCCCGTCCCGGAGCCAGGACACTGCGATGGGCTGGGGGTAAAACCCCCGCACGCAGCACACCAGGGCGCTGTCCTCGTCCCTCTGCACCACGGGGCTGGGCACCTCGACCCGCGGCAGCGCTGGGGGGGACAGAGACGGGGAGTCCAGAGAGCCGGGTGTGGGGGGGGGGGCTTCCAGGGCAGACTCGCGCCCGCCCTGCCCGCTAACCATCGCCCCAGCCGCGTCCTGCCCACACCCTGACGGACCCCCCGCCTGCACCCCGCCCGCGCCCTGACGGACCCCCGTCCGTGCCCTGCCCACCCCCCGCCCGTGTCCTGACGACCCTCCACCTGCGCCCTGCCCGCTAACCATCGCCCCAGCCGTGCCCTGCCCGCGCCCTGCCGACCCCCTGCTCGCGCCCTGCTGACCCCCAGCCGTGCCCTGCCCGCGCCCTGCCGACCCCCTGCCCGCACCCTGCCGACCCCCCATCCACGCCCTGCCGACACCCTGCCTGCGCCCTGCCGACCCCCTGCCCACGCCCTGCCGAACCTCCACCTGCGCCCTGCCGACACCCTGCCTGCGCCCTGCCCGCTAACCATCGCCCCAGCCGTGTCCTGCCCGCGCCCTGACGGACCCCCGCCCGGGTCCTGCCCACACCCTGCCGACCCCGCCCGTGTCCTGCCCACGCCCTGCCGACCCCGCCCGCGCCCTGACGGACCCCGCCCACGCCCTGCCAAACCTCCACCCGCGCCTGACGGACCCCGCCCATGCCCTGCCGACCCTCCCCCCCCGCCCTGCCGACACCCTGCCTGCGCCCTGATGGTCCCCCCGCCCGCGCCCTGACCGACCTCCCCCCCCCGCCCTGCCGAACCTCCGCCCGTACCCTGCTGACCCCCTGCCCGGGCCCCGACGACCCCACCCGCGCCCTGCCGACCCCTGCCCATGCCCTGCCGACCCCACCCGCGCCCTGACGACCCCCTGCCCACGCCCTGCTGACCCCCTGCCCATGCCCTGCCCACGCCCTGCCGACCCCCCACCCGCGCCCAGACGACCCCCGGCCCACGCCCTGCAGACCCCCTGCCCGTGCCCTACCCACACCCTGCCGAACCCCCGCCCGCACCCCGCCCGTGCCCTGCCGACCCCCTGCCGACCCCCTGCCCTGGCAGCCACTGACCCTGGCCGAGGCTCTGGGGCCGGGGCCACGCCTGGACCCCCTGCTCTGCCAGAGACCCGGCCCCAGCACCCCGGGCAGCAGGAATACGACCTGGGGAGGCGCCTGTGCTTGCGCCCCTACCTGCCACTTGCACCCGGACCGTCCCCTCCCCGTGCTGCCCGGCGTAGCGCACGGAGCAGCGGTAGGGGCCCTGGTCGGCCGGCGTGACGCGGGGCAGGAGCAGCGAGGCCTGGGCGTGGCCCTGCTGCTGGGAGAACAGGATGGAGCCCACCCGGGTGCTGATGGGGATCCCGTCCAGCTCAGCCACTCTGCTCCCCTGGAAGTACCAGCTGACCAGCAGCGTCGGGTCCCTCGCCCCATGCGGGGCCGCGGGGAAGCCGCAGGTCAGGAGCAGGTCGGAGCCCAGGAGCCCCGTCACCGGGGAGGGGTCGGTGGAGACGAGGAACGCGCCGGCTGTGGGGGGAGCACAATACAGATCTGGGGTCCTGTGGGGGAAAGGCCTCATGTCCCATCCCCCCCACAGCCCGCCAGTCCCCTGCTGTGGGGCCGGATTGGAGCCAACACCCCCCAGAGGGGACAGGCCCCTGCCCCATCCCCCCACCCCCCTGAGCCCACCAGCCCCCTGCCGTGGGGCCGGATTGGAGCCAGCACCCCCCAGAGGGGACAGGTCCCTGCCCCATCCCCACACCCCCCTGAGCCCGCCAGTCCCCTGCCCTGGGGCAGGATTGGAGCCAGCACCCCCCAGAGGGGACAGGCCCCTGCCCCATCCCCCCACCCCCCTGAGCCCGCCAGCCCCCTGCCGTGGGGCGGGATTGGAGCCAGCACCCTCCGGAGGGGCAAGGCCCCTGCCCCATCCCACACCCCCCTGAGCCCGCCAGCCCCCTGCCCTGCGGGGGGATTGGAGCCCAGTGCCCCCCAGAGGGGAAAGGTCCCTGCCCCCTCCCCCCCCCCCCCCGAGCCCGCCAGTCCCTGCCCTGGGGCCGGATTGGAGCCCGGTGCCCCCCAGAGGGGACAGGCCCCTGCCCCATCCCCCCACCCCCACAGCCCACCAGCCCCCTGCCCTGGGGCCGGATTGGAGCCGGTGCCCTCAGAGGGGACCGGCCCCTCCCCCACCCCCCGCCCCACCCCCCACCCCGAGCCCGCCAGCCCCCTGCCGTGGGGCAGGATTGCAGCTGGTGCCCCCCAGAGGGGACAGGTCCCTGTCCCTGCCCCCTCTCACCCCCGAGCCAGCCAGTCGGCCACCCCAGCTGTTTTTTCACATGAGCCCCTGTGGTTTGGGCTCCGGACCCCTCACACCCAGGCATTGGCCAGGGCAGATGGGGGCTCAGAGAGGCAGCCCCCCCCTCGATTCCCCCCACACTCACCGGCGCTGCCCAGCCCCAGGAGCAGCGCGATCCCCACGGCCATGGCGGTGAGGCTGGTCTGAGCCTCCCCTGCTCGCTGGGGCCGTGGGGCGGGGGCTGGGTCACTCCCCGCCTGCTTAAAATACACCCTGCAGAGGTGTGTGTGGCTAAGAATAACACACACACACACACACCCCGGTGTGTGAACCACAGAGCCCCGCTCGCAGCCTGCAGGCGTCAGGCTGAACGCAGCCCCGAGGCTGCTCTGGGTTACAGCCCCCCAACGAGTGGGGGGATCAGCCCTGGCCCCACACACTCTCCCCTCCCCTTTGCAGCCCCACAGGGGGTCGGGCAGTGGATGAGGAGCCAGGACTCCTGGGTCCAGTTCCCACCTCTGCCACCGACGGTCTGTGTGACCTGGGCCAAATCCCTTCCTCCCTCGGCGCCTGTCGCCCGGCCCTGGGTGTGTCGGGGCAGGGGCTGCGCCGCGCCGTGCGCGATGGGCCCCGGGGGTTGCTGAGCCGCCTGTGTGGGGCTCTCAGAGCCCAGCCTGTGCCAGCGCCGCGCCGTGGGGACGCAGGAGCCGTGGGAGCCGTTACTCGGATGTGCTGCGTCTCCTCCATGCGCTGTGCACGTCCATCTGGGCGGCCTTAAATAGCAGGCCAGGGCTGCCTCGGCCAGGCCTGTAACGCTCCTCCCCAGCCCCAGCAGCTGCTCCTGCCCGGCTGGGTGCAGAGCGCGGCAGATCTCAGCCGCCCGGCTCGGTTTCCAAGGCTCGCCCAGGCCCCGGGTACTGGGACAGCCGCCAAGGTGCCGGCCGGGGGGCAGATCGTCCAGGCGCCTGCAGAGCCCTCAGTGGGAACACGGCGCCGCTGCCGCTGTCGGCAGTGGGAAGCAGCAGGCTGCCTCGGTTTCCCTCTCATCCCTCGCGTGGCACAGCGCCGCACGACTCCTCCAGGGGCCCCGCTCGCGGTTAGCCCCTGGCACGGGCGATGGCCGGGGGTCCGGACGCCCCAGCCACACGCGTTCGGGGCTGGGCAGTGGCACCAGGTCGGCCCCTTCGCTCAGGGCCCGCCCGGGACGCAGGCCCCCCGGAATATCGCCAGGTACAGGAAGGCCCCTGGCTGAGTCCCCGACCTGCCCCCGCAGCGCCGGCGGCTGTTGAGGCAGCGGGGGTGGCCCCAGATCTCCTCCAGCAGCCGCTTGGCGTCGAGGGCACCGTCCAGCCTGGTGAAGTAGGTGTGCAGCTTCTCGCCGGCCTGCGCCTCGCCCGCCCCCACCTCCCACAGGCAGGGCCGCATGGAGACCACCCCGGCCGGCACCATGCCCGCCAGGACCCGCTCCGCCGGCCCCAGCCCCGCCAGGATCTCCCGGGCCCGCCCCGGGAAGTGCGCCGGGGGGATCTGGCTCATGGCCTGGCACTGTGCCAGGTAGCCCAGGTACCGCCCCATCAGCTGGCAGAAGTCGTCCTTGAGGAACTGCACCAGCTCGTCCGCCGGCGCCCCCCGGTGGCGGAAGTGGGCAGCGATGCCGCGCAGCGCCGCCTCCATGTCCTCGGCGGGCTCCCCCGGCCGGCTGCCCCGCTGGGCGTAGGTCACCAGGAAGACGATGCCAACTGGGCCGTTCCTGACACGCGAGGCGTTGAGGCAGCGGGGGTGGGTGCCGCAGAACTGGCCCAGCAGGTGCCTCACGGTGCAGAGCCCGGCCCCCGGCCCCGGCCCCGGCCGGCAGTAGTAGGTGCAGGTTTTCTCGTAGCCAGCTGCCCTGTGCTGCCAGGCCCGGCACCACGGCCCAGCCTCCCAGAGATAGTGCGTCAGCGCCCGGGTGCAGCCGATGTAGAACCAGCAGCCGGGGTCCCCGGAAACCTCCTGGAGCCGGGTCTCCAGCTCGCCGGGGGCCACCGCCTGCATCCGCCGGCACTGAGCGAACCGGGCATGGAAACCGTGAACCGCAGCCAGGAACTCCTGGGCCAGCTTCCCCCTCAGGGCCGCGACAGGGGTTCCCGCGGGGCCATCCGCCTCCAGCGCCCCCCTGATGGCCAGCAGATCCGCGTTCAGAGTCCGGAGCTCCTCCGCCATCGCCGCGCACGGCTGCCGCTGCCTCCCTGGGACGGTGCCCTGAGGGGGACGCAGAGAGCATGGTCAGTGCCCGCAGCCTGATCCAATCCCCTGCACCCAGCCAGACGCAGAGCGGGCCGAGGCTAACAGAGACGGCTTCTGGGGGAGGTCCCCAGCGATCGCCCCCTGCGTTTGCTCCGGCCTGCCCCACATCCCACCTCGTGTCCGGCCGCAGGGGATAGACAAGCCTCCCTAAAGCACTGCGGGGCAGGGGGAGTGCTGCTATCCCTGCTGGGGAAACTGAGGCAGGGAAATCAGCCCAAGGTGATGCAGCAAATCACCGGAAGACTGAGGATAGAACTCAGGAGTCCTGGCTCCCAGCCCCCCCTGCTCTAACCACCAGATCCCCCTCCCCTCCCAGAGCCGGGGAGAGAACCCAGGAGTCCTGGCTCCCAGCCCCCCTGCTCTCACCCACCAGCCCCCACTGCCCTCCCAGAGCTGGGAGAGAACCCAGGCGTCCTGGCGCCCAGCCCCACCCTTGCTCTAACCACCAGATCCCCCTCCCCTCCCAGAGCTGCGAGAGAACCCAGGAGTCCTGGCTCCCAGCCCCCCGTGCTCTCACCCACCAGCCCCCACTCCCCTCCCAGAGCAGGAAAGAAAACCCAGGCGTCCTGCCGCCCAGCCCCCCGCTGCTCTAACCACCAGCCCCCACTCCCCTCCCTGAGCCAGGAAGAAAACCCAGGCGTCCTGGCGCGCAGCACCCCTGCTCTAACCCACCAGCCGCACTCCCCTCCCAGCGCCGGGGAGAGAACCCAGGAGTCCTGGCTCCCAGCCCCCCCTGCTCTAACCCACCGGCCCCCTCCCGACCCAGAGCCGGGGAAAGAACCCAGGAGTCCGGGCTCCTTTCTCAGCTTTAGCCCCAGACTCTAGTTTCCGCGCAGCCAGAAGCGCCTCAGCCCCTGGGACCCGCCCGCCCCCAGTACTGAGCCCCCCTCCCCGGTCCCGCTGCTCGCCCGTCACTGACCTGTGGGGGCTGTGAGCCAGGGAGCTGCAGGGCAGAGCTCCCCGCACAGGGCGCAGCGAAAGCGAAAGTTGGAGAGTTGCGTAATGTTTGCGCCTCGCCTCGCTGCTGGCAGCTCCAGCCCCGCCCGGCCCCGGGAGGGGGGGCACCTCGGAGCCATCGGCAGTGACCCCCCCCGGCCCTGCACAGCCCCCACCGGCCCCACCCAGACCCGGGGCACCTCAGAGCCATTGGCAGTGACCCCGGCCCTGCGCACCCCCACCAGCCCCGCCCGGACCCGGGGCACCTCAGCCATTGGCAGTGACCCCCGGCCCTGCGCACCCCCCACCACCCCCGCCCGGACCCGGGGGGGGGGCACCTCGGAGCCATTGGCAGTGACCCCCCCGGCCCTGCACAGCCCCCACCCGCCCTGCCCGGCCCCGGGGGGGGCACCTCGGAGCCATTGGCAGTGCCCCCGGCCCTGCGCACCCCACCAGCCCTGCCCGGACCCGGGGCACCTCGGAGCCATTGGCAGTGACCCCGGCCCTGCACAGCCCCACCAGCCCTGCCCGGCCCCTGGGGCACCTCAGAGCCATTGGCAGTGACCCCCGGCCCTGCGCACCCCCACCAGCGCCCGGACCCGGGGCACCTCGAGCCATTGGCAGTGACCCCCGGCCCTGCACAGCCCCACCAGCCCCGCCCGGCCCCGGGGACACCTCGAGCCATTGGCAGTGACCCCCGGCCCTGCGCACCCCACCAGCCCCGCCCGGACCGGGGCACCTCGGAGCCATTGGCAGTGACCCCCCCGGCCCTGCACAGCCCCCACCAGCCCCGCCCGGACCCGGGGGGGGGGCCCCACGGAGCCCTTGGCCGGGCCCCCCCCCGCCCGGCACAGCCCCCACCCGCCCCGCCGGACCCGGGGCACCTCGGAGCCATTGGCAGTGACCCCCCCGGCCCTGCACAGCCCCCACCAGCCCCGCCCGGACCCGGGGGGGGGCACCTCGGAGCCATTGGCAGTGACCCCCCCCGGCCCTGCACAGCCCCCACGCCCAGCAGCAGCCATGGCTGCTCCCTCCAGCTGCCCCCCCCCCCCCGTGTGTGACCGGCAGCTGCGCCTCCGGGCAGGGCTGTGTCCGCTCCGGGGCACCTCGGGGGGGGGGGGCTGGGCACACGGGGACCCCTCGCCCGGTGCTGGGACACGGCCACTCTGGGGGGGGGCTGGGCACATGGGGACCCCTCTCCCAGCGCTGGGATGCGGCCCCTCTGGGGGGGGCTGGACACATGGGGACCCCTCACCTGGCGCTGGATGCGGCCCCTCTGGGGGGGCTGGGCACACAGGGACCCCTCACCTGGCGCTGGATGCGGCCCCTCTGGGGGGGCTGGGCACACGGGGACCCCTCACCTGGCGCTGGATGCGGCCCCTCTGGGGGGGGCTGGACACACGGGGACCCCTCACCTGGCGCGGGATGCGGCCCCTCTGGGGCTGGGCACACGGGACCCCTCACCTGGGGCTGGTTGCGGCCCCTCTGGGGGGGGCTGGACACACGGGGACCCCTCACCTGGCGCTGGATGCGGCCCCTCTGGGGGGGCTGGACACATGGGGACCCCTCTCCCAGCACTGGGAGGCAGCCCCTCGGGGGGGGGGCTGGACACATGGGGACCCCTCACCTGGCGCTGGATGCGGCCCCTCTGGGGGGGGGGGCTGGACACACGGGGACCCCTCATCTGGCGCTGGATGCGGCCCCTCTGGGGGGGCTGGGCACACGGGGACCCCTCACCTGGCGCTGGATGCGGCCCCTCTGGGGGGGCTGGACACACGGGGACCCCCTCACCTGGCGCTGGATGCGGCCCCTCTGGGGGGGCTGGGCACATGGGGACCCCTCACCTGGCGCTGGATGCGGCCCCTCTGGGGGGGCTGGGCACACGGGGACCCCTCGCCCGGCACTGGGAGGAGGGGTCAGGCCGACTGGCTGGATCTGACCCCGGGAAGACCCTGCACCCGCTGCAGTGCTGCCCTCAGCTGGCTCCATGTCCACGCAACCCCTGGGGCGCAACCTCCAGGGCGACCCCACAGAGACACACCCCCCCCCCGGCCTGCTCTGTCCACGGCCCCTGTCTGTCGGCCTCTGGGACCAACTGGGAATGTTCTGAATGTTCCCTCTGAATACGGTGTTGGTGCCTCAGTGTCCCCTCGGCAGTTCTTAATATCCAGGTGGTGGGATCAGGGGGTGCGATTGCTGCAGAGGAAGGGGCCAGTGCACCTAAATGCCTGACACTCTGTCTCCTAGCGACTGATGGCCTGGGCCCCCCCCTCTGCAAAGGTGCCGACTGAAGGTGTTGGAGACACAGAGATCAGGTGACCTCCTGGCCCGGGAAAGGAGCTGAGCAGAGGAGGGGCTGGGGGGGTTCAGTCGTCTAAATAAACCTTCTGCTTTACTGGCTGGCCCTAGAGTCCTGGTGAATCGCAGGAAGCCGGGGGTGCAAGGCCCTGATTCCCCCACACTCTGTGACAGGGGGGTGCCCCATTCACTCCCAGCATCCTCTGGGGCGGAGGGACCCCTCCTGGGGAGGGGTTGCCCCTGCTCCCTGCAGGACAGTTTCCACCAGCCCCAAAGCTTTGGCTGGGCCTTGAATCTCCCCGGGCCGGGCCGTTCTCCAGCCCCCTGGCTCTGCCCCCTAGCTCTGTCAGGGTCCCCACACCCTGCCCTGGGGTGATGGGGGGAACTGCCTGGCCCTCCCCCTGTGGGGAAGCAGGGGCAGCTCTCATCCCCCCCCCCCCCGAGCTGGCTCCCGGCCCCCCTCGCCCTCCCTGCCTGTCTTGGGCAGATCCAGGGGAGACCCCGGGGCAGCGAGGGGCCGGTCTCGGGGAGACCCCGGGGCAGCGAGGGGCCAGTTTTGGGGAGACCCCGGGGCAGCGAGGGGCCAGTTTCAGGGAGACCCAGGGGCAGTGAGAGGCCGGTTTCAGGGAGGTCACAGGGGAACCCTGGGGCAGTGGGGGGCCCTGTTTCGGGGAGACCCTGGGGCAGCGAGGGGCCCGTTTCAGGGAGATCCGGGGGCAGCGAGGGGCCGGTTTCAGGGAGACCCCGGGGCAGCGAGGGGCCGGTTTCAGGGAGGTCACAGGGGAACCCTGGGGCAGTGGGGGGCCCTGTTTCGGGGAGGTCAGAGGGGAACCCCCAGGGGCAGTGAGGGTCCAGTTTCGGGGAGACCCCGGGGCAGCGAGGGGCCCGTTTCAGGGAGATCCGGGGGCAGCGAGGGGCCGGTTTCAGGGAGACCCCGGGGCAGCGAGGGGCCAGTTTTGGGGGGACCCGGGGGCAGCGAGGGGCCGGTCTCGGGGAGACCCCGGGGCAGCGAGGGGCCGGTCTCGGGGAGGTCACAGGGGAACCCCAGGGCAGCGAGGGGCCCGTCTCGGGGAGGTCACAGGGGAACACTGGGGCAGCGAGGGGCCCGTCTTGGGGAGGTCACAGGGGAACCCCCAGGGGCAGCGAGGGGCCAGTTTCGGGGAGACCCCGGGGCAGCGAGGGGCCCATCTCGGGGAGACCCTGGGGCAGCGAGGGGCCGGTTTCAGGGAGACCCCGGGGCAGTGAGGGGCCAGTTTCGGGGAGACCCCGGGGCAGCGAGGGGCCGGTTTCAGGGAGACCCCGGGGCAGCGAGGGGCCGGTCTCGGGGAGACCCGGGGGCCTGCGGCGGGCCAGGCCCCGTACTCACCAGCTGCCACGCAGCACAGGGCCAGCACGGCCCCGCGCAGACACATCTCCGGGGGTGCGCGCAGGGGGGCAGGAGGCACCGTCTCTGCACCGGCAGTGCCAGGGCCGCGCTGATAAAGGGCCAGCCGTGTGGCAGGGCCCTGATAAGCCCCGAACGTGGCCAGGAGCCCCCTGATTGGCTGGGACGTCCCGTCCCATCCCCCCCAGGCACTTCGGCGCCGTCTGCCCGGGTTGTTTTTATCCTGGGGCAGCCGGTGACCTCGTGGGGCCGGGACCCAGGGACCCCCAGGACCCCCGTGTAGGGCTGTCCCAGCCAGGCCTGGGGGGCGGGTCCCTGCCCCAGCCCGGCTCTGGGTCGCCGTGGGGACCCCAGCCTGGGGGTGTTTCACCCCCCACCGGCTCTGGGTCACCGTGGGGATCCCATCCTGGGGGTGTTTCACCCCCCACCGGCTCTGAGCTCTGCCCCCCTGGGGTCACAGTCGCTCCTTCCCGGGGGCAGCGCTGCCCGAGCCCAGCCAGGCCTCAGCCAATGCCCCGGACACGGGACACCCCCTCCTCCCTCCCGGCAGCGTCCCAGCAGGGAGAGGGGCCGGACCCTGCACCCCCTGGGATGGGGCATCCCCCGTTCCCCTCCCGGGGGGCCTGTCCCACCGCCCCAGGCGCAGAGAGTGTGGGGCCGGGATGGGGGCCCAGCTGCGGGGTTCACCCCCCCACATCAGAGACGAGGACACAGACCGAGCATCACCCGCGGCTTTATTCAGACAACAGCTCACAACCTGCGTCCCAAAGCCGCCCCGTGGGGTCACCCTAAAGCTGAGCCCCCTGCCTCCAATGCACAGCCCCCCCCGCAGAACCCCCCAATGCACAGACCCCCCCGCAGACCCCCCCAATGCACAGCCCCCTCCCACGCCCCATGGGCAGCATGAAGCAAAGCCCCTGCCCTCCCCAATGCACAGCCCCGCAGCATGTCCCCAGTGCACAGCCCCGCAGCACCCTCCCAGTGCACAACCTCCTGCTACATCCCCACATGCAGCACCAAGCAAAACCCCTGCCCACCCCCAATGTGCAGCCCCACCCCCACCCTGCTGGCCCCGATCCTGTTCCAGCAGCTCCCTGGCTCTTTCCCTCCGCGATGCCTCCCCTGCTGCTCTCTGCACACCCCCCAGCTGGCCCCATAGATGCCCCCGCAGTGCTGAGATCAGCCCCCCTCCCCCCCCCGCGCAGCCTGGGTGCCCCCTGGAGCTGGGGCCGGGCTCAGGCCTCCCCCCCAGCCCCAGCGCCTGCCGCCTCCAGCTTGCGGCTGATCTGCTGCAGGATGCTCAGCACCTGGTCCAGCTTCTTCAGCACCAGGGGGTCGGGGTCAGGGGCGCAGGCGTGAGGGGCCTCGGCCTCCGGCTCCTCCACGGGCGGCTTCGAGGGGTCTGCAGGGCACAAACCGGGGACACCCGTCACCGCGACCGGCGCACGTCTGCCCCTGCACCCCAGCCGCCTCCATCAGCGGGACAGCAACTGCGGCGGCTGCAGCCCCGGCCTCGCCCAGCAGGGGGTGCTGTGGGGGGGAGCTCCCAGCTACTCCAGTTCCACCCTCGCCCAGCAGGGGGTGCTGTGGGGGGGGGAGCTCCCAGCTACTGCAGCCCCAGCCTCGCCCAGCAGGGGGCGCTGTGGGGGGGAGCTCCCAGCTACTGCAGCCCCGGCCCCGCCCAGCAGGGGGCACTGTGGGGGGGAGCTCCCAGCTACTGCAGCCCCGGCCCCGCCCAGCAGAGGGCGCTGTGGGGGGGAGCTCCCAGCTACTGCAGCCCCAGCCCCGCCCAGCAGGGGGTGCTGTGGGGGGAGCTTCCAGCTACTGCAGCCCCGGCCTCGCCCAGCAGGGGGTGCTGTGGGGGGCGCTCCCAGCTACTCCCACTCCAGCCTCGCCCAGCAGGGGGCGCTGTGGGGGGAGCTCCCAGCTACTGCAGCCCCGGCCCCGCCCAGCAGAGGGCGCTGTGGGGGGGAGCTCCCAGCTACTGCAGCCCCGGCCTAGCCCAGCAGGGGGCACTGTGGGGGGGGAGCTCCCAGCTACTGCAGCCCCGGCCCCGCCCAGCAGAGGGCGCTGTGGGGGGGAGGTCCCAGCTACTGCAGCCCCAGCCCCGCCCAGCAGGGGGCGCTGTGGGGGGGCGCTCCCAGCTACTGCAGCCCCGGCCCCGCCCAGCAGGGGGCACTGTGGGGGGGAGCTCCCAGCTACTGCAGCCCCGGCCCCGCCCAGCAGAGGGCGCTGTGGGGGGGAGCTCCCAGCTACTGCAGCCCCGGCCCCGCCCAGCAGAGGGCGCTGTGGGGGGGAGCTCCCAGCTACTGCAGCCCCAGCCCCGCCCAGCAGGGGGTGCTGTGGGGGGCGCTCCCAGCTACTCCCACTCCAGCCTCGCCCAGCAGGGGGCGCTGTGGGGGGAGCGCCCAGCTACTGCAGCCCCGGCCCCACCCAGCGGGGGGCGCTGTGGGGGGAGCTCCTGGCTACTCCCAGTCCAGCCTCGCCCAGCAGGGGGCGCTGTGGGCAGTGGGTGGGGCGGGAGCTCTGTCTGGGAGGTGCGGGGGAAATGGGGCAGGAGCACTGGCTGTGGGGGGAGGGGGCTGGGTGCGCTGCCTGTGGGTGGGAGCTCCCACTTCTATGGAGAGCAAGGGGCACGTTGGCCAGCCTCTGGCAGGGCCCCTGCAGGGCCCCATAGCACGACCCATAGCAGGACCCCTGGCAGGCCCCCTGGCGGGCCCCATAGCACAACCCATGGCAGGCCCCCTGCAGGGCCCCTGGTGGGCCCCATGCACAACCCCCTGGCGGGCCCCCTGGCAGGCCCCCTGCAGGGCCCCCCGGCGGGCCCCATAGCACGACCCATAGCAGGACCCCTGGCGGGACCCCTGGTGGGCCCCCTGCAGGGCCCCCTGGCAGGCCCCTGGCGGGCCGGCCGCCTTACCCTCGACGTGGAGGACGACCTGCTTGATGCGCACGTCGGGCGCGTAGGTGACGTAGCAGCGGTAGTTGCCGGCGCTCTCCGGGGTCACCTTGCTGAGGTGGAGCGCGGCGTTGCCGCTCCGCAGCCCCTCCACGCTCAGGGTGGCGCCCGGCCGGCTCCCGCTCAGCACGTTGTCGAACTCCACCAGCTGCCCGCCCCGGTGGAACCACTGCACCACCAGCTGGCTCAGGTCCACGGGCGGCTGCGCCACGGAGAACTGGCACTTCAGCACCACGTCGTCCCCCACCTGGGCTCGCACCGGGGAGGCGTCCGTCTCCACCGCCAGCTTGCCGGCTGCACGGGCACAGACCGCAGGGGAGGGTCAGCGGCCGGGGCGGGGGTGACGCGGAGACCGGCTTGGTCTGGGTGACGCTGGCAGCCGCTCGGCCAGGGAGCAGCGGCCCCGGTAAAACCGTGGGGTCCCCGCACCAGCACTGGGGACGGAAGGGGGGTGCTCCCTCCAGCTCCCGGCCCAGCCAGCGGGGGCTGGCGATGGGGGTCTCCCAGGCCCCCCAGCTGAGCCCTCCCCACCCTGCCCCAGGGGGTCTGCCCTGCAGCGGGGGACGTGTTAGCCCTCCGGGCGCCCCGTGTCCATGGCAGGGTCCCGGCACTCACCGCAGCCCCCCAGCAGGCCGAGGACGAGCAGGGTCAGCGGGGGCTGGCGATGGGGGTCTCCCAGACCCCCCAGCTGAGCCCTCCCCACCCTGCCCGGGGGCTCTGCCCTGCAGCGGGGGACGTGTTAGCTCTCAGGGCGCCCCGTGTCCATGGCGGGGCCCCGGCACTCACCGCAGCCCCCCAGCAGGCCGAGGACGAGCAGGGTCAGCGGGGGCTGGCGATGGGGGTATCCCAGACCCCCCAGCTGAGCCCTCCCCATCCTGCCCGGGGGGTCTGCCCTGCAGCGGGGGACGTGTTAGCCCTCCGGGCGCCCCGTGTTCATGGCAGGGCCCCGGCACTCACCGCAGCCCCCCAGCAGGCCGAGGACGAGCAGGGTCAGCGGGGGCTGGCGATGGGGGTCTCCCGGGCCCCCCAGCTGAGCCCTCCCCACCCTGCCCGGGGGCTCTGCCCTGCAGCGGGGGACGTGTTAGCCCCTCCGGGCGCCCCGTGTCCATGGCAGGGCCCCGGCACTCACCGCAGCCCCCCAGCAGGCTGAGGACGAGCAGGGTCAGCGGGGGCTGGCGATGGGGGTCTCCCGGGCCCCCCAGCTGAGCCCTCCCCACCCTGCCCGGGGGCTCTGCCCTGCAGCGGGGGACATGTTAGCCCCTCCGGGCGCCCCGTGTCCATGGCAGGGCCCCGGCACTCACCGCAGCCCCCCAACAGGCCGAGGACGAGCAGGGTCAGCGGGGGCTGGCAATGGGGGTCTCCCAGGCCCCCCAGCTGAGCCCTCCCCACCCTGCCCGGGGGGTCTGCCCTGCAGCGGGGGACGTGTTAGCCCTCCGGGCGCCCCGTGTCCATGGCAGGGCCCCGGCACTCACCGCAGCCCCCCAGCAGGCCGAGGACGAGCAGGGTCAGCGGGGAGCGGCTCATCGTGACGCTGGCGCTGTCTGTGTCTGCTCCGCAGGCGTCACGCTCAGACTGGCCGCACCAGGCCCAGCTCGGCCGGGGCAGCGTTATCGGGGGCAGCAGCAAACGGCTCCGTAACGGGCGGGAGGGCGCGGCCCAGCCACGGCTGGACCCCGGAGATAAGGCTTGTAGTGATCATTCGCTGACACGCACCCCACGGCGCCCGGCCCGGGTCTGCGCTGACCCCCTCCCCCTGCCTGGGTCTGTGCTGACCCCCCCCCTCCCGGCCTGGGTCTGTGCCAGCCCTGCCCCACCAGCCTGGGTCTGTGCCAGCCCTGCCCCCCCGCCTGGGTCTGTGCCAGCCCTGCCCCCCTGGCCTGGGTCTGTGCTGACCCCCACCCCGCCTGGGTCTGCGCTGATCCCCACGCTGGCCAGGTGGTGGGAAGCAGAGACCGCCCGGAGCCAGAGGTGCACTGGGGTCCGAGCCGGCGGGTGAGGCCAGGGGGTAGCAGGAGCCCTGGGCCAGGCGGGGGGGGGGGAGCCAGCGGGGTCTCGGGGCGCAGTGCAAGCAGAGCAGACCAGGGCCCCTTCAGAGCTTGGGCCCGGCTCCATGGAGCCGCTGTAAACCCGGCATAGTGGTGGCCCCTCCCCGACCATCCCGTCCTGACCCCTGTCCCCCACTGTGCCCCGGGAGCGTCTCATGGGGCCGGGCCGGCCTCTCCCTGGGGTAACTCGGGGCTCCCCCCTGACGGGCCAGAGGGACCAGGGGGCCTGGAAGAGGGGGAAAGGGGGAGGGGCGGCTGGCAGCCAGGGTTTGGCTGCTGAGGGCATCGGGGTCAGGGTGCCAGGAGGGGGTTGGCGTGACCCCCGTGAGCCCCAGGGATTGCTGGAGGATGGGGCGGGGGGTGATAGACCCAGGCCGGTTGGGCACAGCAGAATAGCAGAAGGCAGATACACTGGCCACTGGCTTAACAGTTTTCTGTTCCCTGACTGACCAGAGCAGGGGCTGCTCCAGGCTAACGAGAACACCTGACTCTAATTAACCTGTAACGAGTCAGGTGAGGCCATTCAGTTAATGTGACCACCTGACTCTAATTAAGGCCCTGCTGATACTATACAAAGGGCTCACTCCAGCCAGGCAGGGGAGCCAGGGAGCCAGAGGAGAGGAAGTGTGGCTGAAGGGCTGGTTAATGAAGACACCCCCAAGCCATCGTTAAAGGAGCCCTAAGGTGAGGGTGACGAAGGGAGAAGCAGCAGAGCTGTGGGGAAGTGGCCCAGGGAAATGTAGCAATTCTGGCAGTGAAACGTTGGCTGCCAACAGCTGCTGCCATTAGGGTCCCTGGGCTGGAACCCGGAGTAGAGGGGGGGGCCTGGGTTCCCCCCAACCCACCACTACAGGAACAGCTCCTGGGAGGGGAAGTCAGGTCCGTGTCAGGACAGGAGGCTGAACAGAGACTGTGGGAGTTTCTCCCCCCAACCTCCTTGCAGCCTGTGATGAAAAGGGCTCAGCAGACTGTGACCCTGGCCCTGGAGACAGAAGGGCTACGGGGAGGGTCACAGTGAGCCCCTGGGGCTAGTGAAACCGCCTGGGAGCGCAGGACCCCCGGGGGCAAGGTCAGAGCTCTGCCACAAGGGTTATACTCACAGGCCCAGCCGGAGCCCCTGGGACACGGGGGCCCTGCCAGCCAGAACAGCCCGAACGCTCCCTCTCAAGGGGGGGTCCAGGGCACTGCCCCCAGCACCTCCCCCCAGCCAGCCTGCCCCAGAGGAGGGGGGCAGCTGTTCCCTCCTTCAACCCTCTGCCACTACAGGCCTCGGGCGTGTGTGTGCAGACAATGGCTTCCCCACCACCACCCCAGGGACTGACACCCCCCAGCCCTGCGCTCACAGAAACCACCCCACGGGCCACATCCCCTGCACCCTGCCACTAGGGTCCCCCCAGCCCCATGGGTCCCTGCCTGTGACTGACACTCCCTGCCCATGGCTGCCAGGGGCACCACCACTGCCCCCCACCCACTGCTTGGGCCGGGAGTTCAAGGGAGACACTCCCCCACCCGACCCAAATTCCCCCACTGCACTAGTGCTGGGGATGGGGAACACGTCACAGACACGGGGAGGGAGAAAGGACACGTTGAGCTGGAGCCCAGGACAGGTGAGGGACAGGCAAGGTCTGTTTGGAAAGCCGGTCAGAGGGGTGTTTGGGGGCACAGGAGTCCTGCACCCACAGACTTTCCTGTCTGAACAATCCTACTTCCGATGAGCTGTTCGCAGTGGTGCCTGCAGAGTGCACGGTGCTCTGTAGGCATAAAGACGCAGTGGTCACTTCGATAATGTCACCCATCCTGAAAGCCTGTCCATAGGTCAGCTTTGAAAGTGACCCAGAGAACTGGACAGCAATCCATTTCGCTAACGGCAGCGGGTGCAGGAAAAGTTTGTTTTCTGCAGTGAGAATGGGGGCAGGTTATTTATGCTGTTGTAAAGACTAACAAATGCTACAGGGAAAAAGCATAAAAACAGAGACTGTCATCAGGAGATTCCATTACTAGTATCTATACATTGTAGTGCTCAAAATGCTGTGCACACAATAAATGGACATTATGGGCTGTATTATGCTAGTAACTATCAGCCCCAGGTCTATGCAAATACTTGGAGGGAAACTTTCATGACACTTGGTTGTGTTTGGGAGACAAAGGTGGAAACCTGTTGAAATTGTTTGGTTAGCTTCATGCGTGAATTGTTGTTTTTAAGCATTTTTGCTATGACATTCTTATAACTGTACATTTAATACTTAATAAAGGTGCAAACAAGTTGATAACACCAAAACAAGAACTTGACATTTTGTTAATACAAACCTTTTCCTTAGTGTTGGGGGTATTTTCTATGAATAAAACACAACCCCCCCCCCATGATTAATAAGAGAATTGTTATTGTTTGCAATTGCATTATTTGTTGAGGCAGAAATATAGATACATATATTTATAACTGAGACCTTTTTGAACTTTGCTAAACAATTTGGTATTAATAATATTATGATGGCGATACCCCAATCATAATATTAACATAATGTGGTACCACTTATATTTTAAAAAGTATAAAATTGACTTTTGTCGCAACAAAATAAAAATAATAAAAAGTAGTCACATGACACATACAACACAGGACAATCTTACAAATCAAAAGAAGCGGCACCAGAATTCTATTTATAACTATACAAAATAAGGCATTAAGAACTTAATTATTAAAACAATGCATTTAAAAAAACCCAAACCAGACAGATAAACGAAAGGGTTAAACATTTAAATAAGCAAGTTAATTAAAACTTTTAATACAAATTGATAAAAATTCATATTGTGAGTGTGTGAGTGAGATCAGGTAGCAGATGTGAAAAATCAGGACTTTTTTTTAAGGGGCAGGGGGGTGGGGGGTGGGGAATAGTCGCATATATAAGACAAACCCCCTAAGAGCGGGATAGTCTCGATAATATCAGGACATCTGGTCACCCTAGTTGCCTGCGCATGTGTGTCAAGAGCAGAAGCTAACATAGATAATGGCAGACTGACATAGGGGAAGAACTGCAAAGTGCATCTCTTTTCGTCAACCGAGGGGGTGTGGGTGTGTGTGGGTGGGTGTGTGTGTGTGAGGGGAATCAATCTATTGACCAGTATAAGACTTTCTAATGCATCAGTTCTCAAACTCTTCCTCAGTGCAAACCCCAGTCCTGGGATACTCCTTGGATCTACTCTTTGGATCACCTGATCTAAGACTTTCCAGTGCATCTCATCCAGCAGGCCAGAAACCTGCCGCTGTGAATGCTGATTGGTTTTGTTTTTCTTT
The DNA here is from genome assembly GCF_016161935.1 of Mauremys reevesii. Lineage (NCBI taxonomy): Eukaryota > Metazoa > Chordata > Testudines > Geoemydidae > Mauremys > Mauremys reevesii. The sequence continues at coordinate 150,994,408 of NC_052626.1, read as the reverse complement.
TAACTAGAAGTATCTGACAACAGAAGCAAGAGCTCCTGGCACTGCAGCTGGGGTTCCCGAGTGGATGGCTTGAATCTCTGCCTAGGAACCAGAGTCAAAGTTTGAGGCGTAGAGTCCAGTCCCTTCGATCTGGAGAGAGAAGCCGCCAAGTCCCCTCCAAGAAGCCGAGCTCATGGTCCTGCTCATTGTCAGCTCTGACGTGCTGGAGGCTGAAGGCTCACCTCTAAACCACACAATTGCCCAGCAGCGAGGACGGACTGCTGGGAACGTCCCAGGGCTGCTGGGAACGTCCCAGGGCTGCTGGCACTGATAGAAGCAGAACTGAGGAGACAGCAAATCCCACTCAGCTTTGTCCCACGTGCCTGTGCAGAGCAAATGAAATGCTGGAAGATCATTAGTAGCATTGTTAGTAAGAAAATATTACTCTGCGTGTGCAAATTCTGGGATTTTAAAACCCTCCATCACTCAGCCAAATGTAAATGGATTTTCACCAGACCACGGCAAGGCATGTTCCTGTGGGCCTGGGCACGTGTGTCCGATCAAACCACAGGTTTCTAGTAACCTAACTTTTACCACACTGCTCCCTTAATTGTGTCTTGCCTTCCTGTAGGATTGGGACGAAAGCATTACATATATTTAGATCCAATGCAGACCCCGGCAGCATCCACTCACCTCCTTGACTGGTGAGTTTTTTACAAAATTATCGTATCTTTCCAGCTATAGGTTAAAGAATACATGATCCGTCTGGTATCAAGGGGGTGGCTGTGTTAGTCTGTATCCACAAAAACGGAGGGATCCGGTGGCACCTTAGAGACTAACAGATTTATTTCGTGGGTAAAAACCCCACTTCTCCAGATGCATGGAGTGAAAATTACAGCTACAGGGCTAGATGTGAGGTAACTCCCGTCTCTTCACGTGCAGGTACAAGTGGAGAACCGGTGTTGCAGGGCTAATTCGATCAGGGTGGATGTGGTCGACTCCCAATAACTGATGGGGAGGTGCCAATTCCAGGGGAGGCAAAGCTGCTTGTGTAGTGAGCCAGCCACTCCCAGTCCCTGTTCAAGCCCAAATTAAAGGTGGTAAATTTGCAAATGAATTGTAGCTCTGTAGTTTCTCTTTGAAGTCTGTTTCTGCAGTTTTTTTGTTGCAGGATGAATACTTTTAAATCTGTTATTGAGTGTCCAGGGAGACTGACCTGTTCTCCTACTGGCTGTTGTATGTTACCATTCCTGGTGTCCAATTTGTGTCCATCTATTCTTTGGCATAGAGACTGTTGGGTTTGGCCAATGTACATGGCAGAGGGGCATTGCTGGCACATGATGGCATATATCACACTGGTAGATGTGCAGGTGAACGAGCCCCTGATGGTGTGGTTGATGTGGTTGTGCCCTGTGATGGCGTCGCTAGAGTAGATATGGGGACCGAGGAGGCAATGGGGTTTGTTACAGGGATTGGTTCCTGGGTTAGTGTTTTTGTGGTTTAGTGTACGGTTGCTGGTGAGTGTGCTTCAGGTTGGGGGGCTGTCTGTAAGCCAGGCCTGGCCTGCCTCCCAAGGTCTGTGAGAGTGAGGGATCGTTTTCCAGGATGGGTTGTAGATCTTTGATGATGCGCTGGAGAGGCTTTAGCTGGGGGCTGTAGGTGATGGCCAGTGGTGCTCTGTTATTTTCCTTGTTGAGCCTGACTTCTGCGTACCCGTCTTGCGATACTGGTTGGCTGCACAGAGACCTTGCCTGGTCTGGAACCAGTTCAACGGGGACCATTGGCGACCGGCAGGTCAAAACCAGGCGGGCAGATTGTGGGGTCGGCGATGAGGGACTGGTTGGTGATTAAAACAAATATCCGTTCCTCTCGCCAGAGTGCTTCCGCCCTAACCTCCTGGCCTGGCGGATGAGACCCTAATGGGGGATGGGACGGCAAACGTGCAGTCGGTGGTTTAAAAAGGTCATTGTGCAGCGGCAGGCTGGAGTCGGCGCGAACTTTCTCCAGTCACTTGCCAGCGGCAGCCTCTCGTCTGCTAGGAGGAGGAGCGATATTGCTCAGCACTGGGAGCCGTGGGAGTGGAGTCAGACGCAGGGTGCCGGAGATAATACGCATGGCAGCATGTAATTGTGTAGCCACCAGATGGGTGTGTGACGATCGACTCCAGACTGGTGCGCCGTGCTCCGCCACCGAATACGAGGTGGCAAGAGCTGACATCCACAGAGCTGGAGCACGAACACCCCAAACGAACCTGCCAGTTTGCTGAGAAGACTGTTGTGCGTCTTAACTTTAGCTGCTGTCTCCTTCGGGTGGGCGTGGTAACTCCGTGTGCGGTCTAAGGTCACACCTAGACAGACCAGTTCTACTTCGTGCTTCACCTTCCGACCGTTCAGAGAAACACTCAGTTCTCGGGTTGCGCTGGCGCGGTGAAGATGGAACAAACTGGAGGCTGTTTTTATGACTCTTGGCTGGAGGCGCCAAGTCTTACAGCAGCCAGCTAACTTTACCATGTCCCGGTTTAAGGTGGCATCGAGCTTGTGGCATGTCCGGGCCTGGGAACCGCAACAGATGTCGTCTGCGTAACTGAACGTTCGTGACTCCGTTGTTGGCAGGTCATTGATGTAAAGGTTGAGCAGGGTTGGAGAAAGCACAGAGCCCTGGGGTAACCCATGGCTCTGTCGTCTCCAAGCACTCGTCTTCTCCCCATATGGACTCTGAACTGCCTATCGCAGAGGAACAGTTCAACGCCTGTGACCCAAGGTAGCAGGACACACGATGCTTTCACGAGCAGGCCCGTGTGCCATACTGTATCGTACGCTGCTGTCAGGTCGATGGAAACAGCGCCCGTTTTGAAGTGTCTCTGTGTAACGGGTCGGACTCACCCCTGCGGCGCCTCCTGCTGGTCGTCCTCGGGAATTAGCTCAGTCCAGTGTCCGGAGCGCCCCCTGCAGGCCGGTGATCTGCCTTCCAGCTACTGACCCCCGTGTCCCTCCCAGGACCCCGGTGCCCCTTCAACTGGGTCTCCCCCTCCCAGGGGAACCCCCACCCCACTATCCACACTTTGCCTCAGTGTTGTTAGCCAAAAGGGCTCGTTTCCCCCTGGAGCTTACCTAATTACACCAAGGAGGCACGGAGACAGGAAGACGAGTACCACACCCTTTATTGATCGGTCAGCTGAGCGGGTGTTCCTCTCGGCTAGTGCCAGAGAAAGAGACACACCTTTCATGGCCAAACGGCCTACCTTTATAGCCGGTAACAAACAACTTAGTCTACGTTTGTCTACGTCATTTGGTTGACCTATAGACCCTGTGGATAATTGGGTATGCAGGATACATATATCATTTTGTGGGGGCTACAAGAGACATACAGCTGTTGAGGATACATTTGTCATTCTGAAGGGGACACAAGATACATCCGTTGACCCTTTGTACTAGATACTTTGGATGCATACATGTGAACGCAGCTGCATACACTTGGGGAGCCAACATATACTTGGGGAGCCAAACAAAACTGATAAGCGAAATAGCTGACTTAGGTAGATACACGGCCTTCAGTCTAATGAGTTCTGTAAGCTTTCCAACACAGTTTGGACAAGCATAACATAACTTTGGTTTACTCAGGCCTAATACGGAAAGGCTTCATTAGCACTATGATTTTTCCAACAACTCCCCCCTTTGAGAATACTCACCAAACCTTTTGGCTGAGTTTTCTCACACTTTGAGGCCAAAAAGCAATGAAGCTCTGCAGAAATATTTACAACTGCTCTTTTAAGCTTAGTCACCCCCAACCCAGGAATGAATGCATGGACAAAAGAGTGGAACCTTGTTCATTGAACAACTAAGGGATTGGGGCACTGACTATAACTCAGGTAGGTATACCTAATGGTTTAATTTCCCAGATGTCTCAGTGAATAATTTAGTCCCATATGCATCCTCCCCATGGACCCGGCAGGATTCGGTATGTGGGAGCCACACCCACCCTAACCGGTCCATATGCTTGGAAGGAGCACTGTAAATGTACACACTTTCATCCAGAAAGTGTCCGAATATGTTTCCATGACCACAGATCAGATGGTTCCTGATGTGTCTGTAAGGGCAGTGGGCCAAGTCTGGTGCTCAAGATCACTCCAAATGGCCATCAGCTGGTCATTCAGGAAATCCTGGATTTCTAAACATACTAGATCCCACTGCAATGCCTTCCCAGTCTTAGTGATATTTAACACCATTTCTGTCAGTAACTTCTGGGTCATAGAACTAAGGGTGGAAATGACATGTAACTCACCAGCTCCAGCCTGTACTTAAGATAGCTGAGCTTAAAAAAATAAGGCTAGTGGCCCTTTCTAGTCGGCCCAATTTCTTATTATGTTCTTGGCCTTTAAGAATATTCCAAATGGCTGTTACAGTGTTAGCCCCAGCCCACAGGGATCTGCCCAATTTCTTCTTTTTCCAGAGGAAATAACCCAGGCTCTTTGTTGTGCTAATCTAATGGCAGCCCCTTGTGAGCAATCTGGGTATGTAAAAGTGATCTGAAAACTGGATAAAGGCAATGTCATTTAAAATCCAATTAGGGAGGGCAATACATACTAAAGGATTTATCCAAAACACAGGGCGCAGCCTGTAGAATAAACCCCAAAATTCAATTAATACCACATTTCCAAACAGGATCCCACAAGTTTCTTCCTGCCAGTGTAGAATTTTTGTTTCTTTACCAGGGTCAGTTCTCAATGTCCTTTTTAGTCAGGAATTCCTGGACTTTGGCAATGTCAGTGGAGTGAGCGTTCCTTCTCCTTTCCCAAAACAATTGTAGTTTAGCATTCTACAGGGGAGAGATTATCAGCACATCACCCTGTAATGGTTTTTGATTCTTCTAGAAAAGTTCAAAGGCACAGTAGGTCTGTCAGCGGACAAGGGAGAGGTTAGCTAGCACGTCACCTTGTCCTTTTCCCTGCTGTCCAGAAGGCACAGTGGAGCTAGAAGAAGGAATAGGCTAATCATATAGGAGAGTTCTCCTTATGTGGACGGGTCTTTTTGCAGTGAGAATCATGGGTCCAAGCAATCAGTCTTTGGCACTTCACAGCGGTGTTGGTAATCAGCAGGACTCAATAAGGGCCTTTCCAGCGTGGAGCCAAAGCAGTCTTTCGTTGGTGGACCTGTACATTGATCCGGTCTCCAGGTTCCATGGAGTGGCAGGGCTGCTAGGGTCTTCGGGTAGTGCGTCTTTACCTGTGTAAAAAGGAAACCTAACACATTGCATTAGTGTCTTTGCAGATTGTACAGCCCCCCTTTTCTGGTTGTTAGCCAAGTGTCCTTGAACGAAGTCAGTGTATTTTTTTTTTTTTTTTGGACTGAGCTTGCTAGTTAAAGTTTTTCTCATTTAACTCGTTCTTTTTCCTTTTCCCCTTTTTGGCTTCCTTTTTTAACCTACAAAGGAAACTTTTACTTTTTACTTATACACCTTTTGTTAACAATGAACACATACACATTGCTGTTATACAGTACATTAGTCTTATTATTTAATGTATGCCACATGTATCCTTCTACTAAAATAACCTTATTAGAGAGCTTTGGAACAACAAGCTAGGATAAGCACACCCACTTTGATGAGTTCATTTAATACAAGCTCTAGTTCAATAGCTTCCCACCATCCCCAGCCCTCTGGCTAGAAATCTGAGGTAGCCAGAAGGATCCCATGTACAATATGGGGAGTGGGTTAACTTTTTATGTCCTTGCTTCCAAAGACTGTTAGTATGCAATTTGGCCAATGCAGTTTTTTTTTCTTTTACTTAAGAAAATACATAAGACTTTAGTATATTACATTTTTCTGATGTATCCAAACACTTTGTATTTTAAGTTGAACAAAACAAATATCTGCATTTCAATTCAAGCCTTCTGCTTTATTTCAAACCAGACCATCCCATGAAAATATTAAACACATTCTGGCCACTTGAGACAGACACCACAAGACAGAACATAGAACTCAAAACATAATTTTTACTCTGCCAGTAAATCATGGTATGTTGTATGCTGTTTAGCTGGCATTAGTTTTCTTTGATTATCTGAAAGACAAAAACAGAGGTCTACCCCTTTTGGGCAGTCAATTATTGCTTAAAATATACAAATACCCTTGTTGATTTTAGGCAAAACAGGGGAATTACCCCATATTTTCTTGTATATGTTTTATAGGCAGCCCAGGTTTCAGTGGCTTTTACCTTATCAGTTAGATAATTTGCATTAATACAGATGCTTTCTGGCTTGCTTTTACTTTTAACTCCTGCTTTTAAACACTGAAAGAAAACATCACCACTTATAGTGCCTTAGAGCCTAATAAATTTTCATTTACACAGCACTGTATACATTCTTTAGCTAATTCAACAAAATTGTTCATAGCCAAATGATTGCAATCTAATAATTTCTTTGCCTGAATTTATTTACAAACATTTAAAAAAAAACACCAAGAACTTTTCTCTTTAGCATTTTTACAAAGTTCAACTACTACTCCCTCCAGCAACTACAGAGTTAACTCTTCACTCTCCTTCAAATCACTTGCTCTTTCCTTATATCACTTGCTTTGTCTTTCAACAGCCACTTACCAATTCAAATCGCCATTCCAAATATCCTCCTGAGTATTTGAAATCCCCATGCTTATACTCACTTACTTCTTCCTTCCACGAGACCCTCAAAAGTTTCCAACCTGTTCTCCAAGCTCTCTGTCTGTTGCCCGCCCGCCTGGGCCCGATCCTTTTTTTTTTTTTTTTTTTTTTTGCACTGAACCGTTTCTTTCATGGGCTTCTGCCCCCACCCTTCTGGTTTTTTTCCTAAAACATTTTATTCACAAGACGACCCGAGTCCTCCCTCGTGAGGCTTGCCACCTGGGCAAAACGCATGGCCCACTGGCGTTAACTATTTAATTGCCTCTTGTAGCAAACACACTGCTGTTACGGCGTATGCTGAGCACGAATGGTTACATTTTAACAAGTCCCTGAAGGACTGGTACTTGCTTAGCCAGGGCTTCCTTTTCTCCAACTACTCTATTGCCCAGTCCTGCTACGACTGGGGGTAGATCCTTTCACCTGCCACCCTTCCTGGTCAACCAGGGTGGAGAGAGGAATGCTAAACCCTTCTCCAGTTCTCAGACTTACTGCAGCTGAGAATGGGCACATCTTTAATTATGCAATCCTCAACATATAACACCAACAGAACCAAATAAAACAAACATAAAACAACAAGGGTAAAACAAATAGATGGTGTAAATTCTACAGGGTTCCCCCATTCTCTATTGCTCACCAAACTGTGACAAATTTCTGTTACCAATTTATGCCTCATGTCAGGTGATCAAACTGACACTGCAGGACGTTGCAGGAGGATAGAGAAAATACACCATATAACCAAATTTTAAAGCTTCATTAAAATGATAAAACAACAATGGAGAGTGTTGGGAATACTCCCACATCACTCAAGAAAGATATAAATGCCCCATACTTACACATATCCAGACTGGCCACGTCTGTATATAACATTCAGAAAAGGGGAATAGGTGGACGGGAGATTATCCTGTATACAGCTTGTTCAGAATTTCCAACATGCTTCCGCTCTTGGGAGGGCTGTTCTTTTACACCCTGGAATCTCCTGCGGTGTCTCTTTCAGAGATTTCAGTCCAGGTCAGCTACCTGTGGCTTCTCCAGTGTCACCAAGCCACACCAACACCGGCATCCGTCACAAAGTCAGACTGTTGGATCTCACCAAACAGTTAAGCTTTGCAAATGTAATCTCAGTTCTGTAACTTGTACTGCCTTTGGTTTGCTTGACCTTGAGCATAAAACAACTTTCTCTTTTTATCTCTGGGCGAAGCTGAGTTTTAAATTAACCCGTTTCTAGACAAATTGCTCACACTGTGTCAGAGGCTTTTCTTTGGTGATTAAAAGCTCCTCTGAGATATATGATCTTATCTAGATTAAAGGTACCTTTTAATGGGCATTGTTTAGATGGATCTTCACGCGTATAAAGATTCCAATTCTCTAAATACCTGCAGGTTTTAGAACCATAATGTACGTACATATAATATGCTGGGGTACCCTTAGGGGGTGAGGTGGAATGTTTAGACTGTCCCTTACCCACACGGAAAAGAAGGGGGGGGAAGAGAAGATGGGTTCACACGCTCCTAGACCCGGTTACAGTTTTGGCTTCCAGCATACCAATAGAACAAGAAACAAAAGTACCCCTACCAAAAAGAAAAGCCAGCCCTGGGGCTGCTCTAAGTCCCAGTAATTGTTCAGCACGGCCCACGGACTCATGGAGTTAATGGAATTATTCATTAGCCGTGTCTGAACCTAGGTACCTTAACCAGAAAGCTTTTACCCACACACCTTCCTATTTGTGGGTTCCTTTACCGTTAGGGGCCCAAGGTCCCAACCCGCACTTCGGGGGCGTTAATCCTCAAACCCAGGAGGTAACGCACTTACCACGCCCGGAGTGGCCACGTCTGGCAGGTGGACTCCCCTCTTCTGGTACTGTCTTGCCTCCATGTCGTTTGGAGTTCTCTATGGAGGGGGCGTAGCCGTCCCGGCCGATTGCGGCGACCCGGAGCTCGAGCAAACAAATAGCTCAAGGTGGCCACTCTCCTGAGCCGTCCTCGGTCGCCGGTCAGCGCCCCCAACAGGGAGAGAAGTCCCTTCGTGGTCGCCATTTGTTAGCCAAAAGGGCTCGTTTCCCCCTGGAGCTTACCTAATTACACCAAGGAGGCACGGAGACAGGAAGACGAGTACCACACCCTTTATTGATCGGTCAGCTGAGCGGGTGTTCCTCTCGGCTAGTGCCAGAGAAAGAGACACACCTTTCATGGCCAAACGGCCTACCTTTATAGCCGGTAACAAACAACTTAGCCTACGTTTGTCTACGTCATTTGGTTGACCTATAGACCCTGTGGATAATTGGGTATGCAGGATACATATATCATTTTGTGGGGGCTACAAGAGACATACAGCTGTTGAGGATACATTTGTCATTCTGAAGGGGACACAAGATACATCCGTTGACCCTTTGTACTAGATACTTTGGATGCATACATGTGAACGCAGCTGCATACACTTGGGGAGCCAACATATACTTGGGGAGCCAAACAAAACTGATAAGCGAAATAGCTGACATAGGTAGATACACGGCCTTCAGTCTAATGAGTTCTGTAAGCTTTCCAACACAGTTTGGACAAGCATAACATAACTTTGGTTTACTCAGGCCTAATACGGAAAGGCTTCATTAGCACTATGATTTTTCCAACAGTGTTGGCTACTGCCCAGTCTCCATCTAGCCCCCATTCACTGGGGCAGGCTGCAGCATCAGCCACTCATCACCGGCAAAGGGGTTTGGACCTGCTGCCTCGGCCTACCCCTGGGCTGCCCCCTGCAACCCCCAGTACCTCTTGGCTTAATGCTAGGCCGCAGCCTGGGGCTTTCCAGGCTGGAGCTCCCCAGCTCCTCTGCCTTTCCCCAGCCCTGCTTCACTCTAGGTACCTTGTCTAGCTCCCTGCAGCCAGGCCCATCTCCCGCTACAGGCAGAGGGAGAGTGTTTGGGCTCCTGGCTTCCCTGGCCTTTTATAGGCCCAGGGAACTCTGCGGTGCTACCCCAGTGCAAGAAATGTCTGGGGAGCTCACGGCACCTGCCAGCGCTCAGACAGCTTCCCCAAACGGCAGCAGTTTCACGTCACCGTCAGTGTCTGAGTGTGCGACTCACGCGGGTTGTGGTACCCTGTGAATGGTCGTGTTGTTTTCTGCACTAACTGCAACAGAGGGGCATTGATGCTTTTACCTGCCAGGGCTTCTGTTGGTTTTGGGTGTAAAGGAAAATCCCTGTAAGGAAAAAGTATAAGCTGGAAAACAACATTATCCAAATATTCTCTTATCTATTATTTTTGTGTGTCCAGAAATACGTTGGGTGCTCAGAAAGCAGGTAAATAGACAGCCTCTGTCAGTCAGAGCCTCGTTCTGTGCCCAGCATGACAGGCCGAGTGAGGGGAGAGGAAGGAGGAGGGTGAAAAGAAGAAGATGAGGTGGTTGCTCAGCAAAGCTTGGCAGGTCAATTAGCTCAGTATTTGTTTTCAATTATCTCTTCCTCCCCCTGGGATTGGCTGGCTGCAAAGTGAATTTGAGGAGGACTGAATGAGGTGAGGGAGGTAGACTGGCAAACCACCATTGTATTAACCCACATCTCTAAACACCAGGCAGTTGAGCGAATGAAATCAAATGAAACTTCATATCAGAACCAGTGCGCTCCCTGGCGCGGCAGTACGCAAAGGGCTTTTCCCAGCTGGGACCATGTTTGTTATGAATTAATGCCCCAAAGTGTGCTAGGTGCTGTGCAGAACATACAAATAAACAAACAACATTAGTACGGCTCCTACTGTACCAGCTCGGCCAGTGGGAGACACCCCCTTTTTCAGGTCAGCTGGAAAAGCTGCTACCCATCAACCCCATGAGGGTCTCATGGCTGCTATAGCATATGGCTGCAGACCATGTCTACCCGCAGACTTGCGCCACTTTAATTAAATGGGGTAGTTAAACAAACTGATTTAACTGAATGGGTCAAACCCTGGTGTGAAGAGTCTTACTTTGGTTTAAGGCCTTGTCTAGTCTAGGGCCATGTCTACACTCCGAGCGCTGAAGTGGCACACCTCTGCCACTGGGCTGTTCCTCCGTAGCACCGTCACTTCCTGCAGTGATGGTAGGAGTTTTCCCATCAGCGTAGTTAATCCACCTCTCTGAGGCAGGAGCTAACTCGATGGAAGACTGTGACGAACTGGGGATGTTCTTAATGTTTCCTCTGAATACTGTGTGGGTGCCTCAGTTTCCCCTCTGCATTTCTTAAGTCTCTAGGGGGTGAGATTGTTGCAGAGCAAAGGGCCAGTGCCCATAACTGGCCGACACTCTGTCTCCTGGCAACTAATGGCCGGGGCCCTTCCCCCCTGGAAGGAGACAGCTAAAGCTCTGGTTTAGACCCTCTTCCTGTCATCGAATAAACCTCTGTGTCACTGGCTGGCTGAGAGTCACGTCTGCCTGCGCAGTGGGGGGGCAGGACCCTGTGGCCCCCCAGGACCCCGCTGGGGCGGACTCGCTGGGGGAAGCGCACGGAGGGGCAGAGGATGCTGAATGCTCCAAGGAGAGACCCAGGAGGTGAAGCCGTGGGAGATTCTTGCCCTGCAGACAGGCTGCTCCGAGGGGGAGGAGGCTCCCAGAGTCCTGCCTGGCTCGGTGGGGAGCAGCTCCAGAGCAGCGCCCGGGGACCCCGGGACCCAGGGTTTGTGCACATGGGGAAATGTACTAGCAGAACTAGACTGCAATCGCTATACTCTGATTCGGGATTTAGAGCCTTTTTTGTGGTTGAGCATAAATCACTTCCAGGCAGGGCGGCTCTAGGCACCAGCGCCCCAAGCACGTGCTTGGGGCGGCACTTTCCAAGGGGCGGCACTTGGGCGCCTTTTTTTTTTTTGGGGGGTTGCAAAAAGGCCTGGAGCCAGCCCTGAGCGGAGGTGAGCTGCGGCGGTGGGGGGCACGGGGAGGGCTGCAGGAAGAAACCCGGGGGTGGGGGCAGAGGAACCGCTCCCCCCCAGCTCACCTCTGCTCCATCTGCTCCCCCGACCGTGCCGCCACTCCGCTTCTCCCAGGGGTAGGAGGGGAAATGCGGCGCGCCCGGGGAGGCGGCGGGGCCAGGGATTTGGGGAAGGGGTTGGAATGGGGCAGGGCCAGGGGGCACAGGAAAATTTTTTTGCTTGGGGCAGCAAAAAGACTTGGAGCCGGCCCTGCTTCCAAAAATATGAAGCTAAACTGCCAAAAGGCAATGTAAACCACAAATTAGAGTGCCCACCCCAGGAGTTATAGTGGTATAATTATACTGGTACATTTCCCTGTGTAGACAAGCCCTTACATAACACGTGTTAACAGCCTAGTGTAGACACGGCAACGTGGCACACGTTAGCTCACACCTTTGAAAACCAGTGGATATGTCATCACTGCAAAAAGAGGTCCCACTCTTCCGTAAGTGGCCAGGCAGCCTCAGCACCTCTGAGACGGAGGGCTGGTCTACACTGGAAAGTTAGATTGCTCCAGCTACATCATTCCAGGGCATGAAAAATCCACACCCCTGAGCGACAGACATAGTTAAGCCAAACCAAGTCCCAGTGTAGACAGTGCTAGCTGAGAGTCTGAAACAGGAGCGTTTTAGGTATAGACATAGCCTGAGCCTCTGGACTCCAGCACTCCTGTTTCAGACTGTCAGCTCTGCCCTGTGAGTCCAGCGGAGACGCTCTTACGGTCTCCAGGGACCAATGCGCCTCAGCAGCTATTTGCAGGGACACCCAGCAGCCTTTTCAAGCAGAATCGGGTTTATTAGTCAGCTGGAGCCCAGCGTAGGAAGTCCCTAGGCTAGCACCGAGAAATGAAGGTTAAGGCATAGTCCATTCTGGCCAAGCCAGCTCTCCACCCAGCACGCTGCCGTGGAATCCATGGCTGGGCCTGCCCCAAAAGCCACCTCTTACCACAGCCTCCGCCCGACCCACGCTGAGATCACATGTTCCACCCACAGGAGATTCCCATGGACAGGTGTCAGCTGTTCTGTCCTTGGGGATTCCATTGTCTTTGGGGACACACCATTCATCTGGGTCAGTTTCAGCCAGTCCTTTAACGACCCCAGAGAGTTACATGACACAACATCTCATGTTCTCTGCTCTGTCCCAAGAGAGTATTTAACCTGCCTGCAACCAATGGGGGTGATGCTTCCAGGGCTACCCAGGGTTGGGAGGCACCTCAATCTCATCTGCTCTTAGCGTGAGGGAGACTCGTCTGTGCCTGCCAGGGGTTGGCTCTCCGACTCCACCAGCCTCAGGCGACAGAAGGAACAGCTCACTCAACTTACTAGTTACACCTCAGACCTCCGCTCAGCTTAACACACAACACTTGGACTTGATTTCACTATAAACGTATCTAAGTGTATTTAACACAAAGCAGAGATTCACATAACAGCAAGTAGGCAGAAGTAGTGTTTACAATTGGTTACATGTAAAACAAAATCATGATACGTCTCCTGGAGTCTAGACTTAACTAACAGGCCATGCTCCTGCTCCATAGAGGTCAGCTCATCCAAAGTCTTTCTCCCAGCATTTAACAGCCGTGACCTTCTGTTCATCAGACAAGCATGCTAGTCACTTGTCCCTAGGTGAAGGACACCACGTGTCTCCTTGTATTCTCCTGATATACCAGCTTATTCCTTGCTCTTGTCATAAACAGCTCACCCCCTGCTGTGCGTTCCTTCCTGTGGGGTTTGTGATCTCTTGTCGACTTTGCAGGGTTGGTTACCTGGTGGCCCCGTAGGCAAATAGCCTCACATTGTAAGACACACAACCCACAATGGTCAGCCAGGGAGAAAGGTGTCTTCTACCCTCTGCCGGAACATAACTCGTTTTTCACCTTCTGGTGACCTGTCACCATGCATACCTTAAGAACCTCATTTTCAGTAGAGATACATAACTTTTTAAATAATATCCTTACGTACATCTTGCAATTATTACATGTTACTGTTAGCATGTTAGTATGTTACTTCCTGTTGGTAGAGATCTCACATGTCATGTTTTTGGTGCACTATTATGTAGATATCAGACCCAGAGGATCCCTGTAAATTCCTCTGGCAGCTGGCATCCCAGGGTCACTAGGTCACACTGGGTGACAATCCAAAGTACTGAGGGAAACTGAGGGATGCATAGGAATCATAAAAATATGTCTCACTTAGTCCCTAGCCTCTGCCAGAAGCTAGGAATGGGCGACAGGGGATGGATCACTGGATGATTCCCTGTTCTGTTCATTCCCTCTGGGGCACCTGGCATTGGCCACTGTTGGAAGACAGGACACTGTGTTATGCTTATAAGAAGCGCATGGGATCTTTCTCAGGGGAAAAGGCAATACACCGTCTTTATTGACGATATAACAATTAGTATATGCATTCAGTCACACCACGCACACACACTGTTCCACCAGTAGACATTATAGTTACCAGTCCAGAGTCTGGATCAATCTAGTGGCCAGCTGGGTTGATCACGGTTAGAGAGGAGCCGGGTTCCATCAGTCGTGACATGATGCTCCAGGGAAGTCTTGGCACGAACCCAAAGTTTCATGGCAAGGCCCTCTGTTTATATAGTGATTTTCCTTCACTGGGGCCAATGAGTTTTGCACCGTCATGTTGTAATCAATTGTTGTCTGACGAGTGCTTAGGCTCACCATGAGGGGTCATTGGTGTGGAACACGCAGGGAGAAACTCCCTAGAGAAAGAAGAGGCCACGCAGGAACTGCACTCAGAGAGGAGGACTGTGGTTATAGCTACACTACAGAGCTTACAGCAGCATCAATGCAGCTGCACTGCGGTAACACTGCTAGTGCAGATGCTCTAACCCGACAGGAGAGAGCCGCCCCCGCGAGTGGTGGTAGCTATATTGGGGGAAGGGATGAGCTCTCCACGGACATAGCGCTGTCCACACTGGCATTTAGGTCGGTGTAACTTATGTCACTTGGGGGGGTTTATTCATACCCCTTAGTGACATACCTTATACCTACCTAAGCTGTAGCATGTACCTAGCTGGTGTTAATTAACCCTCCCCTCTTTGTCTGCAGACCGTTTCGAGGTTCCTTTGAATTGCAAAATACCCACCCAAAGGGTTAATGGCCCAGGCTCGCCTCTCCATACCGTGGTCCAAGAAGGAGGATTCCCCGGGTGTTAAAGGTAAGGAGCTGTGGGATAGGTTAGGCAAGCTGATGAGATTGGCTGAATGTTCTCCATCATATTTCCACGGATAATGCTGAGTGGCGGATGGCTCTGGAAGAAGTGTCTGTACTGCATTATTGCATGTTATAGACTGCCTTTATGCTCTCCAGGGCCTGCTCCTTGGTTATTTTGCCCCAGTCTTCAGGGAGATGGGCTGGTTCAGTATCATACTGTCTGGCAAACTGGTCCCTGAACTCTTTAAACACAAACTTCCAGTAATCAGAAGCCTCTGGGCTGGGGTCTGGCTGAATGCGCCAGTCTGAGTAATGCTGGCGGTAATCTCTGAAGGGAACCTTTTTCCCTTTTGTATCTGAATTGCTAAATGAAGCATTAGAGACCACGTCAGAGGAGCATAACGAATAGTCAAGTATTTTTGTGATGTGATCCCTGCATCGCCTCAGTCCCCGGGGCCAATGTACTGGTGCAAAGTGCTCCGTATGAGCTGCGCTTTCTGCTTCACAGGGGACTCCGCAGAATGGACACTGCTTCCCACAGCCAAACACTCTCTTGAACAGCTCATCCTGGGGCTTCACCTGGAGCTTGGAGAGTTTCTCCTCTATGTTCACAGCTTTAAATTCTGATGCCAGGTTCTGCTCCAGCTCAGAGAGAGAGTCCTGAATGTCAGCAGAAAACTGGCTGGTATCAGCACTGGCTGTAAATTGGAAGAGGATTGTTTCCAAACTGTCTTTGGGGAGGACGAGGTCTTTCTGTAACAGGCTGCAAACCTTTGCTACAAAGTCAGAGACTCTGCTAGTTCCCCCATCGGTTGCCATCTCTAGAGCTCCTCTCACTGTCTCAATGATGTCAGAAAGGATCTTTGCTTCGAGAGCGTCAATACTTTCTCTGTTTCCATAATGATCTGAAATGTCTCTCCATATCGCTGCTTGGACAAAACTTTCATAGTCATTAATGTATTTCTTGTAGTTGTCAAAGTCCATCTCGTCCAGCAGCTTCTGCAGCACAGAGAACTGGAAGGAGGCCCGGCTGCTGTATGTATTGGCCTTCTCACTTTCGGAAAGGTCATCTACTATCCTGATTCCCAGTCTTTTGTTAACATGTTCTGCCAGGGCAGGTTTGAGACAGAGCTCACAGAAATCCCTGGCTCTCTGCTGGCAGGGATCCTTTTCCAGGTAATGGTTTATAAATGTGGACAAATACTGAGGTTTCAGTTTCTCCAGCCGTTCCTGAGGATCATTTTCTTTGATAAAGTTTTCATGCATCTCCTGGAATGCGCAGGCTGCCTCCCCCAAAATATGAAGCTTCAGGTCAACTTCAAAGCAAGCGTTAGTGTGAAGGTTTGGCACATCCTTCTGCTGAAGCCTCTCGTTGATCATCCGCAGCAGTTCTCTGCCGTAGGTCTTATCATAGTTCACTTTGGAACTCACCTTCTCTTCGATATAATGCTGGCACTTGTGCATTAAAGAATGAGCAAGTTCCTCTGCTTTGTGCCGGTATTCCTGTGTGAACGATTCTCTCATGTCCCTGAAACACGTTAAATCCAAATACTCATTGTCAAAACTGAAAGATTTAATCCTGTAACTGCACAAATTTCCTGCTTCCTGAAGTTTCCACCTGACTGTGCTCCCTCGATTCTCTAGGTCCTTTCTCAGCTGGAACTCTAGATCTTGGGAAACGTTGCGTTTCTTTAAACGAATGAGCTTTAACTCAGACACTGCTTCCTTCCACATCGTTTCAAATTCTACTTCCAGTTCCTTCTTGTCCAGTTTGAGTTTTCTCCTCTTGCAATCTTCCAGAAGGCTGACGACTTTCTTTTCCGTCATTCTCTTGTACTCAACCTGGATATTGTCTATTTTATGCCAACTTTTTTTAATAAGAATCGCTTTTTCACACTTGATGGCTGAGTAACGTTCAAGTTCTGTCGTCAGGCTCTTTGTGCTTCTGATAAAATCTTCTCTGTACTTTTCTATCAGGTGTCGGTTTCTAGCTCCACTTTCAAAGTATCTCTGTAAACAAAACAAAATCTTCTCTTCCCCTTGCTGCACTTTTTCCTGCGCCTCCTGTTTTAAGTTCCCAGCATCAGGTAGTTCATGGGGTGGCTGGTTCTGAATCACCGTTTCTTGGTCACATACCCAGAGATGCATCTCCTTGCGGAGCTCCCACTCCCACTCCGAATACCTCAGAGACAGCTGGTTATAGGCCTCGGCTACCAGGCTGTTTCTGAAGCTGAAGATGAAGTTCTCGTGTTTCACAGCATTCCACAGATTCTTCACCCACTTGGTGAACTGGGGGATGTCCCTGGGGTTTCTGTTAGGTGTCCGGCTTCTCATAAAGTCAAGCAAGTATTTCTTCAGCTCAGAAACACTCTCACTGTACCCCAGGCTCACTGGAGCCATGGGCGGGACTCCCTGCCACAGCCCAGGGATGTACCAGTTGTGTTTTTCTGGATCATACTTCATAATATCAGAAAAAGTCAGATCCCTGTTTAATTTTTCCATCCTCGCTGCAGCTTTGGTCATTTCATTGAGATGTTCCAGGAAATGATTCCTGTCCCTCATGTTTTGTTCGTGGGCAGACACGTCACTGACGTTCTGATACACAAACTGGCAATTGGGTTTGTGCCCTATTTCCTTCATCCTGAGAAAGGCGTGGACCACGATTTGCAGAATGTCCTTCATTTCGCTGGTGTTCTCCATGGCCATGTTAACGATCGTTATGTCGCTTAATCCAATCACCAGTGTGGCCAACTTATTGTCATGTTCATAGCTGTCCTCCAGTTTGGCCAGCTGAGGGGCTCTCAAGCCTTCTGCATCTATCACCAGGATAAAGTCGCAGCCAAGCTCCTGCTGAAACTTCTCTGCAACTTTAATGAGCGTCATGAAGGCTCCTCGCGTACATCGGCCACTGCTCACTGCCAGCTGCAGGCCGAACATGGAGTTCAGCAGGGTGGATTTGCCGGTGCTCTGCACGCCCAGCACTGACAGAACCAGCAACCTGGACCTTCCCCCCAGCTTGGCATGGAGCTCGGTGAGAACACCTGTCACCCACTGCAGCGGGACGTGGGATGCGTCTCCGTCAATGATCTCTAGAGCAAATCCGCTCAGCATCAGGTCAGCGGCTATGCCTGGCAGATGGGCAAATCGCCGTTGGCTTTGGGCTATTTCGCTGTCCTTACACACTGACTGTTCTGCCTCATAAAACTGCCCCAACTCCCGCATGAAATGCTCCACCCCTAAGGAACTGGCTGCGATTAATTCATCTAGCTTTGCTAGCTGCTCGGGGCTATGGCCTGGTGTCCTGTATGTCTCCTTATATTCAGCTCGCAGTTTGGAAAGATTTGCCCTAGCAATGTGATCCAGTCTGAATTTCATCCATTTCAGGAAGTAGTGTGTTTCCACTGGAGTGAGCTGCTCTAGTGATGCCTTAAATGTCCCCATCCCGCCCGTGAGATCACGCCCGTGCTGCTGGGTCCGTAACCCCAGCAATTCCTGCCTCAGCTGAGATTTATAGATCTCTGTGGGGGTTTCCCCTTGGTGCTTCAATTGACAGAGTTCTCTTTCGACTTCAGCCAGGCGTTTACATGGCACCCCTTGGAGCGTCAGTGCTCTGCCCTTGTACTCGACAACGTCCCCTATTTCCCCAGCGATTTCGTCTGCTCTCTTTCTCGCTTCCGCACATTCCTCGCAGTCCTCGTCTACCTGGAATCCTCGTTCACGCGCTGTCACAGCCATGTCCTCTACACTCACTGCTCTCTGGGGCTGCTTCGTCAGGTGTGCTAAGGTGTCCTGCAGCCGTGTCACAAAGTCTGAATCGTTCGCAGTGTTATCCTTCACAAGCACGTGGGACTGGGTCAGCTTGAGCAGCGGGGCCAGTTCATTGAGGAATCCCTGTGTTTTACGGGTTATAGTACTTCTGGGGTTGAGTATGAGGTAGAATTTTGTCCTTGAGTCCTGCAGTGATGATAGGAGTTTGTATTTTCTCTCACTGATGTGTTCAGCGAATATGAACACGGCTGAGGAGACCTCTGCCAGGAAGCTGAACTGCAGCGGGTGGCACTCAATGTCTCCTCGCAGGTTAATAACCGCAATGGGCTCCTGGAAAGGATCCGAACTCTCCCTCCCGCCAGGGAAATACCAGGAGATCTCTACCAACCCCTCTGCGATGTCCCGAGGGACGTTCCCAGACTCCATGTCCCGATGGATGAAGAAATCGTGCTGCTGCTGGGGGGGGCTGAGGACCTTGTTAAGGATTTTGGACTTGGACAAGCTGCATCTCCCCAGCCGCACGAAGGAAAAGGTTGGCACTGACGTGAGCACCAGGTTCTCCTCCCTGAAGCCCCGGCTCTCTCGCAGGGAGAGCGGCCTCCAGTTCCTCACGATGTCCCGCATGGCCCACAGCAGGAGCGTGCACGTGGGGGTGTCCAGGGCAGGCAGCAGCAGCGGGAGGGCGAATTGGCACATGGACATCTTCAGCAGGATCTCCTGCCGCAGGAACGTGTCTGAGCAGCACAGAACGGCGCAGAGCACATCCAGGGGGTTCACGCACACGCTGGGGGCTGGGCTTCTAGGAGGAAGAACGGCAAAGGGTTCCTCCCCATGCTTGCTGATCCCATGGTCACCTGGTGCAGAGGGTACCAGCCTTGTGCGTCTGGCCATCCCGTTCAGAGCCATAACCTTCCTGAGGAAATGCCACGGGATCTCCCCTAGCGTCCGAGGGTTGCTCTCTTCTAACATCTCCGGGTTAATTGCCAGGATGTCATTCAGCTCGAGCTTTGTGCTTTGGTGTCTCTCCAGTCCCAGGTGCACTAGGAAGTCCTGGAGCGATTTCCCTTTTCCTGCAAAAAACAAACAGACACGTTTGTGGTGACGTTTGTGTGCCCCTCTCTCAGGGGCGGCTCTAGAAATCGGGCTGCCCCAAGCAGCGCGGAGCGCTGCGCCGCCCTTCCCCGGTCCCGCGGCGGGTCCCCTCTTCCCGCGGCTCCGGTTGAGCTCCTGCCGGCATGCCTGCGGCAGGTCCACCGGAGCCGGGACGAGCGGACCTGCCGCAGTCATCTGCGGGAGCTCAACCGGAGCCGCGGGAAGACGGGACCCGCCGCAGTCATGCCTGCGGCAGGTCCGCTCGTCCCGGGCTCCGGTGGACCTGCCGCAGGCATGCCGGCGGGAGCTCCACCGGAGCCAAATGCCGCCCGCCCGGGAAACGGCCGCCCCAAGCGCCTGCTTGGCGCGCTGGTGTCTAGAGCCGCCCCTGCCCTCTCTCCACCCGGGTATTTCTCTCGGTACACTCAGCTCTGTTCCGGCTTCTGCCAAAGCTACTGATGATCCTGGCTCTCAGTGTGACAATGTAACTTCCATGCTTCCTCCTCCTCTCATTTCTAGCTCCCACTGAATCAAAGGAATCTGCTAATCTCCTCTATGGAAATTCATTTCTGCCCTTTACAGCAACTTCATGCCTGAGAATGATCCCCCTCCTGTCCCCAGTTCTCGTTTAATCCAAAACTCTCATGTCCTCCCCTTGGCCTTGTTCCATTTCTGCCTTTCTGTAAAATACTTCTCCAACCTCCACCTGATCTTTCAGACACCTCATTCTGCCCTATGAGGCAATCCCCTTGTATTATTACAAAGGGCAAGTAGGAGCCCCTGACTGACCTTTGTAGCATTCATTATCTTATACAACTCGCTCCAAATATAACAGTGTCATGTACCCCATACGGCGCATACTGTCTGCACAATTACATTACAAACGGCAATAAAAATGCTACTTGGGTTGCAAAGTCAAGCCCATGTGACTTTCATCCAGCCCCCTTGTAAGCATTATGATACAGCCTTTAATTACAGGCCCAGAGACTGTTTTTTCCACAGGCCCCCTGCTTCATTCCATGTGCAGAGCGTGCATCCCCCAGCTTGCTCCATCACCCCAGAACTGAAGAGACCCCCTGCTCCCTGGTATCCCCCAAAATCTTTCTGTGCTGTTAGTTTGATAGTTGTTAATAGTTATATGTTAGGATACACCTAGGAATCCCCACCTTTTTTTTTTTCTATTATCTATTTCTGAGCCTTCTGGGTTTGCCCTGGCACCAGAGCCAGGCTGGGCCAGGAACCCCACAGAGCTGTGCATTGTGACCAGCCACGCACCCATAGACTCACGGACTCATAGACTCTAAGGTCAGAAGGGACCATTATGATCATCTAGTCTGACCTCCTGCACAACGCAGGCCACAGAAACTCACCCACCCACTCCTGTAACAAACCCCTAACCTACGTCTGAGTTATTGAAGTCCCCAAATTGCGGTTTGAACTGGACGTGCAGAGCCACTGCGTCCTCTGCCCAGGGGAGACTTCTTCCCCGGCTCACGCTGCAGTGTGCAAAGCTTTCACACCCCGGACTCAGCAGGCCTGTCAGCGCTGGCTCCAGGCTCACCGCACTGGCTCTGCCTCAGCCTGAATAACCTCATGAACATTCACTCAGCTGTCAGCTCCCATCCGGGCTTCAGCACCAGCCTTCTGCTGGGCTAGAGAGCAGGGTCACCGCACAGACCCCCTCTAGTGCCAGGGCAAATAGCTGGGGCCATCAGCACTCGCTCGGAAGCGGGGGGGGGGGCTGTGTCTCCTACCTCCTGCTGCTGCATTTCCAGCACCACCTGCCAATATCACCATCACCGGCTGCCGCTGCTTCTCTGGTCCCAACCCCCCAGCTGGCGCCGAGTCTTGTTGCCACACCATCAGCACCACACACGGTCCCCTGACGCTGACTGACCCTGTCTTTGGACCTTGGCACCAGTGCCTGGGTGGTGGTGCTGGGGGTTGTGTTAACCAAACCGTGCTGTGATGCGTCGAGGTAACACCGCCTTACGTTTGGGATGAAGGAAAGGACGTGCCACAAGAGACACTCACACACCCTCCTACACACACGTCTTCCACAAGGGTTGTGTAGCTCAGCACCAGGGACTGTCTGCTCCCAAGTGTGTGACTGGACAGAGAAGCAAGCTCCCTTTATCTCAACGGATCAGATATGAACAGCTGACACTTTACTCTTTATTCCCCTAATTTGTAATCAGCCCCAGCCGGAACTCAGTATTTATATAGAGGTTTAAAATAACACATTAATGAGCAGCGAGGTGGCAAAATTCCTGGATGATCCAACAGTATGTAGGTTGTCAAGCCCAGAGAAAACAATGGTCAGCAGGTTGGTGGATACAAGTCAGTGTAAATAATTTCAAGTTAAAAAGAGTTTTATTGAGGAGTGAAAACAAAATCACCTTTGTGACCAGTGCTTAACAGAAGCACGGTTGGTTGAATTTGAACGGGTACAGAGTGGGGTTCATCTGCTGCCAATACGGATGCAAAACAGCCGCACTCCTAACCCCCCGTTTTCATCATCTCATAGCTTTCTGAACCATTCATTCATCTGTGGGGCTGAAATTATTCTTGGTCTCTGTCCTGAAGGTGAATTTTATAGAAAGTTGAGCAAACTCTCTTCAGCCATTTCTGAGCTACAGAGGAGTGAGGAAAACATTTGCTTTTTCCCATTGTTAAAATTGTGTTTTATCACTTAAAATACCCAAACCAAAAGATGGCGACAGGAAAACGTCTGGAGTTTGAAATCTAAACTTAGCCTAGACAAGCACCGAACTACTTGGTTTGGTGGAGAAAGAAAGAAATACGGCTCTAAGCTGTTGAAAAACCACGTCTGAGCCGCCTCCGTGGGCATGGGCTAGCCGAGTTTTAAAGCCACGCTCCCATTATGTCAGGAGTGCCCGTTTTTTTCTGCCCAGGCCTGCTGTGTGGCTAGTGTGTGTGGGAACCTGCAAACGTTGCCTTGGGACCCATTTCAGAGGAAGGTTCTCTAGGACTATTAGATTGCCCAGTCTCCCCTCTTTAGTGCATTGCACACGTGGGTACTGAACGTTTCCGCTCACAGGACACGAGCAGATAAAGGTTCAAACAGGGACAGCAGGCAGCTCACTGGGCAGCTTGAGGCTTGTCCCTGTCACAGACCTGTGTAGAATCCAGCTCTGGGGCGCTTACCTTCAGCCTCATGCTCCAGAGAAACCTCATCCTCTTCACTGTAGTGTTCCCGTGGAGCTGAAACCAAGAACATAACCCTGAGCCAGAGTGTGGTGACCTGTTACCGTACCACGCGTTACCTGCTCTGTTGCATCCTTCGCATAAAGAACGAGTCCCAGAATTCAGTGTCAAATATTTACCTCCATGCTCACGCTCCAGCAGGACATCCGTCTCTTCACCGTGCTGTTCACGTGCAGCTGAAACCAAGAACACAAATCTGAGCCAGAGTGTGGTGACCCATTGCTGCACAGTGTGTTACATGCACTATTGCATCCTTCATGTGACAGAGTCGTCACAGAATTCAGCTCTGGGGTATTTACCATAGTAGCCTGTCTGTAGGCGAACGTCGTCTTCTGCAGTGTAGGATACAGGAGTCGCTGAAATTAAGAGCATAACCCTGAGCCAGAACATGGTAACCCTTTACTGCATGGTACAGTCAGACAGTGTTACACTCTTCCTGCAAAGTAGGGTGACCAGACAGAATATGTGAAAAATCGGGATAGGGGTCGGGGGTAATAGGAGCCTATATAAGCAAAAGACCCAAAAATTGGGACTGTCCCTATAAAATGGGGACATCTGGTCACCCTACTGAAAAGAATGCTTCACAGCTCAGCACTTGTGTTTGCCTGTTCTAACTGCAGACTCTGTCGGTTCCAATATTTCCTGCAGGTAGCATCTGATTGCAGACCAGGAAGTGACTGTTTCAGGGAAATTACTGATAATGGATATGCTCTCCTAGAAGTATGAGGTATCGAAACCTGCCTGCACCTCCTCTTGGATGGACTCATTAAGGGATTGGTCCCCAGTGGGTTCACCTGGCTGCTGCGTATCTTCTGGAAAAGAGCAGGTGGCTTCCCTGCCCGCTAGTTCCCAGTGTTCCCTTTCCAGACCGATGGACGGCAGACGACGACTTCGTCTTTACTGGTAAATTTCTCTAACAGCAGATCCATTAGTCAGAATCCTCTTGCCCTCCCCCCTTTGTAGACTGTCACGCAGGAGGGAGCGGGGTGGACTGACCTGGGAATGTCGTTTAGTGTTGTTGGGACTGTCTGGGTGGGGGATGGGAGGGCAGGGGGTGACTTTAGGTGAGGGACAGGACCTGAGCCTGTAACCTGAGCCAGGCGGGGGGAGCGAGCCGACACCTTGGCCCGGGACAGGGCCAGCTTTAGGCCAATTCCCCTGAATCGGGCCCTGCCCCTAAGAGGGCCCCGCGCCCAGTGGTGAGCTGGAGCCGGTTCCCAAGCTCGGGCAGCTGTCCGCCCCGCCCCCGGCCCCAGCTCACCTCCCCCTCCCCCTCCCCTGCTTCCCGCGGATCAGATGTTCACGCGGGAAGCTTGGGAGGGTTCAGGAACAAGCGGTGGCTTCGCAAGGTCAGCTGGGCCGGGGGGGCGAGAGAAGGGCTCAAGGGAGGCGTGGCACGGCCCAGTCCGGCTCTGGCGCAGCCCTGGCCCTGGCCGAGCAGCTCCCTCCGGCCCCGGCCCCGGCCCCGGCCCCGGCCCCGGCCCCAGCCCGCGGCTCTGGCCCAGTCAGGCTCTGTCGCAACCCTGGCCCCGGCCGAGCAGCTCCCTCCGGCCCTGGCCCCAGCCCGCGGCTCTGGCCCGGTCCCAGCCGAGTGACTGGCTGGGCGATGCGGCTCCGGCCCGGGCCCCAGGCCTGGCCCCAGCGGGGTAAGTGGCATGGTAAGAGGTGGGGGGAGGGTTGGATAAGGCAGGGGCAGGGAGTCCCGGGGCAGGGGTTGGATCAGGCAGAGGTTCTGGGGATGGTCAGGGGATGGAGAAGGGGGTTGGGCAGGCGTGGGAGTTCCTGGGGTCTGTCGGGGTGGGGTGGATGGGGTCGGGAAAGTCAGGGGACAGGGAGCGGGGTGAGTTGGGTAGGGGTGGGGTCCTGGGGAGCAGTTATGGTGGGGGGTCTCGGGAGGGGGTGGTCAGGGGACAAGGAGTGGGGGGGGGTTGATGGGTTGCAGTTTCTGAGGGGGGCAGTCAGGGGCAGGACATGGGTGGGGGTCAGATCGGGGGGGGGATGTACTCACCGGGCGGTTCCCTACCGGGTCCTTCAGTGCCGCAGAAGACCCGGAGTGAAGACCCAGAGTGCCGCCAGGTGAGTCATCCCTGCCGGGGCCCCGCCAAATTGGGCCCCGCACTTCCTAAAGCCGGCCCTGGCCCGGGAAGCTGGACAAAGGGAGGGGGGAGAAGGAGGGGGAGATCCTGCTGGTGGGGGTTGGTTTCAGGTTTGGGCTGGCTGGGAAGAGGCAGGAAACCCCCAGTCTGGGGTCTAAGCTCCCTGAACCCCCTGAGGGACCCGACTGAAGGGTCCTGGTTGTACCTACAAGCCCTGCTTGGAACTGTGTCCTGTCGTCTAATAAACCTTCTGCGTTACTGGCTGGCTGAGAGTCCCGGTGAATTGCAGGACGAGGGGTGCGGGGCCCGGACTCCCCCACACTCCGTGACATAGACACATTATTAATTCCAACCCTCACAAATATCTCCTGCTCATCACTGGGCTGCTTACTCAATGGTTCATTATCCAGACAAATGGATCCCCTGGGAAGAAGAAGAAACACGTAGCATGGATTAGTTCTCCAATGCTGTTACCTTTCTGAGCGCTCCGTCTTCTCCTCCGGTACATATAGACTCCAACACCTACCACAACCGTTACTACCGCGCCTGCGATGGCAAAAATCCAAGCGATGCTGCGGCCAGAGCTCTCCGCCTCAGTCTTGTTCTCCCTCATCAAGGCTGCATTTGGAGAGGTTAAAGGTAAGCTGTGGAGGGCTGTGATCAAATACTGGGCATATGGGATCATTTCACAATGGTACTGGAAAGACTTTGAGGGCTGGATCTCCTGCCACTGGATAGTCATTCAGGCCTGGCCTACACTTCAGATTTAGTCAATGCAGCTTCGGCACTCAGGGGTGTGAAAATGCACAGACCTGAGCGCTGCCGTTATGCCGGCCTAGGCCCCAGTGTAGATGCCGCAAGGCTGATGGAAGAATGCATCCCTCAACCTGGCTTTATACCATCGCCTGGGGAGGTGGAGCTCCTCCAGCGACAGAAAACTCCCTGCCATCGGCACAGGCTGCATCTGCACAACAGGGTTATTCTGACACAGCTCCAGAGCCCTGGCGATGCCTCCGGTCCCCGTAGCACAGACGTGGCCTCAGACAGCGACAGGTGGGGAGTCTCCCGGGGCAGAGAGGACTCTGTCACTCACCAGAATTAGCATGGAATCCCCGACACCCATGGGAGAGGGAATGGCTCCGTACGGTGTCAAAGTGTAAAAACGCCTCTTCTCACAGCAAACCAGCCTTGATTCCTGGCAGCATCAGCTCAGCCCATCACAGAGAAAAATGGAGTCCCAGGAGCTCACTGCATCCTGGTTTTTCCTTCCAGACACAGCCTGCAACCCCCAAGGTGCTGTTTGCTGTGGGCCGAGGTTAAATTGTCTGGCAACTTTCAGACAAGCCAAAGTTTGATCCTGTGCCCAAATGAAACCCTTCCCTGCCTTGCTGTGCGCTGCAGAACAGCTACTACCTTCCACCCCAGAGGTGGCTGCATGTCTGCGGTGCTCTGTCTACCCCGTGTATCAGGGAGGGTGCACCCAGCGCTGGCCGAGGCTTGTCACTGTTACCTGTAACTCTCTCACAGACGCTCAGGTTCTGATTAAAGGGGGCGTGGATCAGAGAGCAGCAGAAGGCGCTGTCCTCAGGGCCGGTCACTGCCAGGCGGCTCTGTACCTCGAACACTCCCTCACTGCTCCGACGAAGTTCTGTCGGCTCCGACTGGTTCAGCTGGTTTCCGTTCCCATCGTGCCATGTTATTTCAGCCTTGGGATAGCCCCCCCGGGACTTGCACTGCAGGGTCATCTCGCCCTCCTCCCAGGAAAGGAGTGTGATCTCGGGGGGGTCGTATGGCGCTGAAAAGCAAGATCTCTGGTTAGCCTTTGTGGGCACGGACCCTTGCGCAGCCAAGAGAGCACAGGGCCTCCAACCTGACAGAGCCCAATTCACTGCAGGGCTCAGCGGCAGGATCCTCCTCAGAGCTCCGAGCCTGGCCTGCTGCTTGCATTGCACCCAGACAGCACAGCGGAGCAGCTCACCCCACCAGCTCCTGAGGAGCAGTCAGTGGTGCCGTGCTTGTTCTCAGGAGTCTCGCTGCCTTGGAGAACGGGCGACGGTAGCTCTCTCTGCAGAGTCACGCTCCTCTCACAAATGGAGCCCGGAGCTCCCTGCAGACCTAGCTAACCCACCTCTAGTTTTGCTGCCCTCGCTGGGCAGCGCATGGTCTGTTTACCTGACACATGGAGGATGACGCTCCCAATGACCACGTCCTGGCTGTTCACGATGATGCACCTGTATTCCCCGCTGTCCGACGGCCGCAGCTGGGTGAGGTTCAGGGAGGCCACCCCCTTGCTGAGCTCTTGGAGAAGGAGCTTCGTCCGACCCTTGAACTCCACTTCCTGGTCCTGCAGCCTGTCGGCCCCATCGTAGTAGCTGTGCACCACGGAGCCCTCCTCGTCTCGGAAGACGTGCCAGTGGATGCGGAGTCTGTTCAGCACAAAGTCTGAGGACAGCTGGAACCTGCAGCTGAGCGTGACGTCCTGCCCCGCTCTGGAGTGGATGTTTGATTTGTCACTCGGCTCTGGGAGAAGGAGAACGTGGTGTTATAGACTCCATACACAGGCGTGGGTTTGGTTTTATGTCCCTGCCAGTATCGCTCTGTCACATAGCACGGCCCCCTGGGCTCCTGGTTTGCGACTCACCCGATCCTGCAGTGACACACCCCAGGAGCACAGGAAACCAGAGCACTCGTAGCATCATCGCTGGGGGAGGGCACAGGGTGCCGGGAGCCCTTGCTGTATTCCTAAAAGAGAGCGAGTCGGCTTATAGACACGTTAACCCTTACAGCACTGGGGACAAGAACTGCTCTGCTGCCCTCAGCCAATTACAAAGGGCAACTGAAGAGGAGGAAATCCATAGGGTTGTAGCAACGTAGGCCCAGAAGGGACCTCAACTGGACGTAGGGTCCAGCCCCCTGCACTGAGGCAGGACTAAGGGCTAGTCTACACTTACCAGCCGGGTCGACCCGGTGAGTTCGACTTCTCGGAGTTCGAACTATCGCGTCTAATCTGGACGCGATAGTTCGAACTCCGGAAGCGTCGGGGTCGACTCCGGTACTCCACCACTGCAAACGGCGGTGGCGGAGTCGACCTTGGAGCCGCGGACTTCGATTCCGCGGCGTCTGGACGGGTGAGTAGTTCGAACTAGGGTACTTCGAATTCAGCTACGCTATTCACATAGCTGAACTTGCGTACCCTAGTTCAACCCCCGCTCTTAGTGTAGACCTGCCCTAAGTGTTATCTACAATACTTCATGCCCAGGTCCTTCCATTCCCCTTCTCCCCCAGACAAGCACCTGGCCCCCAATTGCTCCACGCCAGTGAGATGCTGCCTCCCCCGTCAATTCCCCTTTGCTTCCCACCCACCTCCCCTCTTCAGCCTCCGGCTCATCTCCCAGCACCACCTTTCCCGCCTGCTGGTGCACGTCTGTCCCGCTGCCTCCGGGCCGCCTTGGACTGTCTTGTCTCTGGATGCAGCACGGATTTCCACACACTCAGTGCCCAATGTCCTTACAGAAACCCATTTTGTTCTTCTTCTAGTTATGGGGAAATTAGCCTATTTTAGGTGCCAGGGCCAAAGTCTAAAGCAGATGGGAATATCTCCCTATCAGAGAAAGAGCGGCCACGCTTGCTGGCTTGGGTTGCATTATCTGTGTCTCCAGAGGTCTCAGCACCATACAGCAGTAAGCTACATCCACAGTTTGTAATATAATAGATTTTATTCACATTAGTTTTTATGGAGCACGGATACAGTATATCATTACAATCCAACTTCTATTTTACTGTTATTAAATCATTTTAAAACCACACGAAGCTGTAGCTGTCTGGTAAGTACAGAGCAAAGTGCAAAGGATAATTACTCGCCTGGTTTAGATAAGACGTTTTATGTCCTGCAGTTATGGTGTACGTTCACCCACTGGTGCAGAGGAGAGGTCATTACTTACGAGAACAGCTAGTCAGCAGCTGTGGCAAATATGGCCTAGAAAACTCACCAGCCTTCAAAACAGGATAAGGATCAATGACTAAACACGGAGGGGGAATGTCTAGCGGGAGCTGCAGGGTTCAGGATCTCTTCTTATTTAACATCTTCACTCCTGACCTGGAAGAAGGGGACAAACAACCCTTAAATACAATTCACAGTTGATATTTGTTACTGTTCAGGTTGCTCAGCTCAGTGGCTCTCAGCCTTCCCAGACGACTGTCCCCCTTTCAGGAGGCTGTTTGGTCGTGTACCCCAAGTTTCACTTCACTTAATTACTTGCTTACAAAATTGGACATGAAAATACAAAAGTGTCACAGACACGGTTACCAAACAGTTGCTGACGTTCTCATTTTTACCATATCATTCTAAAATAAATCCATTGGAATCGAAATATTGTATCGTACACAGAGCCGTCTAAACAAGTCATTGTCTGTATGAAATTTGAGTTTGTACCGACGTCGCTAGTGCTTTTTATGTCACCTGTTGTAAAACTAGGCAAATCTCTAGATGAGTTGCTGTGCCCCCTGGAAGACCCCTGCGTACCCCAGGGTACACATCCCCCTGGCTGAGAGCCTCTGGCTCAGCTCCCTTTTCTATAATACTGTTTGCAGCCTGCTCAGTTCCACAGACCTTGTATCCCGCTGTGGGGAGCCCCGTGCTCCCCGTTAGGGTCACATGCTTAACTCTCAGGTCCAGACACTTTCAGTCCTGGATCAGGAAGGACTGGAGAGGAAATATGGCTACAGCAGGGCGTGTCAGAGGAGCCAGGCCCTGTATTGTGGCAGTGCACATACACAAGGGGACAGACGTAAGGCAGAGCAGGTAACATTAACACTGGCATTTCTGAACTCTGAAGTCTCAACCACCCACCGTACTGCTTGTACACGGGGTTTCGGAACAGAGGAGAGCGGGTTTATGTCAGTAAAACACCGGAAGTTACTGAACAGAGAGAAACAAACAAACCATCTCTGAGACTCAGCCAGCAAAGTAGCTCAAAGTAACCCTGAAACTGTTCTCACCCTTAGGGTGACCGTACGTCCCGCTTTGGCAGGGACGGTCCCTTTTCTAAGCCCTGTCCCGGCCGTTCTGAGCATTTGTCCCGTTTGCTCTGGCTGACGCGATCAGTTGGGAAGAGCAAACGGGACAAATGCCCACTCTCATCAGAAAAGTGGGGTGCGGAGTGGAGGAACGTGAGGGGGACAAGCAGCGATGCCAGCCCCACACGGGGGGGAGCAGGGCTCAGGCAGAGCCCAAGTGAGCAGCGACAGCCTCACGCAGGGAGCAGGCAGGGCTCGGGGGAGTGGGTCAGGCCAGCCCTGCACAGGGAAGGGGGTTTGGGCAGCCCCACAGGCAGGGTGGGGGCTGTGGTGAGTGGTTCGGGCCAGCCCCATGCTGGGGGTGAGGAGAGGGCTCGGGCCAGCCCCAGACGGTCTCCCGTTTTCATTTGGGCTCATCTTGAATTTCCATCTCCACATCTCTTCCATGGTCCAAAAGGTGAAACGAGTGACTTACCTACAGACTGCGGGGTCCTGGGGGGATAGAGCAGCAGATCTAGTTCCACACACAGAGAACTGCTTTGTATTTAAACACTGTATTTCCTTATGCCCTTATAGTTAATCACTGATAAAATGTAAAAGTGAAACTACCTTGTAACCTTTAGACTATAGGTATTTTGTACACACCCTGTGCCTGCTGATCACTTTTTCATGTATGCACTCACAGAAACATGCCCATTTCCCAGCAGGTGGTGATGAATACTGGAGGTGGATGGGAGGAAGGTCACTGGGTACTGGGACACGGGTGCAGAGGTGACGCTGGCCCGGCCCGAGGTGGTAGCTCCAGAGCAGGTGATGCCCAACACCTACCTGACCCTGAGGGGCGTGGGTGGAACCCCATTCAAGGTGCCTGTGGCGAGGGTACACCTGAAGTGGGGGGACAAGGAGGGCCCCAAGGATGTGGGGGTGCACCACCATTTACCCACTGAGGTGTTAATGGGGGGGACATGGAGAACTGGCCAGCAACCCCCAGGGTGCCCTGGTCGTGACCCGTAGCCCAGGCCTGCATGGGACACTGCGCCCTGACCTCAGGAAGGTACCTTGCCTGAGGAGCAGAACCCTGCCCTGGTGGGGAGGGAACGCCCAGGGACAGGGCTCAGAGAGGCTGCAGCTTCAGACCCAGCTGGTGAGAGAGAGCAGGTCCCCATCCCGGCTGAGTACCAGGCCGCGGTGCGGGAAGACCCCTCCTTGCGGAGGATAGGGGACCTGGCCAACCTCGGGGGGGGACAGACCATGGGACGAGGTGGCCGGAAAAGGTTCCTGTGGGAGAAGGGGTTCCTGTATGGAGAATGGGCTCCCCCAGGGAAGATGGAGTCAGGGGGGATCAGGAGGCAGCTGGTGGTACCCCAGGAGTATCGCCACCAGCTGCTGTGCCAGGCCCATGACATTCCCCCCTCTGGGCACCAGGGAATCCTGTTGTAGGAGCAGCAGTGATCTGTATGGTCTGTATAATCTGTATGCTCAAAAGGTCTGTTACACTCCGCCTCCCCCCCCCCCCCCCGCTTGTCTCCTCTCCCTCTCTGAATGCCTGTGAAGTGGCTCCCCCCCCGCCCCGAATGTTTGTGGGATGAAGGGGCTGGTTGAACAGCTGGAAGATCAGAAGAGCGGGCGGGAGGGATAGCTCAGTGGATAGACAAGGTGTCTGGGACTCTCCACCCAGTGCATGGATACTGCCTGGACACTGCCGGAGGTGGAGTGTCACCAACCAGACGTGGCCAAGTCATCGCTAGTTGCAGGCCATGAGGAGCAGGTCTGTAAAAGGGGAAGGGGCCCTGTGCTCGGCAGTGCACTCACCAGCTTGTACCCCGTGGAAGCCCTTCGCCCGGACCGCCTGGCCAGTGGTTCGCTGTGTTGCATTCCATCGTGCCTCGGGAAGACTTACCTTCATCGCACCGTCCATAGCTGTGCTGTGGGACACTTACCTGAAAGGATCCTGACATCTCCAGGGCCGTGCCTGCCCTGGGAGTGTGAGTATGCGAGTGTGATACACCCCCCCACACACACACTTTTGAGCTTAGCTATCAATATAATAAACCTGCTGCTTTCTGCCAAACTCTAGTGGGTCATTAGTCCTCCCTAAGCTCACTAGCTGGCCCAATTTCGGGTAACAACTCCAGCGCACCAGGCAGAGGCTGCTACAGAACTTTTACTGGCCTGGGGTCTTTACCCATGTCCGACAGTACTGCCAATCCTGTGACCCCTGCCAGAGGGTGGGGAAGGCCCGGGACAAGGGGAAAGCAGCTCTGAGGCCTTTGCCCATCATAGAAGAACCTTTTCAGAAGGTGGCCATAGACATGGTGGGACCTCTCAGCAAGATGACCCATTCGGGGAATAAATACTTTCTGGTGGTGGTAGATTTCGCCACTCGCTACCCCGAGGCAGTGCCCTTATCGTCCATTGAAGCAGACACCGTGGCAGATGCACTACTGACCATTTTCAGCCGGGTGGGTGTAATGATGCTGGTCTTGGTGGGACCCAACTGAGAGTGCCAATTCAGGACCAATTGCTTAAACAGGGCAGTTCAAGCCTTGGCGGGGGTTTTTCCACCTCTAAGGCAAACCAAACCAGACAAAGAGGACTTGGGTCTCACCCCACTGGCTAACCACAAGTCACACAAGCAATTTCCTTAGACACTCCAGTCTCCCAGTATCACCACCAGTGCACTCGTCCTGGGGATAAATGGTTATGAAAACCAACACCCCAATAAAAGAAAAGGTTCCCTCAATCCCAAAGGACCAAGCCCCAGACCCAGGTCAATATACACATCAGATCTTACCCACAAATCACGCTGTTGCCAATCCTTTAGAATCTAAAATCTAAAGGTTTATTCATAAAAGGAAAAAGATAGAGACGAGAGCTAGAATTGGTTAAATGGAATCAATTACATGCAGTGATGGCAAAGTTCTTAGTTCAGGCTTGCAGCAGTGATGGAGTAAACTGCAGGTTCAAATCAAATCTCTGGAGAACATCCCCCGCTGGGATGGGTCATTCAGTCCTTTGTTCAGAGCTTCAGCTTGCAGCAAAGTCCCTCCAGAGGTAAGAAGCAGGACTGAAGACAAGATGGAGATGAGGCATCAACCTTTTATAGTCTTTTCCAGGTGTAAGAACCTCTTTGTTCTTACTGTGGAAAATTACAGCAAAATGGCGTCTGCAGTCACATGGCCAAGTCCCTGCACTTTGCTGAGTCACAAGGCGTGTCTGCCATCTCTCAATAGGTCAATTGTGTAGCTGATGGTCCTTAATGGGCCATCAAGCAGGCTAGGCAGAGCTAACACCAACTTGTTATGCAATTAATTTAGGTTTAAACTGAGGCTTTGGCTACATTTGCATTTCAAAGCGCTGCCGCGGCAGCACTTTGAAGCGCTAAGTGTAGTCAAAGCACCAGCGCTGGGAGAAAACTCTCCCAGCGCTGTCCGTACTCCACCTCCCTGTGGGGAATAACGGACAGCGCTGGGAGCGCGGTTCCCAGCGCTGGGGCTTTGACTACACTGGCGCTTTGCAGCGCCGCAATTTGCAGCGCTGCAGAGGGTGTGTTTTCACACCCTGCTGCAGCGCTGCAAATTTGTAAGTGTAGCCAAGCCCAGAGACTGGGAATGGTTGGGTCATTACACTAATTGAATCTATTTCCCTATGTTAAGTTCTCCTCACACCTTCTACGGGTCATCTCAATTATCACTTCAAAAGTTTTTTTTTTCTCCCGTTGACGATAGCTCATCTCAATTGATTAGACTTTTCCTGTTGGTATGCATACTTCCACCTTTTCATGTTCTCTGTATGTATAAATATCTCCTGTCTGTGTGTTCCAGTCTATGCATCCGAAGAAGTGAGCTATAGCCCATGAAAGCTCATGCTGAAATAAATTTATTAGTCTCTAAGGTGCCACAAGTACCCCTGTTCTTTTTGTGGATACAGACTAACACGTCTGCTACTCTAAAACTAATCTGACTGCCCACCGGGTGGAGACCGGGTCACACCCCCCTATAAGATGCTCCCCTTTTCGGGTCACCGGAAATACTGCCCAGGACCTAGAAAGAGGTCAGGGACATGCTGGCTTTAGGGGTGATCAGCCGTCCGCCAGCCCCTGGACCTCCCCAGTGGTGCTGGTCCCCAAGAAGGACGGGTCGATCCGGTTCTGTGTGGACTATCGAAAGCTCAATGCCATCACCGTATCTAATGCCTACCCCATGCCCAGGCCTGACGAGCTCCTAGACAAGCTGGGAGGCGCTCGGTACCTCACCACCATGGATCTTACCAAGGGCTACTGGCAAGTGCCGCTGGACGCGGATGCCAGGCTGAAATCGGCCTTCATCACTCCCCTGGGGCTCTGAGTTTCTGACCCTGCCCTTTGGCCTCAAGGGAGCGCCGGCCACCTTCCAGCGCCTGGTGGATCAGCTACTGAGGGGGATGGAGAGTTTTGCCGTGGTGTATATTGTCGACACTGGTGACTGTAGGGAGGCGGTGTGGTTCCCCGGTGCCCTGGAGAGGGACGAGCTCTGCTGGACACCAGAGTGGGTGGAGCCAGAGCACTCCAAGCCCGCCCCCCAGCGGGTCAGAGGCCGGATAGGAAGTATAAGAGCCCAACCTCAGAGCTCAGTCGAGAGGCAGCTGCTGGAGAGGCCAGACGCCTCCGGCCCAGCTCCCACTGGAGAGACTGCAGCAACCAGCGGCGGGCCTGGAGACTGGCC
This sequence comes from Mauremys reevesii, assembly GCF_016161935.1. NCBI lineage: Eukaryota > Metazoa > Chordata > Testudines > Geoemydidae > Mauremys > Mauremys reevesii. The sequence continues at coordinate 150,959,777 of NC_052626.1, read as the reverse complement.
CGTACGCCACATGGATCAGCTGGGAGCAGGGGGCTCGGGGCTGGAGAGGGGGAACAGGCAGAGCCCCCCCTGGATGCAGGGGGACTGGGATGTGCTGGGCTGAGGGAGGCCAGGCCTGAGGCCGGAGAGTTTCCTGTGCTGGGTGTGACAGTGCTGCCCGTGGGAGCCAGCTGAGGTCACTCAATCAGGGTGAACTGCAAACCAAACGGGGCAGACAAACCCCAAACGCTGGTGGTTATTCCAATACTTAGATTTACCAACCAGCATAAAACAGCTTCTACAGTACCTCACTGGTCACTTAGAGTCCAAACCCCGCAGTTCCCTTAAAGTGCCCAGCCTCAGGCCTCCGTCCAGACACACCTGTCAGATATGATGATGATTCCTGAGAATCTTACTTCATCATATAAAAGAAAAGGTTCTTCCAATCCCAAAGGATCAGCCACATACCCAGGTCCAATTATAACTTAGATCTTACCCAAAATACACGCTATAGCCAGTTCTTATTAACTAAGCTAAAATTTATTAAAAAAGAAAAGAGAGAGAGTGTTGGTTAAAAGATTAATCTACAGACAGACTTGAATTCAATTCTTGAGGTTCAGATACACAGCAGAGATGAGCTTGTAGTTGCCAAAAGTCCCTTTAGAAATAGTCCATAGGTTATAGTCCAATGTCCCTATTCAGGGTGGCTCCAGTCAGTGACTGGGGATCTCAATCCTTGTGGCTTAGGGTTTCCCCCTCTTGAAACCCAAAGCAGATCTGAGATGAAGAAGGATCATGGCCCAGGGTTCTTATACATTTCCAGCAGCCTTTCGGCCTGAGAAAACAATAGGTTTAACTCTCCTTCTCCCAAACATCCTGGCAATTAGCACAGAGTAATTTACCCATTAAACAGTTCAGATACAGGTTAGCACAACCTTCAAAGAGACACACAGACAATAACACTATTTCACTCAAGTATCATCATAAATGTTAATATTCCTTTTTTGATCTTTGAATTAAAACCATAGCAATAGACAAGACTTGTTTGCTGCCATCACAAGACCTGAGCAAACATCTCCCCTTCTACCTCTACCAATGCAGACTTGCATTTCAAAGCTCTAGTCATTTACAGATCTTCCTAACCAGTCCTCAAGGTTCACCCATGGGTCAGGTCAGTCTGTGAGTTAATTAACTCTTTCTGGCCCTGTCATCTTTCAATGAGATATTATATCACAGTCATAACGTCACAGATGATTCCTGAGAATCTTACTTCATCATATAAAAGAAAAGGTTCTTCCAATCCCAAAGGATCAGCCACATACCCAGGTCCAATTATAACTTAGATCTTACCCAAAATACACGCTATAGCCAATTCCTATTAACTAAGCTAAAATTTATTAACAAAGAAAAGAGAGAGAGTGTTGGTTAAAAGATTAATCTACAGACAGACTTGAATTCAATTCTTGAGGTTCAGATACACAGCAGAGATGAGCTTGTAGTTGCCAAAAGTCCTCTTAGAAATGGCTTGCCAATTACAGAACCAGTTTCTCCTCCCTTGGCTTTCACACCTCAGCTGCTGGAACAGGGCCCCATCCTCCCTGATTGATCTAACCTCGTTATCTCTAGCTTGTTTCTTGCTTGCTTATATATACACACCTGTCCCTGGAAATTTCCACTGCTTGCATCCGAAGAAGTGGGTATTCACCCACGAAAGCTCATGCTGCAAAACTTCTGTTAGTCTATAAGGTGCCACAGGATTCTTTGCTGCTTCTACAGAACCAGACTAACACGGCTACCCCTCTGATACTTGAGTCCATAGGTTATAGTCCAATTTCCATATTCAGGGTGGCTCCAGTCAGTGACTGGGGATCTCAATCCTTGTGGCTTAAGGTTTCCCCCTCTTGAAACCCAAAGCAGATCTGAGATGAAGAAGGATCATGTCCCAGGCTTCTTATACATTTCCAGCAGCCTTTCGGCCTGAGAAAACAATAGGCTTAACTCCTTCTCCCAAATGTCCTGGCAATTAGCACAGAGTAATTTATCCATTAAACAGTTCAGATACAGGTTAGCACAACCTTCAAAGAGACACAGAGACAATAATACTATTTTACTCAAGTATCATCATAAATGTTAATATTCCTTTTTTGATCTTTGACTCAAAGCTATAGCAATAGACAAGACTTGTTTGCTGACATCACAAGACCTGAGCAAACATCTCCCCTGCTACCTCTAACAATGCAGACTTGCATTTCAAAGCTCTAGTCATTTACAGATCTTCTTAACCGTCCTCAAGGTTCACTCATGGGTTAGGTCAGTCTGTGAGTTAATTAACTCTTTCTGGCCCTGCCACCTTTCAATGAGATATTATATCACAGTCGTAATGTCACACTGGGTTCAACTCTCAATAAACCTCCTGTGTTACGCTGGCTGAGAGTCGCTCCGGGCTAGAGAACAGGGTGGGGGGGGGCATCAGCCCCTTTGGGGGTGAGGAGGCCCCAGGGGTCCAGAGCGAGGGGACTCCCTGAGGGGCCCACGGCGAGAGACAGACGTGCTGAGGCTCAGAGAGGTGCGGCTCCAGGAGGTGGAGGGGCCTGACCCCGAGAGAGAGTGGACCCCCGAGAAGGGCTGTCGCACTGAAAGGGGCCCCCCCCACGGACCGCACGGGGCCACGTGTGGGCACCATCTGTGAGTCCGTGACAGCATCATTTTAGTTCATTGTTCAGACTCATCGTGTCCAGGGGGATAATCCAAGTGCTACATTTTTTCGAATGAAGTTCAGCTGCTGGTGCTGAGCCGGCAGTTCAGTAACAAACTCAGCCCTTCACTTCCGAGCGGGCGGGTCTGGGAGCCGGCGTTAGTGCCCTCAAACCAGAACATCGCGCTGGAGCGGCTTCCTGGGGCTGTCTGGGAGGGTGAGCGATGGCAGGACTCTGGAGGGACTCACACCCACCTCGCGTGGCTAGACCGATCTTGTGGGGGAGAAGTAAATGGGGTGAACCTCCTGTGAGGAAGTGGGACTGTTCTTAATGTTTCCTCTGAACACTGGTGGGGGGGGGCTCAGTTCCTGTCCGACCCTCTGTCGCCTGGCAACTAATGGCCAGGCCCTTCCCCCTGCAAGGGGCTGCTAAAGGTGTTGGAGACAAAGAGCTCAGGTGACCTCCTGGCCCGGGCAAGAGACACAGCCAGAGAGGAGGGGCTGGAGGGGGGTTGGGAGTTTTGGAGCTGGCTGGGAAATGGAGGGGAGCCCTGACAGGGCTTGGGCTTCCCAATGGGGCTGTGGCCTCCCTGGGGGCCCCAGATGGACCTAACTAAGGGGGTTGTGTTGTCTGTACCTACAAGCTCTGTGTTAGACCCTGTTCCTGTCATCGAATAAACCTCTGTGTTACTGGCTGGCTGAGAGTCACGTCTGACTGCGCCGTGGGGGGGCAGGACCCTGTGGCCCCCCAGGACCCCGCCTGGGCGGACTCGCTGGGGGAAGCGCACGGAGGGGCAGAGGAGGCTGAATGCTCCAAGGAGAGACCCAGGAGGTGAAGCCGTGGGAGCTTCTTGCCCTGCAGACAGGCTGCTCCGAGGGGGAGGAGGCTCCCCAGAGTCCTGCCTGGCTTTGTGGGGAGCAGTTCCAGAGCAGCGCCCGGGGACCCCGTGACACCTTCCACAGAATCCACCAGCAAACGTAACCAGCCAGATTTGGTTCTCATTTATAATCAGCAAAGAATCCTGTGGCCAGGCTCTGCCTGTTGATTTCCTGGTGAATCCTTGCTGATCGGCTGCATGTCCATCGTTACATTCGAGACGCTAATTAGAATAATAAAAGAAACGCTGAAAACCACAGGCACAAAAGATCAGCACTGTTCTGCCTGCCACGCTGCCCCTCTTTCCACCCAGCTGTTACCTGCTGTCTGATCTCACCCTCCCTGCAGGGCCTCTGTCTGGGAAAGCCCCTTTGCTCAGGGGTTTGTCTCTGATGTCAGCGGTGAGCTCCTTAAATCTGGCTTTTGAGCACATGGAGAAGCTGCTGCGCTCTGTCAGGGGGGTTATTCGAACTCTCTGTTGTGTCTGACACAGGCCTGGAGAATCCCACCCTGTTCCCCCTGTACAGAGCCAAATAACGTGTGTTCGACGGAAGCATCTTTCACATCCAAGAGATGACGAGTCCAGCGCTGCCCTGGGGAGTTTGTTCAGTGGTTAATCACCATTGGCACCGGTTTTCTCCTGTGAGTTTGGCTGCCCTGCTCCAGCATTGGCTCGTGTTCTGGCTCTCTCTGCTAGAGCGAAGAGCCCTTTAGTACCTGGTATTTTCTCCCCTTGGCAGCGCTTACACATTGCCACCAAGTCACCTCCTAGTCTCTTTGATAAAGTAAACAGCTGGGGCTCTTTCAGTCTCTGCCCGCAGGCATTTTCTCCAGCCCTCACATCACGCGTGTGGCTCTTCTCTGCACTCTCTCCAGTTGTTCAGCAGGACCCCAGAACTGGACGCAGCATCGGCCTCACCACGGTGAAGCTGCAGGTTAGCAATAGACAGAAGGTGTTAGATGGACCCAATGTGCGGAGCCCAGGGCTGGGCTGGGCTGGTTTCTATGGCTCCTCCCTTCGATCAAAACAGACAGCCCCATCCTCCTACAACCAGCACAGCCTGAGAGAGATCTCACAGCACACTCCCGCAGCCCGGCGTGCTGAGATGCAACCCCTGCGGTGTTTCTCCATCCTCCTGCTCGCAGTGTCAGTCAGCTCCCAGGAGAGCGGTAAGTAAGAGCCGTTTATTCGTACGCCGGGACTTGGTCAGCATTTTTATGCCTAATGTGTATATTTATGCCAGGCACTGCAGTAAGGGCGCCAATACAAGACACAGGATTTGTTCGCTGCTGCTTTCAGTGGCTGTGAAAAGAACCATATAAACTGATCATTTCTTTCCCGCACAGAGATGGAAAGATGGAAAGTATTTAATCACGGAACAAGAAGCATTAATTTAAAGTTTATAAGTTAACTTTAAAAAACTCAGACTATCCACTTCATCTCTTTGCACAGGCAGGTTGCTCCCTGATGTGCCTTTCCTTACCTATGGGTGACAGCGTAGAGGGCTTGTGCGTGTTTTACTGTCTCTCCATTGGTGTAGCCAATAAACAGACCTGAGACTGAACTAGGGAATGACAGCGCCACACTCTGGGTCCCCCTGGAAGATGCTGCTGATTTCTCGTCTCCCACCCGCTCCAAACTTGTGCTCCTTAGATGTTTCTTCTGTCCGTCGTGTTGTGAGCCAGGCTCAGTTCGTTTTCCCCCGTTGAAAAGACGGAGGAACGAGTTTCCATTAGGTTTGGTGTGTTACAAGGAGGACTCAGGGAGCAATCACTCTCCTTGGTCAGTAAGGACAGACCAAGCAGCAGCAGCTGGGAAACCTCCTCTAAAATCTTAAGAGAAACTTTCTGTGAGAAGAGTTTTGAGTGACAGGAGCTGCAGTTGGGGAAGACAATAAAGAGACTGCAGGCTGTGGATAAACCATGGCTGAAATCGGTCCTGCCACAGTGCTTAGGGATCAGCTAGAGCACTCGCTATTCTCTGCGTCTGAGCATTTATAGTGCAATGGTAAAACCGTACATAGCTCTGAACTCATTCCGGGCCCGTGGACAAATGGAGAGGGGGTAGTAGCGACGTATCAGCACATTGGAGAACGTCTGACATTTCCAGAACAGCTTCCTAGTGTCACGTTTGTTTCTTCACGGCATTTTGCTGGCTCTTTGTTCAGATTCTTGTTAATAACAAGGCAGGTTTCAGTAGGTCTCGTTGCCCTAGCAAGAATTTCCAGCTCAGCGTTAAGTCAGGGTTGCCTTCCTGCCCTGAGCTGTGGATACGCCCACTCTTTGTACCACGTACGCTTTCAGTGGGACTCGTCCGCCTGCATGCCCCACGGTCTTTGGAAAGGCTCCCCCAGCACTAGAAATAAGAAAAGAAACCTTTGAAAAAGGCTCTTTGGTGTTAAATAGCCACGACCCCAGTGGAGCGCCCTGGTTCTCCATCCCTTGGAGGCTGTAAATCTCAATGGGGCGTCTCGCTCTGAAAGCTCCACTCTGGTCGCTCTGTTCTGGATGCAGGAATTGTGGGGTGAGAGTCTGGGGCTGGACGGGCACAAGGGCCCTGCTGGCCTTGACATCTGTGCAAACAGCTGTCTACGCGATGCCTTGGGACCACATCTACACCGGGAAGTTTTAGGAAACCTACCACGAGGGTCTAGGCAACAGGCTGGTAAAAGCGCCGAGAGCCAGGCTATGCTCTTCCTCTGTATTGCCGCAGGGCCTGGGTCAAGACCCCGCTGTGCCAGGTGCTGCACAAGCCCAGAACAAAACGACGGCCCCCTGACTGAGGCGTTAGACTGTGGCCGTGCTGGAGTGACAGCGGGTGACTTTCGGAAAAAGCCTTCTTGCAGGTCAGGGCACAGCGTGCATGCAGCCTGCTCCAACATCTCTTATTAAATGTGGCACTTCCTTTGCTATGGAGAATTCATAGACTCCACGGCCAGACGGGAGCAGCGTGATCACCTAGTCTGACCCCTCTGCATAACCCAGGCCAGTCACTCCTAGAGCAGATCTCTTAGGGAGACGTCCAGTCTTGATTTAAAAATTGCCAGTGCTGGAGAATGCACCAGGACCCAGGGGAAATAGTGCCAGTGGTTAATTACCATCACTGTTAAAAATGCACGTCGTATTTCCACTCTGAGTTCGCCTAGTGTCAACTTCCAGTCATTGCATCTGTCTTCTAGCCACTGGATCCTGGATTGGACATTCAGGGTGGACATTCTTTGTGCTAGATGCATGTATGTTCTGTACACTGGAAGTTCTGAGTCCCGCTCATCCAGCCAGTGCAGACTTTGTTTATTTCACTACTGTGAGACCGGCCACGGTGCTGGCGCCAAACGCTTAAGAATGTGCCCTTGCTTGGTTCGTATTTCTCATGATTCTGCCCTTTACTGCAATGTAAATACTGTTAAAAGTCCACTTTGAGATGGACTTCCCTGGGGTGCACCCTGGAACTGGGGTGCCTCTGGCACACCGGTCTGGGCCCCCTCTCACACTGTACGGCTGTGACAAGCTGCAGACGGCCCCTGGCCCTGCACTCACACAAACCTTTCCACAGGCAGGGACACACCCAGCTGCAGTTACATGAAGGCTTCTCCTCAGCCACTCATGAACTAAAACACGAGAGAGATTCCAGCCAGCTTCCCCCAGCTCCACAGCCTACGGCCCCAGAGCTGTCCCGTCTTGCCCTGGTCGAAAGCCTAAGCTGCCGCAGTGGTGAGAAATACAGGATTTTAGGATGGGAGGGAGCAGTGTCCCATTAGACCATCCAGTGGCTTCCGGCTTGAACTGCTGCGTCCCAATGGATCCGTGCAGTGAGGATGCTCGGGCAGCGCCGTCACAAGGGCGAGGCGAGGGAGGCACTTGCCTCGGGCACACAAAGCCGGGGGGGCGCAGAAAGTGGCGGAGAAAAAGGAAAGAAAAAGAAAAGCCGCTGGCTGGCACAGAGATATCTATAACCCAGGGGTGACACCCCCCCCCGCCGCTGCCCCCCCTGCCGCCCCCCGTGCCTCCCCCGAGTGTCGTCCCCCAGCCCCAACTTGCTTCTCCCCCCTCCCCGGACCCCTCCCTGCAGCAACTGCTGCCGCAGGGTCCTAGAGCCTCCCGTGTCGATTGCCAGGGCAGACTGGCTCTGCTGCCCTTCCCCCTCAGACCCTTCCCTTTTCCAATGGGACCCTCCAGCAGCACAGGGCTCCCCCCGCCCACAGTCACCGCTCCTGCCCCAGGCTGGGCAAGGAGGCAGCCCCATCCCCCACCCCCAGTGAGGCGACAGTCAGGGGCAACAGCCGGGGAGGAGGCGCATGCAGCGCCCCCGGCACCCACCACGGGGGAGGTGAGGGAGCTTCCTGGCCCTGAGAGAGGCCCTAGGAGCACATGCAGTGACAGTGGTGGGGGTGAGTGTGCTGCTGGGGGGGGCAGGAAAGGGGGGGCTCCTCCCCCAGAGCTCACTGCTGCCGGCAGGGAAAGGGCTGGGTGGAGTCCTCCTCTCTGGCCCCTGTCCCGGAGCAGCCTGCCTGCACCCCAAACTCATCCCCAGCCCTGCCCCACCCCAGAGCCCACACCCCCAGCCAGAGCTTTCACCCCCCACTGCACCCTCAACCCTCTGCCCAAGCCCTAAGCCCCTCCAACACCACAAACCGCTCATCTCCAGCCCCAGCCAGAGCCCTCACCCCCCCACACCCCAACCCTCTGCCTGAGCCCTGAGCCCCTCCCACACCCCAAACCTCCCATTCCCAGCCCCAGAAGGAGCCCTCACCCCTACTCTTACCCTGAGCCCTTCCCACACTCCAAACCCCTCATCTGCAGCCACAAGCCACAGCCCTCACCCCTGCACCCCATCCCTCTGCACCCCTCCCATCCCCAAACTCCCCCCCAGAGCCTGCACCCCAATCCCCTGCCCCAGCCCAGGGCCTGCACCCCAGACCTCCTCCCTCACCCAAACTCCCTCCCAGAGCCTTGGGTGGGTGGGGGGTGGAGTTTGGGTGGAGGCGGGTTCTGGGCATCACCAAAATGTCTACAAACCTGCCCCCCCAGATCGTGCCCTGCAGACCTGAACTCCCAGCATTCTCTGGACACTGCTGATCCCTAGTGGCCACTGCTGATATCCAGCACCTCCCTCCTCTCTTAACCTGTGAGCCCCTCTCTGGATTGGAACTGGACTGGAACCAAAGACCATCTTGGAAGCAGCATTACCAGCCCAAGCCGTCAAAAATCATGAGTTAGACCCCCCAAAATCACAGGCTCTACCACCGCCCCTTCATTCATTCTTCAGCGGCAATTCGGCGGCAGGCCCTTCCCTCCGAGTGGGACTGAGGGACCCGCCACCGAATCGCTGCCAAAGAGCCGGCCCTGGGGGAGGTGCAATTTTATATTCTTGCCTCGGGCACAAAAATACCTAGTTACGGCTCTGTGGTCGCATACATTGCAGGGCAGGAGGGGGTGAATTCTCTCTTTCTCTCCTCCCTGCAGACGGGTGTCTGAAGCGGATCGGTGAGTTCTCCGTGCTGCAGCAGCCCCCGCGGGTGGTGAAGGAAGCTGGAGACTCTGTAGAGATGAACTGCACCCTGGCGCTGCCCCCGGGACACCCCAGACCCAGCAGTGTCCTCGTCACCTGGCACAGGGGGCACAGAGGGGACGGCCTGACGGGCACTGGGAAGCTCTCCGAGGTGGCGGAGCTGCGAGGGCGGGTGGAGACGGCGTGGCTGGAGAACGTCTCTGCCAGCACCCTGCACATCCACACCCTGCAGCGCAACGACTCGGCCCTGTACCTGTGCCTCTTCGTCGTCTTCCCCTCGGCCCAGCCCTGCCTCCTAGAGGGGAACGGGACCCGCCTGACGGTGACAGGTACGGCGGGGTCAGCACCTCTGGGTGCAGCGCACAGCAGGATCTGCCGGGAGGAGGGGAATGAGAGCTAATGCAGCCAGCTGGTGGCCTGGTACTGCCGGGGGTTTAAGCAGCCATCGGCGGGGCCCGGAGGAGCTAGGTGCACTAGGAACTGGTCTTTCAGATCAAACCCCACCTTTATTACTGACATGTAGGTAAGTCGGGGAGCCCCCTCCGTGGGCACTCGGAAATCGGGTCAGCAAACGTCGGTAAAGAACAAATTTAAGCCAAACCCATCTCAGCTGCTCTCAGACAGGGGTAAGGGCATCACACCAAAGGGTCACATCCATGTCAGGACGTTAATTGGTTAAATCGATTGTGCCCAGGGGCGCGTCAGTAACACATTTCATCCCAGGCTGGCCCCCAGGCCTGTGCCTACGTCCCGCTCAGGTCAAGCAGGTGCGAAAGTTAAGCACGTCTAAGTGCTTTGCTGAATCAGCGCCTACCTGACCCCGGCTGCCTTTTCCAGGCCTGTGATCCTAGCGCACATCAGGCCTCGATTGGCAGGCATTGTCCAGGGAGGTGGGTAGGGCACTAGCCAAGCACACTGGAGACTCCAGTTCAATCCCCGGCTGTGCCACAGACTGCCCGTGTGCCTGGGGTCAAGTCACTTCACCTCCCCGCGCCTGAGGTCTCCAGCTGCCCAAGGGGATAATAGCACCAGCCTGCTTTGCAGGGGCCCTGCGGATAAACACAGGAAAGTTGTGGGGTGCTCAGATGTAGGGGGAGGGGCAGGCTCCACGGAGTGAGGAGACAGCCGAGAGCAAGCAGCAACCGCAGCTCGGTGGGATTGTCACTCATGGCACTAGGAGGTGGTTGTCCTGTGCTTGTGACAGTCTGTCCTGTTGCCATAGACATTTCCGATGTCACGAGACGCGCTCAGAGACGGGAGGGACCGAAAGCCCAGGTCAAACATGCAGAGCAACAAACAGCAAAGAAGCCAGAAACACAGGGGAAGGGGGCATGTTTTAAAAACCTTCAGAGCTGTGTTGTGAGGGGAAATTGGATTCCCAACTGAATGACATTGTTTTAAAAGCGTTTTCCACAGAAAATATCCAAATATTGTCCAAAATGTTGGATTTCTGGACAAAAGTGCAAAGTTGAATTGTTTTCTATTCTCATGGAAATGCTCTGTGGAAAGCAGCACCCCCATTTGCCGACTAGCTCTGCTTTGAAGCCTTTAGCAAGAAGGGCCGTGACGGGGGTCGCAGGAGGCGCTGGCTGCGACTTGGAGGTCGCTCGGCCCAGAACGAGCGTAGTTAGCTGAGTAGCACTTGGAGATGGAGAATGCTGCGTATCGGTAAGCGCTGTGTGTGATCGGGAATGTGCTGTCTCTGCAGCTGAGCTGGCTGTAAAACCACCTTCTATACCTCGGGTCACGTGAGCGATGTCTGGCTGTCAGCTTCTCTTCCCCCCAGAGACGGTGACACCACCAAATGCTGAGCGTGGGTTTCCCCTTTCCTCCTGCAGGTTTCTCTGCTTGGGGGAACAGGACCCAGATCAGCTCCGAGCACAGGGAGCTGCCGGAGCATCACTGGACCATCCGGCTGCTGGCGCTGGGAGCAGGGATTGCTCTCACGGCTGCTGTTGTGCTTTGCCTGCACAGGAGGAGGGGAGGTGAGAGGCAGGAACTAAACCCATAATGCAGCTGCCGTTGTGAAGCAGCCACCCAAAGTGTTCCAGTTCGGGGCATCTGCCTGCGCTTCCAGTCCAGTCACACCTCCGGCAGGTGATATGATCCGCGTAACTCCAGACAGGCAGCAGTGCGGCCTGGGGCGTGCTCTTGAGAGCAATAAGCTGCCATATTTCTGAGCGTGAATTCTCACTGCGTTACAGGGACCCCCGAATGAAGCTGGAGAAACCATTACACAGACCAGACTGAGGAGAGCAACCAGAGCAAACTCCTGCACGGCGGCCAGCTGGGAACATGCCTGGGTGGCAGCAGATCGTGTGTGGGAATCGGAGCATCTTCCAGCTCAGCTCCTGCCCCCCCACCCCCTTCGTGCCAGCAGCAAAGAGCTCTCCTTTGCACACCCCTCTTGTCACGTGCTTCTCACTGCTCCAGAATCCTTTACCGGGGGCAGGGAGAGGCTGTGTGACTATCCTGCTGCCCCTTGCGGCTCGGCTGCCTTCAGCTAGGGAGGTGGGGGGAAGCCTCACCTCTTCGTTCTTGCTCCTCTGCCGACAGTCAGTGCAGCACTCGCGTCATTGATCTCCTCTGTGTCCTCCGCAACCTTCGCATTCACATCAGGGCCAGCGACTTCCTGCCACTCTCCTGCCATGCCGCACTGCTTCTGCTTCTGCGTCGTGGGGAGATATCACAGCCACAGCAGTGAACGGCTCTTCGGTGACTCTGAATTTTACATGCGCTTTGTCCAGATTTTATTTTTTGTAAATTCTATAATAAAGTCTGTATTTTTAACAGGGCATCAAACGAATACATTTGATTTCAACTAGCAATTCAGTGCCATGCCTGGCTGGTCTAATTCTTATAAAAGCCACCAAGAAAAACATGCAACGTAAGGAAAGTAATGCATCGTTCCCAAGATAAAAAGTCCTGTTAATCTGGAGCTAAGGCTGAGACTCTGTACTAGCCTGGCTTGGTAACTGAAGTATAAACAAATCTTGCCGGGTTGTTGCAATTGTCCCAAACCAAACAATATAAACTCAGGAAATTCAGAGTTAAAGTCATACACAAAGGAAATCAGAATCTGTTCAGGTATGTCAGTGCCCAGCTAAGGCACCCAAAGATCCGTAACCGGGCCCAGCAGTGACACACAATCACTACACGGTTATTAGTAAAGTATTTGCAGTAGCGATGGTCAGAAAAGGGAATTTCCATCCTGTGGCTATTTCGACATTTGTTTTCACCCCAAATCGGGATGAAAGTCACTCTCAGACAGTGTCATGAAACAAACTTCTCTGAACAATTGCGATTTGGAAATGTTGAAATGAAACGTTTGGTTGTGAACTGGTGATTCAAACTAGGCCCTTTTGTTTGGAACGGACGTTTTGAGTGACTGGGACGTCTGAAGCTGAAATGTCCGTGTGAAATAAAACCTTCTCAATCCAACATTACAGGGGCAGTTTCTTAGTGAAATGGCACTTGGGAAAATCGAAAGGGTTTGTTGAAATTAACGTTTCCCATGAAAAAATTCAATGCTGACAAAACCAGATTTTCTGGTAGGAAAAATGTTCAGTGGAATATTGTCTTCTGGCTCTACGTGTTAGTGTTCGGGGCCCCAGGCTAGAGTAAGCCGATTTTTAAATATATTTCATTTATGTTCCATATGCCCGCCCCGGTGACGTCCCTACTGAGCAGACCTAGCTCGATAGCCGGGCGTATGGCATTCATGCAGGTAGACCCTAACCAAGCCTTAAACGCAGCTCACCACTCAGTAACGGGGTCTGTGTGTAGATTTCAGCCAAAGAGCAGAAAGCCAGAGTAACCCCCAAGGAGATTCCCTGGGGCTCAGGGAGAGGCACTGTCCCTGGTGGGGGGGGGAGCCAATAGGGGAGTTCAGGAGAGGGGACAAGCCAGGGCCAGGGCGGGACTGGCTGTGTGGGGAGCTGGGGAGTCCCAGGCCTGCAGGCAGGTTCCCCCTGAGAACTGGCCTCTAGGGACCGGACAGAAAGATCCCTCAGCTGGGCCTTTCCCTCTCCACTGGTGACTCCCCGTTTGTAGAGTTTTGCTGGGAAACTCCCCAGCCAGGCTGGGTTTGCTCTCAGCTCCCTAGGAGAGACCCGTCCCCGCATGGTCAGCTCTGCTCTGCTGCTAGTCCAGGGCTGCTGCCTGCCGGGGGAGTGTCTGGACGCTGGGCTGGGAGACGACAGTTTGGATGTGAGGGTAGTTGTGTAACCTGCACCTTGAGCCCTGCACCCCTTGGTGGGGAGGGGATCCTGGGACCGACGCAGCCTGACTCCTGCCTGAGGAGGATCCCGGCCAGCAGAGACCAGCCCCTCTGCAGTGACCGAGGGGTCCAGAGTCAGCTCAGACCCTGAGGATCATTCCTGGAGTTTGTGAGGGCACCATCCTTTAGTTAGTCAGTCAGGGAATTTGTTCTGGGGACCCCGACCCCCTGCTCCCTGAACGGTGTCCTCAAGCCAGGGAGTGAGGGTCTGAGGATTTTATACCCTGCTGCTTATTACACCTGTGGAGGGATTCACCACCTCCTCCCACTTGTGGGTCCTTTGGGCTGTGCTGAACCCCGCCAGCCACACGGCTAAACCGCGGCAGAGAAGATCTCGTGGTCATCGGTCATCAAGGGCCCCCCAACAAAGTACACGTACCGACGGGAACTGATCTTACATCTCCTACCTCCAGTCACGTGACTGGGGAAAGTCACAGGTATTAGCAGCGCGGGCACCGGTGACCCTAAGAATAGTGTTACCCTGGTATGTTCTATTTGCCTCCTGTTTAATGTAATCAGTGTGTTTGTTTGTGTTATTTGTTGGGAGTCTCCAACAATCTGACAAGTCAGTGGGGGTTACCCTGGGTTAGAGTTTTCCTCCCAAGCTGCCCTGGGGACCCTGCCAGGTAGGAGCGAGGGGGGTGGAGGCACCAAATAAATTCATAGGGGAAACTAAGGAAGATGCACCCTGCTGAGTGGGAGGCGGGATCCAGAAGAACCCAGGCCTGTCCATCAAACCTGTCAGCAGATTGGCATTAAAGAAGGTAACTGAGCGGAGAGGGGCCGCTAACCAGTTACCTGCTCCGGTAACTCAGCCACGGTGCTAAGCTGCTGTGGCAAGGGGACGGGGATAATGAATTACAGGACTCTAATCAGATCTGCTCGGCTCTAGGGTCTCACCCCTCTCCCCGAGGGAATCGTGGCTCATTTCAGCAGAGATTCGTCTGGGCTACAACACAGGGAGGGACAAGCTGTCGGCACTCGGGGGCAGACAAAGCTGATGAGTTTCAGGAGGCGCTGAGTCAGGTACTGTACCTGCCAGTAGGATGGCAGAGCAAATATGGACTTGATAAGCAGGGTCTCTCGAACCAGCCACGCTGTGAATAGACACATCAGCCAGGCCTTGTGCTGGGTAATGTCGGGTTTATTCACAATTACACACGAATGACAAGGTTCCATCAGAACAGGAAGAAAACCAGAAGCAGCTCAAACTAGGAGCAAAGGGAAGGTTTTTACAGGCCCGGGGAACTGCTAGAGCAGCTCAGGAAACTTTTTCAGCCCATGGGACACTCGGTTGGAACAGAAAATCTAAATGTCAAAACACTGGTGAAATGAAAAGCCCCCCAGAATTTCAAATCAGAAATGTTGCCATGAAAAATGTCAGCGCTTTTGACAGAAACTAATCATCAATTGTCACCTCAAAGCGATATTTCAAAGCTAAGCAACAATTTTTGTTTACTTTTTTTCCATAACTTTTCATTTTGCTTTTTTAAAACCAAAAATAAATGAGATTTTATGCCAAAACAAAAAGTGTCACTTTGTTCTCAAATGTTGATTCATAAATGACAATTTGCATTTTGACATTTCTTGCTGGAAAATTGACATTTTTTCAGTAGAATCAAGATTTTCCCAAAAAAATTTTAAGTTTAGACAAAACTGTATTTTTTGGCAGGACAATTTTCCTTGTGTAAAATTTTGGCCCTTTCAAGAGATTCGCGTTTGGAATGGGTCACCAGGGGATGTGGCGGATCCTTCACCACCTGGAGTCTAAAGCACGGTTGGAAGTTCTCTTTTCAAAGCAGTAAGTGACTTACGAGCATGGACCTGTGCACCTAAACCACTTAGGTGCAGCCCCCGCTGGTGTAGTGGGGAAGAGTAATTCCCCCCGATGCCGGACTCACGGGGTGAGAGTCTCTGGCCTGGTCTAGGCAGACTGCCTGGGCACAAACGGGATTTTGCCACTTACTTACCCCGAGTTTTCCTGCCCAGGTGCTTGTCATCAAACGTACACGGAGCAGATGCCAAAGATACAGACAAGCACCAGCGTAGGAATTCGGCACTAAGATGACAGTGACCACACAGCTATCCGGTCCTCCATTGGCTAAAAGCTCGGCTGGAGCTGCCCTAAGGAAATACCCCCTTGGCTCAATACAGAAAGCTGTCTGCTCTGCCCTTGCTAACCGCAGCATATACCGTGTCGGAGGGAGACGTTGCTGGGGAACTTGCCCTTTTCGCTCTGCTCTGTGTCGGCGGCTGGATGCGGCGATCGGTGTATGTGATCTCTTCTGCCGTCATTCGGGAATTTACCCTCGTCGCTCTCCTCGGCGTCCGTGGCTGGATACTCAGCTCTGCATATGTGATCTCTTCTCCCTCACTCGGAGACTCCTGCAGCGCAAGGAAGTTAGGCTTGGAAAGGCCGAAGCTGCGCCACCGTGGGATACGGTTGTGCAGCCACGTAGGTAGAACAGGCTTGTAACCGGCCCCATGTGCTGGGCACTACAGCACTGCAGACGCGTAACAGTACAGCCGGTTTATTGCTCACAAGGACAGCAGCAAACGTACCTGAATGTGTTCAGCTCACCTTCATCAGCCGAAGGCTGTGAGCAGCCGAGTGGCCTGCCCCAGCAAGAGGCGATGCCTGCAGCTCTCTGGAAGCAAGCCCTGTGCGTGGACAAACAGAAAGTGACCTTGGGCGACGAGGAAAGAAGATCCAAAGCCAGGCCGCTCTGTCAGCCAAACACAGGTAAATGTCACTTGCCTGACATGCTGATAGCAGCAGCTGTTCTGAAAGGTCGCCCAGCGATTCAAAGCTGATGCTTACTGGGCTGAGCAAGATTCAGGCGAGTTTGAAGGTCTTGTGCCTTAAAGCCATTTGGGGTTAGCTGAGCTGTTTAAAGGCTCGGACACTTTTCTAGGGAAAAACTCTATTTTGCACACTCAGTCAGAACCCCCCACGCACACACCTCCCGTCAGCCCTGAGCCGCTAAATCGAGGTAAAAGGTGTTGACGGGCATCGATCCCGAGCAGAGGTTCTGGTTCGGTCGGGGCTAGCGAGCGTCAGCCTCAGCCTGGCTTTCAGCCTGCACACTCCCTGGGGCAGGGCCTGGCTGCGGGTCTATCGACAGCGGTCTGGAGAGCGAGCCCCCAGCCCGGGGCGACAGACGCACTCGCGGCTCGGGCTGGATCTCGGGCTCTGGCGCCCACCCGCTCCTTAGGTGCGACTGCAATCGACATGATTCAGTAATTTCCCAGCTCACCCGCGTTACTAACCACGACCTGATGGAGACAGCAGCCGGGTTTCGGCACCGCCAGCGATGGGATTACCACGTCTGCAGCCGGTGCAGAGTGCGGGTTCAAGTCGCATCAGCGACCTGGATTCCTCATCCAGCCTAGACAGCTCCCAGGTGGCAGAGCTAGAGACTCATGTCAGCTCCTCACCTGTCCTCTTTCTGTGCAGCCACAGCAGGAAGGCGCCCGCTACAATCCCCAGGGCTCCCAGACCCAGGGAGAGAACCTGCCAGCTGGCCAGCGCGCCGTGATGTGGGCCGGGCCGGGTCGTGTTTCCCGGAGTGGAGAAAGCTGAGAGAGAAACGGGCAGTGCCCACTCAGTGTTAACCTCCCGGAAAAGCAGCAAAGAATCCTGTGGCATCTTATAGACTAACAGACGTTTTGCAGCATGAGCTTTCGTGGGTGAATCCCCACTTCGTCGGATGCAAGCCATCCCGGAAGAGAGACCAACGACCCTTGACATGTGTGCAATCACTCCTGCCAATTTTAAACTCACATCCCCTGCTTTGTCTGTCTCCTTATAGCCGGGGAGCACCGCGAGGGGCGACCCCCCCAGCCGCGCCTCACAAAGGGTGGAACAAAGCGTGGGTGAGCTGAGGACAAAGTGGTCTCAATCGAGGGGACACACTGCCAGAGGAGAGCAGCCGGAGCCAGACGCCTTGAGGAGCTGCTGTGAAACCTTCCCCTTTGAAAGGGTCTCTCCAGTGACACACCCACCCCCTTCTACCCTCCAGCGCTACCCAGCTGCCAGCCCCGAGACAGCTCAATCACAAAACAAACCAAGACGAGAAAATGAATCAACGGTAAAGAAAAGTCCCAAACGTCCCCCCCAGCAGAGCTTTCCCCGGACAGGCAGACGTGCCAGAGACTTCATGCCGTCCACTGCTGGCGTGGGCCCAGAGCCACCAGGGTGTTTAGGCTCCTAACTTCCAGTGAAATCAAAGGAAGTGAGGTGCCAAGGACCTTTGCGGATCTGGGCCGTAGCTACTGCTATTGATTTGACATGGCAGATGCCCAGGTGCTGCGGGATGCCCTGCGATAGACAGACCGCTAGGGCAAGGGTGGCTTGGCTGTGCCTTTCCAGTGGTCTATCGCTGTCTCTGACTTTTCCCTTTCAGCTGGGAGTGAATTTAATTTTGAAAGTTCTGGCATAAATAAGCAGCAGGTTTTGGGACAGCGGCATTTCTCTCTCTGGCAATTGTCTTGTGCCCAGCTCTCCTCTCCTGCCAGACGGAACCAAGCACGGACCCCGTCCGTGTCCCCGGTGTCGAGCCATTCTGTGCGCAGGCGGCTGGACGGGCCCCGCTGCCTGAACATGGGCCTGTGCACAGGCAGGACACCCCAAGCGAGTCGGGCTGCAGAGTATCTAACCCCAGGCTCTCATTCCCCTCCTCCCGGCAGATCCTGCTGTGCGCTGCGCCCAGAGGTGCTGACCCCGCCGTACCTGTCACCGTCAGGCGGGTCCCATTCCCCTCTAGGAGGCAGGGCTGGGCCGAGGGGAAGACGACGAAGAGGCACAGGTACAGGGCCGAGTCGTTGCGCTGCAGGGTGTGGATGTGCAGGGTGCTGGCAGAGACGTTCTCCAGCCACGCCGTCTCCACCCGCCCTCGCAGCTCCGCCACCTCGGAGAGCTTCCCAGTGCCCGTCAGGCCGTCCCCTATGTGCCCCCTGTGCCAGGTGACGAGGACGCTGCTGGGTCTGGGGTGTCCCGGGGGCAGCGCCAGGGTGCAGTTCATCTCTACAGAGTCTCCAGCTTCCTTCACCGCCCGCGGGGGCTGCTGCAGCACGGAGAACTCACCGATCCGCTTCAGACACCCGTCTGCAGGGAGGAGAAGGGAACCTCTAGTGAAATACTTGTGCACTCTGGTCCGTCAGCCTGGCGAGCACCTGGTGCCTCCCGGCAGCCGGGGCAGCGGCAGGGTCTCACACGTGCACAATTCCACACTCACACACACACACTCTCGCACACACGCCGTGCGTTGAGAATGCACAAGGTACCCGTTAGCAGTGCCCGTGCGAACTGACCGGTGACTGTGAACGAACTCCCCGCTGACTTACCCCTGTCCGGGGAGCTGCCCAGCAGCGGGAGCTGCAGGAGGGACACACACACGAGGAGCCGCATCTCAGCCAGGGCTGCTTCAGGGCAGCTTCTGTGCGTCCCCCTCAGCCGCTCCGGGGCTGCAGCTTTGGGGCTGTTTTGTACTGGGAGGAGCCTTGAGAGCAACACCCCAAATGAAGAGACGACACCATCCACAGCCCAGACCCAGGGGAGGGGCGGCTCGGTAGTAACCCTCTCCATTTCCATCCCCTCCTAAGCCTGGCCCACCACAAAGTGCTTTACACAGACCCGACTGTGTCTGCTGTAGTCACTTCACTCAGCTCTGACAGGCAGCCACTTCTGGGCTGGAACCCAGCTGCTCTGAACGGCAGAACTGCACAAGCGTTTACGGTTTCAGAGGCATTTTTCACAGGAGGATATGCACACAAGCAGGGATCCTAGTTTTCCAGGATAACCCCCCCCAAATTTTCTGATAAAAAAAAATCCACATTTTTCTGCAATTAAAGTGAAACACTGAACTTGAGTTCCCCAGCCACTATATAGCCATAGGTACCAGTTGAACACAATGTTTTATTGGTATACAGCAGAACCCCATTGATCTGAGCTCCATTGTCCGGCTCGCCGTATTAACTGAACCACTGGCCTGGGGCAGGGGCTGACCCCTCCCGCCCCGAGCCCCAGCCGCTGTCAGGCCTGGGCAGCTGGTGGTTCGGTGAGTCCGGTGAGCCGGATAAGGGCGGCTCAGATCAATGGGGTTCTACTGGGAATATTTGTATTTTTTCACACAATGTAACAACTAAAGATTCTCTGTAAAAGCGCAAACTCTGCGTATTTCCATGGCAAATGGATTTCTAGGATCCCTGCACATAAGTGCAGTCGCTCTGGGATGGAGAGAGGCAACCCGATGAACAACGGGCACGCAGCAAAAGGTTTCGGTGTTTGCTGCTGCACATTTTTATTTTCTAACTGGTTATACGGCGGTGTGGAAGTAGGAATCGACACAACTGCAACCTGCATCAGTTGTCTCCATTCTGCCGTGTTAGTTACTCCCCCTGTCTGGGGGCTCCTGGTCCCCACCCCTCTCTTTGGTGTCAGCTACTAAGGGGGACACCTGAGTCTGCCGAGAGCCTGAGCCGATTGCTCTGAGAGAAGCCGCTGGCCCAGCTGACATCTCAGTTAACAGATACCAGCAGCTCAGCCAGCTGTTCTGGGCTGGAGGTCGGTGTCGCTGGGGGAGGGTCTCTGGCCTGGGTTATGCCGGAGGCTGAGCTGGACGGACAGACTGTGCCCTTCTGGCCGTGACAGATGTGACTCTAGGAATCTCGAGAAGGAGCCGAGAGGTTCTTTTATCTCTGGTGCGGCCGCAGCTGGAACCCCGTGTCCAGCCCTGGTTGAAGCAGGATGTCCATCGATTGGAGAGGGGTCAGAGCAGAGCCGGAGAAGGATTCCAGGGTTAGACCCCCTGCCTTGTAGTGACAGGCTCCAGGAGCTCCGTCCGGTCGGCTTCACAAAGAGACAGTGAAGGGGTGACTTGGTCCCAGCCGGCAGGTACCTACGTGGGGAACAGGGAGTTACTAACGGGCCCTTCACACTAGCAGAGGAAGGTCTGACATGATCCAGTGGCTGAAGCAGAAGCTGGCAGTCAGGCACGTGTTTAACGGTGACAGTAACTAACCACTGGAACAATTCCCCAGGGCCGTGGTGGATTCTCCAGCCCTGCCCATGTGTAAATCAGGGCCGGCTGCTTTGCTAAACGCTCTGCTCTGGGGTGCTTCAGGGCGGGGCTCTGGCCTGCGCCGTACAGGAGGTCAGACCAGATGACCACAGGGGGCCTTGCATAGTCTGTGCATGGCAGGACATCGAGGGAGACGTTGCCGGGACGCTGGGTTACCAGCCCGACCCTCAGGGCAGCGGAGTGGAGATCGGTAATGACTCGCAGGGGTCAGGGCCGTACGGTCTCCTGCTCTGCCCCCAGGCTGGGGCTTTGGGGTCAGTCCTCAGAGGGGTGGGCCCCCGCTGAGCCCCCCTCGGTGCTCCCTGTAGTAGCCGGCAGCGACACCTGCTCAGTCTGGGCTCCCATCTACCGGGGACCCGTGGCCGGGTATTCACAGCGGCTGGAGTCGCGCTGGCCGAGCCAGAGCTGGGTGCAGGCCTGGTGCAGACCCAGGCGAGGGGGTCGGGGGCGAGGGGCCAGGCAACAGGAAGGGGCGACGCAGACAGAGCGCGAAGTTACTATTTTCCACTGTGCGTGGTCAGGGCCGGATACCAGAGCCTCGCTGCTGACATCAGAGAGCTGCTGCCAGGCGCAAACCACGCAGGCCGCGCTCGGGGGGACGCGTCCCGGGCAGCAGCAGCCGAGCAGGGCCAGTGACTGCATGACCCAGGCAGGGCGTGGGGATCGGCGGGGGGACGTGTTCGCGGCCTGTCACAGTGTGGGGCTTTGAATTCAGACTCTCACCTCCCCAGGGGCGCAGGGCGTGTTCCCCCAGGCTCCCAAAAGGTGCCAGAATTGCCAGCCTACAGAGACGGCCGAACCCAGGGGGACTCAGGCTGATGGACGCAGCCGAAAGCTAGTTCAGGGCAGGTCTCTGGCCCGGGTGGTGCAGGGGGTCAGAGCAGCTGATCGCCAGGGTCCCCTCTGGCCACAGGATCTGTCAAGTCTGGGAACAAAACTCATTTAAAAGGAAACGGTTTGTTTAGATTTCAGGCATTTTAAGACGTTGCTTAAGTTTTTAAAAAGAAAAAGGAAATTGGGAGCTGAAATGTCCAGGAGTCACCAAACCTGCGTTTTGCCCCAAGAAGGGTTTGTTTGACAAGTTTCCCCCAGCTCTAGCCACCGGGCGTCACTTGCCAGAGGGTGGATTTCTAGCCCTGGGGACAGAGGTTGTCTCTGAAAGGTGTCAGCTCCCTGCCTGCCCGGCTCCGTGCGGCTCCCGGAAGCGCACAGCATTTCCCTCAGGCTCCTGGGCACGGGGGGGCCCACAGGGGCTCCACTTGCTGTCCCCACCCCGAGCACCGGCTCCACAGCTCCCATTGGCTGGGGGGCAGCACACAGTGTCCCCTGGCCCCTCTGCCTAGGAGCTGGACTTGCCAGCTGCTTCCAGGAGCTGCCTGAGTTCAGTGCCGCCCTGAACCCGCTCCCCACACCCCCTCCTGCACCCTAACCCTCTGCCCCAGCCCTGAGCCCCCTCCTGCACCCAAACTCCTTCCCGGAGCCTTCACCCCAAACCCCCTCCCCCTGCACCCCAAACCCCTACCCCAGCCCTGAGCCCCCTCCTGCACCCAAACTCTTTCCCAGAGCCTGCACCCCAAACCCCTTCCCCCTGCACCCCAAACCCCTACCCCAGCCCTGAGCCCCCTCCTGCACTCCAAACCTTCATCCCTGCCCCAACCCCAGAGCCCCCAGCCAGAGCCTGCACCCCAACCCCCTGCCTGAACCCAAACGCCTTCCTGGAGCCTGCATCTTGTACCCCCTCCTGCACCCCAAACCCCTCATCCCTAGGCCCACCCCAGAGCCCGCATGCCCCACTGGAGGCTGCACCTGTGACAATGCGGTTCTGGCGGGACCCAACTGAGAGTGCCAAATCAGGACCAGTTGCTTAAACAGGGCAGTCACAGCCCTAGGCTGGGGTTTTTCCACCTCTAAGGCACCAAACGAGCCAGACAAAAGGACTTTGGTCTCACCCCACTGGCTAACCACAAGTCACACAAGCAATTTCCTTAGACACTCCAGTCTCCCAGTATCACCACCAGTGCACTCGTCCTGGGGATGAATGGTTATGAAAACCAACACCCCAATAAAAGAAAAAGGTTCCCTCGATCCCAAAGGACCAAGCCCCAGACCCAGGTCAATATACACATCAGATCTTACCCACAAATCACGCTGGTGCCAATCCTTTAGAATCTAAAATCTAAAGGTTTATTTACAAAGGGAAAAAGGTAGAGAAGAGAGGTAGAATTGGTTAAATGGAATCAATTCCATACAGTGATGGCCAAGTTCTTAGTTCAGGCTTGCAGCAGTGATGGAGTAAACTGCAGGTTCAAATCAAGTCTCTGGAACATCCCCCGCTGGGATGGGTCCTTCAGTCCTTCGTGCAGAGCTTCAGTTTGTAGCAAAGTCCCTCCAGAGGTAAGACACAGGATCAAAGACAAAATGGAGGGGGGTTTCCAGGGCCTTGGATACCCTCACCCTCATTGAATCCCAGGGGCTGTTCTTCAAATTTTGGCTGTGGCCTGAATTACTAAAACAACTCACGCCCACCCCCAACTACAGCCCCCTTTCACCCCCACCACCCCACTGCTGGCCCTAGACACACGGGCCAGAGAGGGGCAGGTCAGTAGGACTTGATCGTCGGGCAGCCCCTGCACGCTCCGACACAGCAGGGACGGGGTCGGCTCTGACGGTTCGGTTCCCAGCAGGGGCAGATTTACAGTGAAACAGGGGGTGCCCTGGCATGGGCCCCCCAACGACAGGGAGCCCCAGGGCTGAGCAGCTGCAGACACTTGGTCCTGCTGGCTCCCGGGGCTCCTGCTCCAGGCTCCACCCCCACCAGCAGCCAAACCCTCCCCCCCACACATCTTCCCTGTCTCCTCCCCAGAGCGAGCCGCATTCCCTCCCCTCCCCTGCCGCACAACAGCTGTTTGCCGGCGCTCTGGGCACTCTGGGAGGGAGGGGGAGGAGCAGGGCCGCAGCGCACTCGGGGGGGGAGGCGGAGACGAGGTGGGGGCAGGGCCTTGGGGAAGGGGGTGGAATCGGGGCAGGACGGAGCAAAGGCAGGGCCCCCGCACTCCCCTACACATACCCTCCCCCCCAGCCGTGAGCCATTCAGGGCAGGGGGCTGGGAGCACCCCGATGACCCCAGGCCCCAGCCCTGACTCCTGCACCCCCCACACAGCCCAGCCCCCTGCCCTGACTCCTGCACCCCCCCACACAGCCCCAGCCCCCTTCCCTGACTCCTGCACCCCCCCCACACAGCCCCAGCCCCCTGCCCTGACTCCTGCACCCCCACACAGCCCCAGCCCCTGCCCTGACTCCTGCAACCCCCACGCCCCGCCTCCCCCCGAACCCCAGCCTCCTGCGCTCCCTGACTCCTGCACCCCCTTGCACCAAATGGGAGCTGCCCCAGGTAAGCAGTCCACACCGCAACCCTGAGCCCCCTCCCGCACCCTAAATCCTGGCCTGCCCCCGCACCCCAATGTTATTTACATTGTTTTTACAAAGGGCTCTTATCCAAAGCTCTTTACAATCGTTAGCTAATGGTACAAACAATCTTTGGAAAGCTCATTACATGGTCTGCCAAGACTCCCAGCGATTTTCAAGTGGTCTGTGGAAAAATAAGTCAGATGACAAGAACAGTCAAGGTCCCTCACTTTATTTTCATGTACTTGCTATTACTTATAGGAGGGGGATGAAGAAAAAAAAGAATGAAAAATGGGGGCGGGGAGATAAGAGAAAGTTCTTTTTCTTGGCTGGGTCCCAAGGAGGGGCCCCCAAAATGACGCTGAGCACAGGCCCCCACTAACTCTAAATCCGCCACTGGGTCCCAGCGAGAGTCCTGGGGACACCGGGGAACCTCGGCACTTCCCTTCTAAACACAAAGAGGTTTCGAGCCCTCCTGAGCGTGACGAAAGGTCTGAGACCCTGACCCGAGCGCCCCGTGAACGTTCAGAACCGACATTTATTATTGCTCAAAACCTCACGATGTCCCAGCCAATCACATGGTTTGGGGGTCAAATTGGGAGCGGGGAAGGGAAGGCCAGAGACGCTGAGCACCCGGAGGAGAAATGGGGACCCGTGGTTAGGGGAGGGGAGGGGAGGGGGGTCTGGTCCCCCGGCCCCGGGGACTTTCCCTAGTGTCTGCTCCTGGCAGATCCTGCTGCTCAGAGGGCCCAGTCCTGGTACTTTTCCTTTATCTCCTGGATCAGCAGCAGCAGATCGTTCGTCCCTGGATCCTGGACCACTCGCGCTGCCCCAGCGCCCCCACATCGGGCCTCTCTGCTGCACCGCCCTGTTCTCCATGTACAGCACCACGTACAGCACCCCCGGCCGGTGCTGCCCCCCGGGAGCTCTCGTTCAGGCACTTGCGTCGGTCCCTGTACCGGTCGATCAGGCGCCGCTCGCTGACCCTCGCCAGGTGTCCGGCTGTCACCCGGGAGTAGTGGACAATTGCTTTGAGGAAGAGCTTCTTTTGCTCAGCCCACTCCTCCGACTTGGGCCCCGTCCTTCAGAGATGGGGGACACCCTTTCAGTGTAGCCAATGTAGAAAAACTCTGCATTGCTGCTGGAGACCTCATGGATCTTCTCCTCCAGCTGTTCACACGCCAGCTCCTCACCCGGCACCTCCTCCGGCTCCTTTGGCCACGCCGAGCTCAGCCCCCGGGCCCCACAGTCTACGTCCAGACCGGTGATCTGCACGGGAGAGACACGTCCCCTCTCAGCCAGGGCTCAGACCAACCCACCTTGCCATGAGCTCCCCCGGCCATGCGGTGGCTAAAAGGGGGGCAGGCTCCTGGGGGCATAAACAGCAGGGCCAGGGAGGGGATGTCACCCCTACATACGGCATCAGGGAGCCCAGCGCTGGAGCCTGCCTCCAGCTCCGGTGTCTGCCCGGCTCAAGGGACGGCGACAGACTGGACGGGGCTCAGGGAAGGGCCACGGGAAGGAGGCGAGGGCTGGAAAACCCTCCTGGCAGCCCGAGGCCGAAGGAGCTCGGATGTGGAGCCGGGAAGGAGGGTGAGAAATGACGCGACCGGGGTGACATTACTCCCCATATTCCTCAGAGAAACGTTCTGCTGAGATAATTCTGGCAAAGTGCTGCTGTGTTTGGTACCAGATACCCCACGAGAGGTGTCGCCTGGCACTGGAACCCATCGAAGTGACCAGGGCTCTCCCACGGACAGACGTGCGAACCCCCCTTGCAAACTAACCCTGGGCACAAGCTATGTAAGGCGGGGAGTGACCTCATCGGGGTTCTTCCCTCTCTCTGACTCCCTGCCCAAGGCTGGGGCTTGGAAACGCCCGAGAAACGCGGGCTGAACTGGGGACAAGGGCTGAACCCAGGCTAGAGAGATTCCTAACCTGGGAGCTGGGATTCTAAGCGGCCAGGAGACTCGGTTACTGCCTGAAACAACGCTCAGGCGACAGCTTGCTACACATCCAATCCCGTCAGTATAGTCACCTTCGATCGGGTGTTTTGTCTGCTAGGTGTGACCAAGCAGGGTTTTATTCACCTTGTTATGTTACAGGTCAGTCTTACTGTCCCGTACGCTGTGTGCCTCGGTTTCCCACTGGTGGGAATTGGGTGTGTGAGTTTTGCTGGAAATGAGGCAGCTCAGCCGTCTGCCCCTAGGCGATGGCCGATGCCCTTTGTAACCTGAGAGCCAGGAGGGGGATGCGACCCGGTAACGCTTTGCCGGAACAACGGGTGGGTCAGAGGCCAGGCAGGGGGTCCAGGGCAGTCTGCTGGGGGGGACTCGGAGGGGGGAGCCCAGGCCGTCTGGCCCAGGGTTTCCCCAAAATGGACTTGGCTGAAAGTCACTGATTTCTGTGCTACCCAATAAACCTGCTTTCCCCGGCTGGCTGGGAGGCACGTCTGAGTGCGGAGTGGGGGTGCAGGCCGCCTGGCTGCCCCCCCCGAGGGGAAGTGTGGGTGGGAACAGGGATACTGGCTGCCCCGAGGTCAGACCCAGGAAGGCCGAAGCCAAGGAGGCTTTTTGCCCGGCCAGCGAGCTCTGAGGGGGTCACACCGGCTGGGACCGGTGCCTGACGCAGTCACCTGAGAAATAAGGCACAAAGATTCAGTGGGGAAGGGACTAGCCAGGGACCAGCTCACTGGGGCTGGGGCAGAGTCTCCCTCCTTCACAGGCTCAAAACTCAGCACTCGAGCCCAGCCGGGAGCGATGGGGCCGGGGCAGGAATCGCTGGGGAGTCTCCGGCCTGGGACACGGAGGAGCTCAGACGGGACGGGCACCACGGGCCCTGCTGGCCTTGGTGCCTCTGAAACTCCAGTCTCTGCCCAGGACCCGATCCCCCCCCAGACACCCAGCTCTCCTCCAGGGACCCCTGGCAGCCCCAGCTCTGCCCCCTGCCCGGACTCACCCAGCTGAGTGGAGCCGTGCTAGCGCCGTGACCCGTTCCCTGCTCCGCATTGCTGCTCCCAGCGCCCGGCTTTTAAACACGCCGGCCCCGCCCGCAGGGAATCGGCGACGCTTTGTTTGCACACGGGCGGGTCTCTGTCAGGTGCGTTTGCTGGACGACAGACCTGTTCCTCCGGGGTTTCCAGGTGTGCTCCTGTGTGCGGCGTGAGGCCCAGAAGTGACGTCACCTCCATCCTTTAGAGATTTTCCGTATAGCGGGAACGACCTTGTTTTAAGCTAAGTTCTCAGCCCAGTTTGTGGAAAACGACAGGAACCAAAATGGAGTTCGGTGTCACGTGGTCTGTCCCACGCCCTGCAGAGCCATAGCCGCCATTATCCACCGGCCGCGGCTGAACCGTTCCCAGGAAGGTGAAGCTCTGCCACGGTCCATTGTCTTTGCTGCTGGGCCGGTCGTCGTCTCTAGGATAATTCTATTCAGCAAATCAGGTTTGTGTCTGAAGCTCTGAACACGGACAGTCTGTATCTCAGACGTGGTTCCGCCTGGGAACCGCCCACGAGGCAGACGGCTTCCAGCCCAGGCAGCTGGCTGGGACGGGCCTGGCCAGGGCAATGGGCCATTAGGAAAAGCAATAGGCCTGCGGTGAAGCTTATGGCACCTGGGGAGCCTGCCTGCGCACGCCCCAGACAGCCGGGGGGTGAGGGCTGGTGTGGGACCCGCAGGCATCGCATCGGCAGCAGTGCTGGCTGGGCTGCTTTGAACGGATGATCAGCGTGTGCATGGGGCTGCCTGGGGAGACCTCGGGGTCCAGCAACGGGCCACGAACACGGGAAGCAGGGGTGGCGGGGGTGAGCAGGCTGGGCACGCAGGCTGCAGCCCAGGGCCATGAGTCAGGGGCTCCCGCACACCTGGGGCCAGAGAGGCAGGGATGGGGCCCCCATGGGGGAAGAACCCATTAGCCCTGGGTTGCAGGTGATGACGAATAAATGCCACCTTGCGTTGCTGACAGTTCCTGCTGGCTGCACCGTTCCCAAAGGGGTAAAATCTCTGGCGGGGTCTAAATCCATCCGGACTTGCTGGGGAGCCCTGGGGGGACGGAGGTGTGGGGAAGCCGCCAGAGGGCCCAGCCTGGGGCCGTGCAGCCACAGAGCGAGTCGCCCTGGAGCCCAGCTCAGCCAGAGGTGGCTGCAGAGATCACTGGGGAGATGGTCTGACTGGGGCCATGGGCTGGGGGGGGCCCCAGGGCCTGGCTGGCCTGAGGGGCTCTGGGCCTGTGTGCAGTAGGGAGAGCTGCTCCCCACCCGCAAAGACACTGTGGCTGCTATCTCAGCACCTGCCCTGGGGGGTGGTTCCCGGCAAAGCTCGTGCCTCAAGCGACCCGGATGGGGGGGAATTCACCAGGCTCACACAGTGAGTCACCAGATCGGTTCGCCCCAGGGACCTGAAGGAAGTGAAATATGAAATTGCAGAACTACTAACAGTGGTTTGTTACTTATCGCTTAGATCAGCTTCTGTCCCAGGCGACTGCAGGATAGCTCATGTGAATCCAGTTTTTTAAAAAGCCTCCAGAGGAGACCCCGGCAATCACAGGCCGGGAAGCCGGACTTCAGTACCGGGCAAACTGGTAGAAACTAATTGTCAGACACAGATGAATGTAATTTGTCGGGAACGAGCCAACGTGGTTTTTGTAAAGGGAAATCACGTCTCACCAATCGACTAGAATTCTTTGAGGGGGTCAACGAGCATGTGGACAAGGGGGATCCAGTGGATATAGTGACTTAGATTTTCAGGAAGCCTTTGACAAGGCCCCTCACCAAAGGCTCTTACGCAAAGTGAACTGCCCTGGGGTAAGAGGAAGGTCCGTTCATGGATCAGTAACTGGTTAAAACCCAGGAAACAGAGAGTAGGAATGAAGGTCACTTTTCAGAATGGAGAGGGGGAAGCAGTGAGGTGACAGCACCCCCTTGTTCCCTCCATGGATCCCCAGCGAGTCCAGAGGGATTTAGACCCCGGCAGAGACTTCACGCCTTTGGGAACAATGCACCAGCCCGGATTGTCAGCGGCACAGGGCTCCGGGCGGCCTTTGCAAAGCAAGCTGGTGTTTGTCCATCCCCCGCAAACCAGGACTAACAGGGCACACTCACAAGAATAGGCCAGGGATTTTTTTTTAAATTTATTATTACAGTTTGTAACTAGTTCCGGGGATTGTGTTGTTGTTGTTGTTGTTGTTGTTACTTCTTGGTACTGCCTCCCCTTAGCAGTGCCAGTTCCATGAAAAAATAAATGCAGCTACTCTGTAATACCGACCAGTGGCTGACAGTAGCTAAACACGTAACGTTAGACACTGGGCAGACGACAGGCCCTTATTTTCAAATTGTAGTTTTACTTATATCTGTAAAATAACTTAAAATTAGTGCTAAAGTGACGGCAGTGCCACGTCTCATACCAATAGCAGTGATGGAGTCAGGTGCGAGTGAGTCACGTGCGTGATTGTGATCAGTAAACAGAAATGCCAAAATAATTAGAAAAATCAATTCCTGTTCTTAATAACAGAGAAGCCCCTTAATCGCGGACGTTTTTAGTGCAGTGACTAACCTGGAGGAGGTGATGGCGGGAACAGAGCGTGTCGGTGAGCGAAAGCGGCAGAGCTACCGATCAGCGTGTGACAGCCGGAGCCGGGAAGCCGCCCGCCAGGCCGTTCCTGGCTCAGTTCTGGGCCCAGGCACGGCCGGCTTTGGGGCTGGATCGGAGTTTCCGAGCGGTGTTTCGCCGCCTGCTGGCATGTGCTTTGTGCAGCTTTTCATCCGCAACTCCACTTACGAAAAGCAGATTTTGGTTTGTAGTTTTTTATTTGCTCATCACATGTTATAAGTAGCGGGTGACAGGTTCTGGGTTTGGGGGGTTCCTCTGCTTTTCATCCTCACTCCGTCTCTGCTGTGCGCACACAGATCTAGGGGGAGCTTTACAAGCCTTTAAAAACCCTCCTGGGTCGGCCCCCCCCGAGGTAGGTCCGAACTGTGTTTATAAACAGGGTGATTAAGAGAAGAAAGGGCTGGTAGGATGTTTCCTAAAGTTAAAGGATCTGTTCCAAGCTGGGTGAACTGCAAAAAGTGTGTCACTGAAATGATAGAAAGTAACTGAAGATTTTTCTACAATTGTTTCAGTTGTTGGGTTCAAGAGGTGGTAACAGAGTTACTGATCTCACAAAGGACGTGCAGTGGATCCAAGCTACCCGGCTGTCCGGAAGACTTTGGATCCAGTTCCACATGGGAAACTATTCGTTACACCGGAGAAGAGGGGGATTGATATGAGAACTGGAAGGTGGGTAAGAACTGGTTGAAGGGGAGACTAGGTCCGGTCCTGCTGGAAGGTGACCTGTCAGGCTGGAAGGGGGTCACTAGAGGAGTTCCTCGGGGATCGGTTTTGGGACCGACCTTATTTAATGTTTTCATTACTGACCTTGGCACAAAACATGGGCGTGTGCTAATAAAATCTGCAGGTGACACAAAGCTGGGAGGTGTTGCCAATACAGAGAACGAGCGGAATATCCTACAAGAAAATCTGGACCACCTTAAGTATCAGGGGGTGGCTGTGTCAGTCTGTATCCACAAAAACAACAAGGAGTCCAGTGGCACCTTAAAGACTAACAGATTTATTTGGGCATCAGCTTTCGTGGACGACCTTGTCAACTGGAGTAATAGCAATGGGATGAAATGTAACAGTGCAAAGTGCAAGGTTGTGCATTTAGGGACTAACAACAAGACTTTGTGCTATAAACTGGGGATGGATCAGTTGGACGTGACAGGAGGAGGAGAAAGACCTGGGCGTGTTTGTTGATCACAGCAGGATGAGGATGAGCCGTCAATGTGATGCGGGGCTGAAAAAAGCCAACACAGTCCTGGGGCGGATCAGGCGAGGGGTTTCCAGCAGAGACAGGCCCAGGAAGTGTGAGGATACACTGGTGGGGAGGGTCTCAGCTGGAGCACTGTTTCTGGGCAATTCTGGTCTCCTGGCGTGGGTGCTCTGGGGAGCTCAGGGACCCACAGACACCAGGAGCCAGAGCTGGAGCGTGGAATGGGATGAGTTCTCTGCTGCTAACAACTTCCACCCCTGGGGCAGGGAGTTTGTTTGTAAACAGAGGCAGGGTGATTAAGATAACAAAAGGCTTGTCATTAAATTAAATTAAGGATCGTTAGATGTTCCTGAAAACTCTGCCAGTTAAAAGACAGGGAACAAAGATAGGAATAACTGGTCCCTTTTCAGAATGGAGAGAGGTACATAGTGGTGTCCCCCGAGGGCTTGTGCTGGTCTGGGAAGGACCGGGGCTGTTCAGCACATTCAGAAATGATCTGCAAAAGGGGTAACCAGGGAGTTGGCAAAGTTTGCAGACGATACAAAATCCCACAAGATAATTAAGTCCAAAACAGACTGGGAAGAGTTAGTTCCCTTTGCCTTGTCAGACTTGGCAGTCAAAGAAGTGAACAGAACGTTGGGACTCGTTAGGAACGGGAGTGAGAAGATGGAAAATAGCAGAAAGCCGCTATATAAATCCATGGGACGCCCACACCTTGAGCGCTGTGTAGATCTGGTCGCCCCACCTCAAAGCAGACCCACGGGCACTGGAAAGGGTTCAGCAAAGGGCACAGAAAGGATGAGGGGGCTGGAACGGCGGCTGTGGGAGGAGATTAGTCAGACGGGGCTGGTCAGCTTGGGAAAGAGACGGCTAAGGGGGGATATGGTAGAGGGCTATAAAATCCTGACGGGTGGAGAAAGTGGACAGGGAGTGTTATTTACTCCTTCTCCTAACACAAGAACTAGGGGTCACCCAATGACGTTAGTCGGCAGCAGGTTTCAAACAAACTCAAGGAAGTATTTTTTCACCCCACACATAGTCAACCTGTGGGACTCCTTGCCAGGGGATGTTGTGACGGCCAAGACCATAACAGGGTTCAGAAAAGAACTAGATCAGTTCCTGGAGGACAGGTCCATCAATGGCGATTAGCCAGGCTGGACAGGGATGCTGCCCCTGGCCTCTGTTTGCCAGAAGCTGGGAATGGGCGACAGGGGGTGGATCACTCGGTGATTCCCTGCTCTGTTCATTCCCTCTGGGGCATCAGGCACCAGCCACTGCTGGCCGACAGGATACTGGGCTGGACAGAGCGGTGTGGCCCTCGATCCATCGGCCACATGCCCTGACATCCAGGCTCAGCAGAGACAGAGCTAATGGAACTGAAATAGCCACAGGCCGAGCTGCTTTCTCCGGGTTTGGGTGGGCCTGGGAGACGCCCTCCTCCCAGCTATCACACACTCTTGTGCTGGGCAGAGGCTGTGGGGTGACTCAGCCGGGAACACCCCCAGGCTCCCGCTGCAGGGGGAAGCCGCTCTGCTAGCAAGTAGCTTGGCTGGAAAGCAGCGGCTGAGTTCTGCCCCACAAGGACGTGACATTTCCTCGCTGACTTCTAGCTTTAAAGCAGGGGCTGACATGGGCTCCTGTGATTCGGGTCCACTGTCTCTTGCCATTGGCAGCCACCAGACAAGTCCTGCCCCCTGCCCCGGAGCTGTTCCGATTCCTGATCTGCGAAGTTCCTTTAAACCTGAGACACACCGGAGCTGGGCCCTTGCCACCGCCAGGCTCAGTAACCAGGCCAGCTGCCCCCGGAAGCTCTGCGGGAAATCTCCCAGGTTCATTCCCGCACAGAAAGAGCAGCTCCTCTGCCAGAAAACTGGAACTTTTCAGCCACAAAACCTGAAACACATGATGGCTCCAGGATTCCGGACTTTTCAATAACAAGTTTACATTTTCAGCAGGAAAAACTTTCCAACCAGCTGTACCAGTGAAAGCAGGACAACGGCTCCTGCCCTGGGAAGGCTGGGTTCCCCCTCCCCCCCCGCCCCCCGGGGTGAGTAGAGGACAATCCCAAGTATCCCCTCTCCAGCGCCCCACCCTGGCAATTTCCCTTGTCCCATCTCCCCCTCTGCCTCCTGCCCCGTCCCGCTCAGCGCTGCTTCCCCCAACGCTCTCCGCGTTCGGCCCCAGCTGTTCTCCCTCCAGCGTCCAGAGGGGATGTGGGGCTGTGGTGTCCCGTGCTGCTGGGGCGGGTCACTGCAGGACCAGGTGAGTTAGAAGCCGAGAGCGGAGGGGTGCGGAGGGCCCCACTGACTCACGCAGGCTCTGGGCCCAGCCGGGCTGCAGTTGCCCTGGCAGGAAATGAAGCAACCTGCACCAACGCGTGCGGGGGGATGGCCCGAGAGCAACGTTATTGATCTTACAGCCAGAGGTGACTCTGCCTCCCCACACGGGGGGCTCCAGCTAGAGGGGAGGCCATGGGACCGCCCCACGTCTCCTTTGCCCGGCGACCTCCCTGCCTTGTGCCCAGCACGGGGCTGCCGCGTTATCCCCGCCCCATGTGACCTGCGGGGGGCTCCGGCCTCCCGCTGTGCCTCCCCCACACACACATTCGGCCGGGGACCCAGGCCACCGGGCCCTGGGGGGACGGGAGGGAGCCACTGGCCGCTCCGGGTCCCGGCTCTGTGCAGCGCAGCAGCTGCCTGCAGGCCAAGAGCCCGGCTGGGGAGGGGCTGCTGGGGCCAGGGGCCAAGCCGAGACCGGGGCCCGCTTGTGCGGGCGCTGCCCAGACCCCAAAGATCAGGGCCCTGTCGCACCGACCCCGACCGAGCTCAGGCCCCTCGGGCCGGGCGCTGCCCAGACGCAGAGACACGCAGCCCCCACGGCGCTCACAGGCTGAGCAGACAACGGCAGGGGGGGAAACAGAGGCACAGAGGGGCAGAGCCCACGGCAAGGCCCCGATTTTCCAGTGAGCCCCCCCAGGGCCGGTGCGAGGATATTTTGTGCCCTTGGCGACACTTCCCCCTTGCCCCCCTCTGCCCCGTAACGTCGGTTCATTGAGGGACAAATCCCAACAGCCTTTATAGACCCCAGGGCCGCTCCCAGACCAGGTTCCCCGCCCCTGAACTCCCTGGAGGGCACAGCCCCGGTGAGCCCACCCCGCCCCGAGTCCTCACTGGCTTTGCCGGGCGTGGGCGGCTGCAGCAGCTCGGCAGGGAGGAGCCGCCTTCTGGGGGTTCCTGCAGCAGATGCATGTGGGCAGAGGCCCCCGTGCGCCCCCCAGCGCCCCCCTCGCCGCACTCGGGCTCTGCGGGTCCCGGGAGTGTGAGCGCCACCATCGCTGCCCCTCCCGGAGCAGGCTCAGGGCCCCGCGCCCTGGCGGTGGCTCACATGCCCGGGAGCCGCAGAGCTCGAGCGTGACAAGGGGGGAGCCGGGGGGCCTCTGCCCACATGCATCTGCTGCAACCTGCAGGGGCCCCCCAGGGGGTGCCAGGCCGCAGCCTGGGCAGGGCAGAAAGAACAAGGCGCCCGGCCCGCCTCACGGTGGGGGAGAGTCACCGTTCCCCGCAGAGACCCCTGCACCCTCCCCTCCCGCAGAATGGACGTGCAGAAGGTACCTAATTAAAAGCACTAAACTTGGGAATAAAAAATGTCAGTCACAGGATTTTTGATCTGCCCTGAAGTTTGTCAGACATCTGTTTGCAAAGCCTTTGTAGTCAGGGCGAGGCAGGCGTCCGGCTGAACCCAGCATTCAATATTCTGCAATACATGATGCAGCTCTTCTCTGAGTTACATTTTCTTCACCAGTATTTCTAAGCTGATTTTATATTTGAAATGTTCTCTTACGCCTTCAGAAAGTAATCCGTCCAGATTGCTACATATTTAACTCACTGAAACAGACAGGATTTGAAATTAATCAGTCACAGAGGTTTAGTGTGTTCATAACAACGTTCATTGCTTTCAGAGAAAGGGACACTAATTTACTGTGTGTGGTCTCCATAATACATGTTAATGAAATTTCACCAACGTTAAAAAAATGTTTCCAAAGATTTTAGGCATCACAAAGGATTCTATATCTTACTGAGGTACGGACTTTGCTTTAAAATAGTTTATCAGATAGAAGTAAAGAAGGGAAACTTTGTCCAGCTATCTGGAAGCAAAGGGCTGTGGCCTCCTTTAATGGGGGTGTCCGAGTGGGGGGTGAAGGGAGAAACGGATGGACGGAAAGACTTTGGAAGTGAGTTTTTTTACTATAGTCATTAAAATGTGTATTTTAGAGAAGGTCTTTTGAAGAATTTATTTAAAAACTGTATGTCTGAAGATCCAGCATTTAAGGCTACAGATGATTGTGCAGCTACAAATCTACGCAAGGATTTTTTTAGAGAGGTGATTTTATCATCTTCACCAACTCGCTGATGAAATAGTTTTAAAGCAAATTTTAAACTGAGGCCCTGTACAGTAACATGTTCCGAGTAACTCAGAGAAGATTTTCACCTCAAGGTCCCAGAGACACAGAGCAGGTTTTCATCTCGAGGCCAAAAGACCAAAAACATCAAGACACTTGATCACGGCCTTGGATAGACCAAGAGACTTGATCTGAGCTCACAGAGCCGAGAAGTGTTACAGTGACGCCCGACTGGCTTTGTCAGGACATTCAGAATCGGACAGGGGATATCCCCTGGGGGTTGGCAGATGCTGTTAGGTGGCTTCATTACCCCTCGAATGGCTCTGTAACAGTCTGCGTGAGGTGCTAATAGCTCGGGCAGGCTGAGACTTTCTCTCTTTTAACTACTAGATCCCTTCCCAGGAGGCGCCTGCAGGAAGGGTCAGAACAGGGATAGTGGCCAGTGGGGTGGACACTAAGGCCCAGTGGTGCCCCAAATTTTCAGGTGCCCTACGCAGCTGCCTCTGCCCGAGGAGGGCCCTGGGCGCCCCCAACCCCTTGCTGCCCTAGGCCACTGCCTAGCTCGCCCAGGGGTAGCACTGGCCCTCGCCACCGGAGCCCTGGTCAGCGCAGGCCCTTCTGCAGACCGGGCCCTGGTGGCAGCAGTGGGGCCGTCCGACGTCGGGAGCCCCTGAGCCCAATCTGAGTGTGGTGGGCTCATTCCCACGGGCTCTCGTGTGCCTCCCTTCTCTCAGACAGCGACGGGCCGACGGCCCCCAGCTCCAGCCCCAGGACATCACGCTGGAGTGTAGGGCCCGAGCGCCCCCAGACCCGACCCGCGCCACCTGCGCGTGCACTGGCACCTCCTGCAGGGGCCGGCGGGGGGCTCCGGGGTGCACAGCTACCGTGCGGGGAGACCAGGCCGAGGAGTTCAGGGGCCGGACGCGGCTCCTCCTGCAGGGGCCGGCGGGGGGCTCCGGGGTGCACAGCTACCGCGCGGGGAGGCCAGGCCGAGGAGTTCAGGGGCCGGGCCGGCGGGGGCTCCGGGTGCACAGCTGGACACCAGGCCGAGGAGTTCAGGGGCTGGACGCGGCTCCTCCTGCGGGGGCCGGCGGGGGGCTCCGGGGTGCACAGCTACCGCGCGGGGAGGCCAGGCCGAGGAGTTCAGGGGCCGGACGCGGCTCCTCCTGCAGGGGATCCGCCAGGGGGTGGCGGCCCTGAGCCTGGCCGGCGTGCGGCCCTCGGACAGCGGCACGTGCCGGTGCTCCATCATGGACGGCCAGGGTACTGACAGCCTCATGGACATCGCCCTCCGCGTGGCAGGTAACCGCTTGCACCCGGTCAGGTGCACACGCTCCGTGGGCCAGGCAGGCCTGGCACCTGGGCCCACCGCGGGCACGGAGGGCAGCCACGCTGCGCTCTCTCCGGCATAACGTAGAACAATCACACCCACCCGAATGGGTTGCCGTGGACAGAAACCCTACAATAAACAACAGAGACGTGGGAAGCGTAGAGGCCAAACCCTGGAGAGCTGGGGAGTTCAGGCACCACTGTCGGTCAGCGGTTCCCGGCCAGACAGAAGAGTCTCTTTCAAGAGTTTAACGTCTGTTTCTTTACCCGGTGGTGGTCGGGGTGGGGGTTAGGACAGACGCGCCCTGTGATCGCCCCCGTATCACAGGGTTTTGGTGCCGTTTGGATGGCACGTGAGGCTGTGACTTCCTGCTTCCCGGCTGCTGGCTGTGGATCTGGAGGGAGGTGAGGCCAGGCAGGCGGCCATGTCACCTGGGGCCCAGAACATCCCGTAGCGTTAGGGTGACGGAGGCCTGGGGTCCCAGGAGAGGGCGGGGGCAGCAGCCATGATGGTGAAACTACCTCTGGCAGCCTCTGCCTGTCCTTCCTTGTCTCCCGCCAAATCTCTCCGCAAGGACCCCCAGAGGGAACGGTGCCTGGAACAGCTCAGCCTGTCCTGAGTTTGTTCCCCCATCTGGCCTCATTTCCGAGGCACCAATTTGGGTTCATTGATTTCTGCTCCCCCACGTCTTTGTGCGGAGCTTCAGTTTGTAGCAAAGTCCCTCCGGAGGCAAGAAGCAGGACTGAAGACCAGATGGAGGAGCTGCAGCTGCCTTTGATAGTCTCTTGCCATGTGGTCTCCGCTTTCTTTGTCCCAAGGACAAGCCGCCCGGCACATGGCAAAGAAAAACCTCAGAGCTCTGTCCATAGGCAGGGCCCTGCCTTGCTGAGGCACAAGGCATATCTGCCTCCTCTCCCTGGGTCAGTTGTGTAGCTGATGGTCCTTAATGGGCCCTCAAGCAGGCTAGGCAGAGCCAACACCAACTTGTCTGGGGTGTCACCCAGCAGCACAGCACAGGTTTGAATTACAGACAGGACAGAGCCAGAACTTGTAACTTAAAATACAAATATGATCCATGCACCCAGACAGCATCGTCGTAACCAGCAACTCCTAAACTTCCCATAGACACGTTACATGACAACCTTTGTACAAGACGTGGTGCCACTACAGGACCTTGGTTGTAACAATGATCTATACGCTCCCGGTTTGTGTCAATGGCGTCACACTCTCCAGAGCGTGAAGAAAGGTCTGAGACCCTGACCCGAGCGCCCCGTAAACGTTCAGAACCGACATTTATTATTGCTCAAAACCTCACGATGTCCCAGCCAATCACATGGTTTGGGGGTCAAATTGGGAGCGGGGAAGGGAAGGCCAGAGACGCTGAGCACCCGGAGGAGAAATGGGGACCCGTGGTTAGGGGAGGGGAGGGGAGGGGGGTCTGGTCCCCCGGCCCCGGGGACTTTCCCTAGTGTCTGCTCCTGGCAGATCCTGCTGCTCAGAGGGCCCCGTCCTGGTACTTTTCCTTTATCTCCTGGATCAGCAGCAGCAGATCGTTCGTCCCTGGATCCTGGACCACTCGCGCTGCCCCAGCGCCCCGCATCGGGCCTCTCCGCTGCGCCGCCCTGTTCTCCGTGTACAGCCCCACGTACAGCACCCCCGGCCGGTGCTGCCCCCGGGGGCTCTCGTTCAGGCACTTGCGTCGGTCCCTGTACCGGTCGATCAGGCGCCGCTCGCTGACCCTCGCCAGGTGTCCGGCTGTCACCCGGGAGTAGTGGACAATTGCTTTGAGGAAGAGCTTCTTGAGCTCAGCCCACTCCTCCGACTTGGGCCCCGTCCTTCAGAGATGGGGGGACACCCTTTCAGTGTAGCCAATGTACAAATATTTCATATGGCTCCTGGAGACCTCCTGGATCTTCTCCTCCAGCTGTTCACACGCCAGCTCCTCACCCGGCACCTCCTCCGGCTCCTTTGGCCACGCCGAGCTCAGCCCACGGGAGAGTGTCACGGAGTGGGGGGGAGCCCGGCCCTGCACCCCTCTTCCCGGGACTCCCAGTGACTCTCAGCCAGCCGGTAACACAGAAGGTTTATTGGAGACAGGAACACCGGATACAGCCCAGCTTGTGGCCAGAGCCAGGACCCCTCAATCGAGTCCTTCTGGGGTTCAGGGGGCTTGGATCCCAGCCTAGGATCCCCTGAAAACCCCCCACCCAGCCCCAAACCGACACTGAACTGACTCCCTCCAGCCGGCCCCTCCTTCCGCCGGCTCCCTGGGCCAAGGTGCTGACACCCCTCCCCCCTGCCCGGCTCAGGTTACAGGCCCAGCTCCTGTCCCTCACCTAAAGTCACCCCCGGCTCCCCCATCCCCCACCCAGACAGTCCCTGCTCCCCCACACCCGCACCCCCATCTACCCAGCCCCCCTGCCCCCAGCCAGCCACCCCCACACCCCCATCTACCCGGCCCCCCTGCCCCCAGCCAGCCACCCCCACACCCCCATCTACCCGGCCCCCCTGCCCCCAGCCAGCCACCCCCACACAGCTCCATGTAGCCAGCCCCACACGCCCCCATCTACCCAGCCCCCTTCCCCAGCCATCCCCACACCCCATCTACCCAGCTCCCTTCCCCTAGCCAGCCCCACACGCCCCCCATCTACCCGGCCCCCCTGCCCCCATCTACCCAGCCCCCCCCCCCCCAGCCAGCTCCTCCCCCCCACCTGCCCCGGTCCAGGGCTCCGGTTTCTCTGGCCCCTTTAAGGGCGCGGGGCTGGAACTGGCCCCGGGCCAAGGCCGGGTTTGGAGCCGGGAATCGCTGAGCCAGCGCGGGGCCGGGGGGGACACAGGGCCGGCCGGACACAGGGACAGACGGGGGGACGGGCAGGGCCCGGCAGGGACAGACGGACACAGCTGGGCCCGACCCCCCCAGGCAGCTGCAGGCTCCATGGAGGGGACGTAAGTGCCCCCCTCCCCCACCCCAGGCTCTCCCTAGCCCCGGCCATGGAGCTGGGGGGGCGGGAAGAGGGGGGGCAGGAGTAGGGGGGCTGATACTTGGGAGGCCGGACCCCTGAACCCCCCCCCCCCCACACACACACACGCCTTTACCCAGCCAGCAGGGCGCTGAGCGGCAGGGGGGGCTGATACTTGGGGGGGGCGGACCCCTGACCCCCATCTCCCCCAGGGCCCCCCCCGGGCGGCGTACCAGGCAGCCATGGCACTGAGATGTGGGGGGGGGGAGCAGCGGGGGGTTGGTACTCAGGGGGCCGGAGCCCTGACCCCCATCTCCCCCCAGGGCCCCCCCCGGGCGGCGTACCGGGCAGCCATGGTGCTGAGATGTGGGGGGGAGCAGCGGGGGGGTTGGTCCTCGGGGGCCCTGACCCCCATCTCCCCCCAGGGCCCCCCCCGGGCAGCGTACCGGGCAGCCATGGCACTGAGACGTGGGGGGGGAGCAGCGGGGGGGTTGGTACTTGGGGGGCCGGAGCCCTGACCCCCATCTCCCCCAGGGCCCCCCCCCGGGCGGCGTACCGGGCGGCCATGGTGCTGAGCGGGGCGGGCGACGCGCTGGGCTACCGGAACCAGCGCTGGGAGTACTGCCCCTCGGGCCCCCAGATCCACGCCGAGCTGGCCCAGCTGGGGGGGCTGGGGGGCATCCAGGCCGCGCCCCCCGACTGGCCCGTCAGCGACGACACCGTCCTGCACCTGGCAACGGCCGAGGCCCTGGCCACTGGTGAGGGGGGCACAGATCGGGGGGGAGAAATGGGGGGCACAGATCCGGGCGGGGACAGATCTGGGAGAGGGAATGGGGAGCTGAGATCTAGGGGTGGGAATGGGGGCACAGATCCGGGTGGGAAGAGGGGCTGAGATCTAGGGGTGGGAAAAGGGGCACAGATCTGGGAGAGGGACTGGGGGCACAGATGTGGGGGTGGGAAAAGGGGGCTGAGATCTAGGGGGTGGGAAAAGGGGGCACAGATCTGGGAGAGGGAATGGGGGGCACAGATCCAGGGGGCACAGATCCGGGAGAGGGAATGGGAGGCTGAGCTCTAGGAGGTGGGACTGGGGGGCACAGCTCCGGGGTGGGAATGGGGGGCACAGATCTAGGGGGTGGGAATGGGGGGCACAGACCCCGGCGGGGGGAGAGAAAAGGGGCTGTGACGATGCTGCCCGTGGGAGCCAGCTGAGGCAGTTGGGGTGTTGGGGGAGGACGGGGACTGGCTGGGGCTCCCTGTGGTGGCTGGGGGGCCCCAGACTGACCCCTCTCTCTGCCCCCCAGGACTGGAGGGGGAGCCGTTGCTGCAGGAGCTGGCACGAGGCTACGTGGCAGCGATGGGCGACATGGAGGGCAGGAAACCCGGCCCCACCAGCATCCTGGGTACGGTA
Organism: Mauremys reevesii; assembly: GCF_016161935.1. Classification (NCBI taxonomy): domain Eukaryota; kingdom Metazoa; phylum Chordata; order Testudines; family Geoemydidae; genus Mauremys; species Mauremys reevesii. Next base: position 150,919,046 of record NC_052626.1, on the reverse strand, counting down.
GGAGTGCCCCCCCCATGCCCGGCACCCCCTGGCCACTGGGGACCCCCATGCCCGGCACCCCCTGGCCACTGGGCCCCCCCCATGCCCGGCACCCCCTGGCCACTAGGGGCCCCCCCATGCCCGGCACCCCCTGGCCACTAGGGGCCCCCCTATGCCCGGCACCCCCTGGCCACTGGGCCCCCCCCAAGCCCGGCACCCCCTGGCCACTGGGCCCCCCCATGCCCAGCACCCCCTGGGCATTGGGACCCCCCATGCCCACCAACCCCCAGCTGATTTCTGGGGCCCCCTCCACTGCCCTGCCTGGCTGCCCCACACGCCCCCCGCAGCCCCCACACCTGTGACATGGGGAGGAGTATGGGGGGTCCCCAGGACACGTGGGGGGGCCAGGGCCGGGAAGGGGGTGCTATTTTGGGGACCCTTCAGGGCGCCCGTGTGACCCCCACCCTGACCCCCCCCCAGGGACGTCCCAGCTGCGCCCGGGCGAGCCGGCCGGGTACCGGATCCCCTTCAACCCCAGCGCCACCGGCTGCGGGGCCGCCATGCGCTCCATGGCCATCGGGCTCAGGTGGGGGGCAGGGACTATGGGGCTCCCCAGTGGCTATGGGGCACCCTGGGGAAGGGGGTGGGAGGTCGGGCTCCCAGGAGCTATGGGGCACCTCGGGAAGGGGGCAGAGGTGGGGCGGGACCCCAGGGGCTATGGGGCACCTCGGGAAGGGGGCAGAGGTGGGGCGGGACCCCAGGGGCTATGGGGCACCTCAGGAAGGGGGCAGAGGTGGGGCGGGACCCCAGGGGCTATGGGGCACCCTGGGGAAGGGGGCAGAGATGGGGCAGGGACCCCAGGGGCTATGGGGCACCCTGGGAAGGGGGCAGAGGTGGGGTGGGACCCCAGGAGCGATGGGGCACCTCACGGAAGGGAGCAGAGGTGGGGCGGGACCCCAGGGGCTATGGGGCACCTCAGGAAGGGGGGCAGAGGTGGGGGCGGGACCCCCGGGGCGAGGGGGCACCCGGGGGAAGGGGGCAGAGGTGGGAGTGGGACCCCAGGGGCTTTGGGGCACCGCAGGGCAGGGGGGCAGAGGTGGGGTGGGACCCCAGGGGCTATGGGGCACCTCAGGGAAGGGGGCAGAGGTGGGGTGGGACCCCAGGGGCTATGGGGCACCCCAGGAAGGGGGCAGAGGTGGGGCTGGGACCCCAGGGCTATGGGGCACCTCAGGAAGGGGGCAGAGGTGGGGCGGGACCCCAGGGGCTATGGGGCACCTCAGGAAGGGGGAGATGTGGGGTGGGACCCCAGGGGCTATGGGGCACCTCAGGAAGCGGGAGATGTGGGGCGGGACCCCAGTGGCTATGGGGCACCCCAGGAAGGGGGACAGAGGTGGGGGTGGGACCCCAGGAGCTATGGGGCACCCTGGGGAAGGGGGGCAGAGGTGGGGGTGGGACCCCAGGGGCTATGGGGCACCTCAGGGAAGGGGGGAAGAGGTGGGGGTGGGACCCCAGGGGCTATGGGGCACCCTGGGGAAGGGGGCAGAGGTGGGGGTGGGACCCCAGGGGCTATGGGGCACCCCGGGGAAGGGGGGCAGAGGTGGGGGTGGGACCCCAGGGGCTATGGGGCACCCTGGGCAGAGGTGGAGGGCATCAGGAGGACGAGAGCTCTGGGTCACGGGGGGCTGGTGGGTGCATCCCAGGGGGGTACTGGGGGTTTCTGGTGTTGGGGGGCACCTGGCTGGGGGGCATGACCCTGCACTGCCCCTGTGCCCCCCCCCCCCGCAGGTACCCGCGCCCCACGGAGCTGCCAACCCTGATCCGGCTCAGCGTGGAGAGCGGGCGCATGACGCACCATCACCCCACAGGTAGGGGGCACCAGGGGGCTGGCGGGGAAAATGGTCCCACACTCCCACCCCGGCATCCCCCTCCCCCTTGCAGGGGACTGGGGGGCCGTGTGGGGGTCCAGCCCCCCAATCTCCCATTGGGGGCTGTGACGGTGCTGCCCGGGGGAGCCAGCTGGGGTCACGCAGTCGGGTGAGCTGCAAACAGACCGGGGCAGACAAACCCCAGACGCTGGTGGATCTTCCAACACTGAGATTTACCAGCCAGGGGTTTATGGGAGGTCCCAGCCCCCCACGCTGTGCCTGCTGCAGGGTACCTGGGGCCCCGGTCTGAGCGGTGGCTCTGCCCCAGGCCTGGGGGGGGGGAAGGGGGTCTCCGTGCGGGGCCCCTGACGGACCCTTGCCCCGCTGCAGGGTACCTGGGGGCCCTGGTCTGAGCGGTGGCTCTGCCCCAGGCCTGGGGGGGGGGAAGGGGGTCTCCGTGCGGGGCCCCTGACGGACCCTTGCCCCGCTGCAGGGTACCTGGGGGCCCGGTCTGAGCGGTGGCTCTGCCCCAGGCCTGGGGGGGGGAAGGGGGTCTCCGTGCGGGGCCCCTGACGGACCCTTGCCCCGCTGCAGGGTACCTGGGGGGGGCCCCGGTCTGAGCGGTGGCTCTGCCCCAGGCCTGGGGGGGGGGGAAGGGGGTCTCCGTGCGGGGCCCCTGACGGACCCTTGCCCCGCTGCCGGGTCCCTGGGGGGGGCCCGGTCTGAGCGGTGGCTCTGCCCCAGGCCTGCGGGGGGGAAGGGGGTCTCCGTGCGGGGCCCCTGACGGACCCTTGCCCCGCTGCAGGGTACCTGGGGGCCCGGTCTGAGCGGTGGCTCTGCCCCAGGCCTGGGGAAGGGGTCTCCGTGGGGCCCCTGACGACCCTTGCCCCGCTGCAGGGTACCCGGGGGCCCCGGTCTGAGCGGTGGCTCTGCCCCAGGCCTGGGGGGGGGAAGGGGGTCTCCGTGCGGGGCCCCTGACGGACCCTTGCCCCGCTGCAGGGTACCTGGGGGCCCCGGTCTGAGCGGTGGCTCTGCCCCAGGCCTGGGGGGGGGGACGGGGGTCTGCGGGCGGGGCCCCTGTCGCACCCGTGCCCCGCTGCGGGGTCCCTGGGGGCCCGGTCTGAGCGGTGGCTCTGCCCCAGGCCTGCGGGGAGGGGTCTCGTGCGGGGCCCTGACGGACCCTTGCCCCGCTGCAGGGTACCTGGGGCCCCGGTCTGAGCGGTGGCTCTGCCCCAGGCCTGGGGAAGGGGTCGCCGGGCGGGGCCCCTGATGGCCCCTTGCCCCGCTGCAGGGTACCTGGGGGCCCGGTCTGAGCGGTGGCTCTGCCCCCGGCCTGGGGGGGGGAAGGGGGTCTCCGTGCGGGGCCCCTGACGGACCCTTGCCCCGCTGCAGGGTACCTGGGGGCCCCGGTCTGAGCGGTGGCTCTGCCCCAGGCCTGGGGGGGGGAAGGGGGTCTCCGTGCGGGGCCCCTGACGGACCCTTGCCCCGCTGCAGGGTACCTGGGGGCCCCGGACTGAGCAGTGGCTCTGCCCCAGGCCTGGGGGGGCAGGGGGTCTCCGTGCGGCCCCTGACGGACCCTTGCCCCGCTGCAGGGTACCTGGGGCCCCGGTCTGAGCGGTGGCTCTGCCCCAGGCCTGGGGAAGGGGTCTCCTGCGGGCCCCTGACGCACCCTTGCCCCGCTGCAGGGTACCTGGGGCCCCGGTCTGAGCGGTGGCTCTGCCCCAGGCCTGGGGAAGGGGTCTCCGTGGGGCCCTGACGCACCCTGCCCCGCTGCAGGGTACCTGGGGCCCTGGTCTGAGCAGTGGCTCTGCCCCAGGCCTGGGGAAGGGGTCTCGTGCGGGCCCCTGACGCACCCTTGCCCCACTGCAGGGTACCGGGGGGCCCCGGCCTGAGCAGTGGCTCTGCCCCAGGCCTGGGGGGGAAGGGGTCTCCGTCTGGGCCCCTGACGCACCCTTGCCCCGCTGCAGGGTACCTGGGGGCCCGGTCTGAGCGGTGGCTCTGCCCCAGGCCTGCGGGGGGGAGGGGGTCTCCGTGCGGGCCCCTGACGCACCCTTGCCCCGCTGCTGGGTACCTGGGGCCCCGGTCTGAGCGGTGGCTCTGCCCCAGGCCTGGGGGGGGAAGGGGGTCTCCGTGCGGGGCCCCTGACGGACCCTTGCCCCGCTGCAGGGTACCTGGGGGCCCCGGTCTGAGCGGTGGCTCTGCCCCAGGCCTGGGGGGGCAGGGGGTCTCCGTGCGGGCCCCAGACGGACCCTTGCCCCGCTGCAGGGTACCTGGGGCCCGTCTGAGCGGTGGCTCTGCCCCAGGCCTGGGGGGGAAGGGGATCTCCGCAGGGCCCCTGACGCACCCTTGCCCCGCTGCAGGGTACCTGGGGGGGCCCGGTCTGAGCGGTGGCTCTGCCCCAGGCCTGGGGGGGAAGGGGGTCTCCGTGCGGGGCCCCTGACGCACCCTTGCCCCGCTGCAGGGTACCTGGGGGCCCGGTCTGAGCGGTGGCTCTGCCCCAGGCCTGGGGGGGGAAGGGGGTCTCCGTGCGGGGCCCCTGACGGACCCTTGCCCCGCTGCAGGGTACCTGGGGGGGGGCCCGGGCTGAGCGGTGGCTCGGCCCCAGGCCTGGGGAAGGGGTCTCCGCGGGGCCCCTGACGCACCCTTGCCCCGCTGCCGGGTCCCTGGGGCCCCCGGTCTGAGCGGTGGCTCTGCCCCAGGCCTGGGGGGGGGGAAGGGGGTCTCCGTGCGGGGCCCCTGACGGACCCTTGCCCCGCTGCAGGGTACCTGGGGGCCCCGGTCTGAGCGGTGGCTCTGCCCCAGGCCTGGGGGGGAAGGGGGTCTCCGTGCGGGGCCCCTGACGGACCCTTGCCCCGCTGCAGGGTCCCTGGGGGGGGGGCCCGGTCTGAGCGGTGGCTCTGCCCCAGGCCTGGGGGAAGGGGTCTCCGCGGGCCCCTGACGGACCCTTGCCCCGCTGCAGGGTACCTGGGGGCCCCGGTCTGAGCGGTGGCTCTGCCCCAGGCCTGGGGGGGGGAAGGGGGTCTCCGTGCGGGGCCCCTGACGGACCCTTGCCCCGCTGCAGGGTACCTGGGGGCCCTGGCCTCGGCCCTGTTCACGGCCTACGCGGTGCGGGGGCTCCCCCTGGCGCAGTGGGGGGCCGGCCTGCTGCAGACGCTGCCCCTGGCCCTAACCTATGTGCAGGACGCGGGTGTCGACACCCAGCCCAACCTGGACGCCTGGGGCTACTTCCCCCAGAAATGGGCCTGGTGAGTGTGGGGGGCAGAAGGGGGGACAGAGCCCCAGGCGAGGCTGGGGGGGCCAGGCGCAGGGTGGTATGTGGGAAGGAAGGGGGGGCGCAGACCCCCCCGGGGGGCAGGGCAGGGGTTCCAGGCACAGGGCAGGGGGATGAGAAAGGGGGCGAGACCCGGGGCAGATCAGGGTGCCGGGCAGAGCGGGGATGGGACAGGGGCGAGACCCGGGGCAGGGCAGGGCAGGGGTGGCAGGGCAGGGCAGGGCGGGGATGGGAAAGGGGCGCAGACCCCAGGGGGCAGGGCAGGGCTGGGCAGGGGTCCCGGGGCAGGGCGGGGGATGGGAAAGGGGGCGCAGACCCCAGGGGGGCAGATCACGGGTGCCAGGCGCAGGGCGGGGGATGGGAAAGGGGGCGCAGACCCTGGGGGCAGATCAGGGGCCGGGCAGGGCGGGGATGGGAAAGGGGGTGCAGACCCTGGGGGCAGAGCAGGGGGCAGGGTGGGGATGGGAAAGGGGGCGCAGACCCCCGGGGGGCAGATCAGGGGGGCCGGGGCAGGGCGGGGGATGGGAAAGGGGGCGCAGACCTGGGGGGGCAGATCAGGGGTGCCAGGCACAGGGCGGGGATGGGAAAGGGGCTCAGACCCGGGGCAGATCAGGGGGGCTGGGGCAGGGCGGGGGATGGGAAAGGGGGCACAGACCCCCCGTGGGGCAGATCAGGGGGGCCAGGCACAGGGCGGGGGATGGGAAAGGGGGGTGAGGCCGGGGGGGGGGGGGTCAGCGGCCTGGTCTCATCCTGCCCCTGCAGGTACCTGGCTGAGCGGGGCCTGGCGGAAGGACACGGCCCCCCGCGGTTCCCCTCCCCCTACGGCCCGGCCGAGCGGGACGGGATCTACCAGACCTTCAGCCTGGAGGGCTGGGCGGGGCGCAGCGGGCACGACGCCCCCATGATCGCCTACGACGCGCTGCTGGGCGCTGGCGACCGCTGGGACGAGCTCTGCAGCCGGGCCATGTTCCACGGGGGTGAGTCCGGCCACCCCAGAGCCAGCCGCACCCCAGCCCTCATGCCAGGATACACGGCCCCCGGCGCCCCGCCCCAGAGCCAGCTGCATCTCGGCCGCAGTATACACAGCCCCCGGCGTCTCACCCCAGAGCCAGCCGCATCCCGGCCGCAGTATACACAGCCCCCGGCGTCTCACCCCAGAGCCAGCTGCATCCCAGCCCTCATGCCAGGATACACAGCCCCCGGCGCCCCGCCCCAGAGCCAGCCGCATCTCGGCCGCAGTATACACAGCCCCCGGCGTCTCACCCCAGAGCCAGCCGCACCCCAGCCCTCATGCCAGGATACACAGCCCCCGGCGCCCCGCCCCAGAGCCAGCTGCATCTCGGCCGCAGTATACACAGCCCCCGGCGCCCCGCCCCAGAGCCAGCCGCATCCCAGCCCTCATGCCAGGATACACAGCCCCCGGTGCCCCGCCCCAGAGCCAGCTGCATCTCGGCCGCAGTATACACAGCCCCCGGCGCCCCGCCCCAGAGCCAGCTGCATCTCGGCCGCAGTATACACAGCCCCTGGCGCCCCGCCCCAGAGCCAGCTGCATCTCGGCCGCAGTATACACAGCCCCCGGCGTCTCACCCCAGAGCCAGCCGCATCCCAGCCCTCATGCCAGGATACACAGCCCCCGGTGCCCCGCCCCAGAGCCAGCCGCATCTCGGCCGCCGGATACCCAGCCCCCGGCGTCACTCCCCAGAGCCAGCTGCATCCCAGCCCTCATGCCAGGATACACAGCCCCCGGTGCCCCGCCCCAGAGCCAGCTGCATCTCGGCCGCAGTATACACAGCCCCCGGCGTCTCACCCCAGAGCCAGCTGCATCCCGGCCGCAGTATACACAGCCCCCGGCGTCTCACCCCAGAGCCAGCCGCATCCCACCCCTCATGCCAGGATACACAGCCCCCGGCGCCCCGCCCCAGAGCCAGCCGCATCTCGGCCGCAGTATACACAGCCCCCGGCGTCTCACCCCAGAGCCAGCCGCATCCCGGCCGCAGTATACACAGCCCCCGGCGTCTCACCCCAGAGCCAGCTGCATCCCAGCCCTCATGCCAGGATACACAGCCCCCGGCGCCCCGCCCCAGAGCCAGCCGCATCTCGGCCGCAGTATACACAGCCCCTGGCGCCCCGCCCCAGAGCCAGCCGCATCTCGGCCACAGTATACACAGCCCCCGGCTCCCTGCCCCAGAGCCAGCCGCATCCCGGTGCCAGTGCACACAGCGCCCAGCGTCTCACCCCAGAGCCAGTCGCATCCCGGCCGCAGTATACACAGCCCCCGGCGTCTCACCCCAGAGCCAGCTGCATCCCGGCCGCAGTATACACAGCCCCCGGTTCCCTGCCCCAGAACCAGCCGCATCCCGGCCGCAGTATACACAGCCCCCGGCATCTCACCCCAGAGCCAGCCGCATCCCAGCCCTCATGCCAGGATACACAGCCCCCGGCGCCCCGCCCCAGAGCCAGCCGCTTCCCAGCCGCAGTATACACAGCCCCCAGCATCTCACCCCAGAGCCAGCCGTATCCCAGCTGCAGTATACACAGCCCCCGGCGTCTCACCCCAGAGCCAGCCGCTTCCCAGCCGCAGTATACACAGCCCCCGGCATCTCACCCCAGAGCCGGCCGCAGTATACACAGCCCCCGGCAGTATACACAGCCCCCAGCCAGGGCAGGGCCCAGGGCACCCCCCAATCTCATCCCCCCCCCCCCCGGCCAACCTCCCTGTCCCCTCCAGGGGCTGTGGCCCCAAGACCCGCCCCCAGCTGGGCTCCAGCTGCCACAGGCCCTGCCCAGCCCCCCAACCTCCCCAGCTGCAGTGGGGCAGGTTAATTGGCCCCGTCTGACCCACAATGACCCACTCAGGGCTTGTGTGGGGCAAACACCCCATGGCAGGATCCCCGGGTGCCCCGCCCCCACCCCAGAGGGGCCACGTCTCACCTGTGCCCATCTCCCCGCAGGAGACAGCGACTCGACGGGCGTCATTGCGGGGTGCTGCTGGGGGCTGGCCCACGGGCTGGCCGGGGTCCCCGAGGGGAATCACCGACACCTGGAGTACCGGCACCGCATGGAGGCAGCCGCCGACCGGATCCACGCCCTGGCCTGGGGGGAGAGCGCCCCATGAGCACCCCACTGCCCCGGCACTGCCTGGACACCTGGGTTCCTTCTTAACCCCACCCCCCTGGCCTCCCACCCTGCACTCAACAGCCAACCCCACTGCAGGCCAGGGCTGGATTTGGGGGGTTCCCCATTCCCCAGACACATGGGGGAGGGCAGCAAATTCCCAGCCCCACCAGTGCACCCTCCTGCCCCCCCCATGAGCCACGGGCCCCACCCACTAGCACCTCCTATTGCTGCACCCAGGACACCAGGCTCCGTCTCCAGGGGTCTCCCGGGTCAGCGTTGGGCTCCTCAATAAACCCGTCTCCTGCCTTCCCGTGCCAGCGGGGGTCATTTCGGGGGGCCCCAGGGCCCATGCCAAGAAGCAGGCATCCCCCGGGGGATGGGCAAGGCCGGGGTGCAGGGGAGGAGTGGCCAGAACCCAGGTATCCTGCTCCCTGCAGTGCAGCACCCCAGCACCCCACTGATCCCAGCACTGACTGCCAGGGAAGGGCCCCCTGGGACCCCCCCACGCCGGCTGCCTGCTGCGCTGTCCCCTCCTGGCCCTGCCCCACAATCCCCTTGTGACGGTGCGATTCTGGCGGGACCCAACTGAGAGTGCCAAATCAGGACCAATTGCTTAAACAGGGCAGTTACAGCCCCAGGCTGGGGTTTTTCCACCTCTAAGGCACCAAACGAGCCAGACAAAAGGACTTTGGTCTCACCCCACTGGCTAACCACAAGTCACACAAGCAATTTCCTTAGACACTCCAGTCTCCCAGTATCACCACCAGTGCACTCGTCCTGGGGATGAATGGTTATGAAAACCAACACCCCAATAAAGAAAAAGGTTCTCTCGATCCCAAAAGACCAAGCCCCAGACCCAGGTCAATATACACATCAGATCTTACCCACAAATCACGCTGTTGCCAATCCTTTAGAATCTAAAATCTAAAGGTTTATTTACAAAGGGAAAAAGGTAGAGATGAGAGGTAGAATTGGTTAAATGGAATCAATTCCATACAGTAATGGCAAAGTTCTTAGTTCAGGCTTGCAGCAGTGATGGAGTAAACTGCAGGTTCAGATTAAGTCTCTGGAACATCCCCCGCTGGGATGGGTCATTCACTCCTTTGTTCAGAGCTTCAGTTTGTAGCAAAGTCCCTCCAGAGGTCAGAAGCAGGATTGAAGACCAGATGGAGATGATGCATCAGCCTTATATAGACTTTTCCAGGTGTAAGAATCCCTTTGTCCTCACGGTGGAAACTTACAGCAAAAATATGGAGTCTGGAGTCACATGGGCCAGTCCCTGCATACTTTGCTGAGTCACAAGGCATGTCTGCCTCCTCTCCATGGGTCAATTGTGTAGCCGATGGCCCTTAATGGGCCATCAAGCCAGCTAGGCAGGGCTAACACCAGCTTGTCTGGGACACTTCCCAGAGGCAGAGCATAATACAAAATACAGACAGTACAGAGCCAATACTTATAACTTCAACTCCAAAATGATACACAGACATACAGACAGCATAATCCTAACCAGCAACCCAGAACCTGGTCTTAGACACCTTAGATGACCCCCTTTACTTAGGATTTGGTGCCACCACAGGACCTTGGTTGCAACCCATGTTCTATATGGTCCCCATTTATATCAATAACGTCACACCCCCAACGCAAAATTGATGCAGGAAGGGATGACAAAACATCGCTGACTGCATCCCAAGAGCCCCCTTTCCTTGGGTCTGTCTCACTACAGCTAGTGTTGGGCTAGAGGCCGTACCAGTGTATAACCGAAATGGTTTATCAAAGTCATGTTCAATAACATGAATGGATCTCTTTACAAACTCAAGGTATAACTTGGTTAGCTTTTGCAGCATGGTTCCTGTATGTTTCATGTGATCTTGCCAAGAGCTAAACAGATACTTTATCCATACCAGCTTTGGCCAATGTTTTGAACCCAATTAACATTAAACCAATGTAGATATTGAGGTTGTTCATAGTACAGGACTTTTGGCATTTAGCCATGAAAGCACTATGGTAGTGTGCCTCAGTTTCCCCTTTCATACAGCACATCAGGTCTGGAATGTATTTTCCCCTGTGAAACGTTCCAACACTGTTTACAGGCATTAACTGTGAAACATCAGTATAGCAAGGCCCTTTAACATCAAGTGTGTTTTCATGTATTCCTTTCAACATGTTCCAGGGATTTTCCAAAAGATTAGGCACATTGTACATTGTTACAGTCCTTGGCAATAGCAACACATTAGTTACAAAAATTAGCATTAGCAATAACAACAAATTCATTGCCAGTGTCCATTTACCATTATGTTTGTCATGCCACACCCTTGGCTCAATACCATTGGAGTTTGGGCATTTTAGGGTTAACCTGTGGCTTCCCTTTGCAAAATTCAGTTCTCTCTTTCCTTCTTGTCCTGGAGGATTAAACCCTGACTTCTCTTGCTTAACAGAATTCACTGGCTGATGGGGTGGGCCCTCTGTGCTAACAGCTATTAGCAATTCTTTCTTCTCCCTGCCAGCCAAGCAATTTGCATCAACACAGACACTAGCTTTTAACTCTTCAGCTGCTATGGATTTCAAGGCTGGACTTTGTCTTACAGAGACATCACACCCATTCAAAGAGTCTGAGGGTGAGAGCTGGCTTGCTCTCCCCTGCCTCCTCAAGCATTCAGCCATAAAACTGTTCTGCTCTGAAACACCAGTAACTGAATCTGTCCTCAGATCCTGAAGCACAGACTGCTCACTTACAGATTCAGCCTGGAGACAGTCCTGTCCCAACAGCATTGTCTCCCCACCAACACACTGGCCACACACAGCCAGGTGGTTATAGGGCTGCTCCACTTCCTTAACAGCTTCTACTCCACCTGAGACCTTTTTAAAGCTGCCCACACTGGATCTCTCAAAAGGAAAGTCAGTGGATCCATTCACAACAGAAAATTTCTGGCTGTTAGGAACTGAAACTTTCTTGATTAAATCACTTTTACACCCTTCAGCTGCAGTAAACTGCTTGCACAGGCTACCATGAGGATTCCTTTCCCTAGGAGCTTCTCTAAGCAGCAATTCACCCCTCTCAGAAATTCTGCCCTTCCCCTCTCCACCTAGGGCTTGCTCTACAGGAACACTTCCCTGAGCAACCACAGCCGCTTTCTGGGTCTCACTTACACTTAGACTCACTTCAGGCCCCACAGGCGGATTTCTACACAATCCCCTTTTAGGCACACCTACAGACTTTCTAGACAACAGGTCAGAAGCAGTCTCCTTCCCTTGGCCATGAACAAGTTCAGGAATCTTTTCCTTCTTGCTACAAGTTGTCAAACTGTCAGTAGGTAACACACTTAAATCACCTTCATGCTCTCCTTGTGCCCTGGCTAGGGTATCACCCTGATCAGACAGAGTTGCTGCACCCTTTTCCAACCACACATTAGCAACTGGCAAACTACAAGCACCAGAATTGTCTGGTCTCTGGGATTTTGCTAAGACACTAACTGGATGCAACCTAGTCACAGTGCCATTCTCCCCAGCAGACACAAACTCAGGACCATTCCCTTCCTGGGCTTTAGCTGTATTTACAACCAACTTCGAGACAACTGAATCACCCTCAACCATCACAGGCTGAAAGGCCCCTTCTGTCTGCTCCACAGACACAGAAGAGCCGGAGACACATTCTCCTTCACCAGACACACAGCTTGGGATCTCATTTCCCTTGTCCCAGCACACAGGGCTGTTCACAGACAACTGCTTGGAGACCGAGATAGCTCCCTTCATAGGCAAGTCAATACCCCTGACAGAGACAGGCACATTCCCTCCACTGTCACATTTCTCCACACAGGAAACAGGTAAGGGATATGGACACTCATCTTCCACTATCTCTCCCTTCCCAAACTGCTGATTAGACAAAGCCATCAGCTCACAAGGCTGCCTAGGCTCCTCCGAACTTTCCCTACCAGGCACATTGCCTCTCCCAACAGATAAGCTGCTGCTCTTTTCACTACACTGAGCTACTTTTAGCAAATCACAGTTACCCATTTCAGGTTCACTTCTACAAGCTGCACTAGCCACCAATCCATTACCCATTACAAATTTACCCTCTCCTTCCTCAGTTAGGGATTTAACCTGAGAAACATTTTCCTCCCCAATGAGATCTTTCTGCTCTTGATCTAACTCCAGATTCACTTCTGAGACATTAGACAGACATTCAGAAACTTCATTTACAGACACACTGCTTATTTGCACAGACAAACAGATATTTTCCCCCAGGTTAGAACTCCCATCTCCCCAGCCATAGCAAAACTGGTTAAACACAGAAAACTGCCCAGAGTGACACCACATATCAACACAGTTATAAACTGGATTTTCCAGAGGATACAGTTTCTGCCGTTCTTCCCTTGCTTTTTTGACTTGGAGCTGGAGTCTAGCAGTTTCTTGTTCCATCTTGTGAGTCTCCTGTTGTATTTTGTGAGTCTCCTCCTCCGCAGCCAGCAGCTCTTTCTTTCTCTCAGCAGCTCTTTCTCTCTCTCGGCCGCCTCTCTCTCCAGCTGGGCCAAGACTTGCGTCTCTTCCATTCGAATTTCTGCCAGTTTTTGCTCATATTCAAACCGCAGGCTGTCTCTCAAGGCTTGCAGTTTCCTTGCTTTTCCTGATGCTTTCTGTCTCATGGTCACTGATCTTTAACCAACCAAACTCTCAATCCCAAAGTTAAAATTTGGATAGCGTGGGGTTCTGACCCAAAGCTTAATTGACCTGGTTCTGTGGATCCAAGCACGACTACGCCACTGTGACGGAGCTGTTCTGGCGGGACCCAACTGAGAGTGCCAAATCAGGACCAATTGCTCAAACAGGGCAGTCACAGCCCTAGGCTGGGGTTTTTCCACCTCTAAGGCAAACCAAACCAGCCAGACAAAAGGACTTTGGTCTCACCCCACTGGCTAACCACAAGTCACACAAGCAATTTCCTTAGACACTCCAGTCTCCCAGTATCACCACCAGTGCACTCGTCCTGGGGATGAATGGTTATGAAAACCAACACCCCAATAAAAGAAAAAGGTTCTCTCGATCCCAAAGGACCAAGCCCCAGACCCAGGTCAATATACACATCAGATCTTACCCACAAATCACGCTGTTGCCAATCCTTTAGAATCTAAAATCTAAAGGTTTATTTACAAAGGGAAAAAGGTAGAGATGAGAGGTAGAATTGGTTAAATGGAATCAATTACATACAGTAATGGCAAAGTTCTTAGTTCAGGCTTGTAGCAGTGATGGAGTAAACTGCAGGTTTAAATCAAGTCTCTGGAACATCCCCCGCTGGGATGGGTCATTCACTCCTTTGTTCAGAGCTTCAGTTTGTAGCAAAGTCCCTCCAGAGGTCAGAAGCAGGATTGAAGACAAGATGGAGATGATGCATCAGCCTTATATAGACTTTTCCAGGTGTAAGAATCCCTTTGTCCTCACGGTGGAAACTTACAGCCAAAATGGAGTTTGCAGTCACATGGACAAGTCTCTGCATACTTTGCTGAGTTACAAGGCGTGTCTGCCTTCTCTCCATGGGTCAATTGTGTAGCTGATGGCCCTTAATGGGTCATCAAGCCAGCTATGCCAGGCTAACATCTGCTTGTCTGGGACACTTCCCAGAGGCAGAGCATAATACCAAATACAGACAGTACAGAGCCAATACTTATAACTTCAACTACAAAATGATACACAGACATACAGACAGCATAATCCTAACCAGCAACCCAGAACCTGGTCTTAGACACCTTATATGACCCCCTTTACTTAGGATTTGGTGCCACCACAGGACCTTGGTTGCAACCCATGTTCTATATGGTCCCCATTTATATCAATAACGTCACACCCCTGGAGGGGGATCAGCCCCCCTGCTCCAAGGGCTGTGCCCCGAAACCTCTTACTGGCCCCCAGCTTTCTGCTCAGCCCACCCGGCTGGGCCCCGTCAGCCATTAACCGGCTCCTGTTGCACCCGCTCGCTCTGCCCCCAGCTGCTCCCAGCCGTGGTCACTGGCCTCTGCGAGCCAGCTGGGGTCACGCAGTCAGGGTGAGCTGCAAACAGACCAGGCCAGACAAACCCCAGACACTGGTGGATCTTCCAACACTGAGATTTACCAGCCAGCCCCAAACAGCCTCTGTTACCTCCCTGGTTCCTGCGAATCCAAACCCCGCAGCTCCCGTCCCGTGCCCAGCCCAGGCCTCCGGCCAGACGCACACGGCAGAGATGCTGCTGGTTCCTGAAATCTGCTCTCACCATAGAAAGAAAAGGTTCGTCCAGCCCCAGAGGATCAGCCGCACGCCCAGCTCCAGTGATAACTGACCCCAAATACCCGCTACAGCCAGTTCCTATTAACTCAGCTAAAATGTATCAGGAGAGAAAAGGGAGCGAGTTGGTTCAAAGCTCAATCTACAGCCAGACGGGATTTCAGTTCCTGAGGCCCAGACACAGCAGGGAGCAGCTTGTAGTTACCCAAAGTCCTTTTAGAAACACTCCCGAGGTCCCAGCCCCGTGTCCGTGTTCAGGGGGCTCCAGCCAGTGACTGGGGGTCTCAGGCCTTGTGGCTGAAGGTTTCCCCCTCGCGGAACCCAGAGCAGCTCGGAGATGAAGCAGGATCGTGGCCCAGGGTTTATACATTTCCAGCCGCCTTTGGGGCTGAGAAAACAATCGGCCTCACTCTCCTGCTCCCAGCCGGCCTGGCCATTCCCCCAGGGGATTGATCCAGGAGCAGCTCAGCCCCAGGGCAGCACAGCCGGCAAAGGGCCCCCCGGCCAGGCACACTCCTGCGCTCCAGTGTCCTGCGAAATGTCCATCCGCCTGCTTTGCGCCTTGACTCCCAGCTCCAGCGCTAGACAGACCTTGTTTGCTGCCATCCCAAGCCCTGAGCGACCCCCTGCCCTGCTCCTGCTCCCGCTCCGGCTCCCAGTGCGGCTGCATGGCCCAGCTCGGCTCATTCCCAGACCTTCCTAGCCAGCCCTGAAGGGTCCCCCCGGGGCAGGGCAGGGCAGGCTGGGGGCATTAACTCGGCCTGGCCCTGGCCCCTTCCAATGTGCGCCCCCAAGGGGAGTCCTGCCCCCCACCTCTGGAGAGTGCCGTGCTCTCAGCTGGCGGCATTAACTCGCCCTGGCCCTGGCCCCTTCCAACGTGCGCCCCCAAGGGGAGTCCTGCCCCCCACCTCTGGAGAGTGCCGTGCTCTCAGCTGGGGGCATTAACTGGTCCTGGCCCTGGCCCCTTCCAGCGTGCGCCCCAAGGGGAGTCCTGCCCCCCACCTCTGCAGAGTGCCGTGCTCTCAGCTGGCGGCATTAACTCGCCCTGGCCCTGGCCCCTTCCAACGTGCGCCCCCAAGGGGAGTCCTGCCCCCCACCTCTGGAGAGTGCCGTGCTCTCAGCTGGGGGCATTAACTGGTCCTGGCCCTGGCCCCTTCCAGCGTGCGCCCCAAGGGGAGTCCTGCCCCCCACCTCTGGAGAGTGCCGTGCTCTCAGCTGGGGGCATTAACTGGTCCTGGCCCTGGCCCCTTCCAACGTGCGCCCCCAAGGGGAGTCCTGCCCCCCACCTCTGGAGAGTGCCGTGCTCTCAGCTGGGGGCATTAACTCGGCCTGGCCCTGGCCCCTTCCAACGTGCGCCCCCAAGGGGAGTCCTGCCCCCCACCTCTGCAGAGTGCCGTGCTCTCAGCTGGCGGCATTAACTCGCCCTGGCCCTGGCCCCTTCCAACGTGCGCCCCCAAGGGGAGTCCTGCCCCCACCTCTGGAGAGTGCCGTGCTCTCAGCTGGGGCATTAACTGGTCCTGGCCCTGGCCCCTTCCAACGTGCGCCCCAAGGGAGTCCTGCCCCACCTCTGGAGAGTGCCGTGCTCTCAGCTGGGGCATTAACTGCCTGGCCCTGGCCCCTTCCAACGTGCGCCCCAAGGGGAGTCCTGCCCCCCACCTCTGGAGAGTGCCGTGCTCTCAGCTGGGGGCATTAACTCGGCCTGGCCCTGGCCCCTTCCAACGTGCGCCCCCAAGGGGAGTCCTGCCCCCCACCTCTGGAGAGTGCCGTGCTCTCAGCTGGGGGCATTAACTCGGCCTGGCCCTGGCCCCTTCCAACGTGCGCCCCCAAGGGGAGTCCTGCCCCCCACCTCTGGAGAGTGCCGTGCTCTCAGCTGGGGGCATTAACTGGTCCTGGCCCTGGCCCCTTCCAACGTGCGCCCCAAGGGGAGTCCTGCCCCCCACCTCTGGAGAGTGCCGTGCTCTCAGCTGGGGGCATTAACTGGTCCTGGCCCTGGCCCCTTCCAACGTGCGCCCCAAGGAGTCCTGCCCCCACCTCTGGAGAGTGCCGTGCTCTCAGCTGGGGCATTAACTCGGCCTGGCCCTGGCCCCTTCCAACGTGCGCCCCAAGGGGAGTCCTGCCCCCCACCTCTGCAGAGTGCCGTGCTCTCAGCTGGCGGCATTAACTCGCCTGGCCCTGGCCCTTTCCAACGTGCGCCCCAAGGGGAGTCCTGCCCCCCACCTCTGGAGAGTGCCGTGCTCTCAGCTGGGGCATTAACTGGTCCTGGCCCTGGCCCCTTCCCACGTGCGCCCCCACGGGGAGTCCTGCCCCCCACCTCTGGAGAGTGCCGTGCTCTCAGCTGGGGGCATTAACTCGGCCTGGCCCTGGCCCCTTCCAACGTGCGCCCCAAGGGGAGTCCTGCCCCCCACCTCTGGAGAGTGCCGTGCGCTCAGCTGGGGCGTTAACTCGGCCTGGCCCTGGCCCTTCCAACGTGCGCCCCAAGGGAGTCCTGCCCCCCACCTCTGGAGAGTGCCGTGCTCTCAGCTGGGGGCTTTAACTCGGCCTGGCCCTGGCCCCTTCCAACGTGCGCCCAAGGGAGTCCTGCCCCACCTCTGGAGAGTGCCGTGCTCTCATCTGGGGCATTAACTGGTCCTGGCCCTGGCCCTTCCAACGTGCGCCCCAAGGGGAGTCCTGCCCCACCTCTGCAGAGTGCCGTGCTCTCAGCTGGGGCATTAACTGGTCCTGGCCCTGGCCCTTCCAACGTGCGCCCCCAAGGGGAGTCCTGCCCCCCACCTCTGCAGAGTGCCGTGCTCTCAGCTGGGGGCATTAATTGGTCCTGGCCCTGGCCCCTTCCAACGTGCGCCCCCAAGGGGAGTCCTGCCCCCCACCTCTGGAGAGTGCCGTGCTCTCAGCTGGGGGCATTAATTGGTCCTGGCCCTGGCCCCTTCCAACGTGCGCCCCCAAGGGGAGTCCTGCCCCCCACCTCTGGAGAGAGCCGAGCTCTCAGCTGGGGTCATTAAATCGTCCTGGCCCTGGCCCCTTCCAACGCGCGCCCCCAAGGGGAGTCCTGCCCCCCACCTCTGGAGAGTGCCGTGCTCTCAGCTGGGGGCATTAACTCGGCCTGGCCCTGGCCCCTTCCAACGTGCGCCCCCAAGGGGAGTCCTGCCCCCCACCTCTGGAGAGTGCCGTGCTCTCAGCTGGGGGCATTAACTCGGCCTGGCCCTGGCCCCTACCAGTGAGAGCTTATCTCACACTCACTAGTCACACGCCCCAAAAGCCCCAGCGTGCCCCTCCAACCTCAGTTGCTCCCCCACTCTGAGCCCCCCGGCTGGGCAGTCAGCTGGACCGGACACCTGGGTTCCTCGCCTTGTCCTCCTGCCCCATTGCCCACATGCAACCTGGGGGAAGCCACCTGCCATGGGGATGGGCAGAAAACCCATTAGCCTAAGAGCTGAGGAGTGGGCTCTCCCTCGGGACCAGCCACCTTGGCACTGGGCCGTCCCACCAGGGTGGTGTGAAGAGAGCCTGGGCACCACCCCAAAGGACAAACTGGGGCCGGGCTGGGCCTGTCCCGTTCGTACCCCCCACCCTGTGTGAGAACCAGAGCAAGACTCCTGCTGAGAGGCGCAGTGAGAATCCAGAACGATACCACACAAGAACCCAAATCAAGGAGAGACAAAGCAGGCTGCTCCCTGCGGCAGGGAGAGACAAAGCAGGCTGCTCCCTGCGGCAGGAAGAGACAAAGCAGGCTGCTCCCTGCGGCCGGGAGAGACAAAGCAGGCTGCTCCCTGCGGCAGGGAGAGACAAAGCAGGCTGCTCCCTGCGGCAGAGAGAGACAAACCAGGCTGCTCCCTGCGGCAGAGAGAGACAAAGCACGCTGCTCTCTGGGGCTGGGAGAGACAAACCAGGCTCCTCCCTGCGGCCGGGAGAGACAAATCAGGCTGCTCCCTGCGGCCGGGAGAGACAAAGCAGGCTGCTCCCTGCGGCAGAGAGAGACAAAGCAGGCTGCTCCCTGCGGCAGGGAGAGACAAAGCAGGCTGCTCCCTGCGGCAGAGAGAGGCAAAGCAGGCTGCTCCTTGCGGCGGGGAGAGACAAAGCAGGCTGCTCCCTGCGGCGGGGAGAGACAAAGCAGGCTGCTCCCTGCGGCCGGGAGAGACAAAGCAGGCTGCTCCCTGCGGCAGAGAGAGACAAAGCAGGCTGCTCCCTGCGGCAGAGAGAGACAAAGCAGGCTGCTCCCTGCGGCAGGGAGACACAAAGCAGGCTGCTCCCTGCGGCAGGGAGACACAAAGCAGGCTGCTCCCTGCGGCCGGGAGAGACAAAGCAGGCTGCTCCCTGCGGCAGGGAGAGACAAAGCAGGCTGCTCCTTGCGGCAGGAAGAGACAAAGCAGGCTGCTCTCTGGGGCCGGGAGAGACAAAGCAGGCTGCTCCCTGCGGCAGGGAGACACAAAGCAGGCTGCTCCCTGCGGCAGGGAGAGACAAAGCAGGCTGCTCCCTGCGGCCGGGAGAGACAAAGCAGGCTGCTCCCTGCGGCGGGGAGAGACAAAGCAGGCTGCTCCCTGCGGCCGGGAGAGACAAAGCAGGCTGCTCCCTGTGGCAGAGAGAGACAAAGCAGGCTGCTCCCTGCGACAGGGAGACACAAAGCAGGCTGCTCCCTGCGGCAGGGAGACACAAAGCAGGCTGCTCCCTGCGGCAGGGAGACACAAAGCAGGCTGCTCCCTGCGGCCGGGAGAGACAAAGCAGGCTGCTCCCTGCGGCAGGGAGAGACAAAGCAGGCTGCTCCCTGCGGCAGGGAGAGACAAAGCAGGCTGCTCCCTGCGGCCGGGAGAGACAAAGCAGGCTGCTCCCTGCGGCTGGGAGAGACAAAGCAGGCTGCTCTCTGGGGCCGGGAGAGACAAAGTAGGCTGCTCCCTGCGGCAGGGAGAGACAAAGCAGGCTGCTCCTTGCGGCAGGAAGAGACAAAGCAGGCTGCTCTCTGGGGCCGGGAGAGACAAAGCAGGCTGCTCCCTGCGGCCGGGAGAGACAAAGCAGGCTGCTCCCTGCGGCAGGGAGAGACAAAGCAGGCTGCTCCCTGCGGCCGGGAGAGACAAAGCAGGCTGCTCCCTGCGGCAGGGAGAGACAAAGCAGGCTGCTCCCTGCGGCCGGGAGAGACAAAGCAGGCTGCTCCCTGCGGCCGGGAGAGACAAAGCAGGCTGCTCCCTGCGGCAGGGAGAGACAAAGCAGGCTGCTCCCTGCGGCAGGGAGAGACAAAGCAGGCTGCTCCCTGTGGCAGAGAGAGACAAAGCAGGCTGCTCCCTGCGGCCGGGAGAGACAAAGCAGGCTGCTCCCTGCGGCAGGGAGAGACAAAGCAGGCTGCTCCCTGCGGCAAAGGGCTTCCCTCACCCCCTTGCTCTAGGCTGGCTACCCCACTGACTCTCCACACTGACAAACTGCCCCCAAAAGGCCCCACCTCCACTGCACCCTGCAGCCAGCTCAGCTCTGTGTGAGTGTGGGGGGGTGGAAGCTGGACTGACTAACAGCATTAAAAGCTGCACTGGGTGAGCTGCATTCACACTAGCAGCACTTCGCTGTGCTGGGGGGACGGGATCGGGCGGTGAGAGCCTTGCGGGGGGGAGTTTTCTTAACGTGGAATTGCCAAAGGAGGGTCCCACAGGGTAGAATGGGGGGGGGTAAGGGAGCCCCCCCTATCTCGGGGAGCTGTGGGCAAGCAGAGGGATTCTGCCCCCAACCCAGACTGAAGCCCCCAATGGAGGAGGAGCTGAGCTGGGCTGTCTGGGGTCTGGGGGTCTCACTGTACCGGGGGGGGGGGGGCGTCCCATATCACCCAGCAAAGAGAGGCCCTGCCCTACATGGGGGGAATCTCCTGTAATGGATGCCAGTGATGGCCCATGAGACCCCAGCCCCAGCCCCCATGTTGGGATTGAACCCCAGAACGGGGGCCTACACCCCACAATTCCCCCTGTGAAGTTTGCCATTGTGAAAGTAGAGTGAATTATATTGTAAAAATAAGAATGGATTAAAGAAATGTTGTATGTACCTTTAAGCAGAAATAAGAAATGTTGAAATACAGGTGCCAGGAAAAGAAACATTAGGCATAAACAATGGTGCTAATGGCGAAACATTAACAGAAGATGGGTAGTAGTTAGTAAGGAAATAAGCTATGCAGGCCTAGCCCAGGTAAACTTATCTGATTCTGCTCCCTTTGTTACCTTGTTACGTTCTCACCCTTTATCTGTATAAATAAGACAGTTTGTGTCTTGCATGGTGCTCACATTATCTGGGTGTCATTAGCAGAGCGCTGTGCTAATAAAACAGAGTGGTCTGACAAACTGAGTCCTGAGTCTAACTTTGACACCATCCCATAATACCCCCAGCCCCATATGCTCGGTGCCCCAGAGAGGGGGGGTTAGTCCTCCCCCCACAATGGGGCTCTGGGAACCAAGGTTCCTGCACCTCAAATTTCCACCTTAAAAGCTTTGGAGGGGACACCCCAAGAAACCCCCTGCCCCACCTCTGCGGAGGGGCTGAGTTGCAGGGAGCACCCACTGGGGGTCACCAGTGGGATGTGAACCCAGGACCCTAATCAGAGACATGGCACTGAGCCCTCTGCATCTGAACCCAGGCGTCGGGGCTCCCAGCCCCCCGCTGCTCTAACCACCAGCCCCCACTCCCCTCCCCGAGCCAGGAGCGAACACAGGCGTCCGGGCTCCCAGCCCCTGTGCCAGCCAGCAGATGTTGGCCAGGCGGATTTATGCAGCAGCTGCCCTGTTCGGGATGGCGATAGGTCAGGGGGGTGAGGATAATCCCCTGGCGTGGGAGCGACTATAAACCCCCCACCCAGCCTGGCACGGCCGCCTCCTCCTCCAGCCTCCGGGGCAGCAGCTGGCACCATGCAGAACGCCCTGGGGCCCGCCTGCATCTTCCTGCGCAAGGGCATCGCCGAGAAGCATGGGGTGAGACGCCTGGTTCTGCCAGGGGAGCGGGGGCTGGGCGCCAGGACACCTGGGTTCTCTCCCGGCTCTGAGAGGAGAGTGGGGGCTGGTGGTTAGAGCAGGGGGGCTGGGAGCCAGGACGCCTGGGTTCTCTCCCCGGCTGTGGTACAGGAGGGGGGCTGGTGGTTAGAGCAGGGGGTGCTGGGCGCCAGGACGCCTGGGTTCTCTCCCCGGCTCTGGGAGGGGATGGGGGCTGGTGGGTCAGAGCAGGGGGGGCTGGGCGCCAGGACGCCTGGGTTCTCTCCCTGGCTCTGGGAGGGGAAGGGGGCTGGTGGTTAGAGCGAGGAGGGGCTGGGAGCCAGGACTCCTGGGTTCTCTCCCCGGCTCTGGGAGGGGAGTGGGGTCTGGTGGTTAGAGCGAGGAGGGGCTGGGAGCCAGGACTCCTGGGTTCTCTCCCCGGCTCTGGGAGGGGAGTGGGGTCTGGTGGTTAGAGCGAGGAGGGGTTGGGAGCCAGGACTCCTGGGGTCTCTCCTGGCTCTGGGAGGGGAGTGGGGGCTGGTGGGTTAGAGCAGGGGGGGCTGGGCGCCAGGACTCCTGGGTTCTCTCCTGGCTCTGGGAGGGGAGTGGGGGCTGGTGGTTAGAGCAGGGGGGCTGGGTGCCAGGACTCCTGGGTTCTCTCCCTGGCTCTGGGAGGGGAGTGGGGGCTGGTGGGTTAGAGCAGGGAGGCTGGGAGCCAGGACTCCTGGGTTCTCTCCCTGGCTCTGGGAGGGGAGTGGGGCCTGGTGGGTTAGAGCAGTGGGGGCTGGGAGCCAGGACTCCTGGGTTCTCTCCCTGGCTCTGGGAGGGGAGTGGGAGCTGGTGGGTTAGAGCAGGGGGGACTGGGAGCCAGGACTCCTGGGTTCTCTCCCCAGGGCTGGGAGGGGAGTGGGGCCTGGTGGGTTAGAGCAGGGGGCCTGGGAGCCAGGACTCCTGGGTTCTCTCCCCGGCTCTGGGAGGGGATTGGGGCTGGTGGGTTAGCGCTGGGGGGCTGGCAGCCAGGACTCCTGGGTTCTCTCCCCGGCTCTGGGAGGGGATGGGGGCTGGTGGGTTAGAGCAGGGGGGCGGGAGCCAGGACTCCTGGGTTCTCTCCCCGGCTCTGGGAGGGGAGTGGGGGCTGGTGGGTCGGAGCAGGGGGGGCTGGGAGCCAGGACTCCTGGGTTCTCTCCCCGGCTCTGGGAGGGGATGGGGGCTGGTGGTTAGAGCAGGGCAGGGGGCTGAGGGGCCGGACACCTGGGTTCTCTCCCCTGCAGGACCGCACTGGGTCCATGAGTGTGTCTCTTTATTCCAGCACCGGGAGCTGGGAGCGGATGAAATCGAAGGTGAGACGAGACGCCCGTGGGAGGGGAGTGGGATCTGGGGATTGAAGCAGGGAAGGAGGGTGGGGCTGGGAGCCCGGACGCCTGGGTTCTCGCTGCAGCCCAAAGGGGAGAGGGGCCTCGCAGGTTGGTGCGCAGGAGCCCCCAGTACTAGCCCCACCCCCAGGAGGGCTGTGGGGGAACACGGGTGTTGCTGGCATCCCAGGACGCCTGGGTTCTGTCCCTGGCTCGGGGAGGGGTCCCAGCACTCCCGGGTCCTGGTGGAGGCGGGGCTCAGCCCCGGGGGGGGGGGCTCAGCCGGGTCGGGGGGGTCAGCTCAGCACGGGGGGGGGCTCAGCCTAGCGGGGGGGCTCAGCCGGGTCATGGGGGCTCGGCACAGCTGGGGAGGGGCACAGCCTGGGGAGGGGCTCTGCCCAGCGGGGGGGTGCTCAGCCCAGCGGGGGCTCGGCCCAGCCGGGCAGGGGCTCAGCCCAGCGGGGGCTCAGGGGCTCAGCCCAGCGGGGAGGGCTCAGCCCAGCGGGGGCTCGGCTCAGCCGGGAAGGGGGCTCGGCCCAGCGGGGGCTCAGCCCAGCGGGGGTCAGCCCAGCCGGGGCCTCAGCCCAGCCGGGGGGAGCTCAGCCCAGCGGGGGCTCAGCCCAGCAGGGGCCTCGGCCCAGCACGGGGCTCAGCCCGGCCCCCAGCAGAGCTGCGCGAGGCCTTCGCGGAGTTCGACAGGGACGGGGACGGGCTGATCGGCTGCAGGAGCTGGGCCAGCTGATGCGCACCATGGGCTACATGCCGACCGAGATGGAGCTGCTGGAGCTCTCGCAGCAGATCCACATGAACCGTGAGCCGGGGGCGGCGGGGGCAGGGCTCCCGGCAGGGCGGGGCTCCTAGCAAGGGGGTGCCTGGGAAGGGGCTCCTAGCAGGGGTGCCCGGCAGGGTGGGGCTCCTAGCAGGGGTGCCTGGGAGGGGGGGCTCCCGGCAGGGTGGGGCTCCCAGCAGGGGGGTGCCCGGGAGGGCTCAGGGCTCCAAGCCGGGGGGTGCCGGGGAGGGGGCAGGGCTCCTGGCAGGGGGGTGCCCGGGAGGGGGCCAGGCTCCTAGCAGGGGGGTGCCCGGGAGTGGGTGGGGCTCCTGGCAGGGGGGTGCCTGGGAGGGGGCCAGGCTCCGAGCAGCGGGGTGCCCGGGTGTGGGGGGGGCTCCTGGCAGGGGTGCCTGGGAGGGGGCCAGGCTCCTAGCAGGGGGGTGCCCGGGAGTGGGTGGGGCTCCTGGCAGGGGGGTGCCTGGGAGGGGGCCAGGCTCCTAGCAGGGGGATGCCCAGGAGGGGACCAGGCTCCCAGCAGGGGGGTGCCCGGGAGGGATCAGGGCTCCTAGCAGGGGGATGCCCGGGAGGGGGCCAGGCTCCTGGCAGGGGGGTGCCCGGGAGGGGTCAGGCTCCCAGCAGGGGGGTGCCCGGAGGGATCAGGGCTCCTAGCAGGGGGGTGCCTGGGAGTGGGCGGGGCTCCCAGCAGGGCAGTGCCCGGGAGGGGTCAGGGCCCCTGGCAGTGGGGGTGCCTGGGAGGGATCAGGGCTCCTGGCAGGGGTGTGCCCGGGAGTGGGCGGGGCTCCTGGCAGGGACCCCCCCGGCTGACACCCACCCCCCGTTGCAGTGGGGGGCCGGGTGGATTTTGAAGACTTCGTGGAGCTGATGACACCCAAGCTGCTGGCCGAGACAGCCGGGATGATCGGGCTGCAGGAGATGAGGGACGCCTTCAAGGAGGTGAGGGAGAGAGAACCCAGGAGTCCTGGCTCCCAGCACCCCCTGCTCTCACCCACCAGCCCCCACTCCCCTCCCCTCGCCAGGGAGAGAACCCAGGAGTCCTGGCTCCCAGCACCCCCTGCTCTCACCCACCAGCCCCCACTCCCCTCCCACAGCCAGGGAGAGAACCCAGGAGTCCTGGCTCCCAGCACCCCCTGCTCTCACCCACCAGCACCCACTCCCCTCCCCTCGCCAGGGAGAGAACCCAGGAGTCCTGGCTCCCAGCACCCCCTGCTCTCACCCACCAGCACCCACTCCCCTCCCCTTGCCAGGGAGAGAACCCAGGCGTCCAGGCTCCCAGCCCCTGGCTCTAACCCCCCACCCAGAACCAGGCGAGAACCCAGGCGTCCAGGCTCCCAGCCCCTGGCTCTAACCCCCCTCCCAGGGCTGGGAGCGAACCCAGGAGTCCTGACGCCCCCCCGCTCCCGTCCCCCCGCAGTTTGACGCCAACGGGGACGGGGAGATCACGCTGGAGGAGCTGCAGCTGGCCATGCAGCGCCTCATGGGCGAGCGACTCACCCCCCGCGAGATCAGCGACGTGGTCAAGGAGGCCGACATCAACGGGGACGGGACCGTCGACTTCGAGGGTGCGTGGGGCGCCCTGGGGGATTGTGGGTAACGCGCCCACACGGGTCGGGCCCCATGGCCCTGGGGGATTCTGGGTAACGCGCCGCTCGGCCAGCGCCCACACGGGTCAGGCCCCATGGCCCTGGGGGATTCTGGATAACGCGCCGCTCGGCCAGCGCCCACACGGGTCGGGCCCCATGGCCCTGGGGGATTCTGGGTAACGCGCCGCTCGGCCAGCGCCCACACGGGTCGGGCCCCTGGCCCTGGGGGATTATGGGTAACGCGCCGCTCGGCCAGCGCCCACCCGGGTCGGGCCCCATGGCCGTGGGGGATTGTGGGTAACGCGCCGCTCGGCCAGCGCCACACGGTCGGGCCCCTTGGCCCTGGGGGATTGTGGGTAACGCGCCGCTCGGCCAGCGCCCACACGGGTCGGGCCCCTGGCCCTGGGGGATTGTGGGTAACGCGCCGCTCGGCCAGCGCCCACACGGGTCGGGCCCCATGGCCCTGGGGGATTGTGGGTAACGCGCCGCTCGGCCAGCGCCCACACGGGTCGGGCCCCATGGCCCTGGGGGATTGTGGGTAACGCGCCGCTCGGCCAGCGCCCACACGGGTCGGGCCCCTGGCCCTGGGGGATTGTGGGTAACGCGCTCGGCCAGCGCCACGCGGGTCGGGCCCTGGCCCTGGGGATTGTGGGTAACGCGCCGCCGGCCAGAGCCCACACGGTCGGGCCCCCGGGCCCTGGGGGATTGTGGGTAACGCGCCGCTCGGCCAGAGCCCACACGGGTCGGGCCCCATGGCCCTGGGGGATTGTGGGTAACGCGCCGCTCGGCCAGCGCCCACACGGGTCGGGCCCCTGGCCCTGGGGGATTGTGGGTAACGCGCCGCTCGGCCAGCGCCCACACGGGTCGGGCCCCTGGCCCTGGGGGATTGTGGGTAACGCGCCGCTCGGCCAGCGCCCACACGGGTCGGGCCCCTGGCCCTGGGGGATTGTGGGTAACGCGCCGCTCGGCCAGAGCCCGCACGGGTCGGGCCCCTGGCCCTGGGGGATTGTGGGTAACGCGCCGCTCGTCCAGCGCCACACGGGTCGGGCCCTGGCCCTGGGGATTGTGGGTAACGCGCCGCTCGCCAGAGCCGCACGGTTCGGGCCCCTGGCCCTGGGGGATTGTGGGTAACGCGCCGCTCGGCCAGAGCCCGCACGGGTCGGGCCCCATGGCCCTGGGGGATTGTGGGTAACGCGCCGCTCGGCCAGCGCCCACACGGGTCGGGCCCCTGGCCCTGGGATTGTGGGTAACGCGCTCGGCCAGCGCCACACGGTCAGGCCCCTGGCCCTGGGGATTGTGGGTAACGCGCCGCTCGGCCAGAGCCACACGGTCGGGCCCCATGGCCCTGGGGATTGTGGGAAACGCGCCGCTCGGCCAGAGCCCACACGGGTCGGGCCCCTGGCCCTGGGGGATTGTGGGTAACGCGCCGCTCGCCAGCGCCACGCGGGTCGGGCCCCTGGCCCTGGGGATTGTGGGTAACGCGCCGCTCGGCCAGCGCCACACGGTCGGGCCCCATGGCCCTGGGGATTGTGGGTAACGCGCCGCCAGCCAGCGCCACACGGGTCGGGCCCATGGCCTGGGGGATTGTGGGTAACGCGCCGCCGCCAGCGCCCACACGGTCAGGCCCCATGGCCCTGGCAGGGATTGTGGGTAACGCGCCGCCGCCAGCGCCACACGGGTCGGGCCCCTGGCCCTGGGGATTGTGGGTAACGCGCCGCTCGGCCAGCGCCACACGGGTCGGGCCCCTGGCCCTGGGGATTGTGGGTAACGCGCCGCTCGCCAGCGCCACACGGGTCGGGCCCCTGGCCCTGGGGATTGTGGGTAACGCGCCGCCGCCAGCGCCACACGGGTCGGGCCCCTGGCCCTGGGGATTGTGGGTAACGCGCCGCTCGGCCAGCGCCACACGGGTCGGGCCCTGGCCCGGGGGATTGTGGGAAACGCGCCGCTCGGCCAGAGCCCACACGGGTCGCGCCCCTGGCCCTGGGGGATTGTGGGAAACGCGCCGCTCGGCCAGAGCCCACACGGGTCGCGCCCCTGGCCCTGGGGGATTGTGGGTAACGCGCCACTCGGCCAGAGCCCGCACAGGTCGGGCCCCATGGCCCTGGGGGATTGTGGGTAACGTGCCGCTCGGCCAGCGCCCACGCGGGTCGGGCCCCATGGCCCTGGCAAGGGATTGTGGGTAACGCGCCGCTCGGCCAGCGCCCACACGGGTCGGGCCCCATGGCCCTGGCAAGGGATTGTGGGTAACGCGCCGCTCGGCCAGAGCCCACACGGGTCAGGCCCCATGGCCCTGGGGGATTGTGGGTAACGCGCCGCTCGGCCAGCGCCCACACGGGTCGGGCCCCCTGGCCCTGGGGGATTGTGGGTAACGCGCCGCTCGGCCAGCGCCCACACGGGTCGGGCCCCCAGGCCCTGGGGGATTGTGGGTAACGCGCCGCTCGGCCAGCGCCCACACGGGTCGGGCCCCCTGGCCCTGGGGGATTGTGGGTAACGCGCCGCTCGGCCAGCGCCCACACGGGTCGGGCCCCCTGGCCCTGGGGGATTGTGGGTAACTCGCTGCTCAGCCAGAGCCCACACGGGTCGAGCCCCATGGCCCTGGGGGATTGTGGGTAACGCGCCGCTCGGCCAGCGCCCGCACGGGTCGGGCCCCTGGCCCTGGCAAGGGATTGTGGGTAACGCGCCGCTCGGCCAGCGCCCACACGGGTCGGGCCCCATGGCCCTGGGGGATTGTGGGTAACGCGCCGCTCGGCCAGAGCCTGCACAGGTCGGGCCCCATGGCCCTGGGGGATTGTGGGTAACGCGCCGCTCGGCCAGCGCCCAGACGGGTCGGGCCCCCTGGCCCTGGGGGATTGTGGGTAACTCGCTGCTCAGCCAGAGCCCACACGGGTCGGGCCCCCTGGCCCTGGGGGATTGTGGGTAACGCGCCGCTCGGCCAGCGCCCACACGGGTCGGGCCCCCTGGCCCTGGGGGATTGTGGGTAACGCGCCGCTCGGCCAGCGCCCACACGGGTCGGGCCCCCTGGCCCTGGGGGATTGTGGGTAACGCGCCGCTCGGCCAGCGCCCACGCGGGTCAGGCCCCATGGCCCTGGCAAGGGGTTGTGGGCTGGTGTTGGAGGGCCATGGCCTGCCAGCTCTCAGAGAGGATTGTGGGTAAGGCAGGCTTGGGGTGAGTGGCCAAGGGATCCCCTGATGGGGCAGCTCCATGGGGCTGGGATTCCACCCCCCCCAGGCATCGGTACTAATGGGGGCCTTTGCCCTGCAGAGTTTGTGAAGATGATGTCACGCTGAGGGGGGCTGAGCCCCCCCCCCGA
Source organism: Mauremys reevesii (assembly GCF_016161935.1). Classification (NCBI taxonomy): domain Eukaryota; kingdom Metazoa; phylum Chordata; order Testudines; family Geoemydidae; genus Mauremys; species Mauremys reevesii. Next base: position 150,890,606 of record NC_052626.1, on the reverse strand, counting down.
GATCAAAGACTGACCTTGGACAGGGGGTTGAGCCCGACGCTGTCAAGACACCACCAAGATTAACCCCCAAATCGCAACCTCCAGCTCCCCTCACCTCCCTGCCAGCTACCCCCAGAGCCCCCCCAGAGCCTTCCCTGGCCTCCCCCACACCCTGTCCCCCAGACCTCCAGCTCCCCTCACCTCCCTGCCAGCTACCCCCAGACCCCTCCCCCAGCCTCCCCCACACCCTGTCCCCAGACCTCCAGCCCCCACCACCTCCCTGCCTGCTACCCCCAGAGCCCCCCAGAGCCTTCCCTGGCCTCCTCGCCCCCAGACCCCTCCCACAGCCTGTCCCCCAGACCTCCAGCCCCCCAGCGCTCACACACCTCCCCCTCCACTCCCCACAGCCCTTCCCTTCCTGTCCCCCCTTCCCCATGGCTCTCTGGATCCCGCTGTCCCCCCAGCTCTCCTCCCCAGGCCCCTCCGCTGCAGACACGCAGCCCTTGTGTGCAATAAAAGCCGTGTGCTGAACCCAGACGTCCGAGGGAGGCTTTCTTGGCCAGGGGATCAGGGTTACAACCCGGCAGCGGGGCCTTGGGAGGCCGAGCCGAATGCAGAGCGCAGGGCTTAGAGACGATAATCACAGCCCGCGGGGACAACATATGGATGGGAATAACCGGCTTAGCATGGGTGGCGGGGGGGGGGGGGGCCTGGGCTGGGCTGGGCTGGCAGGGGCGGGGGGTCGGGAGTGAGGGGCACCGGCAGAGCTGGGGGGGGGCCCAGGGCTGCCAGGGGCTGCGGGTCGGGAGTGAGGGGCACCAACATGGGGGTCCTGGCAGCCCGTCCCCCAGTCCTCCCCAGGCACAGCTGTCTGTCATTAGGGGCTGAGATTAAATTGCGGCTTCAGCTCCAATCCTGAGAGTTTTTAATCCGGAAATATCGTTAAATGAAACGAGCAGCCGAGCCGGATAATCCCCCTGGCACCCTGGGATTGCTCCAGCACCTGGGTGTCCTGGGGCTGAGGGGGCTGGAAGGCTGAGATCGGGGACGTGGGGGGGTCCGTACGTCTGTGGCACTGCAGGGAGATGGACGTACCCGCAGCCCCCTGCCAGCCCAGCCCTGCCAGTGCCCCTCACTCCCGACCCGCAGCCCCTGCAGGTGCCCCTCACTCCCGACCCGCAGCCCCTGCCAGCCCTGGGCCCGTGCCCAGCTCTCTACCACTCACTCCCCTCCATTCAGTTCCTGCTCCCTGGCGCCACACCCTGCGCTCGGGGGTACAGACACATCCTGCTCTCGTGGGAGGGGCTGAGACCCTGCACCCCACCAGGGCCGCCCAGAGGATTCAGGGGGCCTGGGGCAAAGCAATTATAGGGGCCCCTTCCATAAAAAAAAGTTGCAATACTATAGAATCCTGTATTCTCGTGGGGGCCCCTGAGGGGCCCGGGGCCAACTGCCCCACTTGCCCCCCCATCTGGGCCACCCTGCACCCCACACAACAGGGGCCCCGATCTCGCTCCCCGCGGCTCTGCCCCGCGCCCAGCTCAATGGGCCCCGATCTCGCTCCCCGCAGGTCTGCGCCACACCCAGCCCCCCAGTCTCGCTCCATCCCCGCTGGTGTGAGCGGTGGGATCCAGTGCCCTTGGGCTGAGGGGTCAGTTCACAGCTGGGCCCCGGCCGGGCTGCCGGCTCCCATTCAGGCCCCGATCCCTGGAGCTCTCACACCTGCTGGCCCTGTTCCCTGGCGCAGGCCGCGGAGGCTGGCCCCATACACTGTGTGTGCCCCACTGAGAGTCCTGGAGAGAAGGGCTGGGAACCCCAGTGCAGGGGGAAGGGGAGTCATAGTCTGTGACCCAGGACTCCTGGGTTCTCTCCCTGGCTCTGGGAGGGGAGTGGGGGCTGGTGGGTTAGAGCAGGGGGGCTGGGAGCCAGGACTCCTGGGTTCTCTCCCCGGCTCTGGGAGGGGAGTGGGGCTGGTGTGTTAGAGCGGGGGGGCTGGGAGCCAGGACTCCTGGGTTCTCTCCTAGCTCTGGGAGGGGAGTGGGGCCGGTGGGTTAGAGCCAGGACTCCTGGGTCCCAAGCTGCTCTCTGTGATGTTGTCAGAGTGGGCTCCACCCCTTCGTTAGCACTGATTGCAGCAGGGTGTGGCTGGGCAGTGCCGGGGGAGGGGCTATATCAGACCCCTGTGGAGCCCAGCAGGGAGCTAGTGAGCAGGGGGAGGGGGTTTCCCTGGGGCAGCGCCTTAGGGGGCAGTGGGTCTTGCACGGCTGGGCTGGGTGCCTGGGGTCCCCCAGGGGTGAGCTCCCTGCCCCCCCAGCCATGGGCGAGTCCCCCGTGCGGGTGGAGGTGCTGACCCAAGTAAGGGGGAGGGGCTCTGGGGTGTCACGGTGGGGGGGGAGGTGCTGACCCAGGTAAGGGGGAGGGGTGGAGGGCTGTGTTGGGGAAGGTGAGGGACCCCCGGGGTCGCACAGCTGGGGCGGGGGCAGCAAGGCTCTGGACGGTGGGGGGGAGGTGCTGACCCAGGTAAGGGGGAGGGGCTCTGGATGGTGGGGGGGAGGTGCTGACCCAGGTAAGGGGGAGGGGCTCTGGACGGTGGGGGGGCGGTGCTGACCCAGGTAAGGGGGAGGGGCTCTGGGGTGTCAAGGTGGGGGACCCCCGGGGTCGCACAGCTGGGGCGGGGGCAGCAAGGCTCTGGATGGTGGGGGGTGCCCCTGTAACCCCTCTCTCCCCCCAGCTGCAGCACCACGGCATCCCCCCGGAGCAGATCACCTACCCTCGCGTCACCCTCTCCGCGCCCTGGCGGCTCTGCGTGCGGCACGGCCCCCCCGCCGGGGCCCGGGTCACCCTGCTCGACCTGCGGGAGCCCCACGGCGCAGCCACCCCCAGCTGGCCCCTGCACCAGGCCCAGGGCGCGCTGGCCCACCCCAGCCAGCCCCTGCTGGCCCTACGAGGTACGGCGGGGGGCAGCCCAGGCCAGACCCCCCAGGCCAGGGAACAGGGTGGGGGGTGTCCCGGGCTGACTGGTAATGGCATCAACTCCCCATGGAGGCCCTGGCCTGACCCTCAGCCCCATGGCCTCAGTGCACCCCAATGGGGGCCTCGCCTCATCTCCTCCATGGATCAGGTGACCTGCCTGTGCCTGCCTGTGGCCCCGTGGGGCCGGGCCCTTACCCGCCTGTGGTCCCCGGGCGGATGGGCCATGGGGCCTGACCTGCCTCTGCCCGCAGCGGGCCGTGGGGATGGGCCAGGCCGGGCCCCGGGCCCTGACCCGCCTCTGCCCGCAGCCCTGTGGCCCCGTGGGCCGGGGCCTGTGGCCGTGGGGGGCCCGGTCCCGGCGCTGACCCGTCTCTGCCCACAGCGGGCCGTGGGGACGGGCTGTGGGGATGGGCCATGGGGCCGGGCCCCGGGGCGCTGACCCGTCTCTGCCCGCAGCGGGCCGTGGGGATGGGCCCCGGGCCCCTGACCCGTCTCTGCCCGCAGCAGGCTGTGTGGCACAGGTGTTCGACGTGGCGCAGCGCTGCCTGCGCTGGCAGTGGACCTTTGCCCACCCCCTGGAGTTCTGGGCCTGGCTGGAGCCCACCACGCTGGCGCTGGTGACGGAGGAGGAGGTGTTCCACTGGGCCCTCAGCCGTGAGCCGCCGCTGGGCACCCTGCGGGGGTGGTGGGGGGGCTGGTCATTGGGGGACCAGCCTGGGGAGCGGGACTGGTCAGAGTGTGGGGGGGTGTCTGGCTGGGGGTGTTGTGGGGAGGGGGCTGGTCAGTGTTGGGGTCAGGCAGGGGTGCCATGGGGAGGGCCGGCTGGCGTGGGAGGGTCAGGAGGAAATGCTGTGGGGAGGGGGCCGGTTGGCGTGTGGGGTCAGACAGAGGGTGCCATGGGGAGGGCTGGTCGGCGTGGGGGTGAGGCAGGGGTGCTGGTCGGCGTGGGGTCAGGAAGGTGCTGTGGGAGGGGCTGGTCGGCGTGGGGTGAGGCAGGGGTGCTGGTCGGCGTGGGGGTCAGGAAGGGTGCTGTGGGAGGGCTGGTCGGCGTGGGGGTGAGGCAGGGGTGCTGGTCGGCGTGGGGGTCAGGAAGGGGTGCTGTGGGAGGGGGCTGGTCGGCGTGGGGGTCAGGCAGGAGATGCTGTGGGGAGGCGGGCTGGTCGGCGTGGGGATGGGCAGGGGTGCCGGGGCTGGTTGGTGTGGGGTCAGGAAGGGGTGCTGTGGGAGGGGGCTGGTCGCCGTGGGGGTGAGGCAGGGGTGCTGGTCGGCGTGGGGTCAGGCAGGAGATGCTGTGGGGAGGCGGGCTGGTTGGCGTGGGGGGATGGGCAGGGGTGCCGGGGGGGGGCTGGTTGGCAGGGGGTGCCGTGGGGGGGGCAGAGGGCTCTCTAAGCCCCTAACTCTAGTTCTTACCCCCCCGGGCGGCAGGCCCGAAGCCGCGGCGTCAGTTCTGGCGCCATGAGCGGCTGTGGCGCACGGAGGTGGTGGGATACCAGCGGGACGCCAGCGGGCTCTGGCTGGCGCTGTCCACGCTGGGCCTGGACCAGGTAAGCCCCCCCCCCCCCGCCAGTTGCCCCCAGGATCCCAGCGGCCCCTGTGCCCGGCTGACCCCGTGTCTCTCCCCAGAAGGGCCAGGTGGTGGGGCTGACCCAGCTGCACTGGCGGGGGGGGCGGCTCTCCCAGGTCATCGAGGCCCAGGCGGTGGCGCTGCCCCAGCACAGCTTCTCCAGGAACCCTCACCCCTCCTCCGCCCTGCTGGCCGCCGTCCGGCACGGGGCAGAGCGCAACGGGCAGGTGCGTGGCGGGGCAGGGGGCTCCCGGAGGGTTGTGGGTAGTGCCGGGGTGGGTGGTAGTGGAAGGGCGGCGGGGCAGGTGGCTCCCGGAGGGTTGTGGGTAGTGCCGGGGTGGGTGGGAGTGGAAGGGCGGGGCAGGTGGCTCCCGGAGGGTTGTGGGTAGTGCCGGGGTGGGCGGGAGTGGAGAGGGGCTGGCGGCTCCCAGAGGGTTGTGGGTAGTGCCGGGGTGGGCGGGAGTGGAGGGGCCTGGCTCCCGGAGGTTGTGGGTAGTGCCGGGGTGGGTGGGAGTGGAAGGGCGGGGCAGGTGGCTCCCGGAGGTTGTGGGTAGTGCCGGGGTGGGCGGGAGTGGAGGGGCTGGCGGCTCCCAGAGGTTGTGGGTAGTGCCGGGGTGGGCGGGAGTGGAGGGCCTGGCTCCCGGAGGGTTGTGGGTAGTGCCGGGTGGGCGGGAGTGGAAGGGCGGGGCAGGGGCTCCCGGAGGGTTGTGGGTAGTGCCGGGGTGGGCGGGAGTGGAGGGTTGTGGGTAGGGCGGGGGTGGGCGGGAGTGGAAGGGCGGGGCAGGTGGCTCCCGGAGGGTTGTGGGTAGTGCCGGGTGGGCGGGAGGAGGGGGCTGGCGGCTCCCAGAGGGTTGTGGGTAGTGCCGGGGTGGGCGGGAGGAGGGGCCTGGCTCCCGGAGGTTGTGGGTAGTGCCGGGGTGGGCGGGAGTGGAGGGGCCTGGCTCCCGGAGGGTTGTGGGTAGTGCCGGGTGGGCGGGAGTGGAAGGGCGGGGCAGGGGGCTCCCGGAGCATTGTGGGTAGTGCCGGGGTGGGCAGGAGTGGAAGGGCGGGGCAGGTGGCTCCCGGAGGTTGTGGGTAGTGCCGGGGTGGGCGGGAGCGGAGGGGGCCTGGCTCCCGGAGGGTTGTGGGTAGTGCCGGGGTGGGCGGGAGTGGAAGGGCGGGGCCGGGGGCTCCCGGAGGGTTGTGGGTAGTGCCGGGGTGGGTGGGAGTGGAGGGGCGCTGGCTCCCAGAGGGTTGTGGGTAGTGCCGGGGTGGGCGGGAGTGGAAGGGCGGGGCAGGGGGCTCCAGGAGGGTTGTGGGTAGTGTCGGGGTGGGCGGGAGTGGAGGTGGGAGGGGGCAGTGCCAGGGCAGGGGGGAGACGGGGGCTGCACCCATCTGACCCCCCCCCCCTCTCTCTCAGTTCCACGTGGTGGAGCTGGGCCCGCACCAGCCAGGCAACGCCGCCCTGCTCAGTGCCCGCGCCAGCCTGGCCTTCAGGGGGGCCCGGCCCGGGGACTTCCCCAGCGCCGTGCAGGTGAGCCGGGAGCAGGGGGTGGGGGGGCGCCTGGCAGCAGCGTGGGGCTCGTGACCCCAGCCCCTCTCCTCACCTCCCCGCAGTTCGCCCCACGGCTGGGCCTGGCCCTGGTGCTCACCAAGCACGCGCTGCTCTTCCTGGCCGACGTGGAGACCGCCCAGCCCCTGCACCGCGTCCAGCTGGCCTGGGACATCGTCTTCGCCACGGTGCCCGACCCGGCCCGCCACGGCCTCGTGGGGGTGTGCCGCAGCGGCAAGGTCAGCCGGGGGCGGCCTGCCCGGGGGGGGGCTGGGATGGGGGCCGGGGGCGGGGGGGTGAGAGCCCTGGGCAGCTCCAGCCCTGCACCCCTGACGGCCCCTCTCTCCTTCCCCACCCCCTCTGCAGGTGCTGTCGGTCTCGCTGGGCCTGGACCCCCTCCTGCAGCTGCTGTCGCGCCGCCCTGCCAGCCTCTATCTCACCCAGCGCCTGCTGCAGCTGGTGGGGCGGGCGCCGGGGGGCTCTGTCGGGAGGGGTGAAAGCAGGGCCTGGCCTGAGTCTCCCGGCAGCCCCAGGGGCTGGGGAGGGGAGGAGTCGGCCTGAGGTTCCTAGCCGTGGGGATGAGGAGGTGGGGGGGTGATTGGAACCTGTCGGGGTGGGTAGGAGACCCGCTCTGCAGCTCTCCTGTCACTGACTGGGGGCACCCCAGCTGCAATGTCCTGCGTCCTCCTGGGTTTTACAATAAACGGAAGAAGCGGGAGCCCCGCGCTGGGGCGGGCACCCGGCATCCCGCGGGGTGGGTCTCCCCCTGGGGGGCGGGGGGGGAGGAGAATGTCGGTCTCTCTGGCTGGGAGCCCGGAGCAGGGGGCTCTGGTTAGATAACGGGGGAGGGGGGGGAATGTCTCTGCCTGGGAGCCTGGAGCAGGGGGCTCCGGTTAGATAATGGGGGCGGGGAATGTCTCTGCCTGGGAGCCTGGAGCAGGGGCTCTGGTTAGATAACGGGGGGGGGGAATGTCTCTGCCTGGGAGCCTGGAGCAGGGGCTCTGGTTAGATAACGGGGAAATGTCTCTGGCTTGGAGCCCGGAGCAGGGGGCTCCGGTTAGATGCCGGGGGGGCAGGGGGGAATGTCTCTGCCTGGGAGCCCGGAGCAGGGGGCTCTGGTTGGATAACGGGGGGGCGAGGGGGGGGGAATGTCTCTGCCTGGGAGCCCGGAGCAGGGGCGCTGGGAGCCCGGAGCAGGGGCTCTGGTTAGATAACGGGGAGGGGGAATGTCTCTGCCTGGGAGCCTGGAGCAGGGGCTCTGGTTAGATAAGGGGGCAGGGGAATGTCTCTGCCTGGGAGCCCGGAGCAGGGGGCTCCGGTTAGATGCCGGGGGAGGGGGGGGAATGTCTCTGCCTGGGAGCCCGGAGCAGGGGGCTCCGGTTAGATAACGGGGGGGCAGGGGGGAATGTCTCTGCCTGGGAGCCCGGAGCAGGGGGCTCCGGTTAGATGCCGGGGGAGGGGGGGGCCCTCTCACTGCACACAGCCCCCAGCTCTGGCCAGGCCATTTATTAGTCACCGAGGGGGTAGCAGATCTCGGCCCGGTGGCAGCTGTTGGGACGGGGCTCTCAGAGGGAGGCCCAATCCCCCCTCCCTCCCGCACCCCAGCTGTCCTGGCGCAGGGGCCCGGTGCCCCTCTCGGCTGCGGTGTGGGGCCGAGCTGTCCTCTTCTGTGGTGCTGCCCTGGGGAGGGAGCTGGGGTTAGTGGAGGGTGGCAGGGCTGGGGGAGGCCCCGGGGGCTGGGGGAGGGGGGCAGTGTCCCTACCTGCTCGGCTCCCTGCCCGCCGGCCGCCTGGCCCCGGCGTCTCCCGTGCCCTTCAGCTCCTCGATGATCTCCTGCAGCAGGTCCAGCCTGGGGAGCAGGGGCAGGTTAGCAGGGAGGTGGGGGAGGTCCAGCCCCCCCCCACACACACACACGGTGCTCCCCATGGCGGCTGCAGGGAGTGATGGCTGGATCTGTCAAGCCCCTGGCCTCCCTCCTTCCCCCCCATTACCCCTGCGCCCCAGCCCCCCGCCTGCCCGCTCCCCCCACTGCTAGGCCTGCAGTGATAACGGGGCCATGAGCCAGGGTGAAGCTTGTGCAGCTCATGGGGTGCTGCTCCCCGTAACACGTGCGCTAGGGTGTTCTCAGCCGTGCTCCCTCCCCCCCATTACCCCTGCGCCCCAGCCCCCCTCGCCTCCCCGCTCCCCCCACCCCTAGGCCTGCAGTGATAACGGGGCCATGAGCCAGGGTGAAGCATGTGCAGCTCATGGGGTGCTGCTCCCCGTAACACGTGCGCTAGGGTGTTCTCAGCCGTGCTCCCTCCCCCCCCAAACTTGGGGGACTGCAGCAGAGCCTGCTGGGTAAAATGCTGAGGGGAGCGCTGGCCCCACTGCAGGGCTGCCCGGCCACTCACGACTGCAGGGTGCCAAAGGGGCTGTCCAGGGCGGGTTCACGGGCCAGGTCGGGGTGTCCCAGGCCCTGCAGACAGACAAGGGGGGAGAGTCAGTGATGGTGGCAGATTGGGGGGGCAGCCCTGGGGGGAGGGTCTCCTCTCTCTCCGTTACCTGCTGCTGCTCCTGCATTCGTACCCAGGTGGAGAAATCGATGAGGGTCTGCAGGGGACGCCCCCCGGGCCCTGTGCGGGCCCTGCTCCGCTCGCCTAGAGAGGAGGGAGCGGGTCAGCGTGGGACACGGCCCTGGCCAGTGGGGGAGGAGGGGCCCCGAGTGGCGGGGGAGGGTTAACGGCCTGGGGGCAGTCACACCCCAGGAGTGGGGGGCCAGCACTGCTGGGCAGGCCCTGTGCTCCTCCTTGGTGCTGTCAGCCAGGCGCCCAGGGGCTCCCGATGGCCGGGGCTCCGCAAGGGGGGCTGCCTGCTACCCCCCATCCACGGAGCTCGGTGGAGGGGCTCTGGGGGAACCCTCCTGGGAGGTGAGACTCACCTGCTGGGGCCATGGGGGGCTGGCCGGAGCCTTGCAGGGCCCCCAGGCTGCAGCACGCCCGGGTGGCCCCTGTTTGGCCAGCCCCAGGCCTGCCGCAGCGTGGCTGGGCCGGGCACGTCCCCTGGAGGCTGACGAAGTCCTGCAGGGCCTGGATGCCAGCGGCAAAGCGGCGCTCCAGGGTCTCCAGCGAGGCTTGGGCCTGATCCAGCAGGCAGGCTGAGGCTTGGAGGCTGCTCACGCAGGGCAGGGCTGGGGGCCGGGCCGGCTCCTAGGGGCGACACAGCCGGGGTTAGATGCTGGGGACATGGGTGTAAAGCCTGACAATGAATACATTTTATCTACCCCTTAACGTTACTAGTTAGTACCCGCTCACGTTACCCTAGCGTCTCTCCTGTGGCAGGAGCGCCCAGCTCACAACTTCACGACGGCCCGTTGTAACTAACGCCCACGGCAACCCTCTTTACGCTCGCCTTCCCCAGTGCCCCCGGCAGCTACAGCTCTACGCCCCACCGTGGTAGGTCTATTGGCTGAGGTACCAGGCAGCTCATGGGTAAGCTTCACCCCTCTCTCCCATGGGCTGTATTTCCACAGCAGGTTCTGCATCCAGCACAGGAGACTTCCTGTGGGTAGCACCTCCCTTCCTTGGGCATCGCTTCCCGCTCTGCAGCCATATCTGCCAGTGGGGGCTGGAGTGGGGCCTCACAGGGTTGCCCCATTCTAGGCTCTGGGGGGTTGATAAAGGCAGTTAAACCCCAATCATCAGCTTCATCACCAGTGATGACTGATGCTCTCCCCTTCGTGTCTCTGTTCCATCACAGCCAGCCCATCCTACTTCTGTGGAGCAGCCTCATTGCAACTAGCAGACGTAGTGGCCATCTCTCTCCCAGGGAACCGTACCAACTGCCCAGTCGCCAACAAGCGATTCCTGTCAAGAGTTCTGATCTCTCTCCCTCCTTCTTCTCTCCGGAGCTGATCTAGGGGCATCCCAGGTTGTTTCCGAACAGCCTGATAGGGTTCTGATTTCCAACGGTCCCCTGCCTTGTTCTTCCATTTTACTCCTGAGTTCCTTATCACAACCCAGGCACCTGGGAGTAGTTCTTGCTCTCTTATGCACTGGTCACATCAGGCCTTATTCGGCGTTGCGCTCTTCACTGCCGCACCCATAGCCAGTCAATAGGCGTTTCTCCTGTTGTTGCGTTAATTTCTTTACACATTGAAGGTGTCAAGGCCACCTCCATCTGGAGTCACTCCAAAACAAATGTCCACAGGTAGTCTCGCTTCCCTCCCAAACATTAGACAATAAGGGGAGATTCCCGGTACAATTATAAGTGTGTACTAGTTGTGAAACATGTTAGCTCCATTTGCGCTTTTGTAGCAGGCTGAGAGTCCCAAGCATGTTCAAAAGCGCCCTAGTGAAACGTTCTGGCTGTGGGGCCCCTTGTGGGTGATATGGGGAGGTCCAGGATTTCTTTGCTCCAATTATTTGTAGTAGTTCTTTGATACGTTGCAAAATCACCCACCGGATCAGAGTGAATTCTGGAAGGCCAGCAGTAGTGTACAAAGTATTTGTCCGATACTATCTTGGCTACAGTGGGCGTGTGCTGATCTTTCATGGGGACTGCTTGTGCTTACTGAGCGAAATGACGTTGCCACTAATACGCTAGTGTTCCCTTCGTTGTCAGTTTCTAGGAACACACAAGATCCAGGGGTCCCTTGCTTTGGATGTTAACTAACTGGGCACATGAGCTTGGAAGACGTTACCCAAACCAACACCTGGCACAATTCTTACCAATATTCCTCTATAGCCCTCATTAATCTGGGCCAATGGAAGAGTCTCCTTTCCCTCCCAAGTGTCCGGTCTACCCCAAAGTGCCTCCTCCATCATGCAAGGACTTCAGCACCAGGTCCCTGAATTCTCCTGGCACCACCAGCTGATGATAATGGTGATGAAGTGAGTCCCTCGTCTCTTGACAGAACAGGCCTCCTTTTGATGTCAACTGGTTCCACTCTCTCCAGATCAGTTTTGCATCGGGGTGGGCAGTCTGTATGGTGTTCACAGGTCTTCCCAGTCTTTCAGCACTCAGGGGCACTTTCAGGCTGGCAGCTCTTGAGTGCGAATATCTTCCCCTTGCAATCTGGGAAATGAAGTAAGATCCAGTTGGGTGGCATTTGTATGTAGCGGGAGGGGCTCCCAGCAGTTCGATGATGCCATTGTGCATCTGATTAGGGCTAATAGGCTGGGACTCAGCCACCTTCCGCAAACCTCTCACTCCAGGAGCTGGGATGTCAATCTGAATACTATCAAGTCATCCAGATACACCAGGACTTGCAGAAGGTTCATGTCACCAACCATCCATTCAATTAATCTCTGGAATGGCCCTACATATTCCCTGAAGCTGAGTGGACAGATGAAGGCTCTTTTCCATATCTGATGTTTTTCCTTTTTGGATCTGAGAAGCAGTTACTAACAGCTTCCTGTTAGGCAGTCTAAGGCATCATCCACTCTTGGTGATACGCTGGTCAGGTACATCTATTCAAAGTATGATAATCTATGCACATGCATAATCCTCATCCTTTTTTCTGGCCACAACAACTGGGGAAGCATAAACATTTGTAGGACTCCTTCAGTCTTCATCTGCTGGATAGGTTTCCGAACATCTTCGATATCTGCAGGTGCTAGTCTTGTCGATCTTTCACAGAAAGGCCTATCATTCTGCCAAATGCGACGTGCCAAGGAGTTGACCAACCCACTCACAAGTGGAGAACACTTGAGCTCTCTGCACTAGTTTCCATTTCAATCTCTCTCTTCACACCAGAGGAATTGGGGAGTTCCTAAAGTTCAACTTCTCTGGGTCAAATATGGGTATAATCTTCCTGCGTGGGGCAGATGGGCACTGCTGCAGCCCAGTATACCTGCACTAACACAGTTCCCCGAGGGATAGTGATGGGGTGCTCAGTTTCATTAGCCACCAGTAGCTTTACTGATGCTTTCTATACAAGATGAGGTTTTGGCTACACCTCTCTTCAACATCAATCCACCCTGCAGCACATCTGTATCTGAGGCTTCACCCAAGATCAACTGATTGACTGGTGGCCTTCTGATCCACTTGAGCAATTCCATGCATTAGATGGGCTGCCCTAGCACAGTGGTTCGCAAACTTTTGCACTGGTGACCTCTTTCAAATAGCAAGCCTCTGAGTGCAACCCCCCCTTATAAATTAAAACACTTTTTTATATATTTAACACCATTCTAAATGCTGGATGTATAGCGGGGTTTGGGTGGAGGCTGACAGCTCACGACTCCCCCCATGTACTAACCTCGTGACCCCCCCAAGGGGTCCTGACCCCCAGTTTGAGAACCCCTGTCCTAGCAGGAATGGTAACTGGAAGGCCATATTCTAGTTTCACTATTCTCACCAGTCCTCCGAGTCCACACTGGTCTCGCTCTCCTTCTTTAGCTAGGTATGCTTCCAAACCAGCGCATGGAGCTTCAGGCTTTCTGTATATTTAGGTCCATAGCTGAGCCAAAGCTCCAGCCATGGCTGCCTGTATTCCTACAAAACAAGGCGCCTGGTCTGGCTATCTGGTGGAGACAGACCAAAGCAAGAGTGTCTCGCTCTTTCTCCACTCCAACCACACCCTTTGGGAATTTTAACTTCAGTAGCTATTTCACAGATATGGGCACTGGTCATCTCCTGACCCCCCTGTGGCCAACCCCGTTAGGGGCGGGTGTTGCCAGTAAAAGTGTTCAGAGACGATAATGAGTGAGAGCCACTATGAAGAACAGCTGTACATGCTATTCCCTCAATAGCCACTCCAACCTCAGACTTTGGTCCACAGTCCTACAGCCACGCCTGGTGTAGCTGGAGGCAAGGCCTAAGCCTTCACATCTTTGAGTGGGGGGAGAGAAGGTGACTACGGGACGCAGGGTGTGTCCTTCTCTGATCGCTCTGAAGTTTCCTGCTGTCTTACTGACATAGAGGCTTTCAATTGTTCCTCAACTCTCTATTGCATGGGCTCCAAGAGGCAAGGATTCCACCAGGCCCTATGACCTTCTTGACCCCTGCCTCTTGTATTTGCTCTGGGGGCCAAATGACCTCTTGTCATTTGTTGGGGAGACACTACAGAGTGCGGTTTCACTGTCAGGGCAGCTACTTTCTCTTGCAATTCACCTAGCTGTTTCATCCGATGGTCACCTTCAGGCGGGGTGTTATACTAAGCAGCTTCCAAAGTACACACATTTCAGTGCCTCGGAAAGGGTTATCTTTAGAGTCCTGAGTTTCCCATTCCCTGACCTCTCTGGGCAGTGTAGCAAACGATGGGGAATTTCCCTTCCTGTCCTCTAATCACAACTAGAACAGCATCAATCCAGCATGTCTTCCACCATTTCACACTTGCTGCAGTCTGAGGCAATCCAAATCACTCCCTGAAATTCCCTTCTTATAATGGACTCTCTGCAGGATTTGTTCCACCTCTGCCAGATACTGAGAGAGCTTCTCTCCAGGTTCCTGATGGGTGGTCTGGAATTTTAATATACGGTAACATCCTCTCCACTTTCAGAGCTTCCAAAGAAGAGAGGTATTCAGCTGCTACTGGCCCTGAGTGCCCTGACGGATTCAGCAGCAGGTCCGTGCAGACTTTCCACTAGTCTCTTTTTTCGCTTTTGGCTCATGCCCATTCCTATTCCCTCTGACCAGCATGATCCAACCAGGCCTCAAATTCTTCTTCATGCACAGGGCTAGGTTGTATCCCTGAGAGAGATTCTTAGTTCCAACTTCCAGGCCTACCTCGTCCCATGGCCTGGGTCGTGACCTTCAGGAATGAATCTTTGGTCAAAGGGTGAGAAGATGGGGCAGGACTATACAATGCCCTCAGATCTTCTTCCCTATTTCCCATTCTCTGGGGAAAACGCTGAATTTCTCCTTGAAAGTCAGATGTCTCATCCCATGGCACAGGGGGCATAGTCTAGCTTGTAGAATCCACTGCATTCCCTCGCCATCCACAGTTATGTCTCCAGGTCCCATCTGCACATCAAACCTCCTGGAGGCAGACCATCTCTGTTCTTTCTCCCAATAGCTTCTGCCATGGAAGGTGACCTGGCCTGCGGACCCTACTGGAGCCAGGGCCTGTACAATCTGTACTCTGGAGATACTCCTGCCAAAGCCTCCCACCACCACAGCCTGTTGTGGGTCTACGTCATCGCCGTCACACCACTCTGGGACCTGTCCTCTGTCCATGCTGACACACACGGGATAAAAGGGAGTTGCTTTTTCTCTTACAATCCCAGCGGTGCCTCCAGGAGTGTAAGGGGGTTTTACATGTTGCCATAGCCCTAAGGGCAGCTAATCGTCAACAGGAGCTCTGACCTGGCGGTGTCCCTCTGCTCTGGCCACAGTGGGTTTCAGCAGCCTGGTTCTTAGCTACAACGTGGTGGTTCCTCCACCTGACTGGTGTAGGCACTCAGAAACCCAACCTGCCTCTTGTCACGGAGCCACAGGATCAGTGCTACAGCCCCACCTTTGGAACAGTGTCTAGGAGGAACCCCGTCAGAGAGCCAGACGCCCCCAGGGGTCTCACACTTCCTTCAAGGTAAGCCACCCCCTCAGACTGAACATCGACCTGGGCCTGCATTCTTCCTGCTTCACCCTGTGAGCTCTGTTCCTGCGTCTCACTGAGACAGACGCCCGACGGAGCCTTGTCCACGCTGCAGGGACTAATGGGCATTTGCACTGACAGTCACACCGCACTATCTATGCCTGGGGGCACTCTGCATCAAAAAATTAAAAATTCTGCAAATTTTATTTGTCAAAATAACACTACATAATCACGCCACTTTCAATTATTTTGGTAATTTATTTCAATGTACTGTCAGCAAGGACGTCTGAAACAACACAGACACACACACAAATCCCCCCAGGAGTAGAGAGTTAAAGAAACCCCTCTGACAACCCAGTTCCTGATTCTCTGCCCCCTTCCCCCTCCCAGAGCCCAGCCAGGGGCCCAGACACCCACAACACCCCCCCACAAAGCCCAACCGCAGGGTCCCCCGGCCCAGATACCAGCATCCCCTTCTCCAGCAGTCCCCCGCCACAGGGCCCCCCTTGCCCAGACATCCACCCCCAGAGCCCAGGAATCCAAGGGGAGAAACAGCCTGATGCTTCGTCCCAGGCTTGCATGGAGTTTCCTGCGCGCTGCCCTCTCCTCCCAGGGCAGGCTGGGAATTGCAGCTGCCAGGAATCCTCTAGCTCCCTCCCCATCCCCCCAGCAGTGTCTTCTATGTACAAGCTGGGCTCTGCCGGGTCCGGCAGCCCATTTCTGCGGGGGGAAAGGAAATTCTGCACGCATGTTAATTTCTGCAAAATCCTGCATTGCACAGTGGCACAGAATTCCCCCGGGAGTAGGAGATGCAGACCAAGACGGGGTTAGATGCCAGGGGCGTAGGCCCGGGAGACACAGATCCAGATGGGGTTAGATGCTGGAGGTGCAGACACAGACAAGGTTAGGTGCTGGAAGCGCAGGGCAAGGGGTGCAGGCCGGGGAGATGCAGACGGGGTTAGGTGCTGGGGGTGCAGGCTGGGAAGACAGACGCAGATGGGGTTAGATTGCAGGAGTGCAGGCCAGGGACACACAGACAGGGTTAGGTGCCAGGGGTGCAGGGCAGGGGGTGCAGGCCGGGGAGATGCAGACGGGGTTAGGTGCTGGGGGTGCAGGCTGGGAAGACAGACGCAGATGGGGTTAGATTGCAGGGGTGCAGGCCAGGGATACACAGACAGGGTTAGGTGCCAGGGGTGCAGGGCAGGGGGTGCAGGCCGGGGAGATGCAGACGGGGTTAGGTGCTGGGGACGCAGACGGGGTTAGATTGCAGGGGTGCAGGCCAGGGACACACAGACAGGGTTAGGTGCCAGGG
Source organism: Mauremys reevesii (assembly GCF_016161935.1). Classification (NCBI taxonomy): domain Eukaryota; kingdom Metazoa; phylum Chordata; order Testudines; family Geoemydidae; genus Mauremys; species Mauremys reevesii. The sequence goes on along the minus strand of NC_052626.1, from coordinate 150,874,732 downwards.
GTGCAGGCTGGGTGCAGGCCAGATGCAGACGGGGTTAGGTGCTGAGGGGAAAGTCAGAGGGTGCAGGCCAGGAGATGCAGACAGGGTTAGGTGCTGGGACAGGGGTGCAGGTCAGGGGTGCAGGCCGGGGAGATGCAGACGGGGTTAGGTGCTGGGGGTGCAGGCTGGGAAGACAGAGACGGGGTTAAATTGCTGGGGTGCAGGCCTGGGAAACACTGACTGGGTTAGGTGCCTGGGGTGCTGGGCTGGGGGTGCAGGCCGGGGAGATGCAGACGGGGTTAGGTGCTGGGGACGTAGTTGGGGTTGCAGGGGTGCAGGGCAGGGGGTGCAGGCCGGGGAGATGCAGACGGGGTTAGGTGCTGGGGGTGCAGGCTGGGAAGACAGACGCAGATGGGGTTAGATTGCAGGAGTGCAGGCCAGGGACACACAGACAGGGTTAGGTGCCAGGGGTGCAGGGCAGGGGTGCAGGCCGGTTAGGAGATGCAGACGGGGTTAGGTGCTGGGGTGCAGGCCAGGATGCCAGGGGTGCAGGCCGGGAGATGCAGACGGGGTTAGGTGCTGGGGCGCAGATGGGGTTGCAGGGTGCAGGGCAGGGGGTGCAGGCCGAGGAGATGCAGACGGGGTTAGGTGCTGGGGTGCAGGCTGAGGAGATGCAGACGGGGTAGGTGCTGAGGACGAGGGGTTAGATTGCAGGAGTGCAGGCCAGGGACACAGACAGGGTTAGGTGCCAGGGGTGCAGGGCAGGGGTGCAGGCCGGGAGATGCAGACGGGGTTAGGTGCTGGGGCAGGCTGGGAAGACAGACGAGATGGGGTTAGATTGCAGGAGTGCAGGCCAGGGACACACAGACAGGGTTAGGTGCCAGGGGTGCAGGGCAGGGGGTGCAGGCCGGGGAGATGCAGACGGGGTTAGGTGCTGGGGGTGCAGGCTGGGAAGACAGACGCAGACGGGGTTAGATTGCAGGAGTGCAGGCCAGGGATACACAGACAGGGTTAGGTGCCAGGGGTGCAGGCCGAGGAGATGCAGACGGGGTTAGGTGCTGAGGACGCAGACGGGGTTAGATTGCAGGGGTGCAGGCCAGGGATACACAGACAGGGTTAGGTGCCAGGGGTGCAGGCCGGGGAGATGCAGACGGGGTTAGGTGCTGGGGACGCAGACGGGGTTAGATTGCAGGAGTGCAGGCCAGGGATACATAGACAGGGTTAGGTGCCAGGGGTGCAGGGCAGGGGAGATACAGACAGAGACGGGGTTAGATGCCAGGGTGCAGACTGAGGAGATGCAGACACAGATGGGTTAGATGCCAGGGGAGCTGGGGCGAGCAGGGCAGGGGGGCACAGACCCACGTACCATGGTGCCGGAGCCTGGGCTGCCACTCTCACAGCCCCTTGTCCCCTCCTGGCTGCTGCTCTCCACCTCCAAGCTGCTGTCTGAGGCTGCTGTGGCCTGGCGCGCCAGGGGGCTGGGGTGCCCCTTGCCCTGCAGCCCTGGCACTGGGCTGCCACTGCCCAGCTGGGGGGAAGCAGGGAGCATGGCTGAGAAAGGGGCTGGGGTGCTGGAGTGAATTTCACCCCATTCCCCACCTCCTTAGCTTGTTCCTTGGTCCTTACCCCCTCATTCCCCCACTCTGCCCCTGGTACCTGTGCCCGGCCAGTCCACCCTGCGCTTACCAACCCCGGTAGCTGGGCGCTAGAGCCCACCCTGTGAGTTCCACCCAGCCCTTCTCCCCCCCCCCCCGGACCATGCCTGCACCCCATTCATCCCGACCTCCTGATACCTGCCCCCCCGGTGTCGTCCCAGGGTCCTACCCCCCCTCTTACCTCAGCCCATTGGCCTGTGCTGCCATCAGCTGCTGCCCGCTCTGGACTGCCATCCCCTACCTCATAGTAGAGTGGTTCTGGGGTGCAGAGGGGTGGGGGTGAGGGCCTGGCGTCAGTACCCTCTGTCCACCCCACCCACACCCCATGGCTCTCACCGGCAGGGGCTGCAGGGAGGCACTCCAGGAGGGTCCAGGCCTCCCCTGCCCATGCGCACAGCCTCCTGGGAGACAGGGGCAGTGGGCCGCCCGGCTGCCCCACGGCCTCCTGGGAAGGGGATGAACAGGTCAGTTAGATCCGGCGGGGCAGAGCAGGGTGGGGAATCTCCCCGGGGAATCCCCCCCCCCCCCCATTACCTGCAAGGCCTTACGCAGGACGTAGCGAATATCAGGTAGGGAGCCACAGCGTTCCCGCTCCCGGAAGGCCAGCCCAGCCCTCACCACCTCATAGCAGGGTGGGGGCACGCAGGCATCAGGGGCCAGAGACCGGCCTGCCTGCACCCACTGCCGCACAGCCGCACCCTCCGCCCCGTACCAGGGCACGGCACCTGGAACACAGAGTGGCCGGGTTAGCTCCCACTCCCCTGCCCATCACCTCCCCGGAACACAGAGCGGCCGGGTTAGCTCCGTGGGGGGCTGGCCCCACTCCCCTGCCCATCACCTCCCTGGATCACAGAGCAGCTGGGTTAGCTCCGTGGGGGGCTGGCCCCACTCCCCTGCCCATCACCTCCCCGGAACACAGAGCAGACGGGTTAGCTCCCTGTGGGGCTGGCCCCACTCCCCTGCCCATCACCTCTCTGGAACACAGAGCGGCCGGGTTAGCTCCGTGGGGGGCTGGCCCCACTCCCCTGCCCATCACCTCCCCGGAACACAGAGCAGCCGGGTTAGCTCCCACTCCCCTGCCCATCACCTCCCCGGACCACAGAGCAGCCGGGTTAGCTCCCTGTGGGGCTGGCCCCACTCCCCTGCCCATCACCTCCCCGGAACACAGAGCGGCCGGGTTAGCTCCCTGTGGGGCTGGCCCCACTCCCCTGCCCATCACCTCCCCGGAACACAGAGCAGCCGGGTTAGCTCCCTGTGGGGCTGGCCCCACTCCCCTGCCCATCACCTCCCTGGATCACAGACCGGCTGGGTTAGCTCCCACTCCCCTGCCCATCACCTCCCTGGATCACAGAGCAGCCGGGTTAGCTCCGTGGGGGGCTGGCCCCACTCCCCTGCCCATCACCTCCCTGGATCACAGAGCAGCCGGGTTAGCTCCCACTCCCCTGCCTATCACCTCCCCGGAACACAGAGCAGCCAGCTTAGCACCCTGTGGGGCTGGCCCCACTCCCCTGCCCATCACCTCCCTGGATCACAGAGCGGCCGGGTTAGCTCCCTGTGGTGCTGGCCCCACTCCCCTGCCCATCACCTCCCCGGAACACAGAGCAGCCAGGTTAGCTCTGGGGGGGGGCTGGCCCCACTCCCCTGCCCATCACCTCCCTGGATCACAGAGCAGCTGGGTTAGCTCTGTGGGGGGCTGGCCCCACTCCCCTGCCCATCACCTCCCTGGATCACAGAGCAGCCGGGTTAGCTCCCTGTGGGGCTGGCCCCACTCCCTTGCCCATCACCTCCCTGGATCACAGACCGGCTGGGTTAGCTCCGCGGGGGGGGACTGGCCCCACTCCCCTGCCCATCACCTCCCTGGATCACAGAGCAGCCGGGTTAGCTCCCTGTGGGGCTGGCCCCACTCCCCTGCCCATCACCTCCCTGGATCACAGAGCAGCCAGGTTAGCTCCGCGGGGGGGGGCTGGCCCCACTCCCCTGCCCATCACCTCCCCGGATCACAGACCGGCTGGGTTAGATTGATGGCGAGGGGCCAGCCCCACTCCGCCTCGCCGGGCGCTGACCTGTGAAGATCTCCTGGGTGACGGCACAGAAGCTGTACAGGTCGGAGGTCGTGGAGGCTGGGCGGTCACGGATCACCTCTGGGGACAGCCAGTTATAGAGCTCAGGGGGTGGTGTGGGGGCCCGAGACCCAGTCCTGGCCCTGAAAGCCAAGGGAGAGAGGCATCAGGGTGGGGTTCTCCGAGGGTCCCCCAGGCCTCTCCCGGACAGGACTCACCGTGGCTGCATGTACTCCAGGCTGCCGAGTTTGGCCAGGCCGGGGCGCACCAGCTGGACTGCGTGGGAGGTGAGAGCGCGGTGCACAAACCCCTGCCCGTGCAGGAACAGCAGCGCCTCACACAGCTGCAGCAGCAGGCGCAAGGCGGCCAGGCAGGAGGGGGGCGCAGGGGGGTGGGGTGCCTGCAGCAGGAGACACAGCATGAGTGGGGAGCCCCTAGCCCCCCCATGTTCCCATCCCACCTTCTTGCACAAACAGCCCGTCACACCGGTGCCAGGCCGGCTCCCCTCCTAATGCAGGCAGCCCCTGTGACGAAGTGGGACTGTTCGTACTGGGGCCTGTGGGGGCTGTGCCCCGGTGCAGGTCTCAATATCTAGGTGGTGGATCAGGGGGTGTGATTGCTGCAGAGCAAAGGGCCGGTGCACCCAAATACCTGACTCTGTCTCCTGGCAACGGATGGCCTGGGCCCCCCCTCTGCAAAGGTGCAGGTGTTGGAGACAAAGGGGTCAGGTGACCTCCTGGCCCGGGAAAGAAGCTGAGCAGAGAGGAGGGGCTGGAGGGGGCTGGGCAGACTGGAGCTGGCTGGGGAAAGAAGGGAAGCAGGGACAGGGCTCTGATCCCCGAGGGGGGCTGTGGGGCTCCTGGGGCCCCAAGAGGGACCTAACGGGGGGATCCTGTTATCTGTGCCTGCAAGACCTGTGCTGGACTGTGTTCCTGTCGTCTAAATAAACCTTCTGCTTTCCTGGCTGGCTGAGAGTCCTGGGGAATCGCAGGGAGCCCGGGGGTGCAGGGCCTGACTCCCCAACACTCCGTGACAGCCCCTCGCCCCGCCCCCGGGCCGGCTCCCCTCCTGGTGCAGGGCCCCGTACAGGGAGCCCCTCACCCCGCCCCCGGGCCGGCTCCCCTCCTGGTGCAGGGCCCAGTAGAGGGAGCCCCTCACCCTGGCCCCGGGCCGGCTCCCCTCCTGGCGCAGGGCCCAGTACAGGGAGCCCCTCACCCCGCCCCCGGGCCGGCTCCCCTCCTGGCGCAGGGCCCAGTAGAGGGAGCCCCTCGCCCCGCCCCCGGGCCGGCTCCCCTCCTGGTGCAGGGCCCAGTACAGGGAGCCCCTCACCCTGGCCCCGGGCCGGCTCCTCCTGGCGCAGGGCCCAGTACAGGGAGCCCCTCACCCAGGCCCCGGGCCGGATCCCCTCCTGGTGCAGGGCCCAGTAGAGGGAGCACCTCGCCCCGCCCCCGGGCCGGCTCCCCTCCTGGTGCAGGGCCCAGTACAGGGAGCCCCTCACCCTGGCCCCGGGCCGGCTCCCCTCCTGGTGCAGGGCCCAGTAGAAGGAGCCCCTCACCCTGGCCCCGGGCCGGCTCCCCTCCTGGTGCAGGGCCCCGTACAGGGAGCCCCTCACCCTGGCCCCGGGCCGGCTCCCCTCCTGGTGCAGGGCCCAGTACAGGGAGCCCCTCACCCTGGCCCCGGGCCGGCTCACCTCCTGGCGCAGGGCCCCGTACAGGCAGCCCCTCGCCCTGGCCCCGGGCCGGCTCCCCTCCTGGCGCAGGGCCCAGTACAGGGAGCCCCTCACCCTGGCCCCGGGCCGGCTCCCCTCCTGGCGCAGGGCCCAGTACAGGGAGCCCCTCGCCCCGCCCCCGGGCCAGCTCCCCTCCTGGTGCAGGGCCCAGTAGAAGAAGCCCCTCACCCTGGCCCCGGGCCGGCTCCCCTCCTGGTGCAGGGCCCAGTACAGGGAGCCCCTCACCCTGGCCTCGGGCCGGCTCACCTCCTGGTGCAGGGCCCAGTAGAGGGAGCCCATCTCCACCCTCTCGAACACCAGACGCACCTCGCGCAGGTCCAGGGAAGGGCTCACGGCCAGAAGCAGCAGCAGGTGGGGGTGGTGCAGATGGCTACAAGGGAGAGGGCGGCTTATTGGGGTGTAGCCCAGCACAGGGCCTCCTACAGGGAAAAGGAGGGGCAGCCACAGCTGCTCCTGCTAACAGGAGAGGCTCCCCATGGGGACAGGGGCAGCGAAGGCTAACGGGGAAAGGGGGGGGTCCACAGGGCTAGGATTTGGAGGGAAAGGACCCCCCGGGGCCGCGATGCCCAAGGCAGGGGGATTCGGCGGGCGGGACCCCCGGGGCCGCGATGCCCAAGGCAGGGGGATTCAGCGGGCGGGACCCCCGGGGCCGCGATGCCCAAGGCAGGGGGATTCGGCGGCGGGGCCCCGGGCGCGATGCCCAAGGCAGGGGATTCGCGGGCGGGGCCCCGGGCCGGGATGCCCGGGCAGAGGGATTCGCGGGCGGGGCCCCAGGGGCCGGGATGCCCAAGGCAGGGGGATTCGGCGGGCGGGGCCCCGGGGCGCGATGCCCAAGGCAGGGGATTCGCGGGCGGGGCCCCGGGCCGCGATGCCCAAGGCAGGGGATTAGGCGGCGGGGCCCCCGGGGCCGCGATGCCCAAGGCAGGGGGATTCGGCGGGCGGGGCCCCCGGGGCCGCGATGCCCAAGGCAGGGGGATTCGGCGGGCGGGGCCCCCGGGGCCGCGATGCCCAAGGCAGGGGGATTCGGCGGGCGGGACCCCCGGGGGCGGGATGCCCGGGGCAGAGGGATGCGGTGCGGAGGGGTGGGTGGGGGTACTACCTGCAGTGCTGTTGCTCTGCCACCAGCAGGTCTGTGGGACCGTGGGGCCTGCTGCCGGGGGGCTCCGGTTTCAGCCCTCGCAGAGTGACGAGCTGTCCCTTCCACAGGCAGCTGGGTGGTAGAAAGGTGGGGTCAGCACTGGGGATCACCCTCCCACACACCCCACACCCCCACTCTTACTTGCTCATGAGTGTGTAGGGCCCATTCTCATAGCTCCGGTCTGGCTCGGCCTCGGCCCGCAGCAGCTCGTCTGGGTCCGCGATGGGGGTGACAGAGGCGAAACTGGGGCGCAGGGGGCCACTGGGGCACAGCTGGGGGGGCACACAAGGGTGATCAGATGGGACTGCCCCCGTGGAGATCAAGTTACCCCCCACCTGGCTGTACCAACCACGTCTTGAGCCTGTGACCTTCACACTGCCCCCACCCCAGCCATTCAGGGACCCTGCTACCTGGGAATGCCCCCTCCCCTCATCCCTTCAGGGACCCCCCACCCCCTGGCCATTCAGGGACCCCTGCTACCTGGGAATGCCCCTCCTTCATCCCTTCAGGGACCCCCACCCCTGGCCATTCAGGGACCCTGCTACCTGGGAATTCCGCCTCCGCTCATCCCTTCTGGGACCCCCTGGCCATTCAGGGACCCTGCTACCTGGGAATGCCCCCTCCCCTCATCCCTTCAGGGACCCCCCCACCCCCTGGCCATTCAGGGACCCCTGCTACCTGGGAATGCCCCCTCCCCTCATCCCTTCAGGGACCCCCTGGCCATTCAGGGACCCCTGCTACCTGGGAATGCCCCCTCCACCAGTCCAGAGACCCTTCTTTACCTGAAACCACCCCCCTGCTTACCTGGCCAAACCCTGCCACAGGCCCCCTGCCACTCCAGTCTGTCCTGGAGCTATCCAGAGACCTGTGGGGCAGGCTGAAAGTTGAACTTTTACCTACTAACGCCCTGCCCACCCCACCCCATTTTGGCACTTCACTATGGCAGGGAGAGAAGGGGAGCATCTGTAAATAGCAGTGACTGGAGTAGGGTGACCAGATGTCCCGATTTTATAGGAACAGTCCTGATGTTTGAGGCTTTTTCTTATATAGAAGCCTATTACCCCCCACCCCATCCCGATTTTTCACAGTTGCCATCTGGTCACCCTAGACTGGAGTCACACGGGGTCTCAGAGACAGACACTACATGTTATAACCAGCCCCCACCCCTGTGCTGCCCGCTTGAGGCTGGTTTCAGAGGGGTAGCCCTGTTAGTCTGTATCAGCAAAACCAAGGAGGAGTCCTTGTGGCACCTTACAGACTTCAGAGTAGCAGCCGTGTTAGTCTGTATCTGCAAAAAGAACAGGAGGCCTTGTGGCACCTTAGAGACTAACACATTTATTTGAGCATGAGCTTTCGTGGGCTACAGCCCACTTCTTCGGATGCATAGAATGGAACATATAGTGAGGAGATCTATATACACATACAGAGAGCGTGAGAAGGTGGGAGTTGTCTTACCAACTCTGAGAGGCCAATTAAGTAAGAAACAAACTTTTGAAGTGATAATCAAGATAGCCCAGTACACAGTTTGATAAGACGTGTGAGAATACTTACAAGGGGAGATAGATTCAATGTTTGTAATGTATCAGAGGGGAGCCGTGTTAGTCTGGATCTATAAAAGCAGCAGAGTCCTGTGGCACCTTATAGACTAACAGAAGTTTTGGAGCATGAGCTTTCGTGGGTGAATCCCCACTTCGTCGGATGCAATGGATTCACCCACGAAAGCTCATGCTCCAAAACGTCTGTTAGTCTATAAGGTGCCACAGGACTCTTTAATGTTTGTAATGGCTCAGTTATTCAAGCCTAAGTTGATTGTACTAGTTTGCATATCAATTCCAGCTCAGCAGTTTCTCCTTGGAGTCTATTTTTGAAGCTTTTCTGTTGCAAAATTGCCACCCGCAGGTCTGTCATTGAGTGACCAGACAGGTTGACGTGTTCTCCTACTGGTTTCTGAGTGTTATGATTCCTGATGTCAGATTTGTGTCCATTAATTCTTTTGTGTAGAGACTGTCCGGTTTGGCCAATGTACATGGCAGAGGGGCATTGCTGATCCCTCACTCTCACAGATCTTGGGGGACAGACCTGTTCTCGCTTACAGACAATCCTCCAACCTGAAGCAAATACTCACCAGCAACCACACACCACAGAGCAAAAACACTAACCCAGGAACCTCTCCTTGCAACAAAGCCCGATGCCAGCTCTGTCCATATATCTATTCAGGGGATACCATCACAGGACCTAACCACATCAGCCACACCATCACCGGCTCATTCACCTGCACGTCCACCAATGTAATATATGCCATCATATGCCAGCAATGCCCCTCTGCTATGTACATTGGCCAAACTGGACAGTCTCTAAGGAAAAGGATAAATGGACACAAATCAGACATTAGGAATGGCAATATACAAAAACCTGTAGGAGAACACTTCAACCCCCTGGCCACACAATAGCAGATTTTAAGGTGGCCATCCTGCAGCAAAAAAACTTTAGGACCAGACTTCAAAGAGAAACTGCTGAGCTCCAGTTCATCTGCAAATTTAACACCATCAGCTCAGGACTAAACAAAGACTGTGAATGGCTTGCCAATTACAGAACCAGTTTCTCCTCCCTTGGTTTTCACACCTCAGCTGCTGGAACAGGGCCCCATCCTCCCTGATTGATCTAACCTCGTTATCTCTAGCTTGCTTCTTGCTTGCTTATATATACACACCTGTCCCTGGAAATTTCCACTGCTTGCATCCGAAGAAGTGGGTATTCACCCACGAAAGCTCATGCTGCAAAACTTCTGTTAGTCTATAAGGTGCCACAGGATTCTTTGCTGCTATTACAAACATTGAATCTATCTCCCCTTGTAAGTATTCTCACACTTCTTATCAAACTGTCTGTACTGGGTGTGACGAACTGGGACTGTTCTTACTGTGGTCTGTGAATGCTGAGTGGGGGGTGCTGGCCTGGGAGGACGATCTGCACTGGGGGATGGGAGACTGGCTGTAGAGAGGAGACCTGAGCATGTAAGGTGAGACCCCAGGAAGGGGGGAGAGGCCAGGTGACACCTCTGCCCGGGAAGCTGAACAAAGGCTGAAGAGTGAGAGGAGTTTCAGGGGCTGGCTGGGGAATGGAGGGAAGCACAGACAGGGCTCTGACCCCCCAAGGGGGCTGTGGGGCTCCTGGGACCCCCAGATGGACCTAACTGGGGAAGATCCTGTTGTCTGTGCCTGCAAGACCCTGTGTTGGACTGTGTTCCTGGTGTCTAAATAAACCTTCTGCTTTCCTGGCTGGCTGAGAGTCCTGGTGAATCGCAGGAAGACGGGGGTGCAGGGCCCCGACTCCCCCACACTCCGTGACACTGGGCTATCTTGATTATCACTTCAAAAGTTTTTTTCTCATACTTAATTGGCCTCTCAGAGTTGGTAAGACAACTCCCACCTTCTCACGCTCTCTGTATGTGTATACATCTCCTCACTCTATGTTCCATTCTATGCAGCCGAAGAAGTGGGCTGTAGCCCATGAAAGCTTATGCTCAAATAAATGTGTTAGTTTCTAAGGTGCCACAAGTACCCCTGTTCTTTTCACCTTACAGACTAACACATTTATTTGAGCATACGCTTTCGTGGGCTAAAACCCACTTCATCAGATGCATAGAGTGGAAAATACAGTAGAGGGGTATAAATACACAGCACATGAAAAGATGGGAGTTGCCTTACCAAGTGTGGGGTCAGTGCTAACGAGCCAATTCAATTAAGGTGGAAGTGGGCTAATCTCAACAGTTGACAAGAAGGGGCGGAAATCACTTGTGTCGTGCTAATGAGGCCGATGTAATCAAGGTGGCCCATTCCAAACAGTTAACAAGAAGGTGTGAGTAGCAGCAGGTTTTGTAGTGACCCATCCACTCTTGAGGCTGTTTCATGCCACCAAATAAAACCAGGTTTCCCGCTCCGCTCCCGAGAATGCAGTGCATCACCTTGACATGCTCAGACAGGACTGTGGCCTGAGACTGCAGGTCCCATCATGCAATGCTCCATCTCAATGGGAGTGGACAGGGCATGGTTCTATACTAGTTCCCAGCATACAACACACCATCTTTAGCCAAGCAACCCAGACACTCCTTATCCACTCATGTCACCATAGAGCATTACATGCTAGGACAGATAGTCTCATCAGAGCAGTGCATGCTGGGGATGGTAACCTCCCACCCACTCACATCAGAATGGCTGCTGGGATGAAGAAGGAGCAATGCATGCTGGGAGCTGCTGCACTGTTGGAACACCAGCTTTGTGAGGAGGGGTCTTACCAGAAGGAGGCAGAGAGCAGGGAGGAGAAGGAGGAACGCAGGCTGCGTGGCGAGCCCCCTATCCTGCTGGAAAGCGTCTGCGTGGCTCCCTGCTCCCCATGCTGAGTCAGCCCCACCATTCGGGCACGGCACTGCTGAATGAATGCCAGCACCTGGGGGGGTGACAGGCAGACGATTCAAGCTAAGCTCCTTATCCCCTACGGAGGCCCCCAGGGCTTAATTTGTGCCAGGGCTGAGCCTTGGCACCTCCGGGCTTGGCAGTTCGTAGTTCCGGTGCCTCTGGGCCGGGCGGTTTAGAGCCCCAGGCACCTCCAGGCCGAGCAGTTCAGAGCCCCGGCGCCTCCGGGCTTCCTCCATCAGACGTGAATATACAAAAATTGCTTGAGCCCAGGAACCTCTTTCATTACAAATTAAGCACTAGAGACCTCCCACCGCGATTGCATAGGTACCTCGGCATTCTGGTCGCTCCCAGCTTGTTCGGCCCAGTCCTGGGGGGTCCTGCCCTGCTGATCATGGAGTCTCAGGTCACCCCCCGCCTCCAGGACTTGGGCGAAGAGGGGCCGCTGGCAGGAGAAGGCAGCGGCGTGGACAGGGGTGCTGCCATCGTAACACCGGCTAGGGAAAGAAGTGCACGGGACAGGTGTTAGGAGGCACTGCCGAGACCCCAGGGCAACAAGGGAAGATTTTCCCACAATGCACTGCTTCCAGTCTGGCTTGGGGATCCAAAGCCTTTCTGGGGCACCAGCTCTGATCTGGCCCCAGACAGGGGACTGGGGATATGGGACCTTTCCTCTCTCAGGTCACTGGCTCCACCATGAGGGCCACTCACTGGTTGGGATCTGCTCTGAACCGGAGGAAGAGCCGGGCAACCGCGGTATGTCCCAGCAGTGCGGCAACGAAGAGGCCTGTCTGTCCAGCTGTGTTTTGGCCATCCACATCCACCCCTAAGGAGGCAGGCACAAAGATTACCCACAGTTGACCATGAATATGGCCCATCACCCAAAGGGTGTGACCCATAGAGACCACATCTCCCAGCATGCAACGCTCCCATCTTCATCCGAGCTGCAGGAGTGTGGCTCATGGGGACGGGAGCATGCAATGCTCCCATCTTGGCTTGGCCACTCAGCTCACGGCAGAGCACTGCACGCTAGATCCACGGTCTCTCTAGGCCAGGGTGGGTTCACTGAAGGGCTTTACCTCTCTTCAGCAGCTTCTTGGCCTTCCTGAGCCTGCCATCAGTTGTGTGCTGGAGTAACTGCCCCGCCAGGGAGCACGGCTCGGCGACATAGCCCAGGCTGGTGGGGCAGCATGGGGGAAGCACTGGGGGCTTCGGCATTGCTCTAGAAACAGGGAGAGGCAGAAGGGAGGTTACCGGAGCTGGCTGTACTAAAGGGTGGAGGGGCATCACCTGACAGTGCCGTGTATTTCACACACACCAGGGTTCCCCTTGGGTCAGTGCTCTCAATCGGTGGCTTTCCGCCTGTGCTCCTGCCCTTTCTCCCCCATTTAAGGGTGGTCAGCCACCTCTGAACAAACTAACCTCTTGGCCACTCTTGGCATGACACCATGCTGTCCCCCCATCCCCCCAGGAGGGTCCCAGTGCTCTCAACCCATTAATCCCTGCCCCGGGGGTCGCTCTCCCCCCCATGCCGGGGTGGGTGGCCATATCGGAACAAACCAAACTCTCCTCTCCTCCATCCTTGGCACGACCACAGTCCCCGCAGCCTATGTGTGGGCTAAAGGGCGGGGATGGATGGATGCAGGCGGGGATGGAGTTACCAAGCCAACGCCCTGGGGGTGGGAGTCACTGTTGCCCACTCGCCCCCTTTCAGGTTCGGTGGCCACACTGGTGTGACCCAAAGGCCCGCCCACCCCAGGCGGGGGGAGCGTATCAGTTCACATGCCCCATGCCCGCCCTGCTGAGGGGGGGGCTCTCGCCCCACCTTGGGCGGGGCGGCCATTTTGGAACGACTGCTGTGGGGCGGGCGGCCATACTGGGGCCAACCGAAGTCTCGCCCCCCCTTGGCGTGACTGCGCCCCTCCCCCTTTGCTACGGCCCACTCCCTTCCCCCACGGGGTGTGACAGGCCCCCACCCAGGGGCCAGTCAGCACCTCGGGGGGGCTCTGAGGGGGGACCCCAAGAAATGAATGGGGGGCAGTGAAACCCGGGCCGCTATCACTGCGCATGCGCGCGGCGGGGGGGGGAGGAAGGGAGGGGTGGTGCCTGTTGCCGGGGCAGTTCGCCGGCCCCCTGCGCGGTGATTGGCTGAGAGAGCCGCGGTGGGCGGGGCCGGAGCCCAACGGCCGCCCCGGCGCGAGGAGCTGGAAAAAGGCGCCAAAAGGCGGCCGGGGACGCGCTCGTGCTGCACCCGCGCCCCGCCCCGCCCCCATTGTACAGGGAGGGGCAGCCGCGGGGGCGTGTCACTGCCCCCCCCCTTGTAAGCCACGGAGAGTAACGTCATGTCAATGGGGGGGGCTGTGGGACCGGGCTGGGGATGAGGGGTTAGGGTGGGGGCTCAGGGCCGGGGCAGAGGGGGTGGGGCTGTGGGACCAGGCTGGGGCAGAGGGTTTGGGGGCTGTGGGACAGGGCTGGGGATTTGGGGTGGGGGATTCAGGGCTGGGGCAGAGGTTGGGTGCAGGGGGCTGTGGGACAGGGCTGGGGATGAGGGTTTGGGGTGGGGCTCAGGGCTGGGGCAGAGGGTTGGGTGCAGGGGGCTGTGGGACAGGGCTGGGGATGAGGGTTTAGGGTGGGGGCTCAGGGCCGGGGCAGAGGGGTGGGGGCTGTGGGACAGGGTGGGATGAGGGTTTGGGGTGGGGATTCAGGGCTGGGGCAGAGGGTTTGGGGTGGGGCTGTGGGACAAGGGTGGGGATGAGGGTTTGGGGTGGGGCTCAGGGCTGGGGCAGAGGGTTTGGGGGCTGTGGGACAGGGCTGGGGATTTGGGGGGTGGGGATTCAGGGCTGGGGCAGAGGATTTGGGGTGGGGGCTGTGGGACAGGGCTGGGGATGAGGGTTTGGGGTGGGGGCTGTGGGACCGGGCTGGGGCAGAGGGTTTGGGGTGTGGGGCTGTGGGACAGGGCTGGGGATGAGGGTTTGGGGTGGGGGCTGTGGGACCGGGCTGGGGCAGAGGGTTTGGGGTGGGGGCTGTGGGACAGGGCTGGGGCCGAGGGGGTGGGGGGGTGAGGTCTCGGGGTGGGGATGAGGGGTTCGGGGTGGGGGGTCCTGCTGGAAAAGGGAGGGGTCCGAGGCGGGAGGGCAGGGGCAGGGTAGTGCCCTGGCTCCAATGAGAGAGGGGCAGTAGGACCCTGCGGCGGCAGTTCATGCCGGGAGGCAGCAGTGGGGAGCTGCAGGGGGCACCCACCTGCTTGTGGCAGGCACTGTCCGGCCCCGGGGATACGCGCGGGGGCAGCAAGTGGGGGCCGGGGGACACTCAGAGGAAGCAGGCAGGGCCAGGGGAGAGACCTGGCCCCAAATATTGGTGGTGCCGGGCCCTGGGGCCTCAATATTGCTGGAGCCCAGGCACCAGGGGCCCATATAACTCGCAGCCCTTCCATCAGCCAGTCATGGGGGGTTTGTCCCATCATGCCTTTGGGCCAGCCGCTCATGGGGGCATGGCACAAGCAGGGTATCCCCTAGTGGGGCTTCACAGAGTCCCCGGGCGCTGCTCTGGAGCTGCTCCCCACCAAGCCAGGCAGGACCCTGGGGAGCCTCCTCCCCCTCGGAGCAGCCTGTCTGCAGGGCAAGAAGCTCCCACGGCTTCACCTCCTGGGTCTCTCCTTGGAGCATTCAGCCTCCTCTGCCCCTCCGTGCGCTTCCCCCAGCGAGTCCCCCCAGCGGGGTCCAGGGGGGCCACAGGGTCCTGCCCCCCCACATCGCAGTCAGACGTGACTCTCAGCCAGCCAGTAACACAGAGGTTTATTCGATGACAGGAACAGGGTCTAACACAGAGCTTGTAGGTACAGAGAACCGGCCCCCTCGGCCAGGTCCATTCTGGGGGGCAGTGAGCCAGACCCCCACGTCTGCCCTCACTCCTCGTCCCCAGCCAGCTCCAGACTGACCCCCCCCTCCAGCCCCTCCTCTGCTCAGCTCCTTCCCCGGGCCAGGAGGTCACCTGACCTCTTTGTCTCCAACACCTTCAGTTGGCACCTTTGCAGAGGGGGGGCCCAGGCCATCAGTTGCTAGGAGACAGAGCGTCAGGCATTTAGTTGCACTGGCCCTTTGCTCTGCAGCAATCGCACCCCCTGATCCCCCCACCTGGATATTAAGAACTGCAGAGGGGACACTGAGGCACCAACACCGTATTCAGAGAAAACAGTCAGAACATTCCCAGTTTGTCCGTTCCCTCCCCCCTCCCCGGATTACTGGGGCTTGGCAGCGGGTTCGCTCCTGGAGTGGCTCATGTCAAAGCTGCCGGGGGGCGAGGGGCTTTATCCAGGCGGGGAGCGCTGGGCTGGCTGGGAAAGGAGCCGGACATGGATCAGTCGTTGGCATGGGTGGGTGCCTCCCGCAGGGGCTCCTGGGTCACCGAGCGGGGGGATAGAGAGCTGGCACTGTCCAGGGAGCGGGGTTTTAAATCCAGGCCCCCCAGCCGCTGGGCCAGCGTTGGCGCGAGCAAGGAAGGGCTCAGCAGACGTGCTGCCAAGCTCTCGAGAGCGCAGGACTTGGCACCAGGCCCAGAAGGCAGGGACGTGCCAGCCACGCCCGCACATGATGGGGCCAGCTCAAGCCACCCCCCCAGCTCCCAGAGCCCCCTGCGCACCTCTCCCGAGCTCCCCCCCGGGTCGCGCTCAGCAGCTGGGCTGGGGCAGCAGGGCAGAGCCCAAGTGTCTGAACGCAGCAGCTGCCCGCAGGGAAAAATGAAAGTGGCTCTGCAGCCCGGGGGCTCAAGGCTGAGGCTAGGGAGGGAACCGGCCTGCCAGGGCCGCTTTCGCTTTCCCTTCGCCTCGGCCCGGCTGGGAACAGGCTCGGCACGGCAGCCGAGGGGTTCGGGGTGCGGCCGCAGGGACGCCGGCCCAGTGCTGATGAGAGGGCACCGGCTGCCCCATGAGTGAGTTGGGGGTGGGACTCGGGGCCTTTCCCCTCTAGGGGGCGCCAGCTCGGCTCCAGCCACAGGGCAGGGGGCTGGGGGACAGCGTGGGAATGGGGCTGGTACTGGGTTATGCTCACCCCTCTCCTCTCCCCCCACAGGTCTCACTGTCGCTCTCCTGCTCCTCACCCAGCTGTGGGGGCTGGGAACAGGTATGTACAGCTCGCAGCCCCCCCCAGCCGTGGGGACCCCCGGACGCAGCCCTCCCCCCGCTCACCCCGCCGTGGGGACCCCCGGACACATCCCTCACCCCGCTGTGGGGACCCCCAGATGCAGCCCTCCCCCACTCACCCCTCTGTGGGGACCCCCGGACGCAGCCCTCCCCCGCTCACCCCTCTGTGGGGACCCCCGGACGCAGCCCTCCCCCGCTCCCCCTGCTGTGGGGACCCCCGGACGCAGCCCTCCCCCGCTCACCCCGCTGTGGGGACCCCCGGACGCAGCCCTCCCCCGCTCACCCCGCTGTGGGGACCCCCGGACGCAGCCCTCCCCCGCTCACCCCTCTGTGGGGACCCCAGATGCAGCCCTCCCCCGCTCCCCCTGCTGTGGGGACCCCCGGACGCAGTCCTCGCTCAGCCGGAGGGACCTCCCGGATGCAGCCCTCCCGCACTCGCCCAGTCACAGGAGCCCCCGGATGCAGACACACACCCCCACTCGCCCTGCCGGGGGGACCCCCAAACACAGCCCTCGCTCAGCTGTGGGGACCCCCGGACGCAGCCTTCACTGCGCCATGGGGACCCCCGGGCGCAGACACCCCCCCCCGCTCACCCCCTCTCTTGCAGACGAGCTGCCTGTGCAGCTGCCCGCGACCTCGGAGGCCGTGCTGGGGGGCACAGCGCTGCTGAGCTGCACCTACCCGCCTGAGGCGGACCTGATCCTGTACTGGACCCGGCTGGGGCCGGCCAGCGAGAGGAACGTCTACACCTACTACAGAGGGGAGCACCTGGCCTCACATGTCGACCCTGCCTATCGGGGCCGGGCCACTGTCCCAGCTGGGCAGCCCGGGCGTGGGGACGGGGCCCTCCGGCTACACAACATGACACTGGCTGATGAGGGCACGTACCGGTGCCGGGTAAAGAGCAACCGTGGCATGGGCGTGGCGGAGACGGAGCTACGGCTCATAGGTAAACAGGACACGGCCTGGCCCCTCCACGGGTGGGGAATGGCCCCTCTCAGGGGCGCCGGCTCTGATCTGGCCCCATGTCGGGGACCTGGGGGGCTCACAGGAGTGGGAAATGGAGCACGGGGCCTTTCCCCTCTGGGACTGGGCAGCATCTGTCCTCAATACAATGCGCATAGGAACGGCCACAGGTCAGACCAAGGGTCCATCGAGCCCAGTGTCCTCTGTGACAGTGGCCAATGCCAGGCGCGTCAGAGAACTGACCAGAACAGCCAGTTACCGCGTGTCCGTCTCGTCACCCGCTCCCGTCCCGCCTTCCGGCAGGCAGAGGCTACGGCCGCTCAGAGCAGGGGGGCTGCGTCCCGGCCCATCCTGCTACTAGCCAGGGATGGACCCATCCTCCGGGAACGTGGCTAGTTCCTTGTTGAAGCCTGTTATAGCCTTGGCTTCACAGCATCCCCCTGGCACCGAGTTCCCCAGGCTGGCCGGGCGTTGGGGGAAGAAATACGGCCTCTGTTTGTTTGAAACCTGCTGCCGACTAATGTCATTGGGTGACCCCTAGTTCTTGTGTTAGGAGAAGGAGTAAATAACACTCCCTGTCCACTTTCTCCACCCGGCCTGATTTTATAGCCCTCTACCATATCCCCCCTTAGCCGTCTCGTTCCCAAGCTGACCAGCCCCCGTCTGACTAATCTCCTCCCACAGCCGCCGTTCCAGCCCCCTCATCCTTTCTGTGCCCTTTGCTAAACCCTTTCCAGTGCCCGTGGGTCTGCTTTGAGGTGGGGTCCCCTGTCTGCGTCCCCTCTCCTAGTGATGCCCAACACCGGCGGCTGCACGCTGAGTGGATGTTTGAGAATTCTCCGCAGTGCAGCCACCAGCTCTCGAGCTCACTCGGCCCCCGTCCTTTTCACGTGGCTCTTTCTCACAGGCCTCTATCGTCTATCCTGGCTCCAGCCCCAGCCCTGCTCCCCCTCCCTGCAGAACGTGACACTGACCTGCCTCGCAGAGGGCGGCTACCCCCTCGCCACCGTCACCATCCGCGACAGCACTGGCAGGGACTACGGGGCCGGGACCCCGGCTGCCAAGGAGCCTCAGGGGCTATATAGCGCCGCCCACACGGCCGACGTGCCCTGCTCCCCCACCACCAGCTACACCTGCATCGTCACCACCACCTTCCTCCAGCAGAACCGCACCGGGACGCTTGTCTGGGAAGGTGAGGCCCCAGGACTCTAGGGGGGCAGGAGGGGGTCGAGGCAGCTTCACCTGCCACTGACTTGGCCATGGTTTTGTCTCCCCAGAGCCACAGCCAGCATGGAAGGGCTGGGCCGGCGTTGGCATTGGCATTGGCATTGGCATGGCGGTGGTAGTGCTGGGGAGCGGAGCACTCTGGGTAAGCGCCCGCCCCACTCCTGCCTCGCTCCCAGGGCGCTCTGGGTAAGCGCCCGCCCCGCTCCTGCCTCGCTCCCAGGGCGCTCTGGGTAAGCGCCCGCCCCGCTCCTGCCTCGCTCCCACGGCGCTCTGGGTAAGCGCCCGCCCCGCTCCTGCCTCGCTCCCACGGCGCTCTGGGTAAGCGCCCGCCCCGCTCCTGCCTCTCTCCCAGGGCACTCTGGGTAAGCGCCCGCCCCACAACTGACTCACTCCCAGGGCACTCTGGGTAAGCGCCCGCCCCGCTCCTGACTCACTCCCAGGGCGCTCTGGAGGCCCCACACGCTCACACTGGCCTTGTCTTTCCTTCCTCCAGGCTGGGCAGCAGAGGAGGAAGGTGAGATAGTGGGCAGGGGGGAGGGGTACTGAGATGGGGCCATATTCCATTCCCAAGCCAGCCAGTCCCTGCCCCATGGCCAGATGGGAGCTGGCACCCCCTGGAGAATGGCCCCATATCCCGTGCCCCATCCCCTGAGCCAGCCAGTCCCTGCCCCATGGCCAGATGGGAGCTGGCACCCCCTGGAGAATGGCCCCGTATCCCGTGCCCCATCCCCATAGCCAGCCAGTCCCTGCCCCATGGCCAGATGGGAGCTGGCGCCCCCTGGAGAATGGCCCCGTATCCCGTGCCCCATCCCCTGAGCCAGCCAGTCCCTGCCCCATGGCCAGATGGGAGCTGGCACCCCCTGGAGAATGGCCCCGTATCCCGTGCCCCATCCCCGGAGCCAGCCAGTCCCTGCCCCATGGCCAGATGGGAGCTGGCACCCCCTGGAGAATGGCCCCGTATCCCGTGCCCCATCCCCTGAGCCAGCCAGTCCCTGCCCCATGGCCAGATGGGAGCTGGCACCCCCTGGAGAATGGCCCCGTATCCCGTGCCCCATCCCCTGAGCCAGCCAGTCCCTGCCCCATGGCCAGATGGGAGCTGGCGCCCCTGGAGGGGAATGGCCCCGTATCCCGTCTCCTGAGCCAGCCAGTCCCTGCCCCATGGCCAGAGGGGAGCTGGCGCCCCTGGAGAATGGCCCCGTATCCCGTGCCCCATCCCCTGAGCCAGCCAGTCCCTGCCCCATGGCCAGAGGGGAGCTGGCGCCCCCTAGAGGGGAACAGCCCCGTGCCCCATCCCCTGAGCCAGCCAGTCCCTGCCCCATGGCCAGATGGGAGCTGGCG
Organism: Mauremys reevesii; assembly: GCF_016161935.1. Classification (NCBI taxonomy): domain Eukaryota; kingdom Metazoa; phylum Chordata; order Testudines; family Geoemydidae; genus Mauremys; species Mauremys reevesii. Next base: position 150,855,094 of record NC_052626.1, on the reverse strand, counting down.
CCCCTAGAGGGGAATGGCCCCAGCTGGCGCTCTCAGCCAGGGCAATGACCCTCTCTGTGTTGCTCCAACAGGGGCAGAGGCACCAGGGATCCCGCCCCCCCCGGGAGGCAGAGCCAGCTCGGGAAGAGGCCCCGTTGGAGGGCACCGGCCCCACCTGCACGAGGAGGGGGGACCCACCAGACATCCTCCAGGAGCCGCCCCCACCCAGCCAACAGCTCGCAACGCAGCCCCCTGCCCCACCCCCAGCCCTGGGCCCAGCCATGCCTGGTAGCCCCCGGCAGCTCGGGGCAGACAGAGTGGCTAGAGCAGGGAATGCTGGGAGCCAGGACGCCTGGGTTCACCTCCTGCCGGGCTGAGACGGTTTCCCCCTTCGATGGACTGGAGCTTAGCTCGGCCTCCCCCCCCCCCCCCAGCACAGTCAATAAACACTGCTCTGGAAGGGGGACAGCGGGCGTGAGATGCATTCGGTTTTATTGGGCAGGCAGTGGCAGAATCACTGGGGGGCCCCGCCGCCAGGGGGAGCTATGGGCAGTGGTGTCCCCCCCCACACACACACCCGAGCCTGGCTGGGTAAGTCGGGCCACAATTCCCCCCTCCCAGCATCCCTCAGGGCAGGCAAAGAGCAGGCCGGGTTCCTCAGGGGCGGCGCAGCAGGCGCCTCCAGAGCTCGCGGCGGAGGAGGTCCCGCTCCTTGCGGATGCCCTGCAGCACACTCTGGTTCTCCTGGGCTCGGCGCACCAGGTACGGCAGCACGTCCTCCACCGCCCCGTACGGGATGGACTTGTAGATGGCGTATCCCGCCTGGCCTGCAGGAGAGAGACGGTCAGCAGGGGGCGCCGCGCGCTGGGATGGGGAGCGCCTCGTGCCGTGGGGGCAGCGGGGGCTGTGCGCTGGGAGGGGGACAGCGGGGGCACTGCGAGGGAGGTGGGGGGCAGCAGGGGGCACTGCGAGGGGGTGGGGGGCAGCAGGGGGTGCTGTGCGCGGTGAGGGGGGACAGCGGGGGCACTGCGAGGGAGGTGGGGGGCAGCAGGGGTGCTGTGCGCTGGGAGGGGACAGCGGGGCACTGCGAGGGAGGTGGGGGCAGCAGGGGGCACTGCGAGGGGTGGGGGGTGCATGAGGGGCGCCTCGTGCCGTGGGGTGCAGCAGGGGTGCTGTGCGCCAGAGGGGGGGACAGCGGGGCGCTGTGAGGGGACAACGGGGAGGGGGTGCGCGAGGGGCACCTCGTGCTGTGGGGGCAGCAGGGGCACTGCGAGGGGTGGGGGCAGCAGGGGTGCTGTGCGCTGTGAGGGGACAGCGGGGCACTGCGAGGAGGTGGGGGCAGCAGGGGCACTGCGAGGGGTGGGGGCAGCAGGGGGGCGCCGCACGCTGTGAGGCAGGACAGCGGGGGGCGCTGCGAGGGGGGTGGGGGGCAGCAGGGGGCACTGCGAGGGGGAGGCAGCAGGGGGGCGCCGCACGCCGCGAAGGGGCCGGTGGGGGGCACCTACCCAAGGCCAGGGAGACGTGGTCACACATGCCCAGCAGCTGCCCGAAGCAGACGGCGCCGCCGTCCTTGGCAATGCCCAGCTCCTCCATCCTGTCAGGGGAGGCGGATTAGGCACCGCAGGGGGTCTCGGCCCCGCCCCCGGAGCTGCCCCCCCTCACCGCCCCTTCCCCTGCGGGCACGAGGGAGCAGTGCATGCTGGGAGTGTAACCCACCTGCGGACGGCGTGGCTCACCGAGCTCTCGTTGTGGCTGGCCACGATCAGCTGGCACCGCTGCCCGTCCCGTGCCCCCAGCTCCAGCAGCAGGTCCAGGCAGCGCTGGTAGCTGCAATACAGAGAGCCAGTGTGGGCCCGGGACCCCGGCGTCCTGCACCCCAAGTTCCCCCAGCACCAGTGTGGGCCCGGGACCCCGGCGTCCTGCACCCCAAGTTCCCCCAGCGCCGGTGTGGGCCCGGGACCCCGGCGTCCTGCACCCCAAGTTCCCCCAGCGCCGGTGTGGGCCCGGGACCCCGGCGTCCTGCACCCCAAGTTCCCCCAGTGCCGGTGTGGGCCCGGGACCCCGGCGGCCTGCACCCCAAGTTCCCCCAGCGCCGGTGTGGGCCCGGGACCCCGGCGTCCTGCACCCCAAGTTCCCCCAGCGCCAGTGTGGGCCCGGGACCCAGGCGTCCTGCACCCTCAACCTCGCCCCCCCGGGGGTCATTTCTCCTCCAGTTCAGCGTGAGATGCAGGCGTCCTGCACTCCAGCACACAGGCATGCACACCATGGGGTCCCCACAGCCCCCCAGCTTCCTCTAGGGGGCAGATCTCCAACCCCTTCCCCCACTCACCTGTGGTTGGTGGCCTCCCAGGTGGGGTGCAGGGGGTCAGGGTATCCCCCCTCCCGCGCCAGCTGCCGCTCCTGCTCCAGGTAGGCCCCGCGCACCAGCTTCACCCCAAAACAGAAGCCCCGGCGCTCGGCCAGCGCCACGTCAGCGCCAAGCCGTGCCAGGCAGTCCTGCGAGAGCAGCGCCGGGATCAGGGGACGGGCCCAGGGAGGGGTGGGGGCCCTGGGGAGAGGCTGGCCCAGGGGGCGCAGGCCGGGGGAGAGGGGGCGCAGGCCGGGGGAGGCTGGCCGGGGGGTACAGGGTGGGGGTGGGGTACCTGCAGGTAGCACTGGTAAGTGTTCCACACCCAGGGCTGGGCGCGATTCCAACGCCCCATCAGTGCCAGGGTGACGAGCGTCAGCGCAGGGTTCACGTAGGTGTACTCGGCGTCCACCAGCACCCGCACCCCCGCCTCCACCGCCCGCTGGGGGAGACACAGTCAGAGCCCGCACCCCGCCTCCACCGCCCGCTGGGAGACACAGTCAGAGCCCCGCACCACGCCTCCACCGCCCGCCTGGGAGACACAGTCAGAGCCCGGCACCCGCACCCCCGCCTCCACCGCCCGCTGGGGGAGACACAGTCAGAGCCCCGGCACCCGCACCCCCGCCAACACCGCCCGCCGGGGGGAGACACAGTCAGAGCCCCCGCACCCCCGCCTCCACCGCCCGCTGGGGGAGACAGTCAGAGCCCGGCACCCGCACCCGCCTCCACCGCCTGGGAGACAGTCAGAGCCCGGCACCCGCACTCCCGCCTCCACCGCCCGCTGGGAGACACAGTCAGAGCCCCGCACCCGCACCCGCCAACACCGCCGGGAGACACAGTCAGAGCCCCGCACCCCGCCTCCACCGCCCGCGGGGGGAGACACAGTCAGAGCCCCGGCACCCGCACCCCCGCCTCCACCGCCCTCTGGGGGGAGACACAGTCAGAGCCCCGGCACCCGCCTCCACCGCCCGCCGGGGGGAGACACAGTCAGAGCCCCGGCACCCGCACCCCGGCCTCCACCGCCCTCTGGGGGGAGACACAGTCAGAGCCCCGGCACCCACACCCGCACCCCGGCCTCCACCGCCCGCGGGGGGAGACACAGTCAGAGCCCCGGCACCCGCACCCCGGCCTCCACCGCCCGCGGGGGGAGACACAGTCAGAGCCCCGGCACCCGCACCCCCGCCAACACCGCCCGCCGGGGGGAGACACAGTCAGAGCCCCGGCACCCGCACCCCCGCCTCCACCGCCCGCTGGGGGAGACACAGTCAGAGCCCCGGCACCCGCACCCCCGCCTCCACCGCCCGCGGGGGGAGAGACAGTCAGAGCCCCGGCACCCGCAGCCCCGCCACCACCGCCCGCTGGGGGAGACAGTCAGAGCCCCGGCACCGCACCCGGCCTCCACCGCCCGCCGGGAGAGACAGTCAGAGCCCCGGCACCCGCACCCCCGCCTCCACCGCCCGCCGGGGGGAGACACAGTCAGAGCCCCGGCACCCGCACCCCCGCCTCCACCGCCCGCTGGGGGAGACACAGAGCCCCGGCACCCGCACCCCGGCCTCCACCGCCCGCTGGGGGGAGACACAGTCAGAGCCCCGGCACCCGCACCCCCGCCAACACCGCCCGCTGGGGGGAGACACAGTCAGAGCCCCGGCACCCGCACCCCCGCCTCCACCGCCCGCTGGGGGGAGACACAGTCAGAGCCCCGGCACCCGCACCCCGGCCTCCACCGCCCGCTGGGGGGAGACACAGTCAGAGCCCCGGCACCCGCACCCCCGCCTCCACCGCCCGCCGGGGGGAGACACAGTCAGAGCCCCGGCACCCGCACGCCCACCTCCACCGCCCGCTGGGGGAGACACAGTCAGAGACCCGGCACCCGCACGCCCGCTGGGAGACAGTCAGAGCCCGGCACCCGCACCCCCGCCACCACCGCCCGCGGGGGGGAGACACCGTCAGAGCCCCGGCACCCGCACCCCCACCCCCCCCGCCCGCGGGGGGAGACACAGTCAGAGCCCCGGCACCCGCACCCCGGCCTCCACCGCCCTCTGGGGGGAGACACAGTCAGAGCCCGGCACCCGCACCCCCACCTCCACCGCCGCGGGGGAGACAGTCAGAGCCCGGCACCCGCACCGGCCTCCACCGCCCGCGGGGGGAGACACAGTCAGAGCCCAGGCACCCGCACCCCCGCCTACACCGCCCGCAGGGGGGAGACACAGTCAGAGAGCCCCGGCACCGCACCCCGCCTCCACCGCCCGCTGGGGAGACACAGTCAGAGCCCCGCACCCGCACCCCGCCTCCACCGCCCGCTGGGAGAGACAGTCAGAGCCCGGCACCCACACCCGCACCCGGCCTCCACCGCCGCCGGGAGAGACAGTCAGAGCCCCGCACCCGCACCCCGCCTCCACCGCCCGCTGGGGAGAGACAGTCAGAGCCCGGCACTGCACCCGCACCCGGCCGCCACCGCCCGCTGGGGGGATAGACAGTCAGAGCCCCGGCACCCGCAGCCCCGCCTCCACCGCCCGCTGGGGGAGACACAGTCAGAGCCCCGGCACCCGCACCCCGGCCTCCACCGCCCTCTGGGGGGAGACACAGGCAGAGCCCCGGCACCCGCAGCCCCGCCGCCACCGCCCGCTGAGACACAGTCAGAGCCCCGGCACCGCACCCGCCTCCACCGCCCGCTGGGAGACAGTCAGAGCCCGGCACCCGCACCCCGCCTCCACCGCCCGCTGGGAGACACAGTCAGAGCCCGGCACCCGCACGCCCGCCTCCACCGCCCGCTGGGAGACACAGTCAGAGCCCCGCACCGCACCCGCCTCCACCGCCGCCGGGAGAGACAGTCAGAGCCCGGCACCGCACCCCGCCTCCACCGCCCGCTGGGGGAGACAGTCAGAGCCCTGGCACCCGCACCCGGCCTCCACCGCCCGCGGGGGGAGACACAGTCAGAGCCCCCGCACCCCCGCCACCGCCGCCCCCGCCCGCGGGAGACACAGTCAGAGCCCGGCACCCGCACCCCCGCCAACACCGCCCGCCGGGGGGAGACACAGTCAGAGCCCCGGCACCCGCAGCCCCGCCTCCACCGCCCGCTGGGAGACACAGTCAGAGCCCGGCACCCGCACCCCGCCTCCACCGCCCGCGGGAGACAGTCAGAGCCCCGGCACCCACACCCCCGCCACCCCCCCCCGCCGGGGGGAGAGCCAGACAGAGCCCCGGCACCCGCACCCGCACCCCGGCCTCCACCGCCCGCCGGGGGGAGAGACAGTCAGAGCCCCGGCACCCGCAGCCCCGCCTCCACCGCCCGCTGGGGGGAGACACAGTCAGAGCCCCGGCACCCGCAGCCCCGCCTCCACCGCCCGCTGGGGGAGACACAGTCAGAGCCCCGGCACCCGCACCCCGGCCTCCACCGCCCTCTGGGGGGAGACACAGTCAGAGCCCCGGCACCCGCACCCCCGCCAACACCGCCCGCCGGGGGGAGACACAGTCAGAGCCCTGGCACCCGCACCCCCGCCTCCACCACCCGCCGGGGGGAGACACAGTCAGAGCCCCGGCACCCGCACCCCGCCTCCACCGCCCGCTGGGAGACACAGTCAGAGCCCGGCACCCGCACCGCCTCCACCGCCGCTGGGAGACACAGTCAGAGCCCCGGCACCCGCACCCCCGCCAACACCGCCCGCTGGGGGGAGACACAGTCAGAGCCCCGGCACCCGCACCCCCGCCTCCACCGCCCGCTGGGGGGAGACACAGTCAGAGCCCCGGCACCCGCACCCCCGCCTCCACCGCCCGCTGGGGGGAGACACAGTCAGAGCCCCGGCACCCGCACCCCCGCCACCACCGCCCGCTGGGGGAGACACAGTCAGAGCCACGGCACCCGCACGCCCGCCTCCACCGCCGCCGGGGAGAGACAGTCAGAGCCCCGGCACCCGCACCCGCACCCCGGCCTCCACCGCCCGCCGGGGGGAGAGACAGTCAGAGCCCCGGCACCCGCACCCGCCTCCACCGCCCGCTGGGAGAGACAGTCAGAGCCCGGCACCCGCACCCCGCCAACACCGCCCGCTGGGAGAGACAGTCAGAGCCCGGCACCCGCACCCCGCCTCCACCGCCGCTGGGAGGGACAGTCAGAGCCCCGGCACCCGCACCCCCGCCTCCACCGCCCGCCGGGGGGAGAGACAGTCAGAGCCCCGGCACCCGCACCCGCACCCCGGCCTCCACCGCCCGCCGGGGGGAGAGACAGTCAGAGCCCCGGCACCCGCACCCCCGCCACCACCGCCCGCCGGGGGGAGAGACAGTCAGAGCCCCGGCACCCGCACCCCCGCCTCCACCGCCCGCCGGGGGGAGACACAGAGCACCAGTAGGAGGAGACGCGCTAGGCAGAGACGGGCTCCACCTAAGGAAGCGAGGGAGGCGCAGCTTCCCAAGCAGGCTGGCTGGCCTAGTGGGGGGGGCTTTGAACTAGGTTCACCGGGGGAAGGAGACCAAAGCCCTGAGGTAAGTGTGGAAATGGGATACCGGGAGGAAGCACGAGCAGGAGAGCGCAAGAGGGGAGGACTCCTGTCTCAGACCGAGAAAGCAGGACAATCAGCGAGTTACCTTCAGTGCCTAGACACAAATACAAGAAGCCTGGGGAACAAGCAGGGAGAACTGGAAGTCCTGGCACAGCCAAGGAACTATGACGTGATTGGAATAACAGAGACCTGGTGGGATAACTCACATGGCTGGAGCACTGTCATGGATGGATCTAAACTGTTCAGGAAGGACAGGCAGGGCAGAGAAGGTGGGGGAGCTGCGTTGTATGTAAGAGAGCAGTATGACTGCTCAGAGCTCCGGTATGAAACTGCAGACAAACCTGAGAGTCTCTGGGTTAAGTTTAGAGGCGTGAGCAACAAGGGGGATGTCGTGGTGGGAGTCTGCTACAGACCACCAGGCCAGGGGGATGAGGTGGATGAGGCTTTCCTCCGGCAACTAGCAGAAGTTACTAGATCACAGGCCCTGGTTCTCATGGGCGACTTCAATCACCCCGATATCTGCTGGGAGGGCAATACAGCAGTGCACAGACAATCTAGGAAGGTTTTGGAAAGTGTAGGGGACAATTTCCTGGTGCAAGTGCTGGAGGAACCAACTAGGGGCAGAGCTCTTCTTGACCTGCTGCTCACAAACCGGGAAGAGTTAGTAGGGGAAGCAAAAGTGGATGGGAACCTGGGAGGCAGTGCCCATGAGATGGTCGAGTTCAGGATCCTGACACAAGGGAGAAAGGAGAGCAGCAGAATATGGACCCTGGACTTCAGAAAAGCAGACTGACTCCCTCAGGGAGCTGATGGGCAGGATCCCCTGGGAGGGGCAAAGGAGTCCAGGAGAGCTGGCTGTGTTTTAAAGAATCCTTATTGAGCTTGCAGGAAAAAAACATCCAGATGTGTAGGAAGAATAGTAAATATGGCAGGCGACCAGCTTGGCTTAACAGTGAAATCCTTGTTGATCTTAAACGCAAAAAAGAAGCTTACAAGGAGTGGAAGATTGGACAAATGACCAGGGAGGAGTATAAAAATATTGCTCAGGCTGCAGGAGTGAAATCAGGAAGGCCAAATCACACTTGGAGTTGCAGCTAGCAAGAGATGTTAAGAGTAACAAGAAGGGTTTCTTCAGGTATGTTAGCATCAGGAAGAAAGTCAAGGAAAGTGTGGGCCCCTTACTGAATGAGGGAGGCAACCTAGTGACAGAGGATGTGGAGAAAGCTAATGTACTCGATGCTTTTTTTGCCTCTGTCTTCACGAACAAGGTCAGCTCCCAGACAGCTGCACTGGGCAGCACAGCATGGGGAGGAGGTGACCAGCCCTCTGTGGGGAAAGAAGTGGTTTGTGACTATTTAGAAAAACTGGACGAGCACAAGTCCATGGGGCCGGATGCGCTGCAGCCGAGGGTGCTAAAGGAGTTGGTGGATGTGATTGCAGAGCCATTGGCCGTTATCTCTGAAAACTCATGGCGATCGGGGGAGGTCCTGGATGACTGGAAAAAGGCTACTGTAGTGCCCATCTTTAAAAAAGGGAAGGAGGAGGATCCGGGGAACTACAGGCCGGTCAGTCTCACCTCAGCCCCTGGAAAAATCCTGGAGCAGGTCTCACCCCTGCGGCGGCGCCTCCTGCTGGTCTGTTCTCAGGAATTAGCTCACTGCCAGCCAGGAGCACCCTCTGCAGGCCGGTGATCCGCCTGTCCTCTTGGCCCCCGCGTCCCTCCCTGGACCCCGGAGCCCTTTTAACTGGGGTGCTGCCTCCTGGAATACCCCACCAATCTGAGTCTCTCCTCCCTGGGGAACCCCCACCCCACTATCCCCACCTTGCCTCAGTGTTGGCTACTGCCCAGTCTCCTCTCACCCCCGTTCCCTGGGGCAGGCTGCAGCATCAGCCACTCATCACCGGCAAAGGGGTGTGGACCTGCTGCCTCTGCCTACCCCTGGGCTGCCCCTGCAACCCCAGTGCCCAGCTGACCTTACCCTAGGCCTGCAGCCTGGGGGGTTTCCAGGCCAGAGCTCCCAGCCCTGCTCCACCTTGGGCACCCAGGTGCACTCCCCAGCAGCCAGGCCCTTCTCCCTCTGAACACAGAGAGACACTGTTTGCTCCTGGCTTCCCTGGGCTTTTGATGCAGGCCAGCTGGGGCCGCTTCCCCAATCAGCCCAGCTCTTAGAGCTGCAGCTTTTAAGCTGTTCTTGCCCCAGCCCCAGCCCTCTCCTGGGCTGTTCTAAGCCCCGAAGGGCAGGGACGGGTAACCACCTGTCACGGAGTGTGGGGGAGCCCGGCCCTGCACCCTCTTCCTGGGACTCCCAGTGACTCTCAGCCAGCCAGTAACACAGAAGGTTTATTGGACACAGGAACACCGGATATAGCAGAGCTCGTGGCCAGAGCCAGGACCCCTCAATCTGGCCTTTCTGGGGGGTTCAGGGTGCTTGGATCCCAGCCTAGGATCCCCTGAAACCCACCACCCAGCTCCCAAACGGAAGACTGACCCCACCCTCTCCACTCAGCCCCTTTTCTTTGTCTAGCTCCTGGGCAGAGGTGTCACCTCCCCTCCCCCAGGCCTAGCTCATGTTACAGTCTGAATACCTGCGTCTCACCTAAAATCCTCCCTGCTCTCCCATCCCCCACATAGACAGTCCCTACTCCACCACACCTCCCCACTACAAGGTCCTCAAGGAATCAATTCTGAAGCACTTGGAGGAGGGGAAAGTGATCAGGAACAGTCAGCATGGATTCACCAAGGGCAAGTCATGCCTGACTAACCTAAGTGCCTTCTATGAGGAGATAACCGGCTCTGCGGATGAGGGGAAAGCAGTGGATGTGCTATTTCTGGACTTTAGCAAAGCTTTTGATACAGTCTCCCACAGTATTCTTGCCAGCAAGTTAAAGAAGTATGGGCTGGATGAATGGACGGTAAGGTGGATAGAAAACTGACTAGATGGTCGGGCTCAACGGGTAGTGATCAATGGTTCCATGTCTAGTTGGCAGCCGGTATCAAGTGGAGTGCCCCAAGGGTCGGTGCTGGGGCCGGTTTTGTTCAATATCTTCATTAATGATCTGGAGGATGGTGTGGACTGCACCCTTAGCAAGTTTGCAGATGACACTAAACTGGGAGGAGTGGTTGATACGCTGGAGGGTAGGGATAGGGTACAGAGGGACCCAGACAAATTGGAGGATTGGGCCAAAAGAAACCTGATGAGGTTCAACAAGGACAAGTGCAGAGTCCTGCACTGAGGACGGAAGAATCCCATGCACTGCTACAGACTAGGGACCGAATGGCTGGGCAGCAGTTCTGCAGAAAAGGACCTAGGGGTTACGGTGGACGAAAAGCTGAATATGAGTCACTGTGCCCTTGTTGCCAAGAAGGCTAATGGCATTTTGGGCTGTATATGTAGGGGCATTGCCAGCAGATCGAGGGATGTGATCATTCCCCTCTATTCAGCACTGGTGAGGCCTCATCTGGAGACTGTGTCCAGTTTTGGGCCCCACACTACAAGAAGGATGTGGATAAATTGGAGAGAGTCCAGCGGAGGGCAACAAAAATGATTAGGGGGCTGGAACACATGACTTACGAGGAGAGGCTGAGGGAACTGGGATTGTTTAGTCTGCAGAAGAGAAGAATGAGGGGGGATTTGATAGCTGCTTTCAACTACCTGAAAGGGGGGGTTCCAAAGAGGATGGATCTAGACTGTTCTCAGTGGTGGCAGATGACTGAACGAGGAGCAATGGTCTCAAGTTGCAGAGGGGGAGGTTCAGGTTGGATATTAGGAAACACTATTTCACTAGTAGGGTGGTGAAGCACTGGGATGGGTTCCCTAGGGAGGTGGTGGAATCTCCTTCCTTAGAGGTTTTTAAGGTCAGGCTTGATGAAGCCCTGGCTGGGATGATTTAGTTGGGGTTGGTCCTGCTTCGAGCAGGGGGTTGGACTAGATCCCTCCTGAGGTCCCTTCCAGCCCTGAGATTCTAGGATTCTACCCCTGACACCTGCACCCCCCACCTCCCGCTGGGGGGAGATACAGTCAGACCCCCCTGGAGCCCCCAACACCCGCGCTCCTGCTGCCCGCTGGGGGGAGACATGGTGAGACCCCCCCCCCGCAAGCTCCTGTATGTGGCCCCAGCTCTGACCTGGGTGAGACCCCCCCCCCGCAAGCTCCTGTATGTGGCCCCAGCTCTGACCTGGGTGACCGTGTCCAGCCGCAGCAGGGAGGCCTGTAGGTGCCGGTTCTCGGCTGGGCTCAGGCGGGAGAAGTTCGCCTCCTGGGGGCAGTTAGGGGCAGGGTTGGTCCAGCTCTAAGGAATCCGCACCCGCGTCTGCACAGGGTAAACCCGGGGGCGGGGTGGGGCTGGGGCCCTGATGGGGCGGCTCAGGGGGGCTGGGCCCCACAGCAGCTTCTGGGACTGGCAGATGCTGCATGGTCCAGGCTGGCCCCAAGCCCTTCCACTGGGAGAGACCCTGGCCGGGGCCAAAGGGTGGGTGGGAGCAGGGCCCTGGCGTGACACCCAGGGCCTGGCCGAGCCAGCCCCCCCCCCCCCGTCTCGGTGATGGGGCTGCCCAAGGGGCAGGATTGGGGGGCAAGGGGACGACACTGACCTCTCCACCCATCACTGCCATGACTCTGTCCAGGCTCAGCTCCGACAGCCCCCCCGGCTCCCCCAGCCGCAGCGACACCGTCCTCTGGGGGGGGACAGCATGGGGGGGAGTCAGGGGGCTGCCGGGGGCACCCCCACCCCGCCACCTCCTCCCCTGTGCCCCGTCCCCTTCCAGCCACCCCTCAGCCCCCACCCCGCCACCTCCTCCCCGCGCCCCGTCCTTCCTGCCACCCCTCAGCCCCCACCCCCACCTCCTCCCGCGCCCCATCCCTTCCTGCCACCCTGCTCCCGCCCACCCCGCCACCTCCTCCCCTGTGCCCGTCCCTTCCTGCCACCCTGCTCCTCAGCCCCCACCCCACCTCCTCCCCTGTGCCCCGTCCCCTTCCTGCCACGCTGCTCCCCTCAGCCCCCCACTCCGCCACCTCCCCCCCGTCCCCTTCCTGCCACCCCTCAGCCCCCACCCCGCCACCTCCTCCCCACACCCCGTCCCTTCCTGCCACCCCTCAGCCCCCACCCCCACCTCCTCCCCGCCCCATCCCCTTCCTGCCACCCTGCTCCTGCCCACCCCACCTCCTCCCCTGTGCCCCGTCCTTCCTGCCACCCTGCTCCCCTCAGCCCCCACCCCCACCTCCTCCCGCGCCCCGTCCCTTCCTGCCACCCCTCAGCCCCCACCCGCCACCTCCTCCCCACGCCCCGTCCCTTCCTGCCACCCCTCAGCCCCACCCCCACCTCCTCCCCGCGCCCCATCCCCTTCCTGCCACCCTGCTCCTGCCCACCCCACCTCCTCCCCCGCGCCCCGTCCCCTTCCTGCCACCCTGCTCCCACCCACCCCCCACCTCCTCCCCGCGCCCCGTCCCTTCCTGCCACCCTGCTCCCACCCACCCGCCACCTCCTCCCCTGTGCCCCGTCCCTTCCTGCCACCCTGCTCCCCTCAGCCCCCACCCGCCACCTCCTCCCCTGCGCCCCGTCCCCTCCCTCCCCCTATTCGGTGGGTCACACTTGCATGGCTCAGCTGGCTCCCCGTCCCCCCCGCGCCCCCAGCCAGCCTGCACAGTTTGGCAGGGCAGCAATGCGGGGACCCGGGCAGCCGGGCCCAGCCCCTCAGGTCCCCATAGGCACGGAGCAGACAAAAGGGGGCATCAGCAGCTCCCCCCACCCCACCCCCGTACTCACACAGAGCCGGGCGCTCATCAGGGCTGTCACCTTCAGCTGCATCATGGGCTGGGGTCCCCCCTGGGCCGAGAGCCCCACGCAGCCTAGTATGGCCCCCCGGTTCCCCTCGTACCAGCCCTCCCTGTGGGGAGAGAGAGCTGGGCCCCGGCACGGACCCCCCAGCCCCCCGGTTCCCCTACCCGCCTCCCTGCAGGGAGAGAGAGCTGGGCCCCGGCACAGACCCCACAGCCCCCCGGTTCCCCTCGTACCAGCCTCCCTGTGGGGAGAGAGCTGGGCCCCTGCACGGACCCCCCCGCCCCCCGGTTCCCCTCGTACCAGCCTCCCAGCCCGGAGAGAGAGCTGGGCCCCGGCACGGACCCCGCCGCCCCCCGGTTCCCCTCGTACCAGCCTCCCTGTGGGGAGAGAGCTGGGCCCCTGCACGGACCCCCAGCCCCCCTCGAACCAGCCTCCCTGTGGGGAGAGAGCTGGGCCCCTGCACGGACCCCCAGCCCCCCGGTTCCCCTCGTACCAGCCTCCCTGTGGGGAGAGAGCTGGGCCCTTTCGAACATGAAACCCGCCCTCCAGGACCATCCCCACTGCCCCCTCCCGACCCCATCCTCTGGGACTCCCCATAACTAACCCCCTTGGATTCCCATGATGCTCCCCCCCCCATAATCCCATGGCCCCCCCTACCCTTCCTTGTCCTGCCCTACATCCTCCTCGATGGGCACGGCCAGGAGGGGGCGCAGCCCCAGGGCACGGAGGTGCTGCACTGTGACCCCCACCTCGGGGGGCGTCTGCCCTGCCACGAACTGTCCGTAGAAAGAGGCGCGCAGCAGGGACCCCCAGAGCCGGCGCCCCAGCAGCCACCGGGACACGGAGAGCAGCTGGGGAGGAGACGGGCGTCAGCGACCCCCATCGACAGCCCCCGGCACACGCCCCACTGGGGAGCCTGGTGCAGCAGGGGGCACACAAGGGTGTGGTGTGGGGCAGGCTTCTGGGGCAGCAGTGTTCTCATGGGGGTGCAGCCTCAGCATGGGGGCCAGGCCCAGCTTCAGCATGGGGCAGAGTCTGGCCGTGGGGCAGGGTCTGGCAGTGGGGGCCCTGCGTGGGGCAGGGTCCGGCCGTGGGGCAGGGAAGCAGGGCCCCGCGCGGGGCAGGGTCTGGCCGCGGGGCAGGGAAGCAGGGCCCCGTGTGGGGCAGGGTCCGGCCGTGGGGCAGGGTCCGGCCGCGGGGCAGGGAAGCAGGGTCCGGCCGTGGGGCAGGGTCCGGCCGTGGGGCAGGGAAGCAGGGCCCCGCGCAGGGCAGGGTCCGGCCGTGGGGGCCCCGCGTGGGGCAGGGTCTGGCCGCGGGGCAGGGAAGCAGGGCCCCGTGTGGGGCAGGGTCTGGCCATGGGGCAGGGTCCGGCCATGGGGCAGGGAAGCAGGGTCGGCCGTGGGGCAGGGTCTCACCGCGGGGGCCCGGCGCACCAGCCCCGGCAGGCCGCAGAGCCTGAAGACCAGCAGCCCCCGCGCCAGCTCCCAGCCGCTCTTGAGCCGGAGAACGTCGCCGTCGAAGCGCAGCTGGGCCCCGTGGGGGGCCGGTCGGAGGGGGGCTGGGGCCGCCCCCCCTGCCCGCTGCAGCCAGCGCCCCCCGCGCCCCAGCATGGCGCCCGCTGTCTGGCCGAGCCGGGAGCGAAGGTCGCCCGCCCGCCCGCCGTGGGGCAGAGCCAGCGGAGGGTGAAATCCTGCCCCGCGACCCCCGGGGCAGTCACTCATTAACCCCCAGCCCCCCGGCAGCGGGGGGGGGCGGCGCCCGGCTGGGCCAATCCGGTGGGGCTGCTGGCGGCGGCTTCCCACCCTCTGGGTCCAGCCCCCCAGGAACTCCAGGCCATGTCTCCCGCTCACACTGTTTATTGCAGGTCCAATACAGTGCAGGCCGCCCCTCCCCCCCGGCGAGGACCCAGGCGTCCGGGCGCTCAGTAGTTGGCCTGTCGCTCCTGCTGGCGGTAGCCGCCCCGGCGCATGTAGCCGCCCTCGCTCTTGCGGTAGCCGTCCTTCTGGTCTGGGGGAGAGGGGGTTACAGCAGCCAGCCAGGGGGAGCTGGCACTCAGCCCGGGGGGGTGTGGGGCAGGCCCTCACCCCGGGAGTACCCGCGCTGGGGGAGTGTGGGGCAGGCCGTGGGGCAGGCCCTCACCCCGGGAGTACCCGCGCTGGGGGAGTGTGGGGCAGGCCGTGGGGCAGGCCCTCACCCCGGGAGTACCCGAGCTGGGGCAGGCTGTGGGGCAGGCCGTGGGTCAGACACTCACCCCGGGAGTACCCGCGCTGGGGGAGTGTGGAGCAGGCCGTGGGGCAGACACTCACCCCGGGAGTACCCGAGCTGGGGCAGGCCGTGGGGCAGGCCGTGGGGCAGGCCCTCACCCCGGGAGTACCCGCGCTGGGGGAGTGTGGGGCAGGCCCTCACCCCGGGAGTACCCGCGCTGGGGGAGTGTGGGGCAGGCCGTGGGGCGGGCCGTGGGGCAGACACTCACCCCGGGAGTACCCGCGCTGGGGGAGTGTGGGGCAGGCCGTGGGGCAGACACTCACCCCGGAAGTAGCCGCCGTAGCTGCCCTGCTTGTGGTCGAAGACGCGCTCGTTGTTCTCCACCAGGTTCCCCAGTTTCTCGGCCAGCTGCAGGGCCATGTTCTGCAGGGCGGTCGGCTCCGTGCGGTGCATCACCACCGTCTGCGTGGGCTGGTCCAGCGAGGCCTGCGGGGCCGGGGGTCAGCGTGGGGCCGGGGCCCCCCCAGCTACCCCCCAGCCCCCCCTGTGCCCTGCCTCCCCCAGCCCCCAGTGCCCTCGTCCCCCCAGCCCCCAGTGCCCTGCGACCCCCAGCCCCCAAGTGCCCTCGTCCCCCAGCCCCCAAGTGCCCTGCGTCCCCCCCCAGCCCGGCTCCGTGCGGTGCATCACCACCGTCTGCGTGGGCTGGTCCAGCGAGGCCTGCGGGGCCGGGGGTCAGCGTGGGGCCTGGGGCCCCCCCAGCTACCCTCCCAGCCCCCCCAAGTGCCCTACGTGTCCCCCCCAGCCCCCCAAGTGCCCTGCGTCCCCCCCGTCTACGTGGGCCGGTCCAGCGGGGCCGGGGGTCAGCGTGGGGCCTGGGGCCCCCCCAGCTACCCCCCAGCCCCCCCAAGTGCCCTGCGTCCCCCCCAGCCCCCCAAGTGCCCTGCGTCCCCCCCGTCTGCGTGGGCCGGTCCTGCGGGGCCGGGGGTCAGCGTGGGGCCGGGCCCCCCTCACCATGAGCTCCTCGTTGATGATCATCTTGCTGATGATGCTGTGCACCGTGGGCAGGTCCAGCTGGAACATGTCCGACAGGATCTCCATGCTGGGGGGCAGAGAGGAGGGGCTTAGCGACAGGCCCCGCCCCCCGCGCCCAGGCCCCGCCCCCGGCCCCGCCCTACCTGATGGAGTCATAGACGCTGCTGTAGGTGAAGAGGTAGGTGCGCAGCGACTCCTCCTGGATTTTCCTGCAGGGGGCAGCAAAGAGGGCGTGGTCACCGCAGGCTCCGCCCCCTGCTGAGCTCAGGGCACCGCCCACAGTGGGAAATCCCACGGCTGAGTACGGGACCCTTCCCCCTCCCGCATGGCCCCTACCAGCCCCCCCACCCCCACCCGTAGCCCCCAACCCCGCTCCCACCCCTGTGCCACCCCAGAGCCCCCACCCCACCCCTGCTCCCCAGCCCCGCTCTCCTGCATGGGACCAACCAGCCCCACCCCACCCCTGTGCCACCCCAGAGCCCCCACCCCAGAGCCCCCAGCCCCGCTCTCCTGCATGGCCCCAACCAGCCCCACCCCACCCGTAGCCCCCAACCCGCTCCACCCCTGTGCCACCCAGAGCCCCCACCCCCACCCCTGCTCCCCAGCCCCGCTCTCCTGCATGGGACCAACCAGCCCCACCCCACCCCTGTGCCACCCCAGAGCCCCCACCCCAGAGCCCCAGCCCCACTCTCCCTGCATGGCCCCAACCAGCCCCCACCCCACCCGTAGCCCCCAACCCCACCCCTGCTCCCCAGCCCCGCTCTCCTGCATGGGACCAACCAGCCCCTGCTCCCACCCCACCTGTAGCCCCAAACCCCACCCCTGCTCCCCAGCCCCCGCTCCCACCCCGTGCCACCCCAGAGCCCCCACCCCACCCCTGCTCCCCAGCCCCGCTCTCCCTGCATGGCCCCAACCAGCCCCTACCCCACCCGTAGCCCCCAACCCCCACTCCCACCCCTGTGCCACCCCAGAGCCCCTCACCCCACTCCCCAGCCCCGCTCTCCTGCATGGCCCCAACCAGCCCCACCCCACCCGTAGCCCCAACCCCACCCCTGCTCCCCAGCCCCGCTCCCACCCCTGTGCCACCCCAGAGCCCCCACCCCACCCCTGCTCCCCAGCCCCGCTCTCCCTGCATGGCCCCAACCAGCCCCTCCACCCCACCCGTAGCCCCCAAACCCCACCCCTGCTCCCCAGCCCCGGCCCCACACCGGCCCCGCCCCACTGTCCCGGCCCAGGCCCCAGCCCCACGCACCAGACCCGCCCCGAGCCCCACGCACCGGCCCAGCCCCGCTCTCCCTGCCCCCATGCACCGGACCAGCCCCCGCCCGGCTCTCCCGGCCCCACGCACCGGCCCAGCCCCACTCTCCCGGCCCCACGCACGGACCCGCCCCAGCCCCACGCACCGGCCCAGCCCCGCTCTCCCGCCCCATGCACCGGCCCAGCCCCCAGCCCAGCCCCCGCCCGGCTCTCCCGGCCCCACGCACCGGCCCAGCCCCCGCCCGGCTCAGCCCCTACTCTCCTGGCCCCACGCACCGGACCAGCCCCCAGCCCCACGCACGGACCAGGCCCCGCACGGACCAGCCCCAGCCCCACGCACCGGCCCAGCCCCACTCTCCCGGCCCCATGCACGCCCAGGCCCCGCACCGCCCAGCCCCCAGCCCCACGCACGGCGCAGGCCCCCAGCCCACGCACCGGCCCAGCCCCGGGCCCCACGCACCGGCCCAGGCCCCGGCCCCACGCACGGCCCAGGCCCCGGCCCCACGCGCACGGCCCAGGCCCCGGCCCCACGCACCGGCCCAGGCCCCACGCACCGGCCCAGCCCCCCGGCCCCACGCACCGGACCAGCATGGTTCGCACTTTGTCGGCCTCAGGGAACAGGTCCCAGACCTTCCCGTTCATCTTCTCGTTGATGATGAAGCGATGGCAGGTTCGCCAGTCGCCCATTTTCATGGCCTTGGACGCCGCCACCACGTGCTCCCGCATCGACTCGGGGGGGCCTGGGGGGGGAGAGCAGGCGCTGTGGGGCCGTTCCCCAGGCTCCCATCCGGCCCGGGGGGGGGGGGGGGATTGCTCACCTGCCGCTAGGATGCTAGAGGGGAGCAGGCTGTGACGGAGGGGGTCTGTGTTTCCCAGGGGTTGCAGGCAGGGGGGTGGGACTCAGTGTCCCGGGTGTCACTGGTTAACGAGGGGAGGGGAGAGGGAGTTTGCTGGGACACAGGACCGGAGAGGGGACTCGGGACCCCGGCCCGGCCTGGAGGATGGAGACCCCAGTGACCGGTGACCTGGGGACCCGGAGACCCAGCTCAGGAGTCGCAGCTGGTTCCGGCCAGTGGGGACAATGGGCTGCGGGGAGAGGACCCCGGTGACCTGACCAGCCGGCTCCAGCCAGAGGGGCCAGAGGGGGGCTGAGAGGAGAGGAGACCCAGGCCTGCCTGTTTACGACCCTGTGTCCCTGGAGAGAAGCCAATGGACAGAGGGGGCCTGGGGCCGGGGGTATCGGAGGCCCAGCTGGGAAGCAGGGGGGCTCTGGGCTGGAGAGGGGGAGCAGGCAGAGCCCCCCTGGCTGCAGGGGGACTGGGATGTGCTGGGCTGGGGGAGGCCTGGCCTGAGGCCCGGAGAGTTTCCTGTGCTGGGTTCAGCTCTCAATAAACCTCCTGTGTTACGCTGGGGGAGAGTCGCTCCGGGCTAGAGAATGGGGGGTGGGGGGGACATTGTCCCCTTCGGGGGTGAGGAGGCCTGGGGGGCCTAGAGCGAGGGGGCTCCCTGGGGGGCCCACAGCAGAGACAGACGTGCTGAGGCTCAGAGAGGTGCGGCTCCAGGAGGTGGAGGGGCCTGACCCCAGGAGAGAGGGGCCCCCCGAGAAGGGCTGTCGCACTGAAAGGGGCACCCCCCCCCGGACCGCACGGGGCCACGAGTGGGCACCATCTGTGAGTCCGTGACACACGCGTGGCTGGCTCTGGGGGCCCACCTGTTGGCCATAGGACCCCGCTGGGGTGACAGGGCCCCGCTGGCGCAGCGATTGGGGGCCCGGGGCAGAGCACAGGTGCCTGGCTGACCCGGGAGCACTCAGCCAGCAGGGGCCAGCGCTGCGCTCCTGGGGCCGGCTGGGGCAGTGGGTGGGTATCCGTGGGGGGTACAGGGCAGCATGCAGCTTCCCATGGGGCATGCGGGTGCCCACGGGGGGCATGGGGCAGCGCGGGGCACGGGCGGGATGCGGGGGCACGGGGCGGCAGAGCAGGGGCACGGGCGGGATGCGGGGGGCCCGGGGGCCCAGCACTCACCCAGCAGGGGCTGGCGCTCGCCCACCCGCAGCTGGTGGTGGCACTGCTTGCTGATCACGGTGCCGGGTGGGATATGGGGGGCGCAGGGCAGAGCCGGGGGCACGGGGCGGGCCGGGGGGCAGGCCGTGGGGGCACGGGGCCGGACGCGGGGGCCCGGCACTCACCCAGCAGGGGCTGGCGCTCGCCCACCCGCAGCTGGTGGTGGAACTGCTTGCTGATCACGGTGCGGGGTGGGATGCAGGGGACGGGCAGTGCGGGGGCACGGGCGGGTCGTGGGGCAGGCCGTGGGGGCACGGGGCCCGGCACTCACCCAGCAGGGGCTGGCGCTCGCCCACCCGCAGCTGGTGGTGGAACTGCTTGCTGATCACGGGGCCGGGTGGGATGCGGGGGGGATGGGGCAGAGCGGGGGCACGGGGCAGGCCGTGGGGCAGGCCGTGGGGGCACGGGGCAGGGCGGGGCCCAGCACTCACCCAGCAGGGGCTGGCGCTCGCCCACCCGCAGCTGGTGGTGGAACTGCTTGCTGATCATGCGGCGCCGGGCGTCGAACTCGTGGGCGGCCATGTAGGGGATCTCCAGCAGCATGGCGGCCACCAGGTAGACGCACTCCAGCAGCTCCAGGTTGATGTGCATGTGGAAGGGCACCTGGCGCCGCTTCTCCACCTTCTCCTGCTCCTGGTTGCGCTCCTGCAGGCTGCGCATCAGCAGCCCCTGGCCCAGCAGCTCCTTGGCGCGGCCGGACGACTGGATGTCCAGCAGCGCGTTGTGCGCGTCCTTGATCAGCCCCTGCCGGAAGGCGCAGATCCCCAGCTGCACCATGGTGCGATTGTACAGGATCTGCGGGGAGAGGGGGGTCAGCCCGCGCTGCCCCACGGCCCTGCCCTGCCCCCCGGCCTGCCCCCCACGGCCCCGCGCTGCCCCACGGCCCCGCCCTGCCCCCAGCCTGCCCCCATGGCCCGCCCTGCCCCCCATGCACCATGGTGCGGTTGTACAGGATCTGCGGGAGAGGGGTCAGCCCGGCTGCCCCACGGCCCTGCCCTGCCCCGGCCTGCCCCCACGGCCCGCGCTGCCCCACGGCCCCGCGCTGCCCCCCAGCCTGCCCCCCACGGCCCCGCCCTGCCCCCCCCATGCACCATGGTGCGATTGTACAGGATCTGCGGGGAGAGGGGGGTCAGCCAGGCTGCCCACGGCCCTGCCCTGCCCCACGGCCTGCCCCACGGCCCCGCGCTGCCCCAGCCTGCCCCCACGGCCCCCGCGCTGCCCCACGGCCCCGCCCTGCCCCACGGCCTGCCCCGTGGCCCCGCCCTGCCCCACGGCCTGCCCCCACGGCCCCGCCCTGCCCCGTGGCCCCGTGCTGCCCCCCCCTGCCCCACGGCCCCGCCCTGCCCCCATGCACCATGGTGCAGTTGTACAGGATCTGCGGGGAGAGGGGAGCGTCAGCCCGCGCTGCCCCATGGCCCCGCTGCCCCACGGCCCCGCCCTGCCCCCGGCCTGCCCCACGGCCCGCGCTGCCCCACGGCCTGCCCCCAGGGCCCCCCCCTGCCCCCCGGCCGGCCCCCCATGGCCCCGTGCTGCCCCCCCCCATGCACCATGGTGCGGTTGCACAGGATCTGCAGAGCGGGGGGAGGGACAGACCGCGCCCCCCCCGGCCCGCGCCCCACCTGCACCGGGGGGTCGGCGTGCTGGATGTTGTCCTGCAGGTGGGACATGAGCATGAGGTCGCGGGCCTGGAACCAGCGGCTGTGCAGCGCGTGGTGGTAGATGTGGCACAGGATGGCGCAGGTGCGGATCCGGTCCGTGCGGTCCTTGGCGTAGATGTACTTGCAGAGCCGGTCCATGAGCACGGCGCTGTCCTCCCCCTCGTTCTCCGCCTGGTCCTGCTCCGACTGCGGGGGGACGGGGTGAGACGGGGCCCCCAGAGCCCCCCCCGGCAGCCCCCTCGTTCTCCCACTGCGGGGGGACGGGGGCCCCCAGAGCCCCCCCCCGACCGCCCCCTCGTTCTGCCACTGCGGGGGGACGGGGGCCCCCAGAGCCCCGGCCGCCCCTCGTTCTGCCACTGCGGGAGACGGGCCCCAGCGACCCCAACCACCCCTCGTTCGCCCCCTGCGGGGGGACGGGGTGAGACGGGGCCCCCCCCAACCGCCCCCTCGCTCTCCGACTGCGGGGGGACGGGGCCCAGCGACCCCCAACCGCCCCTCGTTCTCCCACTGCGGGGGGACGGGGTGAGACGGGCCCCACAGCGACCCCAACCGCCCCCTCGTTCTCCGCCTGGTCCTGGTCCGTCTGGGGGGGGTGGGGGTGAGACGGGCCCCCCAGAGCCCCCCCCAGCCGCCCCCTCGTTCTGCCACTGCGGGGGGACGGGGCCCCCCAGCGACCCCCCCCAACCACCCCCTCGTTCTCCCACTGCGGGGGGACGGGGGCCCCAGAGCCCCCAACCCCTCGTTCTCCCACTGCGGGGCGGAGCCCCAGAGCCCCCAACCGCCCCTCGTTCTCCCACTGCGGGGACAGGGTGAGACGGGCCCCCAACCGCCCCTCGCTCTCCGACTGCGGGGCGGGGCCCCAGCGACCCCCAACCGCCTCGTTCTCCCACTGCGGGGGCGGGGTGAGCAGGGCCCCACAGCGACCCCCCCAACCGCCCCCTCGGTCTCCCCCTGGTCCTGCTCCGACTGCGGGGGGACGGGGTGAGCAGGCCCCAGAGCCCCAGCAACCCCTTGTTCTCCGACTGCGGGGACGGGGTGAGACGGGGCCCCAGCGACCCCAGCAACCCCCTCGTTCTGCCACTGCGGGGGGACGGGGTGAGACGGGGCCCCCCCCAACCGCCCCCTCGCTCTCCGACTGCGGGGACGGGCCCCAGCGACCCCCAACCGCCCCTCGTTCTCCCACTGCGGGGGCGGGGTGAGCAGGCCCCACAGCGACCCCCAACCGCCCCTCGTTCTCCACCTGGTCCTGCTCCGACTGCGGGGACGGGGTGAGACAGGCCCCAGAGCCCCAGCAACCCCTTGTTCTCCGACTGCGGGGACGGGGTGAGGCGGGGGCGGGGTGAGACGGGGGCCCCAGCGACCCCCCCAGCAACCCCCTCGTTCTCCCACTGCGGGGACGGGGCCCCAGAGCTCCCAACCGCCCCCGTTCTCCCATTGCGGGGACGGGTGAGACGGGCCCCAGAGCCCCCAACCGCCCCTCGTTCTGCCACTGCGGGGAGACGGGGCCCCAGCGACCCCCAACCGCCCCTTTTTCTCCCACTGCGGGGGGACGGGGCCCCCCAGAGCCCCCCCCAACCGCCCCCCTCGTTCTGCCACTGCGGGGAGACGGGGCCCCACAGCAACCCCCCCCAACCGCCCCCTCGTTCTCCCACTGCGGGGGGACGGGATGAGACGGGCTGGGCCGGAGCACCCCCAGAGCTCCCCCCAAACCGCCCCACCCCCAGAGCTCTCCAGAGCACCCCCATCCAACCACCAGGGGCCCCAGAGCCGACCGCTGCGCTCCGGCCCCGAGCGCCCCACTCCAACTGCAGGGCAACAGAGTGAGACTGGCCGGCCTGGAGCCCCCCAGCCCCCCAAGCATTTTCCTCCAACAGCGGGCCCCAGAGCCTCCCCCCACAACGTCCCCCAGCTGCGGGGGCCTGGCAGGGCCTCACAGGAGAAAAGATGAGATCAGTGTCAGGGACTCCCCAAAACCTCAATGCTAATGGGAGGTCGGGACCTTGGAGTCGCCGGCAGGGCCCTACGGGGGGGTTGGGGGGCTGCAGGGGGTTCGGTACCTTGGAGGCGCCGGCGGGGCCCTGCTGGGGGGGTTGGGGGGCTGCAGGGGGGGGGTCAGTACCTTGGAGGCGCCGGCGGGGCCCTGCTGGGGGCTGCGGGGTCAGTACCTTGGAGGCGCGGCAGGGCCCTGCTGGGGTTGGGGGCTGCAGGGGTCAGTACCTTGGAGGCGCGCGCGGCCCTGCTGGGGTTGGGGGCTGCGGGGGTCAGTACCTTGGAGCGCCGGCGGCCCTGCTGGGGTTGGGGGCTGCAGGGGTCAGTACCTTGGAGGCGCCGGCGCGGCCTGCTGGGGGATTGGGGGCTGCGGGGTCAGTACCTGGAGGCACGGCAGGGCCCTACGGGGTTGGGGGCTGCAGGGGGTCAGTACCTTGGAGGCGCCAGCGGGGCCCTGCTGGGGCGGTTGGGGGGCTGCGGGGGGTGGGTCAGTACCTTGGAGGCACCGGCAGGGCCCTGCTGGGGGGGGGGGGCAGGGCCCCGGGGGGGTCGGTACCTTGGAGTCGCCGGCAGGGCCCTGCTCCCGCTGATGCGCCTTGTAGTCGAACTTGTAGTAGGTGTGCAGCACCCGGCGCAGGTACCCGCGGCAGATCTCCTCCGTCGAGCCCTTCTCCTGCAGGTACCGCTGCACCCGCCCGATGATCCCGCACACCCGCCCCTCGTCCTTCAGGTGATCCACGTACTCTGGGGCAGGGGTCACAGCCCCCCCAGCCCCCCATATCCGCACACCCGCCTCGTCCTTCAGGTGACCCACGTGCTCTGGGGGCAGGGGTCACACCCAGCCCCCAGCCCCATATCCCGCACACCCGCCCCTCGTCCTTCAGGTGATCCACGTACTCTGGGGGGGCAGGGGGGTCACAGCCCGGCCCCCCAGCCCCCCCATATCCCGCACACCCGCCCCTCGTCCTTCAGGTGATCCACGTACTCTGGGGGGGCAGGGGGGTCACACCCCATTCCCAGCCCCCCCATATCCCGCACACCCGCCCCTCGTCCTTCAGGTGACCCACGTACTCTGGGGGGGCAGGGGGTCACACCCCATTCCCAGCCCCCATATCCCGCACACCCGCCCCTCGTCCTTCAGGTGACCCACGTACTCTGGGGGGGCAGGGGGTCACACCCCATTCCCAGCCCCCCCATATCCCTCACACCCGCCCCTCGTCCTTCAGGTGACCCACGTACTCTGGGGGGGCAGGGGGTCACACCCCATTCCCAGCCCCCCCATATCCCGCACCGCCCCTCGTCCTTCAGGTGATCCACGTACTCTGGGGGCAGGGGGTCACACCCCATTCCCAGCCCCCCCATATCCCGCACACCCGCCTCGTCCTTCAGGTGATCCACGTGCTCTGGGGGCAGGGGTCACACCCCGCCCCAGCCCCATATCCCGCACACCCGCCCCTCGTCCTTCAGGGGACCCACGTACTCTCAGGGGCTCACACCCTGGCCCCCAGCCCCCCCCCCCGGTCCCCGACAGCCAGCCCCGGCTCCCATACCCCCCCACCTGCCCCTTGTCCTTCGGGGGCGCCACGCACCCTGGGGGGCAGGAGTTTCCACAGGTGTTGCCCCCCAAGGGTTATTTCCTTCGGAGCGGAGCCCCCCCGCGCCCCACTCACCCTGGGAGTGCGGGTCCGTGTTCTGCATGATCTTGGTGAACTCCTCATCCATGCGCTCCACCAGCGTCAGGATGCAGCCGCGCACCCGCAGGGGCTGGGGGGAGGGGGGGAGTCACCCCTGGATCCAGGCCCCCGCCCCAAGCCCCCGCCGCAGCCCAGTGCTCAGCCCCCCAGTTCGTACTCACTCCCACTCCCCTTCCCTGGTGCCACCCAGTGGCGGGTAGTTCCGCTGGCTCCCTCTCACCAGCATTAGCCACCCCAATGCTACAGGGCGAGCAGCCCCCGGGCGCCGCCCCAGCCCAGCCCCCCCCCCTCCCCCCCCGCGGGCGCCAGTACCTGCTCGCCATTGGCCAGGTTCTCCTGCAGCCCCCCCCCCCGCAGCCCCTGCCAGCCCAGCCCTGCCCCCCCCAGCCCTGCCGGTGCCCCTCACTCCCGACCTGCAGCCCCAGCCCCGTGGGGGCGCGTACCTGCTCGCCATTGGCCAGGTTCTCCCGCAGCCCCCCCCCCGCAGGCGCCGCCCCAGCCCCAGCCCCACCCCGCAGCCCCTGCCAGCCCAGCCCTGCCGGTGCCCCTCACTCCCGACCCGCAGCCCCAGCCCCGTGGCGGGGGGGCGCCGGTACCTGCTCGGCGTTGGCCAGGTTCTCCGACTCCTCCAGGATGTTCTCCCCGATGAAGATGTTGGGGTTGGCGAAGAGCATGTCCAGCAGCTCGTCGATGCTGTCCAGGCACTTCCGCCACAGCTCCGGCTGCGGCACAGCACGGGGGGCCGCCCCCAAGGGTGGGTGCCTGGGCTGGGGCCCCCGCCCCGCCCCCGCCCCCAGCCCCGCCCCCAGCCCCACCCCCGCCCCTCAGCTTCATGTAGGTGGCCAGACCGGAGCCCCGCCCCCACCCCAGGCCCCACCCCACCCCTTCATGTAGGTGGCCAGGCCCCGCCCCCAGCCCAGGCCCCGTCCCTGCCCCTCACCGTCATGTAGGTGGCCAGGCTGGAGCCCCGCCCCCGGCCCCACCCCTTCATGTAGGGGGCCAGGCTGGAGCCCCGCCCCCACCCCCGGCCCCGCCCCCACCCCAGGCCCCGCCCCCTCACCTTCATGTAGGTGGCCAGGTTGGGGTTGTAGTCGTAGAGGGAGGCGACGATGTTGAACTTGATCTTGAGGTCCATGGCGATCCCCAGGTTGTTCTCGGCCGCGATGGTCACCAGCAGCTGCAGCAGCTCGATCTGGGCAGCCCTGCGCGGCGGGGAGACCCGTCAGCCCCCCCCCGGGGCCTGCTGGGAACCAACCCCCCCCCCGTCAGCCCCGGGGCCTGCTGGGAACCAACCCCCCGTCAGCCCCCGCCCGGGCCTGCTGGGAACCAGCCCCACCCCGTCAGCCCCGGGGCCTGCTGGGAACCAACCCCGTCAGCCCCCGCCCGGGCCTGCTGGGAACCAGCCCCCACCCCGTCAGCCCCGGGGCCTGCTGGGAACCAGCCCCCCACCCCGTCAGCCCCGGGGCCTGCTGGGAACCAACCCCCGTCAGCCCGCCCGGGCCTGCTGGGAACCAACCCCCGGGGCCCGCTGGGAACCAGCCCCCTCCGGGCCTGCTGGGAACCAACCCCGGTCAGCCGCCCCAGGGCATGCTGGGAACCAACCCCGTTAGCCCCCTCCCGGGGCCTGCTGGGAACCAAACCCCTCCCAGGGCCTGCTGGGAACCAGCCCCGGCCCGTCGGGCGCCCGGGGGGCTGCTGGGAACCAGCCCCCCCCCCCCGGCCCGTCGGGCGCCCCGGGGGCGGCTGGGGACCAGCCCCCGGCCGTCGGGCGCCCGAGGCTGCTGGGAACCAGCCCCCGCCTCGGCGCCCGGGCTGCTGGGAACCAGCCCCGGCCCGTCGGCGCCCGGGGCTGCTGGGAACCAGCCCCCCCCCCCGGCCCGTCGGGCGCCCCGGGGCATGCTGGGAACCAGCCCCCCCCACACCCCCGGCCCATCGGGCGCCCCGGGGGCTGCTGGGAGACGCGCCGCTCACCGGTCGGTGCCCTTCTTGCCGCGGGCCTGCAGGATCTCGTTCAGCTTCTTCACCACCACCGCGTGGTTGATCTCGGTGCCCTTGGCAAACATCTTGGGCTTCTCCTGTGGGGGCTGTGAGCGGGTCAGGCATGGGCTTCGGCCTCCCGCCCCCACCGGGATCCCCCGCCCGCCCGCCCCCCCGGGGATCCCCCCCCCGGCCGCCCGGCCCGCCCCCCCACCGGGGATCCCCCCCCCGCCCGGCCCAGCCCCCCCCGCCCGGCCGCCCGGCCCGGCCCCCGCCCACCGGGATACCCCGCCCGGCCCAGCCCCCGCCCAGCCGCCCGCCCCACCGGGATCCCCTGCCCAGCCGTCCAGCCCAGGCCCTCTGCCCCACGGGGGATCCCCCCCTGCCCGGCCGCCCGGGGTCTCACCTTGACCAGGGGCGCCCCCCCCTTGACCTTCTCCCACTCGCCGCCCTCGTCCTCCTCGTCCTCGTACTTCTTGGCCTTGCGGTCGTGTTTCTTCTTGGCCTTCTCATCCCGCTTCTTCTCCGTCGACTTCTTGTCCTCGTCCCTGGGGGAAGGGAGCGAGGGATGGGACCCCCACCCGCCAGCCGCCCTCAGGGGACTGGACATGGGACCCAGGCGTCCGGGACAGCTCCTCTACACCCCAGCCCCCGGGAAGGGGACCCAGGCGTCCAGGACAGCTCCTCTACACCCCAGCCCCCGGGAAGGGGACCCAGGCGTCCGGGACAGCTCCTCTACACCCCAGCCCCCGGGAAGGGGACCCAGGCGTCCGGGACAGCTCCTCTACACCCCAGCCCCCGGGAAGGGGACCCAGGCGTCCGGGACAACTCCTCTACACCCCAGCCCCCGGGAAGGGGACCCAGGCATCCGGGACAGCTCCTCTACACCCCAGCCCCCAGGAAGGGGACCCAGGAGTCCGGGACAGCTCCCACAGGGAGCCCCACAGCCACCAAGGAAGTGGGGAGTAAGAGTTCAGGCTGAGATTCACTAGGTCCCGCCCCCAGCGCTTGGCCCCACCCCTCACTTTTTGAGGAATTTGGAGGCCAGCGAGGTGTATTTGCCGTCGTCCTCGTCGGACTCGGAGTCGGTGTCGGAGTCGGATGAGCCCCAGTCCTCGTCGTCGGAGTCAGAGTCCTCCTCCTCCTCCTCCTCCTGGGGGAGACAGAGCACGCTGCCGCTGGGCATGCTGGGAAACGCGCCCACCCTCCCCCCGGCCTGGCGCCCGCCGCTGAGCATGCTGGGAAAGGCGCCCACCCTCCCCCCGGCCTGGCGCCTGCCGCTGAGCATGCTGGGAAAGGCGCCCACCCTCCCCCCGGCCTGGCGCCTGCCGCTGGGCATGCTGGGAAACGCGCCCACCCTCCCCCCGGCCTGGCGCCTGCTGCTGGGCATGCTGGGAAAGGCGCCCGCCGCTGAGCATGCTGGGAAAGGCGCCCACCCTCCCCCCGCCTGGCACTTGCTGTGGAGCATGCTGGGAAATGCCCCCCCAGCCTGGCGCCTGCCGCTGAGCATGCTGGGAAACACGCCCACCCTCCCCCCGGCCTGGCGCCTGCCGCTGGGCATGCTGGGAAAGGCGCCCACCCTCCCCCCGCCTGGCACCCGCTGTGGAGCATGCTAGGAAATACTCCCCCAGCCTGGTGCCTGCCGCTGAGCATGCTGGGAAACACCCCCCCCCAGCCTGGCACCTGCTGCTGAGCATGCTGGGAAACACGCCCACCCTCCCCCCGGCCTGGCGCCTGCCGCTGAGCATGCTGGGAAACACCCCCCCCAGCCTGGCGCCTGCTGCTGAGCATGCTGGGAAACACGCCCACCCTCCCCCCGGCCTGGCGCCTGCCACTGAGCATGCTAGGAAATGCTCCCCCAGCCTGGTGCCTGCCGCTGGGCATGCTGGGAAACGCTCCCCAGCCTGGCGCCTGCCGCTGGGCATGCTGGGAAACGCTCCCCAGCCTGGTGCCTGCCGCTGGGCATGCTGGGAAACGCTCCCCAGCCTGGCGCCTGCCGCTGGGCATGCTGGGAAACGCTCCCCAGCCTGGTGCCTGCCGCTGGGCATGCTGGGAAACGCTCCCCAGCCTGGCGCCTGCCGCTGGGCATGCTGGGAAACGCGCCCACCCTCCCCCCGGCCTGGCGCCCGCCGCTGGGCATGCTGGGAAACGCGCCCACCCTCCCCCCGGCCTGGCGCCTGCTGCTGACCATGCTGGGAAACGCTCCCCAGCCTGGCACGCAGCTGAGACACAGAGTGCAGAGCGCACGGGCGAGCGATGGGAGCTCTCCAGTGGCCGCAGACACACACAACTCCTGGGGGAATTCTGCGCTACTGCG
Source organism: Mauremys reevesii (assembly GCF_016161935.1). NCBI lineage: Eukaryota > Metazoa > Chordata > Testudines > Geoemydidae > Mauremys > Mauremys reevesii. Next base: position 150,826,305 of record NC_052626.1, on the reverse strand, counting down.
CGGGTCCATAATTAATAAACTGCGCATATTTTTCATTTTTTTGTGCAGAAAAAAGCTTCTGTCAAAATGTTGCTGCCGTTCCACCTTTTCCCCATCAGAGGGCGCTGTGGTGCTAGAACGCAGCAGCAGCTCCCGGCCAGCAAGGGAAGAGAAAGAGGCTGCCTTCTGTGCAGAGGGCCGGGTCAGGAGACGGGGCTATGGGGAGACAGACAGCGTGGGGTGCTGGGGGATCAGACAGGGGCTCATAAGAGCTAGTGAGGGAGGACAGACTGGGGCAGGGGCTGAATGGGAGTGGAGGCGCTGGGACACATGGGAATGGGAGAGGGGGTACAGGGACACATGGGGACAGGTGGGGGCTGGGGGAGGGGGCACAGGGACACACGGGGCTGGGGGAGGGGGCACAGGGACACACATGTGACAGGGGAAGGGGGTGCAGAACCACATGGGGATGGGGGAGTGGGTGTCTGAGTGGGGCTGGAGGGACCCATGGGGGTGTCAGGGACAGGGCAGATGTGCCTGACTGAATGGGGGGCTGGAATCAGCCAGGGTCTGCACAGGGGAAGCTCCCTAACAATCCCTCCCCGTCCCCCCCAAACCTGTTCCAGACTTTTCCCACCCACACCCAACAACCCTCCAAGTTCTCAGCCAGGCTCCTTCCCTCTCCCTCAGCTCCTCCGTTCCCCCCGACTCCCCCCAGCCTTTGCCCTGCTTCCGAGGGGGGCGGGAAATACGGTTCCCTATGGCAGTTTACATGAATTATTACGGGGTTAAGATGCCTAGTAAGGTTCCCTGAATCCTTCCCGCTGTGCGGTTCCCGACGTACTTGCTGACAGGTATCGTGAAATAAATTACCAAAGTAACTAAAACAGACAAAATTTGTTTGTCAAAATAACACAATATAAATAGGAGAATTTGAAAATATCGTGCGCAGAATTTTTACTTTTTAGGCGCCGAATTCCCCCCGGAATAACACACGTGGCCTGAATGAACCTTAACCCAGCGCCCCCCCCCAGGGCATGCTGGGAACTGCCGCACAAGGGCAATGCCACCCCCACGCACGCCAGGGAGCGCCTCACCTCCAGCTTCTTGAGGAACTTGCTGCGTGACTCGCCCGAGGGCTCCTTCTTCTTCAGGAAGGCGGCTGCGCTCATGCCCTCGCCATCGTCCTCGTCCTCCGAGGAAGAGGAGCCTGGGGGGAGGAAAGGGGGGGGTCAGCGCTGGAGCACAGCCAACCCCCACCCCCACCCCCACGGCGCCAGCCTCACCTTCCGAGTCGTCGCTCTTCCTCTCCTCGTCCTCGTCGGCCGACTGCTCGGGGTTCTGGGGGGAGAAGTGGGGTGAGACCCTGCGGGGCAGCCCCGCCCCCCTGCCCCCCCGGCCCCGCCCCCCTGCCCCCCCCCGGCAGCACCTGTCTGTAGCTGGCGATCTGGCTCTCGTAGTCCCGGTTGTACTTGCGGATCTTCTGCCGCAGGGTGCTCAGCGCCTTGGCGTTGTTCTTGTTCATCTTCTTCTTGCCCTCCTTGTCCTCCCACAGCTGGGGGGAGACGGAGCTCAGGGGGGGGGCGGGGGCTGGCCCTCCCCCCTCCAGTCCTGCCGCTGAGCATGCTGGGAAACCGCCGGGGCGCACGGCCCGAGCCCCCCCGCGCCCCGCCCTGCCCCCCAACCGGCCTGCCGCGGAGCAAGCTGGGAAACCGCCGGGGCGCTCGGCCAGGGCCCCCCGGCTCCCAGCCCTCCCCCCTCCAGTCCTGCCGCTGAGCATGCTGGGAAACCGCCCGGGGCGCTCGGCCAGGGCCCCCCGGCTCCCAGCCCTCCCCCCTCCAGTCCTGCCGCTGAGCATGCTGGGAAACCGCCCGGGGCGCTCGGCCAGGGCCCCCCGGCTCCCAGCCCTGCCCCCCTCCAGTCCTGCCGCTGAGCATGCTGGGAAACCGCCGGGGCGCTCGGCCAGGCCCCCAGCCCCAGCCCTCGAGTCCTGCCGCTGAGCATGCTGGGAAACTGCCCGGGCGCCGGCCAGGGCCCCCGGCCCCAACCCTGCCCCGAGTCCTGCCGCTGAGCATGCTGGGAAACCACCCGGGGCGCTCGGCCAGGGCCCCCCGGCTCCCAACCCTGCCCCCTCCAGGCCTGCCCCGGCCCAGGCTGGGAAACCGCCCAGGGCGCTCGGCCAGGGCCCCCCGGCTCCCAACCCTGCCCCCTTCCAGTCCTGCCACTGAGCATGCTGGGAAACCGCCCGGGGCGCTCGGCCAGGGCCCCCCGGCTCCCCGCCCTCCCCCCTCGAGTCCTGCCGCTGAGCATGCTGGGAAACCGCCCGGGGCGCTCGGCCAGGGCCCCCCGGCTCCCAGCCCTGCCCCCCCCTCCAGTCCTGCCGCTGAGCATGCTGGGAAACCGCCCGGGGCGCTCGGCCAGGGCCCCTCACCCCTCCTAAGTGCCACCGGACCCCTCCACCCCCCCTCTGGGAGCTCAGCCCCTGTGTCGCCAGGCTGGGACCCCCCAGGGTGCAGGCGGGTGCCCCACCTCGTAGAGGTCCCCAGCACACACACCTCGTTGAGGTAACACACAACCCCCGCTGAGGTAACCCCCCCACCTCGTTGAGGTAACACACAACCCCCGCTGAGGTAACCCCCCCACCTCGTTGAGGTAACACACAACCCCCGCTGAGGTAACCCCCCCACCTCGTTGAGGTACTGCTCCAGCTCGGCCAGGATGCGCACGTAGAAGCGGGGGACCCCTTCCTTGTCCACGATGCTCTTGGCCTTCCCGTAGGCCTTGGCCAGCAGCTCGAACTCCTCCAGGCACTTGGTCACGTCCCGGATCTTCATGGCGTTGCGGATCGTCTTGATCAGGTTGGTGAGCTCCTCGAACCTGCGCAGCAGCGGGTCAGGTGGGGGGCAGCCGGCCCCCCCTCCACCCCCACGGTCAGCGCGGGGTCCGGCCGGGCCCCCCCTCCACCCCACCGTCACCGCGGGGTCCGGCCGGGCCCTCCACCCCACGGTCAGCGCGGGTCCGGCCGGGCCCCCTCCACCCCACGGTCAGCGCGGGGTCGGCGGGCCCCCTCCACCCCCACGGTCAGCGCGGGTCCGCCGGGCCCCCTCCACCCCACGGTCAGCGCGGGGTCCGGCGGCCCCCTCCACCCCCACGGTCAGCGCGGGTCCGGCCCCCCCTCCACCCCCACGGTCAGCGCGGGGTCCGGCCGCCCCTCCCCCCCATCGGTCAGCGCGGGGTCCGGCCGGGCCCCCCCTCCACCCCACGGTCAGCGCGGGGTCCGGCCAGGCCCCCACCAGCCCCACGCCCACCCCACCGTCAGCGCAGGGTGCGGCCGGGTCGGGCCCCCCTCCGGCCTCATTCCCGGGTCAGCGCGGGGTCCGCCCCCCCGAGCCCCCTGCCAGGTCAGTGTGGGGTCCAGCCAGGCTCTCCCCACCCCCACCCAGCCAGCAGGGGTCAGCACAGGGTCTGGTCCCCTCCCAGCCCCCACAGCTGCCCCACCAACAAGGGTCAGTGCAGGATGGGACCCACGTTCTCCATTGCAAATCCCCTCATCTACCTACCCGACCTGGCCCCCAATGGGGCAGCAGCAACCCCAGCCCCCCCCAGCGCCCAGGAGCCCCCCCACTCACCGCTTGTCCTTGGCGCTGCGCACCACCCGCTTGGTGTCCTCCTCATCCTCGCTCAGCACGATGGGCCTGGGGGGACGGGGGTTACACGGGGGGCTGCGGCCTGGCTCCATCCACGGGATCCCTTCCCGACGGACACCCCACTACCCCTCGCCCCAGAGACACCCCGGGAGCCCCAGAGACACCCCCCGGCCCCGCCCCCACGGGATCCCTTCCCCCACGGACACCCCACTACCCCCCGGCCCAGAGACACCCCGGGAGCCCCAGAGACACCCCGGGAGCCCCAGAGACACCCCCCGGCCCCGCCCCCACGGGATCCTTCCCCACGGACACCCCACTACCCCCCGGCCCAGAGACACCCCCGGAGCCCCAGAGACACCCCCGGCGCCCCCGAGACCCCCCGGCCCCCCCCCCACGGGATCCCTTCCCGACGGACACCCCACTACCCCTCGCCCCAGAGACACCCCCGCCCCGCCCCCACGGGATCCCTTCCCGACGGACACCCCACTACCCCTCGCCCCAGAGACACCCGGGAGCCCCAGAGACACCCTGCCCGCCTGGGAGCCAGCGCCCGCCCCGCCCCACGGGATCCCTTCCCGACGGACACCCCACTACCCTCGCCCCAGAGACACCCGGGAGCCCCAGAGACACCCCCGGCCCCGCCCCACGGGATCCTTCCCACGGACACCCCACTACCCCCCGGCCCAGAGACACCCCGGGAGCCCCAGAGACACCCCGGGAGCCCCAGAGACACCCCCCGGCCCCGTCCCCACGGGATCCCTTCCCCACGGACACCCCACTACCCCGGCCCAGAGACACCCGGGAGCCCCAGAGACACCCGGGAGCCCCAGAGACACCCCGGCCCCGTCCCCACGGGATCCCTTCCCACGGACACCCCACTACCCTCGCCCCAGAGACACCCGGCCCCGCCCCACGGGATCCCTTCCCGACGGACACCCCACTACCCCCGGCCCAGAGACACCCGGGAGCCCCAGAGACACCCGGCCCGCCCCGGGAGCCAGCGCCCCGCCCCGCCCCACGGGATCCCTTCCCGACGGACACCCCACTACCCGCCCCAGAGACACCCGGGAGCCCCAGAGACACCCCGGCCCCGCCCCACGGGATCCCTTCCCCACGGACACCCCACTACCCCGGCCCAGAGACACCCGGGAGCCCCAGAGACACCCGGGAGCCCCAGAGACACCCCCGGCCCCGCCCCACGGGATCCCTTCCCCACGGACACCCCCCTCCCCCCCCGCCCAGAGACACCCCGGGAGCCCCAGAGACACCCCGGGAGCCCCAGAGACACCCCCCGGCCCCGTCCCCACGGGATCCTTCCCACGGACACCCCACTACCCTCGCCCCAGAGACACGGCCCCGCCCCACGGGATCCCTTCCGACGGACACCCCACTACCCCCGGCCCAGAGACACCCGGGAGCCCCAGAGACACCCGGCCCGCCCCGGGGAGCCAGCGCCCCCGCCCCGCCCCACGGGATCCCTTCCCCATGGACACCCCACTACCCGGCCCAGAGACACCCCGGGAGCCCCAGAGACACCCCGGGAGCCCCAGAGACACCCCGGCCCCGTCCCCACGGGATCCCTTCCCCACGGACACCCCACTACCCCTCGCCCCAGAGACACCCGGCCCCGCCCCACGGGATCCCTTCCCGACGGACACCCCACTACCCCGGCCCAGAGACACCCGGGAGCCCCAGAGACACCCGGCCCCGCCCCGGGAGCCCGAGCGCCCCGCCCGCCCCACGGGATCCCTTCCCGACGGACACCCCACTACCCCTCGCCCCAGAGACACCCGGGAGCCCCAGAGACACCCCGGCCCCGCCCCACGGGATCCCTTCCCCACGGACACCCCACTACCCCCGGCCCAGAGACACCCGGGAGCCCCAGAGACACCCCGGGAGCCCCAGAGACACCCCGGCCCCGCCCCACGGGATCCTTCCCCACGGACACCCCACTACCCCCGGCCCAGAGACACCCGGGAGCCCCAGAGACACCCCGGAGCCCCAGAGACACCCCGGCCCCGTCCCCACGGGATCCCTTCCCCACGGACACCCCACTACCTCGCCCCAGAGACACCCGGCCCGCCCCACGGGATCCCTTCCGACGGACACCCCACTACCCCCGGCCCAGAGACACCCGGGAGCCCCAGAGACACCCGGGAGCCCCAGAGACACCCCGGCCCCGCCCCACGGGATCCCTTCCCGACGGACACCCCACTACCCCTCGCCCCAGAGACACCCGGGAGCCCCAGAGACACCCCGGCCCCGCCCCACGGGATCCCTTCCCACGGACACCCCACTACCCCGGCCCAGAGACACCCGGGAGCCCCAGAGACACCCGGGAGCCCCAGAGACACCCCGGCCCGTCCCCACGGGATCCCTTCCCCACGGACACCCCACTACCCTCGCCCCAGAGACACCCCGGCCCCGCCCCACGGGATCCCTTCCCGACGGACACCCCACTACCCCCGGCCCAGAGACACCCGGAGCCCCAGAGACACCCGGGAGCCCCAGAGACACCCCGGCCCCGCCCCACGGGATCCCTTCCCCGACGGACACCCCACTACCCCTCGCCCCAGAGACACCCGGGAGCCCCAGAGACACCCCGGCCCCGCCCCACGGGATCCCTTCCCCACGGACACCCCACTACCCCGGCCCAGAGACACCCGGGAGCCCCAGAGACACCCCGGGAGCCCCAGAGACACCCCCCGGCCCCGCCCCCACGGGATCCCTTCCCCCACGGACACCCCACTACCCCCCGGCCCAGAGACACCCGGGAGCCCCAGAGACACCCGGGAGCCCCAGAGACACCCCGGCCCCGTCCCCACGGGATCCCTTCCCCACGGACACCCCACTACCCCTCGCCCCAGAGACACCCGGCCCGCCCCACGGGATCCCTTCCCCCACGGACACCCCACTACCCCCCGGCCCAGAGACACCCCGGGAGCCCCAGAGACACCCAGGAGCCCCAGAGACACCCCCGGCCCCGCCCCACGGGATCCTTCCCGACGGACACCCCACTACCCCTCGCCCCAGAGACACCCGGGAGCCCCAGAGACACCCCCGGCCCCGCCCCACGGGATCCCTTCCCCACGGACACCCCACTACCCCGGCCCAGCGACACCCCGGGAGCCCCAGAGACACCCCGGGAGCCCCAGAGACACCCCGGCCCCGTCCCCACGGGATCCCTTCCCCCGGACACCCCACTACCCCTCGCCCCAGAGACACCCCGGCCCCGCCCCCACGGGATCCCTTCCCGACGGACACCCCACTACCCCGGCCCAGAGACACCCAGGGAGCCCCAGAGACACCCCGGCCCCGCCCTGGGAGCCTGAGCGCCCCTGCCCCGCCCCCACGGGATCCCTTCCCCGACGGACACCCCACTACCCCTCGCCCCAGAGACACCCCGGGAGCCCCAGAGACACCCCCCGGCCCCGACCCCACGGGATCCCTTCCCCACGGACACCCCACTACCCCGGCCCAGAGACACCCAGGAGCCCCAGAGACACCCAGGGAGCCCCAGAGACACCCCGGCCCAGCCCCACCGGGAGCCTGAGCGCCCCGCTCACTTGCTGTAGTTGCCCCGACGGGTTTGGCCACCAGCTCGTCCCCGGAGAGCGACGACTCCGTCTGGGTGTCCGCGCCCGTGGTGACGAACCGGGACAGGGCGCCGGGCGCTCTGGGGGGGGGGGGGCGTCACGGGGGGGGGCACTGCCCGCGGCGCTCCGGCCCCCTCCCCACGGCCCCTCCCCCGAGCCCCTCATTCCTCCCCGCTCCCCCGGCCCTCCCCACGGCCCCCTCCTCGAGCCCCCATTCCTCCCCGCTCCCCGGCCCCCTCCCCATTCCTCCCTCCCCGCGCCCCCGGCCCTCCTCCTCGAGCCCCTCTCGCCCCCGCTCCCCATCCCCATTCCTCCCCACTCCCCTGGCCCCCTCCCCGCGCCCCACGGCCCCCATTCCTCCCCGCGGCCCCGCAGACCCCCCCCAGCTCCTCGCGCCCCCCCGCCCCGCTCACCGCGCACGTTGCTGCTACTCGCGTCGGGCCTGCGCTGGCGAAGACAGGAAACGGGAACTGCGCATGCGCGCCAGTAACCGGTTCTGCGATGCGCGCAGGGGATGACGGGAAATGGATCCCCGGGGCGGTGGGGAGCGGGGCGTGCTGGGAAGTGGAGTCCCGGGGCCGAGGGGAGCGGGGCATGCTGGGAAGTGGAGTCCCAGGGCCGAGGGGAGCGGGGCATGCTGGGAAGTGGAGTCCCAGGGCCGAGGGGAGCGGGGCATGCTGGGAAGTGGAGTCCTGGGGAGGGGAGCGGGGCATGCTGGGAAGTGGAGTCCCAGGGCCGAGGGGAGCGGGGCATGCTGGGAAGTGGAGTCCCAGGGCCGAGGGGAGCGGGGCATGCTGGGAAGTGGAGTCCCAGGGCCGAGGGGAGCGGGGCATGCTGGGAAGTGGAGTCCCGGGGCTGACGGGAACAAGGCATGCTGGGAAGTGGAGTCCCAGGGCCGAGGGGAGTCCTGGGGGTGTCCCAGAGCCACAGGCTCGGTGCTGGCCCCCCCCCAGCGCAGTGTCTGTCCATAAGCCGGACCCCCAGGGCTCTCGCTTTCCCCCAGGGCCTCCCCACCTCCAGCCCTGGGCTTCAGGCTCCTGCTCGGCCTGGGCCCTGCCCAGTGCCAGGCTGGCAGCCCCCCTGCGGGGACAGACTCCCCCAGCCAGAGCCCCCCTTAGCGCCGCTGCTCCCCCCCTTGGGTCTCGCCCCCTTCGCTGTGGCCCAGGCAGCCGGCAACACCCCCACTGGCCTCCACTGCCCCCAGCAGCCTTCCCCGGGGGTCTGAGCTGTGCCACAAGGCATGGCTTGGGGGAAACTGAGGCACACATGGGCCTCAGAACCCTATTACCAAAAATTCCCACGTTGGCACACGGTGCATGATGGGAAATGCAGTCCCAGGGAGCAGGGCAGGATGGGAAGGCCGTGGGGGGAGCGGGAGGGGGCAGGATGGGAAGTGAGGGGCTGGGCTGTGGTTTTCCCTGGGGGGGTTAATCCCCTCCTCCCCATGCCGATATCTGGCATCACACCCCTCCCACCCCCACGGCCCAGGTGGTGGGGAGAGTCAGGCAGGGCCAGACGGATGGACCCTGACCCCCACGTTCAGGGCCCATTGTCCCCCAGAGCGAATTGGGGCAGCTCCTGCCCGTGAACCCCTCGGCCCTGGCCCTGCTGCGGGTTAGCTCTGGTCCCAGACCCCTGCATAGGTCCCAGTCCCGTGCCCCCTGGGGCATGATGGGAAATATGGCCTGGGGTTCGCCCCCCACCTGCACCCCAGCGATGGCAGTGACCGGGGGCTGCAGCAACAGGCAGAGCAGCCTGCAATGGGGCAGGGGGGTCCCCAGTGTGGGATGACTCTGCCCCCAGCCCCACAACCTCCCGCTGGGCAGTAAGTGACACAGACACAGCGGTAAGGCCCAGAGCCTGCTCGCCATGGGAACGGGCCCTTTATTGAGAGGGGGCAGCTCCCCCCACATACACAGATGGACCCCATAGACCCCAGCGCCCCACACCCCAGCCCCACACTGCCCTTCCTATCCTGCTCCCTCCCATACGCCCCCCATGCCCTGACTCCAATGCCCCCCAGTCCTGCTCCTATTGGGGCCGGACCTCCCCCCCAGCTCCATACCAGCCCCTGCACCCTCGGCCCCTCCCAGCCCCTGAGGCACAGACCGGCGGGAGGCCAGCCGCCCCGGCCGGCTGGGGGCGGGGGCCCAGCGGGGCGGCTCAGGGCAGGCGGCAGAAGTAGTCGTGGGCGGGGAACGCGGCGGCTCCAGCCAGCGAGATGCCCAGGGTGTCGGCCACACAGCCCACGCCCATGGCGAACTCCCGCTCCTCCGGCGGGCTCTGCGGGGGGGGGGGACACAGGATTAATGGCAGCGCAGCCCTGCCCCCTTTCGCCCGCTCCCTCTCCTGTAGGCCCCCCTCCCCTCTACCCTCCTTCCCCCTTCCTCCCTCCCCTCTACCCTTCTTCCCCTCCCCACAACCCCTCCCTCTACCCTCCTTCCCCCTCCGTCTACCCTCCTTCCCTCCTCCCCAAACACCCCTCCCCATACCCTCCTTCCCCTGGCACACAGCCCCGCCCCCGTGGTGCTATGCAGTACCCGTCCCCCCTGTCCCCCACAAACCCTCCCCCGGCCCCCGCCCCAGCCCACGTTGTCTTGGAGCTCCCGTGTTATGTTAATACCCTCCCTCCCATCTTCCATTGGGATCTCACCTGGCGCCCCATTAAACTGCTGCCCCGGGTGCCCGTGTCCTGGCACCCCAGTGCCCTCCCGGCCTGGTCCCCCCCTGCCCTCTGGTGTCCCCCCAACACCTTTCTGGACTGGTGTCCCCCTCCGGGTGCTCTGTTACTTCCCGTCCCCCCCAGTGTCCCCCCCGGCTGCTGTTACTTCCCGTCCCCCCCAGTGTCCCCCGGCTGCTGTTACTTCCGTCCCCCAGTGTTCCCCGGCTGCTGTTACTTCCCTTCCCCCAGTGTCCCCCGGCTGCTGTTACTTCCCGTCCCCCAGTGTCCCCCAGCTGCTGTTACTTCCCCCAATGTCCCCCGGCTGCTGTTACTTCCCGTCCCCCAGTGTCCCCCTCCGGGTGCTCTGTTACTTCCCTTCCCCCAGTGTCCCCAGCTGCTGTTACTTCCCGTCCCCCAGTGTCCCCCGGCTGCTGTTACTTCCTTCCCCAGTGTCCCCCGGCTGCTGTTACTTCCCTACCCCCCAGCGCCCCGTGCTCACCTCCAGGCTGATGTTGTGGAAGGTGTTCACGTAGCCGGCACCCCCCAGCAGCCCCTCGTACAGGACCAGGGCAAAGACCAGGTAGATGCTGGGCAGGAACATAAAGTACACGGCGGCCAGGAGGAACACCATGTTCAGGCACTGCAAGGGGCAGGGAAGGGGGTTAGTGATCAGCGTAACGCGCCAGGCCCAGGGAATAGGGGCCGGGGGAAGGGGATCAGCGTAACGAGCCCGGGCCCCAGGGAATAGGGGCCGGGGGAAGGGGATCGGCGTAACGAGCCCGGGCCCCAGGGAATAGGGGCCGGGGGAAGGGGATCGGCGTAACACGCCAGGCCCAGGGAAAAGGGGCCAGGGGAAGGGGATTAACGTAACGCGCCAGGCCCAGGGAAAAGGGGCCAGGGGAAGGGGATTGACGTAACGCGGCCGGGCCCCAGGGAATAGGGGCCGGGGGAAGGGGATCGGCGTAACGCCCCGGGCCCCAGGGAATAGGGGCCGGGGGAAGGGGATCGGCGTAACGCCCCGGGCCCCAGGGAATAGGGGCCGGGGGAAGGGGATTGACGTAACGCGGCCGGGCCCCAGGGAATAGGGGGCGGGGGAAGGGGATTGGCGTAACATGCCCGGGCCCCAGGGAATAGGGGCCGCGGGAAGGGGATCGGCGTGACGCGCCCGGGCCCCAGGGAATAGGGGGCGGGGGAAGGGGATCGGCGTAACATGCCCGGGCCCCAGGGAATAGGGGCCACGGGAAGGGGATCGGCGTGACGCGCCCGGGCCCCAGGGAATAGGGGCCGCGGGAAGGGGATCGGCGTGACGCGCCCGGGCCCCAGGGAATAGGGGCCGCGGGAAGGGGATCGGCGTAACATGCCCGGGCCCCAGGGAATAGGGGCGCGGGGAAGGATCGGCGTGACGCGCCCGGGCCCCAGGGAAAAGGGGCCGCGGGAAGGGGATCGGTGTAACACGCCGGGCCCCAGGGAATAGGGGCCGGGGGAAGGGGATCAGAGTAACACACCAGGCCCCAGGGAATAGGGGCCGCGGGAAGGGGATCAGCGTGACGCACCCGGGCCCCAGGGAAAAGGGGCCACGGGAAGGGGATCGCTGTAACACGCCGGGCCCCAGGGAAAAGGGGCCAGGGGAAGGGGATCAGAGTAACACACCGGGCCCCAGGGAATAGGGGCCGGGGGAAGGGGATCGGCGTAACGGCCCGGGCCCCAGGGAAAAAGGGTGACTGGGGCCAGGGGAGGGGGAAGCAGCGAGTGACCGGGGGGGAGGTTTCAGGGAGCAGTGACCGGGGGACGGGGAGGTTTCGGGAGGGAGAGCAGCGAGTGACCGGGAGGTTTTGGGGAGGGGAAGCGAGTGAGCGGGGATGGGGCGGAGGTTTCGGGAGGGGAAAGCAGCAAGTGACCGGGCAGGGGTGGGGAGGTTGCAGGGAGGGAGCAGCAGTGACTGGGGAGGGGAGGTTTCGGGGAGCAGTGAGTGACTGGGGCCGGGGGGGAGCAGCGAGTGACCGGGGGGGAGGGTTTGGGGAGGGGGGAGCAGCGAGTGACTGGGGAGGGGGGAGCAGCGAGTGACCGGGGGGGAGGGTTTGGGGAGGGGGGAGCAGCGAGTCACTGGGAGGGGGAGCAGTGACCGGGAGGTTTTGGGGAGGGCAGCGAGTGACCGGGGAGGTTTCAGGGAGCAGCGAGTGACTGGGCCGGGGGGGGGGGAGGGAAGCGTGACACTACCCCCCCCCCCACTACGAGGTGATGAGTGCAGCTATAATGCATCTTGTCCCTGGGAGACGTCCCGGGAGCAGATCTGCTGACTGTGATTCTCTCCTGGGGGCGGCGGGGCCGTCGGTGTAGCTGGAGGGGGAATGTCAACTCCATTTCCCGTGGGCTCAGGGGGCGACACCCCCAGCCGGCGCTCAGGGCCCTTCGACGGACAATGGACCTGGAAGAGTTTTGCCCCCCTGGGAACGTCTCAGCCACGCGGGGAGGGGCTGGGAGCCTTTAGGGGATAAGATTAAAATTCCGACCGATCCGGGCAAACAGGAGAAATGGCCTGAAGTGAAGAGGATGAAATTCCCTCAGGACAAATGCAAAGTGCTGCACTCAGGCAGGACTGGTCAGTGGCGCACACACACTGGCAATGACCCCCGAGGAAGGGGAGCTGCAAAGGGCTCGGGGGGTCACAGTGGATCACAAGCTAAACAGGAGTCACCAGTGTGACGCTGCTGCGACAAAAGCGACCAGCGTCCTGGGCTGTATCAGCAGGAGTGTTGTGAGCCAGGCACGAGAAGTGATTCTGCAGCTCTGCTCCGGCCTCAGCTGGAGGGTTGTGTCCAGTTCGGGGCGCCACATGGCAGGAAGGATGTGGACAAATTGGAGAAAGTCCAGGGGAGAGCAACACAACTGCCGAAAGGGCTGGAACCCGTGAGGTGTGAGGGGAGACTGACAGCCCTGGGTTTGTGCAGCGTGGAGAAGAGGAGACCCAGGGGCCAGGAGAACAGGTTTCTGTCCAAGGTTGTTACAAGGAGGAGGGAGAAGAATTGTTCTCAGCCTCTGAGGACAGGGCAAGGAGCCAGGGGCTGAACTTGCAGCCAGGGCGGCTTAGGAAAAACGTCCGACGGGTCAGGGGGGTTCAGCGCTGGGATCTCGGTCACTGGGGATGTTTAGGAGCCGGTTGGACAAACCCCTGCCGGGGACGGGCTAGAAAACCCTGTGTCCTGCCCCGAGCGCCGGGGCCGGGACTAGACGCCTCGCGAGGCCCCTTCCAGGCCTGTGATCCTCGGAGCAATGGCTGCTGGGACGCAGCAGGACGTGGGACAGACCCCGTGACACTGAACTCCACGTTGGTCCGTCTCTTTCCACCCACTGGGCTGGGGGCTCAGCTTGCACCACGGGGCTCCAGCCGCATGGAGAAGCTGGGGGGGGAGGGCATCGTCTCTCGGCCTCACTCCCCCCACGAGAACTCCTGGAAACGCCTGAGGAACAAGGACTGAACGGGGGCCGTGCTGGCCCCGGGCTACAGGGATTTCCAGCCGGGTGGGCGGCTCGTCTCCTCAGCCAGGGTGAGAACCGGCTCGTTCCGATCCCGTCTGCCCAGTGGGTTCGGCTTTGCTCTGTTCGCTGCCCCTGAGCATCGCTTGCGAGCTGTCTCCTGCAGTCCATGAACTCGGGTCGGTTTCCCAGCGAGGTTTGAGTGGCGGCTCTGGGAAGCGACTCTCACTGGGCGACCCCGTGCGGTGTGGGACGGGCTAGGCCTGGGTTACACTCCGGGGGGCCGGGAAACCGGCCCCGGGCTCCTGGCTGTCCCGGAGCCGCTCAGGTGAAGCACCCAGTTGGGCGTGTGGCGCCCCCTGCTGTCGAGTTGGGGGATAACAGCCCAGACTGCACCCTGCGGGTGACAACCCGTCATGGAAGGGGCTGGGAGCTGGGGGCGAGGGCAGAGGTTGCGGGGAAAGGGGGGGAAACGGGGGAGCCCAGGGAAGAGCTGGCGGCAGGCGGAGGGCAGAGGGGGGCTGGGGCAGGCACGGGGCAGGGCAGAGGGGGCAGAGTGGGCTGGCGGCAGGGCAGAGGGGGCTGGGGGCAGGCACGGGGCAGAGGGGCTGGGAGGGAATGGGGGCAGGGCAGGGGCTGGGGGCAGGCACGGAGCAGAGGGGAGAGTGGGCTGGCAGCTGGTGGAGGCAGAGTGGGCTGGGGGCAGGGCAGAGGGGGCTGGGGGCAGGCACGGGGCAGAGGGGAGAGTGGGCTGGCAGCTGGTGGAGGGCAGAGTGGGCTGGCGGCAGGGCAGAGGGGCTGGGGGCAGGCACGGGACAGAGGGGGCTGGGAGGAGAATGGGGGCAGGGCAGGGGGCTGGGGGCAGGCACGGGGCAGAGGGGCTGGGAGGAGGGAATGGGGGCAGGGCAGAGGGGGCTGGGGGGCAGGCACGGGGCAGAGGGGGCTGGGAGGGAATGGTGGCAGGGCAGGGGAGAGTGGACTGGGGCAGGGCAGGGGAGAGTGGGCTGGGGGCAGGCACGGGGCAGAGGGGAGAGTGGGCTGGCAGCTGGTGGAGGCAGAGTGGGCTGGGGGCAGGGCAGAGGGGGCTGGGGGCAGGCACGGGGCAGAGGGGAGAGTGGGCTGGCAGCTGGTGGAGGGCAGAGTGGCCTGGGGCAGGGCAGAGGGGGCTGGGGCAGGCACAGGACAGAGGGGCTGGGAGGGGAGAATGGGGGCAGGGCAGGGGCTGGGGCAGGCACGGGGCAGAGGGGCTGGGAGGGGAATGGGGGCAGGGCAGAGGAGCTGGGGCAGGCACGGGGCAGAGGGGCTGGGAGGGGGAATGGGGCAGGGCAGGGGAGAGTGGACTGGGGGCAGGGCAGGGGAGAGTGGGCTGGGGGCAGGCACGGGGCAGAGGGGAGAGTGGGCTGGCAGCTGGTGGAGGGCAGAGTGGGCTGGGGGCAGGGCAGAGGGGGCTGGGGGCAGGCACGGGGCTGGGGGCAGGCATGGGGCAGAGGGGGCTGGGAGGGGGCTGGGGGCAGGGCAGAGGGGACTGGGGCAGGGCAGGGGAGAGTGGGCTGGCGGCAGGGCAGAGGGGGCTGGGGCAGGCACGGGGCTGGGGGCTGGGAGGGCTGGGAGCAGGCATGGGGCAGAGGGGACTGGGGGCAGGGCAGGGGAGAGTGGGCTGGCGGCAGGGCAGAGGGGCTGGGGCAGGCACGGGGGCTGGGGGCAGGCACGGGGCAGAGAGGGGGCTGGCGGCAGGGCAGAGGGGCCTGGGGGGCAGACAAACCTGCAGCAGGGCAAGGACCCAGATGTGGCGGATCCGGACGCAGCGCAGGGACGACCGGGATACAAACACCCCGGCCTGGTAGAGCATCTGGTACCTGCACTGGAGGGGGAGGGTCAGTACTGGGGGGCCCAGGAGTCTCTCCCAGGGATCCTGGTGACCCCGATCCTCCCCACCCCACGGGACTCAACCCGGAGCCCAGGAACCCCCCTCCGTGGGCAGGGGTGTCCAGGCCCCTGGGGAGCTTGCGGCAGGATGGGGGGGTCCCGGGGGGGTCTCACCAGCGATATTGCTGAGCGTGCGTCAGAGCCGAGTCCCGGAAGTACAGCAGCTCAAACTGGGGGGAAACGGGGGGGGGGGGGTGTTAGTGATATAGATACGACCCACCCAACACACACCAGCAACCCTCCCCTCTGCCCTGGCCCCTTGCCCCCAGCACCCCTCGCCCAGCCAGGCACCTCGCCCTGCCCCTGGGACGAAGTGGGAATGTTCTTAATGTTTCCTCTGAATACTGTGCGGGTGCCTCAGTTTCCCCTTTGCATTTCCTAAGTCTCCAGTGCGCATCAATGGCCGACACTCTGTGTCCTGGCAACTAATGACCTGAGCCCTTCCCCCTGCCAGGGGATGCTAAAGGTGAACAAAGAGGTCAGGAGACCCCCTGGCCCGGGGAAGGAGCTGAGCAGAGGAGGGGCTGGAGGGGGTGTCAGTCTGGGGCTGGCTGGGGATGAGGAGTGAAGTGCAGACGGGGGGGTCTGGCTCACTGCCCCCCAGAATGGACCCGGCCGAGGGGTCCGGTTCTCTGTACCTACAAGCTCTGTGTTAGACCCTGTTCCTGTCATCGAATAAACCTCTGTGTCCCCGGCTGGCTGAGAGTCACGTCTGACTGCGCAGTGGGGGGGCAGGACCCTGTGGCCCCCCCAGGACCCCGCCTGGGCGGACTCGCTGGGGGAAGCGCACGGAGGGGCAGAGGAGGCTGAATGCTCCAAGGAGAGACCCAGGAGGTGAAGCCGTGGGAGCTTCTTGCCCTGCAGACAGGCTGCTCCGAGGGGGAGGAGGCTCCCCAGAGTCCTGCCTGGCTTGGTGGGGAGCAGCTCCAGAGCATCGCCCGGGGACCCTGTGACACACCCCAAGCCCCACATGTCAGCACACAACTCCCCACAGACCCCACTGCCAGCTCCCCTTGCCCCACAGCCTCCCAGTGTCCTGCCCAGCACCCCCAAAGCAACCCCATGTTTCACCCTGCACCCCATGGTCACCACTTTTACATGGGTATAATATATTTTGTACAAAGGATGCCTCGTAAGGTATCATTTGGAAACTCATAATATGCTGAACATCATTGTCCCGTTGAAACGTGTGCACCCACATTGTATGTGGTGCTGAGATCTTGCTCTAGGATTGATACCCGGAACGACAGCGTATTTCAGTAACCCCATTCAGACAAAGGTGCGTGGCACAAAAACTAGGTGTTAAAAGTCCATCACTACTGGGATGAAATGGGATTTTTCAGAGTCTTTCACATGATTAGTGTGTGTTTCCCCCAATGTGCGGCATTATTAATGGGAGGAGGGTGCTGTTTTGGCAGAAGAATCCAGAGATCCAGGTGGGGTCTGGGCCCAGATAATGGGCTGGCGATTAGCCCACCCTGGCCCTCTGCGGGAAGCCGGCTGGTTAGACCAAAGAGCGAGTTTGGAGGAGACCAGACTGAGGCGGGCCAGGGGGTGGGGGCGGCTGGACTGGGGAGCGGGGGGGGGACTCTGCAGGGGGCACTGGAGTCACTCAGACGGACTTTGCTGTGACGTGTCCATTCGTCCCAGGCCCCCCTCGGCGGTTCCCCCCAGCTGAGAGCACGGCACTCTGCAGAGGTGGGGGGCAGGACTCCCCTTGGGGGCACACGTTGGAAGGGGCCAGGGCCAGGCCCAGTTAATGCCCCCAGCTGAGAGCACGGCACTCTCCAGAGGTGGGGGGCAGGACTCCCCTTGGGGGCGCACGTTGGAAGGGGCCAGGGCCAGGCCCAGTTAATGCCCCCAGCTGAGCACGGCCTCTGCAGAGGTGGGGCAGGACTCCTTGGGGCGCACGTTGGAAGGGGCACGGCCCGGCCCCGTTAATGCCCCCAGCTGAGAGCACGGCACTCTGCAGAGGTGGGGGGCAGGACTCCCCTTGGGGGCGCACGTTGGAAGGGGCCAGGGCCAGGCCGAGTTAATGCCCCCAGCTGAGAGCACGGCACTCTCCAGAGGTGGGGGGCAGGACTCCCCTTGGGGGCGCACGTTGGAAGGGGCCAGGGCCAGGCCGAGTTAATGCCCCCAGCTGAGAGCACGGCACTCTGCAGAGGTGGGGGCAGGACTCCCTTGGGCGCACGCTGGAAGGGCCAGGGCCAGGCCGAGTTAATGCCCCAGCTGAGAGCACGGCACACTCCAGAGGTGGGGGGCAGGACTCCCCTTGGGGGCGCACGTTGGAAGGGGCCAGGGCCAGGCCGAGTTAATGCCCCCAGCTGAGAGCACGGCACTCTGCAGAGGTGGGGGGCAGGACTCCCCTTGGGGGCGCACGCTGGAAGGGGCCAGGGCCAGGCCGAGTTAATGCCCCCAGCTGAGAGCACGGCACTCTCCAGAGGTGGGGGGCAGGACTCCCCTTGGGGCGCACGTTGGAAGGGGCCAGGGCCAGGCCGAGTTAATGCCCCCAGCTGAGAGCACGGCACTCTCCAGAGGTGGGGGGCAGGACTCCCCTTGGGGGCGCACGTTGGAAGGGGCCAGGGCCAGGCCGAGTTAATGCCCCCAGCCTGCCCTGCCCTGCCCCGGGGGGACCCTTCAGGGCTGGCTAGGAAGGTCTGGGAATGAGCCGAGCTGGGCCATGCAGCCGCACTGGGAGCCGGAGCGGGAGCAGGAGCAGGGCAGGGGGTCGCTCAGGGCTTGGGATGGCAGCAAACAAGGCCTGTCTAGCGCTGGAGCTGGGAGTCAAGGCGCAAAGCAGGAGGATGGACATTTCGCAGGACACTGGAGCGCAGGAGTGTGCCTGGCCGGGGGGCCCTTTGCCGGCTGTGCTGCCCTGGGGCTGAGCTGCTCCTGGATCAATCCCCTGGGCGAATGGCCAGGCCGGCTGGGAGCAGGAGAGTGAGGCCGATTGTTCCCTCAGCCCCAAAGGCGGCTGGAAATGTATAAACCCTGGGCCACGATCCTGCTTCATCTCCGAGCTGCTCTGGGTTCCGCGAGGGGGAAACCTTCAGCCACAAGGCCTGAGACCCCCAGTCACTGGCTGGAGCCCCCTGAACACGGACACGGGGCTGGGACCTCGGGAGTGTTTCTAAAAGGACTTTGGGTAACTACAAGCTGCTCTCTGCTGTGTCTGGGCCTCAGGAACTGAATTCACGTCTGGCTGTAGATTGAGCTTTGAACCAACTCGCTCCCTTTTCTCTCCTGATACATTTTAGCTGAGTTAATAGGAACTGGCTGTAGCGGGTATTTGGGGTCAGTTATCACTGGAGCTGGGCGTGCGGCTGATCCTCTGGGGCTGGACGAACCTTTTCTTTCTATGGTGAGAGCAGATTTCAGGAACCAGCAGCATCTCTGCCGTGTGCGTCTGGCCGGAGGCCTGGGCTGGGCACGGGACGGGAGCTGCGGGGTTTGGATTCGGAGGAACCAGGGAGGTAACAGAGGCTGTTTGGGGCTGGCTGGTAAATCTCAGTGTTGGAAGATCCACCAGCGTCTGGGGTTTGTCTGGCCTGGTCTGTTTGCAGCTCACCCTGACTGCGTGACCCCAGCTGGCTCCCCTGGGCAGCACCGTCACAGGGGGGCAGGGCTCCCCCCGGGGGCGCACGTCTCCCCCCAGCGTTGGGGCCGAGGGGACTCGCTGCGGGAGGCAGGGGGGCTGTAGGCTCCAAGGTGCTGGGAAAGGCCAGGGGTTACCCCAGCGAGGGAGTGACACTGAAGGGGACCCCCCAGGGCCCGTTACAGAACCTCAGAGAGCCCCAGCCCCAGGACCCTGCCCCAGCGCAGACCCCCCAGCACAGACCCCCCAGGGCAGGCCAGGGAGGGGCACAGGGATCCCCCAGAACCTCAGAGAGCCCCAGCACCCGGGGCAGAGCGTCGGGGGGGCAAGGACGTGACGCCCACGGGCGACTGAACGGAGCCAGAGGCCGGGTGCTGGAGGTTGCACGGCTCGGCGAGGGGTGCAGGGACCCCTAAGATCCTCAGAGAGCCCCGGCCCCGGGACCCTGCCCCAGAGGCCAGGTGCTGGGGGTCGCACGGCTCGGCGAGAGGTGCAGGGGCCCCCCAGAACCTCAGAGAGCCCCGGCCCCGGGACCCTGCCCCAGAGGCCAGGTGCTGGGGGTCGCACGGCTTGGCGGGCCAGGGAGGGGCGCAGGGACCCCCCAGAACCTCAGAGGGCCCCGGCCCCTGCCCCCTGCCCCAGCACAGAGCCCCCCAGGGCAGAGGCTCGGCAGGCCGGGGAGGGGCGCAGGGACCCCCCAGAACCTCAGAGGGCCCCGGGACCCTGCCCCAGCACAGACCCCCCCAGGGCAGAGGCTCGGCAGGCCGGGGAGGGGCGCAGGGGCCCCCCAGAACCTCAGAGAGCCCCGGCCCCCTGCCCCAGCACAGACCCCCCCCAGGGCAGAGGCTCGGCAGGCCGGGGAGGGGCGCAGGGACCCCCCGCACTCACCAGGCCCTGGTTGATGAAATACTCCGCGAAGTAGACGAGCGCCAGGGGCAGCAGGTATTTCAGGAGACCCTGCAGGGAGAGGAGGTGAGAGGCAGGACGGGGGGCTCCCCCATTCCCCACCCCGGTCGCTGGGAGAGCTGCGAGGGCCCCGCCCGGATGCCTGGGTCCCATTCCCCGCCCCCGTGTCTGGGAGAGCTACGGGGGGCCCCGCCCGGACACCTGGGTCCCATTCCCCGCCCCGGTCGCTGGGAGAGCTACGGGGGGCCGCGCCCGGACGCCTGGGTCCCATTCCCCGCCCCCGTGTCTGGGAGAGCTACGGGGGGCCCCGCCCGGACACCTGGGTCCCATTCCCCGCCCCCGTGTCTGGGAGAGCTACGGGGGGCCCCGCCCGGACACCTGGATCCCATTCCCCACCCCGGTCGCTGGGAGAGCTACGGGGGGCCGCGCCCGGACGCCTGGGTCCCATTCCCCACCCTGGTCGCTGGGAGAGCTGCGAGGG
This sequence comes from Mauremys reevesii, assembly GCF_016161935.1. Taxonomy (NCBI): domain Eukaryota; kingdom Metazoa; phylum Chordata; order Testudines; family Geoemydidae; genus Mauremys; species Mauremys reevesii. Next base: position 150,806,039 of record NC_052626.1, on the reverse strand, counting down.
CCCCGCCCGGATGCCTGGGTCCCATTCCCCGCCCCGGTCGCTGGGAGAGCTACGGGGGGCCCTGCCCGGACACCTGGGTCCCATTCCCCACCCCGGTCGTTGGGAGAGCTGCGAGGGCCCCGCCCGGATGCCTGGGTCCCATTCCCCGCCCCGGTCGCTGGGAGAGCTACGGGGGGCCCTGCCCGGACACCTGGGTCCCATTCCCCACCCCGGTCGCTGGGAGAGCTATGGGGGGCCACACCCGGACGCCTGGGTCCCATTCCCCACCCCGGTCGCTGGGAGAGCTGCAGGGGGCCCCACCCGGACGCCTGGGTCCCATTCCCCGCCCCAGTGTCTGGGAGAGCGGCAGGGTCCCCACCCGGATGCCTGGGTCCCATTCCCCACTCAGAATAAAGCAGCCGCTGCTTCCTTCAGTCCGGTTCTCCCAGTTCCACATCTCCCCCCACCAGACCAGTGGAGAGAGACCAAGCGCCAGGACGCCTGGGTTCCGGGACTGCCCCCACCCCCCTCCCCCATCCTACCTTCACAATTCGCCCCTTGGCCTGCAGCGTCAGCTCTGCGCCCCCGCCACCTAGGGGGGACAGACGTCAGCTGGGCCCACGGCCCCCTCCACTGTCTCCCCCCAGCCCCCCCACTGCTCCCCACACAGTCCAAGCCCCCTGTGCCCCCACCCACCCACTGACCCCTCTCCCTTACCCTGCTTGGCCGGGGCCCCCGCCAGGAGGGGCTGGCGGGCGGTGGGCAGGGGGTCGTGCAGCACAGCGGAGTCACCCCAGCGCCACTGCGGCACCGCGGGGGGGGGCACCAGCAGCAAGTAATAGCTGGGGGCACACAAAGGGGGGTAAGATACCGGGGGCGCTCCCAAAGCCTCCCGGCCCCTCCTCCTCCCGCCCACGGCCCCTCACCTGAGCAGCATGGCCAGAGGCAGGCTCAGCATGAGCAGCAGCGTGTGACGGGGGCTGAGGCCGGCCTGGGTCAGCCCCAGGTACGACAGCGCCCCCAGCAGGCCGGCGCCCCCCGTGCCCGACGACCACCACGACACCACCTCGCTGGGGGGAGAAACGCGGGGTGAGAGCCCAGCCCCTCGCTTGCGCCCTGCCCCGCGCATCCCCCCGGCCCCTCGCATCCCCCCAGCTCCCCCGGCCCCCCGTGCCCCCGGTGTCCCCCGGCTCCCACGCCCCTGCACCCCCCCGTGCCCGACGCCCAGCTCGACACCACCTCGCTGGGGGGAGAAACGCGGGGTGAGCGCCCAGCCCCTCGCAGCCCCCGGCCCCCCGCATCCCCGGCTCCCGTGCCCCCAGTGCCCCCGGCTCCACGCCCCTGCACCCCCCCATGCCCGACGCCCAGCTCGACACCATCTCCCTGGGGGGGGAAACGCGGGGTGAGAGCCCAGCCCCTCGCAGAGCCCCCTGTGCCTCCCCCGTGCCCCCCCGGCTCCCGGTACCTGGGGTAGAAAGCCGTGAGCGCCAGGAAGCTGATCTCCCCCAGCCCCGACGAGACGCTGGCCAGGACCACCCCTGGGGGGGACACAGAGCACTTACCCACAATGCACCTGTCTGTCCACCCCTGCAGCACTTACCCACAATGCACCTGTCTGTACCCCTCACAGCGCTTACCCACAATGCACCTGTCTGTCCACCCCTGCAGCACAGAGCTTACCCACAATGCACCTGTCTGTACCCCTCACAGCACTTACCCACAATGCACCTGCCCGTCCTCCCCCGCAGCACAGCCCTTACCCACAATGCACCTGTCTGTCCACCCCTGCAGCACAGAGCTTACGCACAATGCACCTGTCTGTACCCCTCACAGCACTTACCCACAATGCACCTGTCTGTACCCCTCACAGCGCTTACCCACAATGCACCTGCCCGTCCTCCCCCGCAGCACAGCCCTTACCCACAATGCACCTGTCTGTCCACCCCTGCAGCACAGAGCTTACCCACAATGCACCTGTCTGTACCCCTCACAGCGCTTACCCACAATGCACCTGCCCGTCCTCCCCCGCAGCACAGCCCTTACCCACAATGCACCTGTCTGTCCACCCCTGCAGCACAGAGCTTACCCACAATGCACCTGTCTGTACCCCTCACAGCGCTTACCCACAATGCACCTGTCTGTCCACCCCTGCAGCACAGAGCTTACCCACAATGCACCTGTCTGTACCCCTCACAGCGCTTACCCACAATGCACCTGTCTGTACCCCTCACAGCGCTTACCCACAATGCACCTGTCTGTACCCCTCACAGCGCTTACCCACAATGCACCTGTCTGTACCCCTCACAGCACTTACCCACAATGCACCTGTCTGTACCCCTCACAGCACTTACCCACAATGCACCTGTCTGTACCCCTCACAGCGCTTACCCACAATGCACCTGCCCGTCCTCCCCCGCAGCACAGCCCTTACCCACAATGCACCTGCCCGGCCTCCCCCGCAGCACAGCCCTTACCCACAATGCACCTGCCCGGCCTCCCCCGCAGCACAGCCCTTACCCACAATGCACCTGTCCGGCCTCCCCCGCAGCACAGCGCTTACCCACAATGCACCTGTCCCTTGCCCTAAGGCTCAGTTCTTGCCCACAATGCCCTGTGCCCCCGGTACCCAGCCCCCCACGGCACTTACCCACGATGCTCGTGCCCACGGTGGTGGAGAAGGCGACCAGCAGGAAACTGCCCCAGGCACAAAGGATGCAGAGTCCCACCCGCGGGCTGGGGGAGAGACGGGGTCAGCACGGGTCACCCATAGCCCCTCATGGCCCCCCACCAGCCACCCGCGGGCTGGGGGAGAGACAGGCCGCACGGGTCACCCATAGCCCCTCATGGCCCCCCACAGCCACCCGCGGGCTGGGGGAGAGACGGGGTCAGCACGGGTCACCCATAGCCCCTCATGGCCCCCCACCAGCCCCCCACAGCCACCCGCGGGCTGGGGGAGAGACGGGGTCAGCACGGGTCACCCATAGCCCCTCATGGCCCCCCACAGCCACCCGCGGGCTGGGGGAGAGACGGGGTCAGCACGGGTCACCCATAGCCCCTCATGGCCCCCCACCAGCCCCCGCGGGCTGGGGAGACGGGTCAGCACGGGTCACCATAGCCCCTCATGGCCCCCACAGCCACCCGCGGGCTGGGAGAGGCAGGTCAGCACGGGTCACCCATAGCCCCTCATTGCCCCCCACCAGCCACCCGCGGGCTGGGGGAGAGACGGGGTCAGCACGGGTCACCCATAGCCCCTCATGGCCCCCCACCAGCCCCCCACAGCCACCCGCGGGCTGGGGGAGAGACGGGGTCAGCACGGGTCACCCATAGCCCCTCATGGCCCCCCACAGCCACCCGCGGGCTGGGGGAGAGACGGGGTCAGCACGGGTCACCCATAGCCCCTCATGGCCCCCCACCAGCCACCCGCGGGCTGGGGGAGAGACGGGGTCAGCACGGGTCACCCATAGCCCCTCATGGCCCCCCACAGCCACCCGCGGGCTGGGGGAGAGACGGGGTCAGCACGGGTCACCCATAGCCCCTCATGGCCCCCCACCAGCCACCCGCGGGCTGGGGGAGAGACGGGGTCAGCACGGGTCACCCATAGCCCCTCATGGCCCCCCACCAGCCACCTGCGGGCTGGGGGAGAGACGGGGTCAGCACGGGTCACCCATAGCCCCTCATGGCCCCCCACAGCCACCCGCGGGCTGGGGGAGAGACGGGGTCAGCACGGGTCACCCATAGCCCCTCATGGCCCCCCACCAGCCACCCGCGGGCTGGGGGAGAGACGGGGTCAGCACGGGTCACCCATAGCCCCTCATGGCCCCCCACCAGCCCCCCACAGCCACCCGCGGGCTGGGGGAGAGCCGGGTCAGCACGGGTCACCCATAGCCCCTCAGGGCCCCCCCCAGCCACCCGCGGGCTGGGGGAGAGACGGGGTCAGCACGGGTCACCCATAGCCCCTCATGGCCCCCCACAGCCACCCGCGGGCTGGGGAGAGCAGGTCAGCACGGGTCACCCATAGCCCCTCATGGCCCCCACAGCCACCCGCGGGCTGGGAGAGGCGGGTCAGCACGGGTCACCCATAGCCCCTCATGGCCCCCCACAGCCACCCGCGGGCTGGGGGAGAGACGGGGTCAGCACGGGTCACCCATAGCCCCTCATGGCCCCCCACAGTCCCCCCACAGCCACCCGCGCTCAGGGAGAGACGGGGTCAGCACGGGTCACCCATAGCCCCTCATGGCCCCCCACCAGCCCCCCACGGCCACCCGCGCTCAGGGAGAGACGGGGTCAGCATGGGTCACCCACAGCCCCCCCGGGCTGGGGGCGACAGGAGGGTCCACGTGGGGAACCAGCCCCCCCCCCCCACACAGACACTCACCCATAGGGCACGCGGTGGATGTAGAAGGGGGCGCTGAATTTGATGAGCAGGGTGGGCAGGATGTCAGCCAAGAGCACAGCCTGGGGGGGGGGACAATTATGGAGGGGAGGTTGGAGACAAGGCCAGCCCCGCCCCCTCCCCAGGCCCCACCCCACAGCACTTACCCCGGTGGAGATGGGGTTGCAGTCATAGCGGGACGTGTTGGACGAGTTCCTGCTGGGGGGTGTCGCCGGGGGAGTCTGGGGGCAGGAGACATGGTTACAGGGGCAGACGCTGCAGATCCACACACCCCCCCCCGCGCGCACGGTGACCCGGGAGTCCGGCCCTGCACCCCTCTTCCTGGGACTCCCAGTGACTCTCAGCCAGCCAGTAACACAGAAGCTTTATTGGACACAGGAAGGCAGGATACAGCAGAGCTTGTGGGCACAGCCAGGACCCCTCAGTCTGGTCCTTCTGGGGGTGCAGGGAGCTTAGATCCCAGCTTGGGATTCCCTGCACTGCACCCCCCAGCCCCAAACCAAAACTGACCCAACCCTCTCCACTCGCTCCCTCCCCCTGCCTGGCTCAGGTTACAGGCTCAGGTCCTGTCCCTCACCTAAAATCCTCCCCGGCTTTCCCATCCCCCACACAGACAGCCCCTGCTCCATCACACCTCTCCCCCCTCCGAGACTGAACTGAGCGGGGTCACTCTGCCCAGTGACCCGGGGAAGTTCGGGGCCCCCTCTCCGGGACAGCACGTCCGCTATCATATTGGCACTTCCCTTCACATGGACCACGTCCATGTCATAGTCCTGCAGGAGCAGGCTCCACCTCAGGAGCTTGGCGTTGGCTCCTTTCATCTGGTGCAGCCAGGTCAGGGGAGAGTGGTCGGTGCACACGGTGAAGTGGCGCCCAAAGAGATAGGGCTCCAGTTTCTTCAGGGCCCACCCCATGGCCAGGCATTCCTTCTCGATGGCCGCGTAGCTCTGCTCCCGGGGTAGCAACTTCTTGCTCAGGTACACGATGGGGTGTCTCTCCCCCTTTTCATCCTCCTGCATCAACACCGCCCCCAGGCCCGTGTCTGAGGCGTCGGTGAACACCATAAAGGGCTTGTCAAAGTTTGGGTTTGCCAGAACTGGGCCTTTGAGCAGAGCCTCCTTCAGCACCTGGAGAGCCTGCTGGCACCGCTCGGTCCAGACCACCTTGTCTGGCTTCCCCTTCTTGCATAGCCCGGTGATGGGGGCGGCTATGGCGCTAAAGTGGGGCACGAACCTCCGATAGTACCCCGCCATCCCGATAAAAGCCTGGACCTGCTTTTTGGTCTGGGGAGTGGGCCAGTCTCTGATCACCTCCACCTTGGCTGGTTCCGGCTTTAGGCAGCCGCTCCCCACCCGATGGCCCAGGTAATATACTTCAGCCATCCCCACCTTGCACATCCCCACCTTGCACTTCTCAGCCTTTACGGTCAGTCCAGCCTCCCGGAGTCGGTCCAGCACTCGTCTAACCTGGGACACATGGTCCTCCCAGGTCAGGCTGAAGACGCAGATGTTGTCAATATACGCCACAGCAAAACTCTCCATCCCCCTCAGTAGCTGATCCACCAGGCGCTGGAAGGTGGCCGGCACTCCCTTGAGGCCGAAGGGCAGGGTCCCAGGGGGATGCTAAAGGCCGATTTCAGCCTAGCATCTGCCTCCAGCGGCACTTGCCAGTAGCCCTTGGTAAGATCCATGGTGGTGAGGTACCGAGCGCCTCCCAGCTTGTCTAGGAGCTCGTCAGGCCTGGGCATGGGGTAGGCATCGGATACAGTGATGGCATTGAGCTTTCGATAGTCCACACAGAACCGGATCGACCCTCCTTCTTGGGGACCAGCGCCACTGGGGAGGCCCAGGGGCTGGCGGACGGCTGGATCACCCCCAAGGCCAGCATGTCCCTGACCTCTCTTTCTAGGTCCTGGGCAGTTTTCCCGGTGACCCGAAAAGGGGAGCATCTTATAGGGGGATGTGACCCGGTCTCCACCCGGTGGACAGTCAAATTAGTGCGTCCAGGCTGGTTGGAAAACAACTGTCGGTACAGATGCAGCACCCCTCTGATCTCAGCATGCTGAGCCGGGGTCAGCTGATCTGAGAGGGGAATCGCCTCCAGGGGGGAACCAGCCTTTGTCCCTGGGAATAAATCCACTAAAGGGTCATCCCCCGGCTCCTCCCAGTGCCCACACACGGCCAACACCATATTCCCTCGGTCATAATATGGCTTCATCATATTCACATGGTACACCCGGCAGTGGTGCGCCCGGTTCGACAGCTCCACCACATAGTTTACCTCATTTAGTTGCTTGACAACCTTGAAGGGCCCTTCCCAGGCGGCCTGGAGTTTGTTTTTCCTCACGGGGATGAGAACCATCACTTGGTCCCCGGTGGCGAAGGCGCGGGCCCGCGCCGTGCGGTCGTACCAGACCTTCTGCTTCCTCTGGGCTCGGGCCAGATTCTCCCTGGCCAGGCCCATGAGCTCGGTAAGTCTTTCCCGGAAGGTCAGGACATACTCCACCACCGACTCTCCATCGGGAGCGGCCTTCCCCTCCCATTCGTCTCTCAGCAGGTCCAGGGGCCCCCTTACCCGCCTTCCATATAACAGTTCGAAAGGCGAAAACCCAGTAGACTCCTGGGGTACCTCCCGGTACGCAAACAGCAGGTGAGGTAAGTACTTGTCCCAGTCCTGTGGGTGCTGGAGCATGAATGTTTTTAGCATCATCTTTAGCGTCCCGTTGAACCTCTCCACCAGCCCGTTGGTCTGGGGGTGATACGCTGAGGCCCAGCTGGGTCGGACCCCACATTTCTCCCACAGGGACTGGAGTAGCTTCGACATGAAGTTGGACCCCTGGTCCGTTAAGACTTCCTGGGGGAACCCCACCCGGCTGAAAATGGTCAGCAGCGCATCCGCCACGGTGTCTGCTTCGGTAGAGGACAAGGCCACCGCCTCGGGGTATCAAGTGGCGAAATCTACCACCACCAGGATGTATTTCTTCCCTGACCGGGTCTCCTTGCTGAGAGGTCCCACCATGTCCATGGCCACCTTCTGGAAAGGCTCCTCTATGATGGGCAAAGGCCTCAGAGCTGCTTTCCCCTTGTCCCGGGCCTTCCCCACCCGCTGGCAGGGGTCACAGGATTGGCAGTGCTGCCGGACATGGGTAAAGACCCCAGGCCAGTAAAAGTTCTGTAGCAGCCTCTGCCTGGTGCGCCGGATTCCCTGGTGCCCTGCGAGGGGGATGTCATGGGCCAGGCACAGGAGCTTGTGGCGAAACTTCTGGGGAACCACCAGCTGCCTCCTAATCCCCCATGACTCCACCTCCCCGGGGGGAGCCCATTCTCGGTACAGGAACCCCTTCTCCCACAGGAACCTCTCCTTGCAACCTCTCCTCATGGTCTGTGCTGCATTGAGGTCAGCCCGGTCCCTGGGCTTCTGCAAGGAGGGATCCTTCTGCACCTCGGCCTGGAACTCAGCAGCTGGGGCAGGGATGGGGCCCTGCTCTCTCTCACCGGCTGGGTCTGAGGCCGCAGCCTCTCTGAGCCCTGTCCCTGGGCGTTCCCTCCCCACCAGGTCAGGGTCCGGTGCCTCGGGCAGAGTACCTTCCCCGTTGTCGGAGCGCAGGGCACCCGGGGCGTTGCTTGGCCAGTCATTGAGGTCCCCCCCCATTAACACCTCCATGGGCAAAACTGAGAGAGCTGGAGGATCATGAGAAACAGAGGGAACATGAGGACAGACAAAGAGAACATGACCGGGAGGAGAGAGACCGACAGCGTCATCGTGAGCTGGCCCTGGCGAGGCAGGGGGGCAGCAGGCCCCCGGCTGCGGTGAGTGAGGGGGGGCCCAGGACTGCGCGGAGCTTTGATAAGTCCATCCTGGCCCCGCGCAAGGAGCGGGAGGACATGGGTGACTTCCTGGGTGCCTTTGAGACGGCCTGCGAGCTGCACCAGGTGGATCCTGCGGACAGGCTCCGGGTTCTCACCCCCTCACTGGACCCCAAAGCCGTGGCATTGTACAGCCAGCTGGGAGAGGAGGAGAAAGGGAACTACGACCCATTCTGCGCGAGTTTGGGCTGACCCCTGAGATGTGCCGGGAGAGGTTCCAGAGTCAGGATAAAACCCCTGAGGTCTCCTATCTGCAACTGGCCGTCCGCATGGAGGGATACGCCAGCAAGTGGGCCGATGGGGCCCAGACGCCGGGGATGTGATTAAACTGCTGGTGCTGGAGCAGCTGTATGAGCGGTGCCCACCCGATCTGAGGCTGTCCCCACTGCTGAGCTCTCCTTTGCACGGCTGTTTGCACAAGGATCCGCTCACCAGCGCTCGTAGGTGTTCGGCAAGGGGGTGTCTCTGTGCTATCTACCCCGCCCCCGCCCCGCCGCCAGCTTGGACCCACCTGGGTGGTCCCGTTGATGTCCAGTGCCCCCTGGTGGCTCAGGATGTCATGGGCCGCGCTCAGCATCACCACGTAGGCAAAGTTATTGCAGAGGCCGAGCAGCCTGCGGGGGAAGGGGAGGGGAGGGGAGGGGAGGGGGTTAGAAGAGGGCAGAGGCCCCCAGGGGAGCGTGGAGGGGCTGAGGGTGGCCCGGGCAGGCCAGGGGCGGCGGCGTGGAGAGGGCGTGAGGTGTGGAGCGTGCTCATGCCAGGTGGCGAGCATGCCCGGGAGGGGGGGCGCGTGCACCTGGCAGTGAGTGTGCAACGCACGGCGGGGGTAGAGATGTCCACTGGAGCAAGCGGGCCATGGGCATCCAGCGTGAGAGGCGGGCAGGGCGGTGAGGAAAGGCCCCGGGACAGGGACGGGCCAAGGGAATGTGCGTGCGAGGGCCCTCGTGCAAGGCCACTCACCAGAAACCGGCTAAGTTCCTCCAGCAGGTGGCGCTGGCAGGAGGTGGCGCTGGTGGCTCCTCATCTGCAGAGGGAGAGGGGGAGCGTCAAGGGGGCAGAACTGGGGCTTGTGGGGGGGTTGTGACGAAGTGGGCCTGGTCCACTGGGGGCTGGGGACAGATCCTCAGTATCTAGCAGCAAGAGGCCATGCAGCAAATGCCTGACACTGTCTCCTAGCAACGGATGGCCGGGCCCCTCCCTGCAAAGGTGCCTCTCTAGGTGTTGGAGCCAAAGGGGTCAGGTGACCTCCTGGCCCGGGAGAGAAGCTGAGCAGAGAGGAGGGGCTGGAGGGGGTTGGGCAGACGGGACTTGGCTGGGGAAGCGAGGGGAGGCAGGGAGAGAGGGCTCTGATCCCCGATGGGGGGGGGGGCTGTGAGGCCCCCAAGAGGGACCTAACGGGGGGATCCTGTTATCTGTGCCTGCAAGACCTGTGCTGGCCTGTGTTCCTGTCGGCTAAATAAACCTTCTGCTTTCCTGGCTGGCTGAGAATCGCAGGGAGCCTGGGGGTGCAGGGCCTGACTCCCCCACACTCTGTGACAGGGGTGACAAAGTGCAATTTTCCCCTTGTTTTGTTGTAAGTGAGCCTTAATGTTCTGCGTGACTCCTGTGCGTGCCTCAGTTTCCCCTCTGTTACACTGCTGTGTCTCGGGGGTGGGGCAGGGGTGTTGGTGCGGCAGTGACGCGAGGGCCGGCTGCCGATGGCCGACACACACTCTGTGGCCTGGCGGGGAAGCTGCGGGTCAGGGGCCGTCTGAGGTGGCCCAGTGTCACGGAGTGTGGGGGAGTCGGGGCCCTGCACCCCCCTTCCTGCGATTCCCCGGGACTCTCAGCCAGCCAGGAAAGCAGAAGGTTTATTCAGACGCCAGGAACACAGTCCCAGGCAGGACTTGCAGGCACAGACAACAGGATCCTCCCCAGTTAGGCCCATCTTGGGGTCCCAGGACCCCACAGCCCCCTTGGGGGGTCAGAGCCCTGTCTGTGCTTCCCTCCATTCCCCAGCCAGCTCCTGAAACTCCTCTCACTCCCCAGCGTCTCCTCCCCCAGCCTTTGTTCAGCTCCCCCGGCGGAGGGGTCACCTGGCCTCTCCCCCCTCCTGGGGTCTCAGGTTACCTGCCCAGGTCCCCTCCCTCTGGCCAGTCTCCCCTCCCCCAATGCTGCTCGTCCTCCCAGGCCAACACCCCCAGCACTCACAGCCCCCAGTAGGAACAGGCCCAGCTCCTCAGCCCAGGAAAGAGCCAAAGGGGGGGGGAGGCAGGACAGGGGCGTGTCGGAGGCGCTGGGGGGAGTCCAGGGCACCAGGCTCGGGGTCCCCCCGAGATGGGCTTGGCTGAAAGTCCCGGATGTCTGTGCTAACGACCCGCCCGGGTCCCACGCCGGCTGGGGGTCCCGGCTGGCTGCGGAGTGGGGGGCCCCAGGGGCCCGGCCAGGGGCCCTCGCTGCGGGGAGCTCACGGGGTGATCGGGGGCCTGGACGCGCCGAGGTCGCACCCAGGAGACCCCTGCCCTGGACAGCGAGTCCTGCGGGGAGTCGCACTGCCCCCGAGTCCTGGCTGGGACCCCGGGACGCCCCCCTCCCCCCTGCCCAGCACCGGGGCTGGGACCCCTCCCCCTGCCCGGGGACCCCGGCTGGGACCCCGGGACGCCCCCCTCCTCCGCACCGGGGCTGGGACTCCCAGGAGGTGGCAGACCCGGGGTCTGGGATCGCGGGGGAACCCGGGGTTCAGGGGACCTGGGTCGGGGGCTCGCGGAGGTGGACCAGGGGGCTCATGGGGGGACCTGGGTTCGGGGACCTGGGTCGTGGGGCCTGGAGGGGACGCGGGGGCTCGCAGGGGACCTGGGTCAGGGGCCTGCGGGGGACCCGGGGTTCTGGGGCTCATGGGGACCTGGGTTCGGGGGCTCGGGGACCAGGGGTCTGGGGCTCGGGGGACCTGGGTCTGGGGCCTGCGGGGGACCAGGGGTCAGGGGGCTCGCGGGGACCCGGGGTCTGGGGCTCGGGGGACTCACCCTCCGAGTCGGACAGACGCTGCCAACCCTCCGGCTCCATGGCGGCGGCGGCGGCGGGGGGGGGTCCCGGCTCGGGGCCGCCCGATACACCAGCGATGGGGTGAGCCGGGGGGCGACGCCTTCCCCCCAGGCAGCCTGACGCCCCCGCCCGGAGCCGGCTCACGGGACGCCCGGGCAGCCACGTGACCGCACTTCCCGTTTCCCCGGTGTCCCACTCTGACCCGCCCCTCCCCCTTTGGGGCCGCCCCCTCGCCCCGGCTCTAGGGGTGGGGCTGGAGGGATGGGGGGAGCGCAAACTGGGGTTTGCCAGGAGTCAAGATGGCCGCCCGGTGACTTCGCCGAGACCTGAACGGCCGGGATTGCCAGGACCCATCATGGCGGCCCGCCAGCGTCACCCCCAGCGTGTGCACGGCCGGGATTGCCAGGACCCATCATGGCGGCCCGCCAGCGTCACCCCTAGCGTGTGCACGGCCGGGATTGCCAGGACCCATCATGGCGGCCCGCCAGCGTCACCTCCAGCGTGTGCACGGCCGGGATTGCCAGGACCCATCATGGCGGCCCGCCAGCGTCACCCCCAGCGTGTGCACGGCCGAGATTGCCAGGACCCATCATGGCGGCCTGCCAGCGTCACTCCGCTTCGCGTGAACGGCCGGGATTGCCAGGACCCATCATGGCGGCCCGCCAGCGTCACCCCCAGCGTGTGCACGGCCGGGATTGCCAGTAGCGGCAGTGGCTCCCCTCCCCCCACACGCGGCCAGCAGTTGCCATGACTACCGTACAGCCCAGTAGCGGGGGGGAGGGGCGGGCCGTACAGCCCAGTACGGACCAGGCGGCCCTAGAGGCAGGGCCGGCTTTAGGCCGATTCGCCCGATTCCTGGGAATCGGGCCCCGCGCCTTTGGCGCCTTTTTAATTTTTTTTTTTACTTACTCCGGCTGCCGTCTCCCTGCTCCGGGTCTTCTGTGGCCCCGCTCCCCTGACCAAAGCGCAGGCGGGAGTGCGGCTGCCCCACGGCCCCGCGGCCCCACAGCCCCGGCTGGAGCTCCGGCCGGAGTGCGGCTGCCCACGGCCCCACGGCCCCACGGCCCCGGCTGGAGCTCCGGCCGCAGTGCGGCTGCCCCACGGCCCCGCGGCCCCGGCTGGAGCTCCGGCCGCAGTGCGGCAAGCCCTACCCTGCAGCCCCGCTCTCCCAGTTGGTGCCCTGGGGTAGCAGGGGGCTCCGGGGGCTATTTAAAGGGCTGGGGCTCCAGCTGCCTCTGCCACCCCAGGCCTTTAAATAGCCGCCAGAGCCCTGACACCCCCATGCATTCATCAGGGCTCCCGTGGCTATTTAAAAGGTCTGAGGCGGGGTAGAAGCAGGGGAGCCCCGGGCCCTTTAAATAGCCCCCAGAGCCCTGGGATAGAGGGGGTCTTGGGGGCTATTTAAAGGGCCAGGGCTCCAGCTGCCTCTGCTGCAGCCAGCCTGCACCCTGTGCCCACAGCCAGCCCCTGCCAAACCCCCTGCCCTGTCTCCAGCCAACCCCTGCCACACACCCCTGTGGCCCTGCCCAAAGCCAGCCAGCCCTACCCCCCCCCCGCCCGCACCCAGCCCTGCACCCCCTGCCCTGTCTCCAGCCAACCCCTGCCACACACCCCTGTGGCCCTGCCCAAAGCCGGCCAGCCCTTCACACACCCCTGCCCGCACCCAGCCCTGCACCCCCTGCCCTGTCTCCAGCCAACCCCTGCTGCACCCCCCTGCCTGAAGCCAGCCAGTCCCACACTCCTCTGTCTCCAGCCCTGCCAACCCCTGCTGCACTCCCCCGCGGCCCTGCCTGAAGCCAGCCCGCCCACCCCACACCCCCGTCTCCAGCCAGCCCCACACCCCTTGCCTTGCCTGCAGCCAGACCCTGCCTCCAGTCAGCCCCTGCCCTGCCTCCAGCCAGCCCCATGTCCACTGCTGCCCTGCAGTTCCCAGGGCACTAACCCTGCCCAGCTGCTTCAGTGAGGGGGGCAGGGAGCAGCTGGGACCCCACATGTGCACCCCCCCAGGGCTGGGCGGTGACCCACCGTGTGAAAGGGCCGTCGTTAATAACCAGGCAGCAGCACATATGAGTCGATGCACATAAGAGAGCATTGTATGATTTATAGCTATGGACAGCAAGCAAGACAAGGAAGACATGAAAGGGCTTTTTTTTTTTTAGTCATCCCTGCCAGGGCCCCGCCAAAAATGTTCGAATTGGGCCCCACACTTCCTAAAGCCGGCCCTGCCCAGAGGGACCCGTCACACCCAGCCCGGCCCAGTCGGAACCAGTATAAACCAGTCGGGCCCAGCCAAGCCCAGTAGCTCCGCTGGCCCCACAATCCCAGCAAGGGCCCAGCCGGGGCAGAGCCTGCGGGAGGGAGGCCCTGAGCTGCAGCGTTGGGCTGGGACCCTGGGTTGGTGGGAGGGGACCCCAGGTTAGGGGGGCTGGGGGGAGGGGAAGCTGGGTTGGGGGAGCTGGGGGAGGGGACTCTGGGGTTTGGGGGTGGGGATGCTGAATTAGGGGCTGGGGGAGGGGATGCTAGGTTGGGGGAGAGGTGCAGGGGGCTGGGGAGGGAAGCTGGGTTGGGGAGCTGGGGGAGGGACTCTGGGGTTTGGGGGTGGGGATGCTGAATTAGGGGCTGGGGAGGGGATGCTAGGTTGGGGGAGAGGTGCAGGGGGCTGGGGAGGAAGCTGGGTTGGGGGAGCTGGGGGAGGTGACGCCAGGTTAGGAGGACTGGGGAGGGGACACTGGGGGAGGGGGCTCTTGTTTTCATCTTGTCCCTTGTCCGGGCCACAAACCCACTGTTTCCTCTACCTCCGGCCCCCCCCCGCTTTTGCAACCGGGCCTGAGTCCCTGCTGGGGGGCAGGGTGCGGGGGTGGGGGGCAGCGAGCCCAGGGGGGCGCAGGGAGCCAGTAGTGTGGGGTGTGCAAGGGATTTGGGGAGCGCAGGAGCCGGGAGGCCTGGGGCACAGGGAGCCGGGGATGCCGGAAGGGGGTAGGGAACTGGGGAGGGGGCAGGGAGATGGGAGGGTTTAGGGGTGGGGGCATAGAGGGGCAGGGTGTGCAGGGAACTGGGGAGGTGGGGGCACAGGAGCCGGGGGCCCGGAGAGGCGGGGGCAGGGGCAGGGGCGAGGGGCGGGTGTGCAGGGAACTGGGAGGTGGGGCACAGGGAGGGGCCCGCAGAGGCGGGGGCAGGGGGCAGGGGCGTGGGGCGGGGTGTGCAGGGAACTGGGGAGGTGGGGGCACAGGAGCCGGGGGTGCAGAGGCGGGGGCAGGGGCGGGGGCGAGGGGCGTGTGCAGGGAACTGGGGAGGTGGGGGCACAGGAGCCGGGGTGCAGGGAGCCGGGGGCATAGGGGAGGTGTGCAGGAACTGGGGAGGTGGGGCACAGGAGCCGGGGGCCCGGAGAGGCGGGGGCAGGGGCGGGGCGTGGGGCGGGGTGTGCAGGGAACTGGGGAGGTGGGGGCACAGGGAGCCGGGGGTGCAGGAGCCGGGGGCAGAGAGGCGGGGCGTAGGGGCGGGGTGTGCAGGGAACTGGGGAGGCGGGGTGCAGGGAGCCGGGGGTGCAGGGAGGCGGGGCGAGGGGCGGGTGTGCAAGGAACTGGGGCACAGGAGCCGGGGGCCCGGAGAGGCGGGGGTGCAGGGGCGGGGCGTAGGGGCGGGGTGCAGGGAACTGGGGAGGTGGGGCACGGAGAGGCGGGGGTGCAGGGGTGGGGCGTAGGGGCGGGGTGTGCAGGGAACTGGGGAGGTGGGGGCACAGGAGCCGGGGGTGCAGGGAGCCGGGGGTGCAGGAGCCGGGGTGCAGGGGCGGGGCGTAGGGGGCGGTGTGCAGGGAACTGGGGGAGGTGGGGGGCACAGGGAGCCGGGGGTGCAGGAGCCGGGGGTGCAGGGAGCCGGGGTGCAGGGGCGGGGGCGTAGGGGCGGGGTGTGCAGGAACTGGGGAGGTGGGGGCACAGGGAGCCGGGGGCAGGGAGGCGGGGGTGCAGGAGGCGGGGCGAGGGGCGGGGTGTGCAGGGACCTGGGGGAGGTGGGGGGCCCAGGGAGCCGGGGGGGGGCCCAGGGAGCCGGGGGGTGCAGGCAGGCGGGGCGTAGGGGCGGGTGTGCAGGAACTGGGGAGGTGGGGGCACAGGAGCCGGGGGTGCAGGGAGCCGGGGTGCAGGGAGGCGGGGCGAGGGGCGGGGTGTGCAGGGAACTGGGGAGGTGGGGCACAGGGAGCCGGGGGTGCAGGAGCCGGGGTGCAGGGGCGGGGGCGTAGGGGCGGGGTGTGCCGGACAGTGGCTGCGGTTCCCCGTCCCTAGCACATCACTTCCCTCCCCAGCCGCAGGGGAAGCGGCTGCCACCCCCCAGCTCCCTGCGCCTGCCGAGCGCTGGGCCCCATGGAGCTGCTCCAGCGACACCTACCCGGGCTGCACCGCGTCCTGCGGGGGGCACTGGTGAGTCCCCCACCCAGCCAGCCCCCAGGGGACGGGGCAGGGGGGTCCCTTCCGAGGCCGTGGGTGTCAGGGCTGGTGGTGGAGGCTGCCGGGGAGCGGGCGGGGTGCTGGGGACCAGAGGGGGACAGGCGGAGGGGCAGGGCTGGGGCGGATGGGGGCAGGAGGGAGGTGGGGGCAGGGTGCTGGGGACCAGAGGGGACAGGCGGAGGGGCAGGGCTGGGGCGGATGGGGGCAGGAGGGAGGTGGGGCGGGGTGCTGGGGACCAGAGGGGGGGGGACAGGCGGAGGGGCAGGGCTGGGGCGGATGGGGGCAGGAGGGAGGTGGGGGCAGGGTGCTGGGGACCAGAGGGGGACAGGCGGAGGGGCAGGGCTGGGGCGGATGGGGGCAGGAGGGAGGTGGGGCAGGGTGCTGGGGACCAGAGGGGGACAGGCGGAGGGGCAGGGCTGGGGCGGATGGGGGGCAAGAGGAGGTGGGGGCAGGGTGGTGGGGACCGGGGGACAGGCGGAGGGGCAGGGCTGGGGCGGATGGGGGCAGGAGGGAGGTGGGGGCAGGGTGCTGGGGATCGGGGGACAGGCGGAGGGCAGGGCTGGGGCGGATGGGGGGCAGGAGGGAGGTGGGGGCAGGGTGCTGGGGATCGGGGGGGACAGGCGGTGGGGCAGGGCTGGGGCGGATGGGGGCAGGAGGGAGGTGGGGGCAGGGTGCTGGGGACCAGAGGGGGGACAGGCGGAGGGGCAGGGCTGGGGCGGATGGGGGCAGGAGGGAGGTGGGGGCAGGGTGCTGGGGATCGGGGGACAGGCGGAGGGGCAGGGCTGGGGCGGATGGGGGCAGGAGGGAGGTGGGGGCAGGGTGCTGGGGACCAGAGGGGGACAGGCGGAGGGGCAGGGCTGGGGCGGATGGGGGCAGGAGGAGGTGGGGGCAGGGTGCTGGGGACCAGAGGGGGGACAGGCGGAGGGGCAGGGCTGGGGCGGATGGGGGGCAGGAGGGAGGTGGGGGCAGGGTGCTGGGGACCAGAGGGGACAGGCGGAGGGGCAGGGCTGGGGCGGATGGGGGCAGGAGGAGGTGGGGGCAGGGTGCTGGGGACCAGAGGGGGGACAGGCGGAGGGGCAGGGCTGGGGCGGATGGGGGCAGGAGGGAGGTGGGGGCAGGGTGGTGGGGACGAGAGGGGACAGGCGGAGGGGCAGGGCTGGGGCGGATGGGGGCAGGAGGGAGGTGGGGGCAGGGTGCTGGGGACCAGAGGGGGACAGGCGGAGGGGCAGGGCTGGGGCGGATGGGGGCAGGAGGGAGGTGGGGGCAGGGTGGTGGTGACGAGAGGGGACAGGCGGAGGGGCAGGGCTGGGGCGGATGGGGGCAGGAGGAGGTGGGGGCAGGGTGGTGGGGACCAGAGGGGGACAGGCGGAGGGGCAGGGCTGGGGCGGATGGGGGTTAGGAGGGAGGTGGGGGCAGGGTGCTGGGGACCAGAGGGGGACAGGCGGAGGGGCAGGGCTGGGGCGGATGGGGGCAGGAGGGAGGTGGGGGCAGGGTGCTGGGGACCAGAGGGGGACAGGCGGAGGGGCAGGGCTGGGGCGGATGGGGGCAGGAGGGAGGTGGGGGCAGGGTGCTGGGGACCAGAGGGGGACAGGCGGAGGGGCAGGGCTGGGGCGGATGGGGGCAGGAGGAGGTGGGGGCAGGGTGGTGGGGACGAGAGGGGACAGGCGGAGGGGCAGGGCTGGGGCGGATGGGGGCAGGAGGAGGTGGGGGCAGGGTGGTGGGGACCGGGGGACAGGCGGAGGGGCGGGGCTGGGGGGCTCTGTGGGGGGCCATTCTGCCCCCCCAGGGCCAGCCCCACTCACCTCCCCCCTCCCCCCAGGATTACGTCTCCAGCTTCTCCACCTACCTCTTGGGGGAGCAGGCGCACCCAGGCGCAGAGGATCATGGGAAACGCGGGGAGACTGACTCCTCCGACCCCCCCAAGGGGGTGTCAACAGGCGGCTATGGGGAAGGAGACCCAGAGCATTATGGGTAATGAGAGGGCGGGGGGCGGGGCTGGGCACATGGGGACACCTCACCCGGCACCAGGACCCCAGTGTCCCGGGGTCCCAGGCCCGACGCTGGGGGGGTGGAGGAGGAGGGGGGCGTCCCGGGGTCCCAGCCGGGGTCCCCGTGCAGGGGGAGGGGTCCCAGCCCGGGTGCGGGGGAGGGGGCTGGGGGGCGTCCCGGGGTCCCAGCCGGGGTCCCCGTGCAGGGGGAGGGGTCCCAGCCCCGGTGCTGGGCAGGGGGCAGGGGGGCGTCCCGGGGTCCCAGCCGGGGTCCCCGTGCAGGGGGAGGGGTCCCAGCCCCGGTGCGGGGAGGGGCAGGGGCGTCCCGGGGTCCCAGCCGGGGTCCCCGGGCAGGGGGAGGGGTCCCCGCCCCAGTGCTGGGCAGGGGGGAGGGGGGCGGCCCGGGGTCCCAGCCGGGGGCCCCGTGCCGGGGGAGGGGTCCCAGCCCCGGTGCTGGGCAGGGGGCAGGGGGGCGTCCCGGGGTCCCAGCCGGGGTCCCCGTGCAGGGGGAGGGGCCCAGCCAGGACTCAGGGGCAGCGCGACTCCCCGCAGGTCTCGCTGTCCAGGGCAGGGGCCTCCTGGCTCCGACCTCGGCGCGTCCAGGCCCCCGATCACCCCGTGAGCTCCCCGCAGCGAGGGCCCCTGGCCGGGCCCCTGGGGCCCCCCACTCCACAGCCAGCCGGGACCCCCAGCCGGCGTGGGACCCGGGCGGGTCGTTAGCACAGACATCCGGGACTTTCAGCCAAGCCCATCTCGGGGGGACCCCGAGCCTGGTGCCCTGGACTCCCCCCAGCGCCTCCGGCACACGCCCCTGTCCTGCCTCCCCCCCCCTTTGGCTCTTTCCTGGGCCACCTCAGACGGCCCCTGACCCGCAGCTTCCCCGCCAGGCCACAGAGTGTGTGTCGGCCATCGGCAGCCGGCCCTCGCGTCACTGCCGCACCAACACCCCTGCCCCACCCCCGAGACACGGCAGTGTAACAGAGGGGAAACTGAGGCACGCACAGGAGTCACGCAGAACACTAAGACCAGGCCCACTTTGCCACATCTCCCCCCTGCGAGACTGAACTGAGTGGGGGTCACTCTGCCCAGTGCCCGGGGAAGTCCAGGGTCCCCTCTCCGGGACAGCGCGTCCGCTGTAACGTCACGTCCATGTGGTAATCCCGGCAGGACAGGCTCCACCTCAGGAGCGCGGCGTTGGCCCCTCAGCTGGTGCAGCCACGGCAGGGCGAGCGGTCCAGGGTGTCACGGAGTGTGGGGGGAGCCCGGCCCTGCCCCCCTCTTCCTGGGACCCACAGTGACTCTCAGCCAGCCAGTAACACAGCAGGTTTATTGGACACAGGAACACAGGATACAGCAGAGCTTGTGGGCACAGCCAGGACCCCTCACTCTGGCCTCTCTGGGGGTTCTGATGCCTACCCCATGCCCAGGCCTGACGAGCTCCTGGACAAGCTGGGAGGCGCTCGGTACCTCACCACCATGGATCTTACCAAGGGCTACTGGCAAGTGCCACTGGACGCAGATGCCCGGCTGAAATCGGCCTTCATCACCCCCCTGGGGCTCTATGAGTTTCTGACCCTGCCCTTCGGCCTCAAGGGAGCGCCGGCCACCTTCCAGCGCCTGGTGGATCAGCTGCTGAGGGGGATGGAGAGTTTTGCCGTGGCGTATATTGACGACATCTGCGTCTTCAGCCAGACCTGGGAGGACCATGTGTCCCAGGTTAGACGAGTGCTGGACCGACTCCGGGAGGCGGAGTTAACCGTAAAGGCTGAGAAGTGCAAGGTGGGGATGGCGGAAGTATCTTACCTGGGCCATCGGGTGGGGAGCGGCTGCCTAAAGCCGGAACCGGCCAAGGTGGAGGTGATCAGAGACTCGCCCGCTCCCCAGACCAAAAAGCGGATCCAGGCCTTTATCGGGATGGCAGGGTACTATCGGAGGTTCGTGCCCCACTTTAGCGCCATAGCCGCCCCCATCACTGAGCTGTGCAAGAAGAGGAAGCCAGACAAGGTGGTCTGGACTGAGCAGTGCCAGCAGGCTCTCCAGGCGCTGAAGGAGGCTCTGCTCAGAGGCCCAGTTCTGGCAAACCCAGATTTTGACAAGCCCTTTCTGGTGTTCACCGACGCCTCAGACACAGGGCTGGGGGCGGTGTTGATGCAGGAGGATGAAAAGGGGGAGAGACACCCCATCGTGTACCTGAGCAAGAAGTTCCTACCCCGGGAACAGAGCTATGCCGCCATCGAGAAGGAATGCCTGGCCATGGTGTGGGCCCTGAAGAAACTGGAGCCATATCTCTTTGGGCGCCACTTCACCGTGTGCACCGACCACTCTCCCCTGACCTGGCTGCACCAGATGAAAGGAGCCAACGCCAAGCTCCTGAGGTGGAGCCTGCTCCTGCAGGACTATGACATGGACGTGGTCCACGTGAAGGGAAGTGCCAACCTGATAGCGGACGCGCTGTCCCGGAGAGGGGGCCCCGAACTTCCCCGGGTCACTGGGCAGTGACCCCGCTCAGTTCAGTCTCGGAGGGGGGAGAGATGTGGTGGAGCAGGGGCTGTCTGTGTGCTTGGTAGGCAGAGCCAGGTCTGCAGCTGTAACATGAGCCTGGCCTGGGGGAGGGGAGGTCTCACCTCTGGCTGGAGGTAGACTAAAGGGAACCGGGGAGTAGAGGCATTCCTCGGTTTTGGGAGCTGGGAGGTGGGTTTCAGTGGATCCTAGGCTGGGATCCAAGCACCCTGAACCCCCAGAAAGGCCAGATTGAGGGGTCCTGGCTCTGCACACAAGCTGGGCTGTATCCTGTGTTCCGGTTGTTCAATAAACCTTCTGTGTTACTGGCTGGCTGAGAGTCACTGTGAGTTCGGGAAGAGGGGTGCAGGGCCGGACTCCCCCACACTCCGTGACAGGCAGACGGGGATCTGGCCTCCCTGGCCCCCCAGATGGACCTAACTGAGGGATCCTGTTATCTGTGCCTGCAAGACCTGTGCTGGACTGTGTTCCTGTCGGCTAAATAAACCTTCTGCTTTCCTGGCTGGCTGAGAGTCCTGGGGAATCGCAGGGAGCCCGGGGGTGCAGGGCCTGACTCCCCCACACTATGTGCCGTGCCCTCGGCAGCCAGCCAGCCACAGGGTGCACATCCCAGCGCTGCCACCAGCTGTGATGGAGTCCCAGGCCCGGTCTCTGTGTGAAGCTGGCCAGGACTCTAGGGGAGCCCGACACCCCTCAGCGCTCGCTGTCCAGGGCAAGGAGCCGCCTCGGCTATGGTGCTTCCCGGGTCCGACCTCAGAGCACCCAGCCCCCCGTTCAGCCCATGAGCTCCCTGCAGCGAGGCCCCCTGGATGGGCCCTGCCCCCCCCTCAGCAGCCAGCCGGGACTCCCAGCCAGCGTGTGACCAGACGGGTCGTTAGTCGACAGGAACCCAGTGTCCCGGGGTCCCCGGGCTCTTGAGCTGCTCCCCACAAGCCAGGCAGGACCCTGGGGAGCCTCCTCTCCCTCGGAGCAGCCTGTCTGCAGGGCAAGAAGCTCCCCCGGCTTCACCTCCTGGGTCTCTCCTGGGAGCATTCAGCATCCTCTGCCCCTCCGTGCGCTTCCCACAGCGAGTCCGCCCAGGCGGGGTCCTGGGGGGCCACAGGGTCCTGCCCCCCCACATCGCAGTCAGACGTGACTCTCAGCCAGCCAGTGACACAGAGGTTTATTCGATGACAGGAACAGGGGCTAACACAGAGCTTGTAGGTACAGAGAACGGGACCCCTCAGCCGGGTCCATTCTGGGGGGCAGGGAGCCAGACCCCCCACCCCGTCTGCCCTCACTCCTCGTCCCCAGCCAGCCCCAGACTGACCCCCCCCAGCCCCTCCTCTGCTCAGCCCCTTCCCCGGGCCAGGGGGTCTCCTGACCTCTTTGTTCTCCCCCCCCCTTTAGCAGCCCCTGGCGGGGGGAAGGGCCTGGCCATTAGTTGCCAGGCGACAGAGGGTCGGCCAGGAACTGCCCCCCCCCCCAGGATTCAGAGGGAACATTAAGAACATTCCCAGTTGGTCCCACCCAGCCTAGGACAGGGCGTGTTAGCACCAGCAATGGCCATCTCGGGGGGGGGGACCCCGGGCCTGGTGCCCCTGAAACGCCCCCTCTGAGTCCCAAACTGGAGCCTGCCCAGTTCCAGCTGCCTGGCCCCAGGCCCCCGTTCCCCTCCTTGGTCCCGGGTCGTCTTCCCGGGCCTGCAGGTCACTGGCTCAGCCCGACACCCCCGGCTGGGCCTTGCAGAGGATGGGCCCGGGGGTGTCAGCGGTTCTCTGTCCCAGGCAGCCAGTCGCCGTCACACCTGCCCGCTAGGGGGCGCTGCAATGACCCCACACCCTCATCCCACCACCAGACACTTGAGTGACACACAGGGGAAACTGAGGCACACGCAGTCTTCAGAGAAAACAAGAAGCTTCCCACTTCATCACACACGGCCCCTCTGGGGCTGGGCACACGGGGCCCCCTGGCCTGGTGCTGAGACGCGGCCCCTCTGGGGGGGGGGCTGGGTACACGGGGCCCCCTGGCCCCTCTAGGGGGGGGCAGGGCACACGGGGCCCCCTGGCCTGGTGCTGAGACGCGGCCCCTCGGGGTGGGCTGGGTACACGGGGCCCCCTGGACCCTCTGTGGGGGGTCTGGGCACACGGGGCCCCCTGGCCCCTCTGTGGGGGGTCTGGGCACACGGGGCCCCCTGGCCCCTCTGGGGGGGGCTGGGTACACGGGGCCCCCTGGCCCCTCTGGGGGGGGCTGGGCACACGGGGCCCCCTGGCCCGGTGCGGGGGGCAGGCCTCACCTCTCTTTCTCCCCCGCAGGGAGGAGGCGCCGGGGGGGCAGCGTGAGGACGCTGGAGACCCGCCCCTGCAGGTACGTTGGGGGCAGGTGCCTAGGTGCTGCCCCACTGGGGTTTGCCCCCCCCTCACCACTGTCTCTCCCCACAGGTGCCCCCAGATGCCCGAGACCCCACCCCCCAGGGGGGCCACACGGTGCTGAGGGGGTCCGGAGCCCGCGTGGGGTCTGTGTCAGACCAGGACACCCCCCACCCCCTCTGGGCATGTGAGTGGGGGCGCAACGTTGGGGGCTGGCAGGTTCTAGGGGGGTCAGGGGAGATGTGGGGCAGGGCAGGTGTGTCTGACCTGTCCCCACCCTTCTCTCCCCACAGGGCCGGGGGCTGTGAGCCTGGAGCCTGGATGTGGGGAGCCGGCAGCCCCAGGGGGGCGGGCCCCACCCCCCAGCCCCTCCCTCAGCCAGGAGCCCGGCCCGGCCGGAGGGGGGCGCAGCATCTGGCAGGGGGCCGCGACGGAGGAGGGGGGGCTCCCAGGGAGTCGTGCCCAGGGAGGGGCCCATGGGACCGGCCACATCTGGCTGGAGGAGCAGAGGGAGCCCAGGGGGAGCCCCTGCCTAAAGGCTGAGGAGGGGGGGGGAACTGGGGGGGCCAGCCCCATGGAGGAGGGAGGCCTTGGGGGGAGCAACACCCAAGGGGGCCCCGGGGCCGGCAGCCGCTGGCCTGGGGAGGCGCGGGGCCGGGAGGGGCAGGGCCAGGGCCAGGGGGACCTCGGGAGGGGCAGCCTCTGGCTGGGGGCGCACGGAGGCAGCCGGGAGTCGGGGGCCCCCATTGGGGAGTGCGAGGAAGGGGGCGGGGCTGTGGGGTTCAGAGGGGGCAGCCCCCAGTCAGAGAATGGGGAGGAGGGTCGAGAGAGAGAGGGGGACCCCCAGGGGGGCAGTGTCTGGCTGGGGGCTCAGGGGAGTGTGAGGAGGGGGACGCTTCTGGGTAGGGGAAGAGAAAGGGGAGGGGAGCTGAAGGGGAGGGGGAACCCATAGGGGTGGGGAGCGAGGGGAGGGGGGAGGAGCGAAGGGGGAACCCTTAGTGGTGGTGGAGGAGGGGAGGGGAACCTGTAGGGGTGGAGGAGGGGAGGGGGAGCCGAGGGGAGGGGAACCCGTAGGAGTGGGGAGGGGAGCCGAGGGGGAAACCCGTAGAGGTGGGGAGCTGAGGGGGAGGGCGAATCCGTGGGGGAGGGGGAGCCGAGGGGAGGGGGAACCCATAGGAGTGGGGAGGAGGGGAGGAGGAGCCAAAGGAGGAACCCGTAGGGGTGGTGGGGAGGGGAGGGGGGAGCTGAGGGGAGGGGAAACCCGTAGGAGGGGGGGAGGAGGGGAGCTGAGGGGGAGGAACCCGTAGGGGTGGGGGAGGAGGGGGAGGGGAGCTGAGGGGAGGGGAACCCGTAGGGGTGGGGAGGGGAGGGGAGGGGAACCCATAGGGGTGGGGGAGGAGGCGGAGGGGAGCTGAGGGGGGAGGGGAACCCGTAGGCGTGGGGGAGGGGAGCCGAAGGAGGAACCCGTAGGGGTGGGGAGGAGGAACCCATAGGGGTGGTGGAGGAGGCGGAGGGGGAGCTGAGGGGGGGAACCCATAGAGGTGGGGAGGAGGGGGAGGGGGAGCCGAGGGGAACCTGTAGGGGTGGGGAGGGGAGCTGAGGGGTGAGGGGAACCCGTAGGGGTGGTGGAGGAGGCGGAGGGGAGCTGAGGGGGGAGGGGAGCCGAGGGGGGGAACCTGTAGGGGTGGGGAGGAGGGGAGGGGAGCCGAGGGGGAACCCGTAGGGGTGGGGAGGGGAGCTGAGGGGTGAGGGGAACCCGTAGGGGTGGGGAGGGGAGGGGGAGCCGAAGGGGAACCCGTAGGGGTGGTGGAGGAGGCGGAGGGGGAGCTGAGGGGAGGGGAGCCCATAGGGGTGGGGGAGGAGGGGAGGGGAACCCGTAGGGGTGGGGAGGAGGGGAGGGGAGCCGAGGGGAACCCGTAGGGGTGGGGGAGGGGGAGCTGAGGGGGCAGGGGGAGCCCATAGGGGTGGGGGAGGAGGCGGAGGGGGAGCCGAGGGGGGGCAGCCCCCAGCTGCAGACCCAGCGGGAGCAGGAAGAGGAGAGGCCAGAGGGGAGGCCCCGGGAGGGGGAGCCCGGGGGACACAGGAGCAGGGTAGGGGCCCGCGGGGAGGGGGAGGGGGACCCCGAGGGGGACGTCAGCCCACCAGGGGCCCCCATGGAGCAAGTGGGGGGTGGGGGGAGCAGCATCTGGCTGGGGACCCAGAGGGAGGGGAGCTGGCCCCAGGGAGGGGCCCCGGGGGAGGGCTCGGGGGCCCCCCTGCTCTGCCTCGTCCCCCAGCTCGAGCTCCCAGATGGCGCCCAGACCCCCCTGCCGGAGCCTGGAGTGGTGAGTGGGGCAGCGAGGGACGTGGGGAGGGGCCTGGGGGGGCTAGGGGCTGGCGGGGGGGACAGCGGGGGGTCCCCGGTGCAGAGCCCCCCTCACGTCTCCTCCCCCCAGGTCTCCCCCCTGGACGTGAGTGCGCAGAGGAGCCGGGTGCTGCTGCGGAGGAAGGGGTCGGTGCGCCGGGCGCCCAGCCTGCGGGGCCAGAGACCCCCCGGGGGGGCCCCGCCCCAGCCCCCCCAGGAGCCCGGCCCCCCAGGGGGCTTCCTGCCCCCCCAGCCACAGACACCCAGGAGGCAGCTCCCAGGGCATGCTGGGTAAGGAGCAGCTAAGGAGGGAGGCTGTTGAGGGGGGTGAAGCCAGGACTCCTGGGTTCTCTCCCCGGCTCTGGGAGGGGAGCAGGGGCTGGTGGGTTAGAGCAGGGGGGGCTGAGAGCCAGGACTCCTGGGTTATCTCCCCAGCTCTGGGAGGGGAGTGGGGACTGGTAGGTTACAGCTGGGGCGGGGAGCCAGGACTCCTGGGTTCTCTCCCCGGCTCTGGGAGGGGAGTGGGGGCTGGTAGGTTACAGCTGGGGGCTGGGAGCCAGGACTCCTGGGTTCTCTCCCCAGCTCTGGGAAGGGGGTGGGGGCTGGTAGGTTACAGCTGGGGGGGGGGGCTGGGAGCCAGGACTCCTGGGTTCTCTTCCTCCTGCTGGCCACTCCCCTCACCCCCGCCGGGTCTCTCTGCCCCACAGCTTCGGCCTCGCCCACCCCAACATGATGGCAGAGCTGAAGTTTCGTCTGCGCAGACCCCCCCCGCCCCAGTGACGCTGCCCCACCCCCACGCGCCGGGGACCCTGGGGGGTGGGGGCTTGTGCCACTTCCTGGCCGGGCAGCCCCCCCTCCCCCTGCTGCCTGGGATCGGACCCAGGAGTCCCGGTGTGTCTGGGGACCATGGAATAAAGAAAAGACGCGTGAAAGGAGTGTGGGGCGTGGAACCGGGGGGGGGGGGGGGGGACGTGGCAGGTACTGTAGGACCCACCAAAATCATAGAGGCTGAAGGGTGGGGAAGGTTCCAGGAAAGAAGATGCACCTGACAGCCCATGAGTTCCTGTAGGACCTACCAAAATAGCACCTTGTGGGTTCTGTTTACTTCGCGTATCAGTCAGCAGGAGGTTCCCAGAAACCCCCAGGGCGAAGGGGAATGAGGAGGGGCTGAGTCATCCAGAAACAGGGAACGGAAAAGAGAAACCAGTCGAGAGAACCCAGGCGTCCGGGCTCCTGCCCTCCCCGAGCTGGGAGAGAACCCAGGCATCCGGGCTGTGGGAAAACAACGAGACCCTTCACATTCATCACTTTATTACAAACAATAAATAAAAAATCACATTTCTTGGTAATAAATAGCAACAAATAAATAATATATTAAAATCCACTCATATAAATTAACATAGGGACTGCTGGGAGCCCGGACGCCGGGGTTCCCTGCCCGGCTCGGGGGCGGGAGGGGAGAGGGAGCCCGGACGCCTGGGTTCCCTGCCCGGCTGGGGTGGGGGGGAGGGAGCCCGGACGCCTGGGTTCCCTGCCCGGCTCTGGGGGGGGAGAGGGAGCCCGGACACCTGGGTTCCCTGCCCAGCTCTGGGGGGGGGGGGGAGGGAGCCCGGACGCCTGGGTTCCCTGCCCAGCTCTGGGACCAGCAGCGTGACCCCAGGGATTAGTGTTTTGGGGGGCAGGGTGTGGGGGGGTCAGTGGGGGGCCCAGCCCCCCCCCACGCGCAGCAGGGTGAAGTCCCGGACGACGCGGCCCAGGAAGGTCTCCATGGCGCGCAGAACCAGGTACGACTCCTGCAGGTTGCTCCAGTCGCTGGGGTGCTGCAGGATGCGGGGGGCCCCGGGGGGCCCCGGGGGCTGGGGGGCAGGCTGGCCAGAGCCCCCCACCTGGGGAGAGCAGGGACGAGAGTGAGAGACAGGCCCGGCGGGCGCCGCCCCGTTACCCCTGCGGCGCGCCGCCCCGTTACCCTGCGGGCGCCGGCCCCTGTTACCCCGGCGGGCGCCAGCCCCGTTACCCCTGCGGGCACCGCCCCGTTACCCCCTGCGGGCGCCGCCCCCCCCGTTACCCCCCCTGCGGGCGCCGGACCCCGTTACCCCTGCGGGCGCCGGCCCCCTTACCCTGCGGGCGCCTTTACCCCCTGCGGGCGCCTGTTACCCCCGGCGGGCGCCGGCCCCCGTCAGCCCCTGCGGGCGCCAAACCCAGGCACCTCCCGCAGCCAACCTGCCCCCCCCGCACCTGGTAGTCGACGTGGTGCATCAGGTCCCGCAGGTCCAGGCTGATTTCGTGCAGCCCCCGGGCCAGGCCGGGCTCCCTGCGCCCCACAACCTCCACGTAGCCCCGAAACAGGCCCAGCGCCCGCCGCATCTCCCGCAGCCGCCGCAGCGCCTGGGGGGGTGAGCGGGGGGGTCAGCGGGGCCTCTCCCCGGCGCCCCCGGCGCCCCTGCCTCTCCCCAGCGCCCCCGGCGCCTGGCCCCCACCGCCCCTGCCTCTCCCACCGCCCACCGGCTCCTCACTGCGCCTGGGTGTGAGCGGGCGGGGTCCCGGGCCTCTCCCGGCGCCCGGCCCCCACCGCCCCTGCCTCCCCAGCGCCCCGGCTCCCCACTGCGCCTGGCCCCACCGCCTCTCCCAGCGCCCCGGCGCCCGGCCCCACCGCCCCTGCCTCTCCCGGCGCCCCCGGCGCCCCCCGCCCCCTGCCTCTCCCCACCGCCCCCCGGC
Source organism: Mauremys reevesii (assembly GCF_016161935.1). Taxonomy (NCBI): domain Eukaryota; kingdom Metazoa; phylum Chordata; order Testudines; family Geoemydidae; genus Mauremys; species Mauremys reevesii. The sequence continues at coordinate 150,778,426 of NC_052626.1, read as the reverse complement.
TCCCTCACTGCGCCTGGGGGTGTGAGCGGGGGGTCAGCGGGGCCTCTCCCCGGCGCCCCCCCGGCGCCCGGCCCCCCACCGCCCCCTGCCTCTCCCCAGCGCCCCCACTGCGCCCCCCCGGCGCCCGGCCCCGGCTCCCCACTGCGCCCGGCCCCACCACCCCTGCCTCTCCCACCGCCCACCGGCTCCTCACTGCGCCTGGGGTGTGAGCGGGGGTCAGCGGGCCTCTCCCGGCGCCCCGGCGCCCGGCCCCCACCGCCCCTGCCTCCCCACCGCCCACCGGCTCTCACTGCGCCTGGGGGGCCCCTGGCCCCCCCTGCGCCCCACTGCCCCTGCCTCCCTCGGCGCCCCACCCCGGCGCGGGGCCCCACCGCCTGCCTCCCGGCGCCCCGGCGCCCGCCCCCACCGCCTCGCCTCACTGCGCCTGGGGCTGGCGCGGGCCTCTCCCCGCACCCCGGCGCCCGGCCCCACCGCCCCTGCCTCCCCAGCGCCCCACTGCGCCCCGGCGCCCTGGCCCCCGCTCCCCACTGCGCCCGGCCCCCACCACCCCTGCCTCTCCCACCGCCCCACCAGCCTCACTGCGCCTGGGGTGTGAGCCAGCGCCTCTCCCAGCGCCCCGGCGCCCGGCCCCACCGCCTGCCTCCCACCGCCACCGGCTCCCCTACGCGCCCGGCCCCCTGGCTCCCACTGCGCCTGCCCCACTACCCTCGGCTCCTCACTGCGCCTGGGGTGTGAGCGGGGGGGTCAGCGGGGCCTCTCCCGGCGCCCCGGCGCCTGGCCCCCACCGCCCCTGCCTCTCCCAGCGCCCCGGCTCCTCACTGCGCCTGGGGTGTGAGCGGGGTCAGCGGGGCCTCTCCCGGCGCCCAGCGCCCGGCGCCTGGCCCCACCGCCCCTGCCTCCCCAGCGCCCGGCTCCTCACTGCGCCTGGGTGTGAGCGGGGTCAGCGGGCCTCTCCCGGCGCCCCACTGCGCCCCGGCGCCCGCCCCGGCGCCCCTACTGCGCCCGGCCCCCACCGCCCCTCGGCTCCCCACTGCGGCTGGCCCCACTGCCCCTGCCTCTCCCAGCCCCTCGGCTCCCCACTGCACCCGGCCCCCGGCTCCTGGCCCCCGCCCCCGCCCCTCAGCTCCCCACTGTGCCCGGCCCCCGCCACCCCGCCTCTTCACAGCACCCCACGCTCCCAGCCGCTCACTGGAACCCCCACTGCCCCCACCTCGCCCCAGCCCCCTCCCGAACCCCGCCGCTCACCGGCAGGGCCAGCCACTGCTGGGCTGTGCGGCTCGTGGGGGGCAGGAGCCCCGAGTTCGACAGGCCGGGGAATGGCAGCTTGGCACCAGCCAGACGCTCCGACACCTGGTGGGGGAAGAGAGGCTGAAACCTCCGCCAGACCCCCCCCCCACTGCCCGAAACGCTGCCCCAGCATTGGGCCCCCGTGTGCCCAGCCCCCCCCAGAGGGGCCGCGACCCAGGGCCGGGCGAGGGGTCCCCGTGTGCCCAGCCCCCCCCAGAGGGGCCGCGTCCCGGCCCCGGGCGAGGGGTCCCCGTGTGCCCAGCCCCCCCCAGAGGGGCCGCGACCCGGCCCCGGGCGAGGGGCCCCCGTGTGCCCAGCCCCCCCCAGAGGGGCCGCGTCCCGGCCCCGGGCGAGGGGTCCCCGTGTGCCCAGCCCCCCCCAGAGGGGCCGCGACCCAGGGCCGGGCGAGGGGTCCCCGTGTGCCCAGCCCCCCCAGAGGGGCCACGTCCCGGCCCCGGGCGAGGCCCCCGTGTGCCCAGCCCCCAGAGGGGCCGCGCCCGGCCCCGGGCGAGGGCCCCGTGTGCCCAGCCCCCAGAGGGGCCGCGTCCCGGCCCGGGCGAGGGGCCCCGTGTGCCCAGCCCCCAGAGGGGCCGCGTCCCGGCCCCGGGCGAGGTCCCGTGTGCCCAGCCCCAGAGGGGCCGCGTCCCGGCACCAGGCGAGGGGCCCCGTGTGCCCAGCCCCAGAGGGGCGCGTCCCGGCCCCGGCGAGGGGTCCCCGTGTGCCCAGCCCCCCCAGACGGGCCGCGTCCCGGCACCGGTCGAGGGGGCCCCGTGTGCCCATCCCCCCCCAGAGGGGCCGCGTCCCGGCACCGGGCGAGAGGTCCCCGTGTGCCCAGCCCCCCCAGAGGGGCCGTCCCGGCCCCGGGCGAGGGGTCCCCCCTGTGCCCAGCCCCCCCCAGCGGGGCCGCGACCCAGGGCCGGGCGAGGGGTCCCCGTGTGCCCAGCCCCCCCAGAGGGGCCACGTCCCGGCCCCGGGCGAGGGGTCCCCGTGTGCCCAGCCCCCCCAGAGGGGCCGCGTCCCGGCCCCGGGCGAGGGGTCCCTGTGTGCCCAGCCCCCAGAGGGGCCGCCCCGGCCCCGGGCGAGGGGTCCCCGTGTGCCCAGCCCCCAGAGGCCGCGTCCCGGCCCCGTGCGAGGGGTCCCCGTGTGCCCAGCCCCCAGAGGGCCGCGTCCCGGCACCGGGCGAGAGGTCCCCGTGTGCCCAGCCCCCCCAGAGGGGCCGCGTCCCGGCCCCGGGCGAGGGGTCCGCATGTGCCCAGCCCCCAGAGGGGCCGCCCCGGCCCCGGGCGAGGGGTCCCCGTGTGCCCAGCCCCAGAGGGGCCGCGTCCCGGCCCCGGGCGAGGGGTCCCCGTGTGCCCAGCCCCCCCCAGAGGGGCCGCGTCCCGGCCCCGGGCGAGGGGGCCCCGGGTGCCCAGCCCCCCCCAGAGGGGCCGCGTCCCGGCCCCGGGCGAGGGGGCCCCGTGTGCCCAGCCCCCCCCCCCCGGGGGGCCGCGGCCCGGCCCCGGGCCAGGGGGACCCGTGTGCCCCGCCCCCAGAGGGGCCGCCCCGGCCCCGGGCGAGGGGTCCTCGTGTGCCCAGCCCCCCCCCAGAGGGGCCGCGTCCTGGCCCCGGGCGAGGGGTCCTCGTGTGCCCAGCCCCCCCCAGAGGGGCCGCGTCCCGGCCCCGGGCGAGGGGTCCCCGTGTGCCCAGCCCCCCCCAGAGGGGCCGCGTCCTGGCCCCGGGCGAGGGGTCCCCGGTGCCCCCCCAGGACGTACAAATTGTTGCGTGAGGATTTTCGTCTCCACGAGCAGTTTCCTGGCAAGTTTCAAGCTGCTCCCGAATTCCGCCTGCATCTCCCGGCCCCAGCGGGCGGCTCCGTCGAACCCGGGGCCCTGCCCGGCCGCGGGGAACCCCAGCGCCGGGAGCCCGGAGCTCAGCAGCGCCTGGAGCAGCAGCGCGAGTCCTGAGAGAGAGAGCAGAGCCGTCAGCTCCCAGGGAGAGCCCTGCCGGGGCTGCGGGTCGGGAGTGAGGGGCACCGGCAGGGTGGGGGGGGCTGCGGGTCGGGAGTGAGGGGCACCGGCAGGGCTCAGTGTCAGGGGACCCGCAGGCGCAGTAATCGGGACTCTTCTCTTTGGGATATTTTGGGCAGTTTTGAGTCTAAAATTAGCGACACGCGGCGCTGACACAACCCCGGCCCCGGGTATCCCCGGTTTACACCATCCCAGGTCACCACACCATGGTCAGCGGTGCCCCTCACTCGCGACCCGCAGCCCCTGCCCGCCCAGCCCTGCCGGTGCCCCTCACTCCCGACCCGCAGCCCCTGCCAGCCCAGCCCCCCCCCCCAGCTCTGCCGGTGCCCCTCACTCCCGACCCGCAGCCCCTGCCAGCCCAGCCCCCCCCCCCAGCTCTGCCGCTGCCCCTCACTCCCGACCTGCAGCCCCTGCCAGCCCAGCCCTGCCCCCAGCTCTGCCGGTGCCCCTCACTCCCGACCCACAGTCCCTGCCAGCCCAGCCCAGCCCCCAGCTCTGCTGGTGCCCCTCACTCCCGACCCGCAGCCCCTGCCAGCCCAGCCCTGCCCCCCCCAGCTCTGCCGGTGCCCCTCACTCCCGACCCGCAGCCCCTGCCAGCCCAGCCCTGCCGGTGCCCCTCACTCCCGACCCGCAGCGCCCTCTGGTGCCAGGTCAGGGCCGCTCGCCCCAGGCCCGCTGAGGGGCCCAATTCCCACAGGCCCAGCTGCTCCCCACACACTCACCACCCAGCCGCATCCTGGTGCGCGGGCGCTGCCGTCTGTCTGTCCGGCCGGCCGGCGGGTGGATGAATCCAGCGTCCGAGTCCTCCAGGGCTTTTATTGCCCCGGCCCGGTTTCATTTTCGCTCGCTCCAAAATCTCCAAGTTTCTGTTTTTAGTATCGGGAGCCGATACAGCCCCCCCCATCTATGCCCCCCCCCCCCGGCCTGCGGTTTGTCAAGGGACGTTCAGCGGTTCCTGTTTCAGGGATCATAAAACTGAACATGTGGGGCTGGAAGGAGAAACCCACTGGGCTCCCCCCCCGAACCCTGCCGGTGCCCCTCACTCCCGACCTGCAGCCCCTGCCAGCCCAGCCCTGCCGGTGCCCCTCACTCCCGACCCGCAGCCCCTGCCAGACCAGCCCTGCTCCCCCCAGCTCTGCTGGTGCCCCTCACTCCTGACCTGCAGCCCCTGCCAGCCCAACCCTGCCGGTGCCCCTCACTCCCGACCCGCAGCCCCTGCCAGCCCAGCCCTGCCCCCCCCCCCCCCCTGCCGGTGCCCCTCACTCCCGACCCGCAGCCCCTGCCAGCCCAGCCCTGCCAGTGCCCCTCACTCCCGACCTGCAGCCCCTGCCAGCCCAGCCCTGCCGGTGCCCCTCACTCCCGACCCGCAGCCCCTGCCAGCCCAGCCCTGCCCCCCCCAGCACACAGCTGAGTTGCGGTGCTGGGGGGGCAGTGGAGTGGGGTTATTGCAGGAAGCTCTGGGGTTGCATCATGAATCTCTGAGCTAAAGAAACCGGCGCAGAGCGAGAGCTGGTGGCGGGGGAAGCGAGGGGGTTTCACCCGGGGCAGGCGGATTTCCCAGAAGCTTTGTCCTAAGGAGAATGTGGGTCTCACCCCATCCTAGCTGGGCCCCTCACCTGACGCCGGCGCTGGGCCGTGGTTTCCCAGACCAGCCTCACGTGAGCCGCTGGCTTTAACTGAAAGCACCAGGCGAAACCCGCTGTGCCCGGCCCCGGGGCTGTTTCTGGTCCCTTTTCCCCGGAGCCGCGTCATGGGCAGCGCCTGGGCCGGGACACCCCTCCGGGCACAGCCCCCCAGGTCCCCCCCAGGCGGCCGCCACTGGTTCCTGCCCCCAGCCCCCCCGGGAGATCCCCCCCCGGGCCCCAGACGAGGCACCCGAGCCCCAGCTCAGAGCAGAGCCCAGGAGCGCCGGAGCCAGGCGGGGGCCCCACCTGCGGCCCCCCCAGCCCAAGGAGGCTCCAGGTGGGGTAATTTGCATATGGGGAGGGGGTGTGGCCGCCCGTGGCCCCACCCAAGGGAGGAGGAGGATTCCCAGAAGCAGGGGGGCCCCCACAGGGAACTTTCCCCCCACCCCCTCCAGCCGGGCAGGTGGTTTCCAGCAGTTCTCATATGAGAGGCAGTTTCGGGCCAGGACCCACTGGGCATCCCCGGCCCGGCAGCCCCCAGCGCCCCCAGAGCGGAGCCCCCAGCAGCGTCGGCCACAGCGAGTTACAGAACGTGGGGGGGCCCTGGGGGCAGATCCCCCCACTGCCCCCACCCCGGGCCCATGGAGCCCATTAGACGCCGCCTGGCCCGGGGTATCCTCCCCTCCCCCGACCCTGAGAATCAGCCTCCGGGGGCTCCCTGCTCCCCCCACCATGATTCCAGGGGGGGCAGGAACGTGCTGAAACCTGGGAGAGCTGGGGGGGTGGCCAGGGCCAGCACCCCCCACTGCCCCTGTCCCACCAGAGCTCACTAGCCCGTGATCAGTCGGGGCAGGGGGTCCCCAGCGCCTCCAGCTGGACGGAGAGAGAAGGGGGATCCCTGGGGTCCCACGAAGGCAGCTGGGTCCTCGCTCCCAGGTGGGAGGGGCAGAGTCCTAGGGGAGACGGGGGCGTTAGCAAGAGACCGAGGACCCCAGATCCAGCCCCCCAATTCCTGTCCTGAGAGCCCCTCACCCCTCAGCTCAAAGCCCCAATCCAGGGAAGGTGGACAGCTGGGGGGGTCCTCCAGGCCCAGCGCCCCCTTCCCCCACGTACCACGTCAGTGTCCTGCTGGCACCGGCCGGGGGTCACTCGTCCCGGCTGTCAGCCCCCGCACTGCGCCTTTCTGCCTCCTCTGCAAGGGGGAGAGGGCGGGGTTGAGCCCTGGCTAGCCCCACCCCCACAGGAACCTGCCTCCCCCCCAGGGGGCAGATCCCCCCCCCCACCTCGTCCAGCTCCTTCTGCGTCTCCTCCTCCATGCGGCGAATGTCGTCCATGCTCAGATCCACCCACTTGTCCAGCCAGCAGAAGAGCTGCCGGTTGAAACTGGTGAAGAGCCATTGCTCTGGCTGGGGCAGAGACAGAGCGAGGCGTCATATTGGGGGGCCAGAGGGGCCAGGCCCCGTGTCCCGTTCCCCACCCCTGAGCCAGCGAGCCCGGCCCGGGGCGGGGGGGAGCCGGCGCCCCGGAGGATCGGCCCGTGTTCCTGCCGGGCGCGGGGAGCAGCGCCCCGGAGGATCGGCCCCGTGTCCCTGCCGGGCGGGGCGGCGCCCCCTGTCCCGTTCCCCACCCCTGAGCCAGCGAGCCCGGCCCGGGCGGGTGGGAGCAGCGCCCCGGAGGATCGGCCCCATGTCCCGGCCGGGCGGGAGCCGGCGCCCCGGAGGATCGGCCCGTGTCCCTGCCGGGCGGGAGCAGCGCCCCGGAGGAAGGGCCCCGTGTCCCGTTCCCCACCCCTGAGCCAGCGAGCCCGGCCCGGGGCGGGGGGGAGCCGGCGCCCCCCGGAGGGGATCGGCCCCGTGTCCCTGCCCGGGGCGGGGGGGAGCCGGCGCCCCCCGGAGGGGAAGGGCCCCGTGTCCCGTTCCCCACCCCTGAGCCAGCGAGCCCGGCCCGGGGCGGGTGGGAGCCGGCGCCCCCCGGAGGGGATCGGCCCCATGTCCCCGGCCGGGCGGGTGGAGCCGCGCCCCGGGAGGATCGGCCCGTGTCCCGGCCCAGGCGGGGAGCAGCGCCCCGGGGATCGGCCCTGTGTCCCTGCCCGGGCGGGAGCCGGCGCCCCGAGGGGATCGCCCCGTGTCCCGGCCCGGGCGGGGGAGCCGCGCCCCGGAGGATCGGCCCCGTGTCCCCGGCCCGGGGCAGGTGGGAGCCGGCGCCCCCCGGAGGGGATCGGCCCTGTGTCCTGGGGCGGGGGGGGGTGCCGCCCGGCGCCGTCTCACCTTGTGTGTGAATTGCTCCAGGCGGACTTGCAGGCCCCACCAGGGAAGTTCACCGTCACCAGCTTGTAGCGCACATGTGGGGAGACTCCTTGTTCCTGGCCAATTCCCCCTAGGAAAGGACACGAGGGACGTAAGAACGGAGCCGCCCTGCTCGGTCCATCCCCGCTGGAGCCGGATCCAGAGTCCAGCTCGGCGCCCAGCCCCAAGGGACATCGCGTCAGCCCTGCCAAGGGGCAGGATTTGTTGTGTCTCAAGGGACACCCAGAGCAGGGGGCTGCGTCCCGGCCCATCCCACTACTAGCCAGGGCTGGACCCATCCTCCGGGAACGTGGCTAGTTCCTTGTTGAAGCCTGTTATAGCCTTGGCTTCACAGCATCCCCCTGGCACCGAGTTCCCCAGGCTGGCCAGGTGCTGGGGGAAGAAATACGGCCTCTGTTTGTTTGAAACCTGCTGCCGACTAATGTCATCGGGTGACCCCTAGTTCTTGTGTTAGGAGAAGGAGTAAATAACACTCCCTGTCTACTTTCTCCACCCGGCCTGATTTTATAGCCCTCTACCATATCCCCCCTTAGCCGTCTCTTTCCCAAGCTGACCAGCCCCGTCTGACTAATCTCCTCCCACAGCCGCCGTTCCAGCCCCCTCATCCTTTCTGTGCCCTTTGCTGAGCCCTTTCCAGTGCCCGTGGGTCTGCTTTGAGGTGGGGCGACCAGATCTACACAGCGCTCAAGGTGTGGGCGTCCCACGTGTGATGAAGGGGGATTCTCCCTTGTTATGTTGTATGTGAGTCTTACTGCTTGGCATGAGAGCTGTGTGTGCCTCAGTTTCCCTGCGTGCTGCACCAATGCCCAGGTGGTGGGAATAGGGGGTGTGACTTGCGGGGGCTGCTCCAGCTGCCTGCAGGGATGCTATGGCCCCACCAGAGACCCAGGAGGGGGATGACACCAGGCGACTCTTGGCCCAGGCGAGACAAAGGCCGGAGGAGGAGCAATGGGCCGGGCAGGGGCCAGGCAGCTGGAAGCGAGTCAGTCTCGGCTGGCTTGGGGCGGTGGGGGGGGGGGACCAGCCCTGGCTCTGGGCCCCCCTCCCGCCAAGTTGGACTTGGCTGAAAGTCCCTGATTTCTGTGCTAACGAGCTCTGCCCTACGCGGCGTTCCTGCCGGTGTGATGGAGCAGGGACTGTCTGTGTGCTTGGTAGGCAGAGCCAGGTCTGCAGCTGTAACATGAGCCTGGCCTGGGGGAGGGGAGGTCTCACCTCTGGCTGGGGCTAGACAAAGGAAAGGGTGGAGTGAAGTCAGTCGTGGGTTGGGAGCTGGGGGGTGGGTTTCAGGGGATCCTAGGCTGGGATCCAAGCATCCTGAACCCCCCAGAAAGGCCAGATTGAGGGGTCCTGGCTCTGAACACAAGCTGGGCCGTATCCTGTGTTCCTGTTGTTCAATAAACCTTCTGTGTTACTGGCTGGCTGAGAGTCACTGTGAGTCCCAGGCAGAGGGGTGCAGGGCCGGACTCCCCCACACTCCGTGACAACTGGTGGCAGCGGTGGGATCTACTGCACCCTGTGGACGGCGCTTCCTGCAGTAAGTGACTGGGGAGCAGTAAAGCGAAGGGGGACTGACGGGGACCAGGTGGGCTGAAGAGACAGAGAGAGACGGGGTCAGGGGGCGATTAACCCCTGGGCGTGTGACCAGAGAGAAGGACTTTGCAGTAACAGAGTCCCCCGGGGGGATCGCAGTGAGCGGTCCCAGGGATGGAGGAGTCTGCAGCTCGACCCTGGCAGAGAGGGGGTGACCTGAGCACGAGGGGTCTCCCTGGAACCGGTGGGAAGCCGAGAGCACAGGCCAGCGAGGGGCCAGCAGGAAGATGTTTGCTAAGCACCTTAAGAGAGACCTGGTGGAGCTGTGCAGGCAGAGGGGCTGCGCATTGGGAGGTCCACCAAAGACCAGCGAATTGCCCAGCTGGAGGAGACGGATCGCTTGGGTGAACCGAGCCCTGTCCCTGAGGGAAGCCGCCCAGCGGACGCAGCGTGGGCCCCGGGGCCTGACCTGGCTGGGAGGGGCCAGACTGCTGCCGAGGACCCCCCGAGACCCTGCCCCCCTATACCTAGGGGAGGGGTTGGGGGAAGCCCAGCGAATACCAAGGGCACCCTGACCCCGGCAACCAGCAGGGGATCGTCCCGATGGAGCTCCCCGTCCCTGGAGCAGATGCGGCTGGAACATGACAGGGAGCTGAGACGGGAAGAGCTCGAGTTAAGAAGACAAGAGCTGAAGGAGCGGGAGAACCAGTGTAAACACGAGGAGAACCAGCGCCAGCAGGAGTTGGAGGAGAAGGAGAAGCAGCGTAAACAGGAGCTGGCCCTGGCCCAGCTGAACCACAGTAAGGCCCCGGCTACGGTGAGTGAGGGGGGGCCCAAGCCTACAAAGAGCTTTGATAAGAACTTCCTGGCCCGGCGTAAGGAGGGGGAGGACATAGACACCTTCCTGACGGCCTTTGAGAACGCCTGCGAGCTGCACAAGGTTGACCCCGCAGACAGGATCCGGTGCCTCACCCCCTTACTGGACCCCACCGCCGTGGAGGTGTACAGCCGAATGAAGGGGGCAGAGGCGGGGGACTACAACCTGTTCAAAGAGGCCCTGCTCCGCGAGTTTGGGCTGACCCCGGAGATGTACCGGAAGAGGTTCCAGAGTCAGCGTAAAACCCGGGAGGTCACATACCTGCAACTGGTCAACCGGGCGCAGGGGTACGCCCGCAAGTGGACGGCTGGGGCCCAAACCAGAGAGGACCTGCTTGACCTAGTCGTACTGGAGCACCTGTATGAGCAGTGCCCGTCGGACCTGAGGCTGTGGCTGATGGACCAGAAGCCGGAGAACCCGCAGCACGCAGGCCGGCTGGCCGACGAGTTTGTGGACAGCCGGGCAGGGGATAGCAGGGAGGAGTCTCGAAGGAGCAGGCCTGCCTCAACGCAGAGAGAGAGTCACCATGGGACCTCCCAACGGGGGCCTATGGAGAACCCCCACCAAAGGGGAACATCCAGCGTCAGGTCCACCCGACCCCCTCGAGGGGACCCACGAGACATGGGCTGCTATCAATGTGGCCAGCAAGGCCACATACGGGCCCAGTGCCCCAAGCTCAGGGACAGACCGAGCAGACCCAACCCGCAGAGGGTTGACTGGGTAAAGACCCAATCGGATGAGGGGCAGCATTCCCAGGAAAGGGGGGCTGGCAGCGTCCCACCTGGGAAGGAGGGAGGAGGGCCCCAGGTCAGCTCCTCTGGGGGGCTGGATGCTTTTGCGTTTACAGGGTGGGCACAGGGCTGCCCCTCCGGAGCGAGTGCCTTGTTCCCCTGGAGGTGGATGGGAGGAAGGGCACTGGGTACTGGGACACGGGCGCAGAGGTGACGCTGGCCCGGCCCGGGGTGGTGGCCCCAGATCGGATGGTGCCTGATACCTACCTGACCCTGATGGGCGTGAGCGGGACCCCATTCAAGGTGCCTGTGGCGAGGGTGCACCTGAAGTGGGGGGTCAAGGAGGGCCCCAAGGACGTGGGGGTGCACCCCCATTTGCCCACAGAGGTGCTAATGGGGGGGACCTCGAGGCCTGGCCAGGCAATGCCCGGGGTGCCCTGGTCGTGACCCGTAGTCAGAGTCGGCGCAGGGCACTGCGCCCTGACAACGGGGAGGGTACTCCGCCCGAGGCGCAGAACCCTGACCTGGTGGGGAGGGAACGCCCAGAGACACGGCCCGGAGAGGCTGCGGCCTCAGACCCAGCCGGGGAGAGAGAGCAGGGCCCCATCCCTGCCCCAGCTGCTGAGTTCCAGGCCGAGGTGCAGAAGGATCCCTCCTTGCAGAAGCCCAGGGACCGGGCTGACCTCAGTGCAGTACAGACCATGAGGAGAGGTTGCAAGGAGAGGTTCCTGTGGGAGAAGGGGTTCCTGTACCGGGAATGGGCTCCCCCCGGGGAGGTGGAGTCATGGGGGATTAGGAGGCAGCTGGTGGTTCCCCAGAAGTTTCGCCACAAGCTGCTGTACCTGGCCCATGACATCCCCCTCGCAGGGCACCAGGGAATCCGGCGCACCAGGCAGAGGCTGCTACAGAACTTTTACTGGCCTGGGGTCTTTACCCATGTCCGGCAGTACTGCCAATCCTGTGACCCCTGCCAGCGGGTGGGGAAGGCCCGGGACAAGGGGAAAGCAGCTCTGAGGCCTTTGCCCATCATAGAAGAGCCTTTCCAGAAGGTGGCCATGGACATGGTGGGGCCTCTCAGCAAGGCGACCCGGTCAGGGAAGAAATACATCCTGGTGGTGGTAGATTTCGCCACTCGATACCCCGAGGCGGTGGCCTTGTCCTCTACCGAAGCAGACACCGTGGCGGATGCGCTGCTGACCATTTTCAGCCGGGTGGGGTTCCCCCAGGAACTCTTAACGGACCAGGGGTCCAACTTCATGTCGAAGCTGCTCCAGTCCCTGTGGGAGAAATGTGGGGTCCGACCCAGCTGGGCCTCAGCGTATCACCCCCAGACCAACGGGCTGGTGGAGAGGTTCAACGGGACGCTAAAGATGATGCTAAAAACATTCATGCACCAGCACCCACAGGACTGGGACAAGTACTTACCTCACCTGCTGTTTGCGTACAGGGAGGTACCCCAGGAATCTACTGGGTTCTCGCCTTTCGAACTGTTGTATGGAGGGCGGGTAAGGGGGCCCCTGGACCTGATGAGAGACGAATGGGAGGGGAAGGCCGCTCCCGATGGAGAGTCGGTGGTGGAGTATGTCCTGACCTTCCGGGAAAGACTTACCGAGCTCATGGGCCTGGCCAGGGAGAATCTGGCCCGAGCCCAGAGGAAGCAGAAGGTCTGGTATGACCGCACGGCGCGTGTCCGCGCCTTCGCCACCGGGGACCAAGTGATGGTTCTCATCCCCGTGAGGAAAAACAAACTCCAGGCTGCCTGGGAAGGGCCCTTCAAGGTTGTCAAGCAACTAAATGAGGTAAACTATGTGGTGGAGCTGTCGAACCGGGCGCACCACTGCCGGGTGTACCATGTGAATATGATGAAGCCATATTATGACCGAGGGAATATGGTGTTGGCCGTGTGTGGACGTTGGGAGGAGCCGGGGGATGACCCTTTAGTGGATCTATTCCCAGGGACAAAGGCTGGTTCCCCCCCGGAGGCGATCCCCCTCTCTGATCAGCTGACCCTGGCCCAGCATGCTGAGATCAGAGGGGTGCTGCATCTGTACCGACAGCTGCTTTCCAACCAGCCTGGATGCACTAATTTGACTGTTCACCGGGTGGAGACTGGGTCACACACCCCTATACGCTGCTCCCCTTTTCGGGTTACCGGGAAGACTGCCCAGGACCTGGAAAGAGAGGTCAGGGACATGCTGGCTTTAGGGGTGATCCAGCCGTCTGCCAGCCCCTGGGCCTCCCCAGTGGTGCTGGTCCCCAAGAAGGACGGGTCGATCCGGTTCTGCGTGGACTAGCGAAAGCTCAATGCCATCACTGTATCTAATGCCTACCCCATGCCCAGGCCTGACGAGCTCCTGGACAAGCTGGGAGGCGCTCGGTACCTCACCACCATGGATCTTACCAAGGGCTACTGGCAAGTGCCGCTGGACGCAGATGCCAGGCTGAAATCGGCCTTCATCACCCCCCTGGGGCTCTATGAGTTTCTGACCCTGCCCTTCAGCCTCAAGGGAGCGCCGGCCACCTTCCAGCGCCTGGTGGATCAGCTACTGAGGGGGATGGAGAGTTTTGCTGTGGCGTATATTGATGACATCTGCGTCTTCAGCCTGACCTGGGAGGACCATGTGTCCCAGGTTAGACGAGTGCTGGACCGACTCCGAGAGGCGGGGTTAACCGTAAAGGCTGAGAAGTGCAAGGTGGGGATGGCTGAGGTATCTTACCTGGGCCATTGGGTGGGGAGCGGCTGCCTAAAGCCGGAACCAGCCAAGGTGGAGGTGATCAGAGACTGGCCCGCTCCCCAGACCAAAAAGCAGGTCCAGGCCTTTATCGGGATGGCGGGGTACTATCGGAGGTTCATGCCCCACTTTAGCGCCATAGCCGCCCCCATCACGGAGCTGTGCAAGAAGAGGAAGCCAGACAAGGTGGTCTGGACCGAGCAGTGCCAGCAGGCTCTCCGGGTGCTGAAGGAGGCTCTGCTCAGAGGCCCAGTTCTGGCAAACCCAGACTTTGACAAGCCCTTTATGGTGTTCACCGACGCCTCAGACACGGGGCTGGGGGCGGTGTTGATGCAGGAGGATGAAAAGGGGGAGAGACACCCCATCGTGTACCTGAGCAAGAAGTTGCTACCCCGGGAGCAGAGCTACGCGGCCATCGAGAAGGAATGCCTGGCCATGGGGTGGGCCCTGAAGAAACTGGAGCCATATCTCTTTGGGCGCCACTTCACCGTGTGCACCGACCACTCTCCCCTGACCTGGCTGCACCAGATGAAAGGAGCCAACGCCAAGCTCCTGAGGTGGAGCCTGCTCCTGCAGGACTATGACATGGACGTGGTCCACGTGAAGGGAAGTGCCAACCTGATAGCGGACGCGCTGTCCCGGAGAGGGGGCCCCGAACTTCCCCGGGTCACTGGGCAGTGACCCCGCTCAGTTCAGTCTCGGAGGGGGGAGAGGTGTGACGGAGCAGGGGCTGTCTGTGTGGGGGAGGGGAGAGCCAGGTCTGCAGCTGTAACATGAGCCTGGCCTGGGGGAGGGGAGGTCTCACCTCTGGCTGGAGGGAGACAAAAGGGAAGTGGGGAGTGGAGTCAGTTCGTTTCTGGGAGCTGGGGGGTGGGTTTCAGGGGATCCTAGGCTGGGATCCCAGCACCCTGAACCCCCCAGAAAGGCCAGATTGAGGGGTCCTGGCTCTGCACACGAGCTGGGCCGTATCCTGTGTTCCTGTGTCCAATAAAACTTCTGTTTTTCTGGCTGGCTGAGAGTCACTGTGGGTCCCAGGAAGAGGGGTGCAGGGCCGGGATCCCCCCCACTCCGTGACAACGGCGCTGTGTGCGGGGGGGGCGACGGGGGGCGTTACTGGCGCTGTCTGCGGGGGCGACGGGGAGTTACTGGCACTGTCTGCGGGGAGCGACGGGGGCGTTACTGGCGCTGTCTGCGGGGGCGACGGGGGTTACTGGCGCTGTCTGCGGGGGGGGCGACGGGGGGGTTACTGGCGCTGTCTGCGGGGGGGCGACGGGGGGGGTTACTGGCGCTGTCTGCGGGGGCGACGGGGGTTACTGGCGCTGTCTGCGGGGCGACTGGGGCGTTACTGGCGCTGTCTGCGGGGGCGACGGGGGTTACTGGCGCTGTCTGCGGGGGCGATGGGGGTTACTGGCGCTGTCTGCGGGGCGATGGGGTTACTGGCGCTGTCTGCGGGGGCGACGGGGGTTACTGGCGCTGTCTGCGAGGGGGCCACGGGGCGTTACTGGCGCTGTCTGCGGGGGCGACGGGGGGGTTACTGGCGCTGTCTGCGGGGGGGCGACAGGGGGGGTTACTGGCGCTGTGTGCGGGGGGGGCGACGGGGGGGGGGGTTACTGGCGCTGTCTGCGGGGGCGACGGGGGTTACTGGCACTGTCTGCGGGGGCGACAGGGGTTTCTGGCGCTGTCTGCATTGGTGCTGGACGGGGCTGGGATGTCAGGGGTGACTTCACTTGAGGGATGATACCTGAGCCGAGGGGGCAGGTGACAGCTTCTGCCCCCGGAAACTGGCCAAAGGCTGGAGGCGGAGCCGGGGGGAGTGGGACAGCGGGGGGGGGTCAGTTTGGAGCTAGGGGGGAAAACCGGGGTCTGGGCTCCCCCCCAGGATGGACCTGGCTGGGGGGTGCTGCTTGGGAGTGTGGCCCGTGTCTAATAAACCTGCCCTGTGACTGGCCGGCTGAGAGTCCCGGGGAGCCGCAGGACGAGGGGGTGCAGGGCCCTGACTCCCCCAGACTTCGTGACAGCCACGCACCTGGCCGGCTGGGGGGCTGGGAGCCCGGACGCCTGGGTTCTGTCCCAGCCAGCTGGGGGCTGGGAGCCCGGACGCCTGGGTTCTGTCCCAGCCAGCTGGGGGCTGGGAGCCCGGACGCCTGGGTTCTGTCCCAGCCAGCTGGGGGCTGGGGCGCTGGGAGCCCGGACGCCTGGGTTCTGTCCCAGCCAGCTGGGGGCTGGGGGGGTGGGAGCCCGGACGCCTGGGTTCTGTCCCAGCCAGCTGGGGGCTGGGGGGCTGGGAGCCCGGACGCCTGGGTTCTCTGCTGTTGATGTTAGCTGCTAATCTCCCCATCTCTCTCTCTCTCTCTCTGTCTCCTTCCTGCTGGCCTGGGGCCTGGGGCTGCAGTTCTCACAGTAAGTGCCAGGGGGAGGGGGAGCTGGGAGCGGGTGGGGGATCCCCCCCGGGATCTGCCCCCCCGTTGTCTTGCTGTGTCTGCCCCTGCGGGAGGTGTTGGGGGGGGTTGTTAAAGGGAGGAGCCCGCGTAACGGGGCAGCCCGGCTTCCCCAGGGGGCAAGTTAAAGGGCCTGGGGCTCCCAGCAGGGGCTGCAACCCCCGGCCCTTTAAATTGCCGCCAGAGCCCCCCTGCTGGAGCCCTGGGGCTCTGGGGCCTATTTACAAAGTCTGGGGCTCCGGCTGCTTCTACCGCCCCGGCCCTTTAAATACCCCCAAGCCCCGGGCTGCTGCTGCTACCCCGGAGGGGGAGGGGAGGGGTCAGTCGGGGGCAGGATGTGGGGGGGAGACAGGCACATGGGGTCCCTGCCGGGTCTGGGGCGGCTGGGAGCCCGGACGCCTGGGTTCTTAGGATTGTGGGAGCTCATCACTGGGGTGGGGGGTCTGTGGGGTTCTGGGCTCTGCGACCGCCCCCCACTTGCGCCTGCCCCCCAGAACCAGCACAGGAAGATCGAGACGTGGCACAAACCCGACCTGGGCACCCAGGACCATGTAAGTAAGCCCCGCCCCCTGGCAGCCCCGCCCCCAGTACGCCCCATGGCCAGGCCCCGCCCCCCATCAGCCCTGCCCCCGCCCCCCAGTACGCCCCATGGCCAGGCCAGGCCCTGTCCCCCATCAGCCCCACCCCCCGTTCCCCTAGCTCCCCCCCTGCCAGCCCCACCCCTGGGGCCCCCAGCCCCACCCCCATCAGCCCTGCCCCTGGTGCCCCAGCCCCGCCCCTGGCAGCCCCGACCCTGGTGCCCCAGCTCTGCCCCCTGGCAGCTCCGCCCCCTGCTATGCCCCATGGCCAGGCCAGGCCCCATCCCCATCAGCCCCGCCCCCGGTGCCCCCCCTGGCCAGGCCAGAGCCCCACCCCCGTCAGCCCCGACCAGGGCAGAGTGAGTCAGCTCGGCCCCGGGGAAGGAGGCCAAAGCAGGGGAGAGCCCTGAGGGTGGGTGTCCCCCCTTAGCAGTGAGACCACTTACCCAGAATGCTCTGCTCCCCCCTCGCTGACGGCTCCCTCCCGGCCCGGGGCAGGTTCACGGTCTGGACACGGAGACATGGAAGGACGTGGACGTCGTTCACATAGACATCGCTGACCGGACCCAGGTGTCCGAGGAGGTGAGAGCCCCTCCACAGCTGATGCCCCTCACTCCCGACCCGCAGCCCCTGCCAGCCCAGCCCTGCCCCCAGCTCTGCCGGTGCTCCTCACTCCCGACCCGCAGCCCCTGCCAGCCCAGCCCTGCCGGTGCCCCTCACTCCCGACCCACAGCCCCTGCCAGCCCAGCCGTGCCCCCCCCCCCCAGCTCTGCCGGTGCCCCTCACTCCCGACCCGCAGCCCCTGCCAGCCCAGCGCCCCCCAGCTCTGCCGGTGCCCCTCACTCCCGACCCGCAGCCCCTGCCAGCCCAGCCGTGCCCCCCCCCCAGCCCTGCCGGTGCCCCTCACTCCCGACCCGCAGCCCCTGCCAGCCCAGCCCTGCCCCCAGCTCTGCCGGTGCCCCTCACTCCCGACCTGCAGCCCCTGCCAGCCCAGCCCTGCCCCCAGCTCTGCGGGTGCTCCTCACTCCCGATCCGCAGCCCCTGCCAGCCCAGCCCTGCCGCTGCCCCCCACGCCCGACCCGCAGCCCCAGCCCGCCCCGCCCTGCCCCCAGCTCTGCCGGTGCTCCTCACTCCCGACCTGCAGCCCCTGCCAGCCCAGCCATGCCCCCCCCAGCTCTGCGGGTGCTCCTCACTCCCGACCCGCAGCCCCTGCCAGCCCAGCCCTGCCAGTGCCCCTCACTCCCGACCCGCAGCCCCTGCCAGCCCCGCCGTGCCCCCCCCCAGCTCTGCCGGTGCCCCTCACTCCCGACCCGAAGCCACTGCCAGCCCAGCCATGCCCCCCCCAGCTCTGCCGGTGCCCCTCACTCCCAACCCACAGCCCCTGCCAGCACAGCCCTGCCCCCCGCCCAGCTCTGCTGGTGCCCCTCACTCCCGACCCGAAGCCCCTGCCAGCCCAGCCATGCCCACCCCCAGCTCTGCCAGTGCCCCTCACTCCCAACCCACAGCCCCTGCCAGCACAGCCCTGCCCCCCCCAAGCTCTGCCGGTGCCCCTCACTCCCGATCCGCAGCCCCTGCCAGCCCAGCCCTGCCGGTGCCCCTCACTCCCGACCCGCAGCCCCTGCCAGCCCAGCCCTGCCCCCCGCAGCTCTGCCGGTGCCCCTCACTCCCGCCCGCAGCCACTGCCAGCCCAGCCCTGCCGGTGTCCCTCACCCCCGACCTGCAGCCCCCGCCAGCCCAGCCATGCCCCCCCACCAGCTCTGCCGGTGCCCCTCACTCCCGACCCGCAGCCCCTGCCAGCCCAGCCCTGACTGCAGGGTGTCCGGAGGCGGGTCAGCACCTCCCTCCCTCCCTCTCTCTGTGCCAGGGTTACAAAGCAGACGAAGATCCGGCTCTTTTCACATCCGTGAAGACGGGGCGAGGGCCACTCGGTCCAGCCTGGAAGGTACCTGCTGCCTACTGGCTTAGATCAGGGAGAGAGAGGGGAGGAGCTGGGAACCCGGACTCCTGGGTTCGCGGTGCCATGTCTGCTCCTGTTTGCGTCGTCACATTGAACACGGCGTCTGTGCAGGGAAATCAGCCTCCCCAACGTGAGAATTATGGTGGACAAGGGGGACCCAGGGGATATAGGGAACGTGGACAAGGCCCCTCGCCAAAGGCTCTTCACCAAGGCAGCTGCCAGGGGATGGAGGGAAGGTCTCCGCGTGGGTCGGTCACTGGTGGCAAGACGGGAACAAAGGGCAGGAATAAAGGGCCAGTTCTCAGCCTGGAGAGAGGTCAATCGGGGGGTCCCCCAGGGGCCTGTGCTGGGCCCAGCCCTAGTCAACAGTCAGAAACGATCTGGCAAAAGGGGTGAACAGGGAGGTGGCAACATCTGCAGACGATACAAAACTCCTCAAGGTGGTTCAGTCCCAGGCAGCCTGCGAAGAGCTACAAAGGGTCCCTCAGAACTGGGTGACTGGGCAACAACCTGGCAGGTGAAATTCGGTGCTGAGAAATGCAAACCCTGCACATTGGAGCCCCCCAGCCCAGCGTCTAGATCAGCTGGTCCCGCTCCAGGACGATCCTGGAGTCACGGTGGATGGTTCTCTGCAAAGCTCCCCTCAACGTGCAGCCGCAGCCAAACGGCCACAGAATGTTGGAACCATTAGGAAAGGGAGAGAGAAAATCTCATATTGCCTCATAAATCCCTGTGTCCCGGGGTCCCCGGGCGCTGCTCTGGAACTGCTCCCCACCAAGCCAGGCAGGACTCTGGGAGCCTCCTCCCCCTCGGAGCAGCCTGTCTGCAGGGCAAGAAGCTCCCACGGCTTCACCTCCTGGGTCTCTCCTTGGAGCATTCAGCCTCCTCTGCCCCTCCGTGCGCTTCCCCCAGCGAGTCCCCCCAGCGGGGTCCTGGGGGGCCACAGGGTCCTGCCCCCCCCACTGCGCAGTCAGACGTGACTCTCAGCCAGCCAGTAACACAGAGGTTTATTCGATGACAGGAACGCAGCGTAGGGCAGAGCTCGTTAGCACAGAAATCAGGGACTTTCAGCCAAGTGCAACTTGGTGGGAGGGGGGCCCAGAGCCAGGGCTGGTGTCACGGAGTGTGGGGGAGTCCGGCCCTGCACCCCTCTGCCCGGGACTCCCAGTGACTCTCAGCCAGCCAGTAACACAGAAGGTTTATTGGACACAGGAGCACAGGATACAGCCCAGCTTGTGGGCACAGCCAGGACCCCTCAATCGAGTCCTTCTGGGGGTGCAGGGAGCTTAGACCCCAGCTTGGGGTTCCCTGCACTGCACCCCCCAGCCCCAAACCGACACTGACCCACCCCTCCTCCGGCCTTGTCCAGCTTCCCGGCAAAGGTGTTGACTCCCCCTCCCCCTGCCCGGCTCAGGTTACAGGCCCAGGTCCTGTCCCTCACCTAAAGTCACCCCCTGCCCTCCCATCCCCCACCCAGACAGCCCCTGCTCCCCCACACCCGCCCCCATGCAGCCAGTCCCAGTAAAACTCCCCCGCCCCAGCCCCAGGCCAGCGCCCGGCGCAGGGGCTCACTGGTGCGGCAGCAGGGGTGGGACTTCCAGGCCTTCTCCTGGAACAGCAGGGAGCCCTCGGCGCCAACATCTCCAGCAAGCCGGGCACCTCGCTGTGGGGGGAGCACGCGGGGCTCAGAGCCAGGGGCCGGGGCGCCTCCCGCCTGCCCAGCCCCCCCTTGGAGAGCCGTGCCGTCCCTTCCCCCCACATCCTGCTGGGCAGGGGGTGGAGCTCGTGGGGGCACGGCCGGCCTCGCCCGGGCGCTCGCAGGGCAGCACCTCGATGCCCCCCCACCGCCCGTCTTCTTGCTGGCCCCCGCCACTGCCAACAGCTGCCCCAGCCCGGCGCCCAGCCCCCACGCAGCCAGTGCATCCCCCCGCCCCTCCGGCCAGCCCATGCCCGCCCCTCCAGCCAGCCCCGCCCCTCCGGCCAGCCCATGCCTGCCCCGCCCCCTCCAGCCAGCCCCGCCCCACGGCCAGCCCATGCCCCGCCCCCTCCAGCCAGCCCATGCCCCGCCCCCTCCGGCCAGCCCCGCCCCTCCGGCCAGCCCATGCCCCGCCCCTCCAGCCAGCCCCGCCCCCACGGCCAGCCCATGCCCCGCCCCTGCGGCCAGCCCCGCCCCTCCAGCCAGCCCATGCCCCGCCCCCTCCAGCCAGCCCATGCCCCGCCCCTCCAGCCAGCCCCGCCCCCTCCCGCCAGCCCCGCCCCACGGCCAGCCCATGCCCCGCCCCGTCCAGCCAGCCCATGCCCCGCCCCCACTGCCAGCCCCGCCCCTCCAGCCAGCCCATGCCCCGCCCCCACGGCCAGCCCATGCCCCGCCCCTCCAGCCAGCCCATGCCCCGCCCCTCCCGCCAGCCCCGCCCCCACGGCCAGCCCATTCCCCGCCCCCAAGCAGGCCCCGCCCCCGGGTCTCAGCTCCTCCAGGGAGCAGGGCAGCAGCGCGCGGCTGCGGAGAGAGAAAAGGGGGCGGGGTCAGAGCCGGGAGCCCCCAGCGCCCCGCCCCCACTCACAACTCTTTGATCAGCACCATCCCGCGGCTGCACCGGAAGCAGGAAGCGCCTCCGCGGCGGGGCCCCGCCCCTTTGACGCCACTTCCGCCCTTACTTTGCCCACTGTCCGAGCCCGGCATCGGGGTCGGAGATGACGTCATCGCTCCGCGTCGGTGGGGAGGGGCGGGGCCTATCCCGGCTCCACCCTCCCCGAGCTGCCCCTCCCCCCGGGACAGCCGCACAGCGGCCGGAGGGAAACTGAGGCAGCCTGGGGGGGCGAGAGAAACTGCCCCGCCTGCCCGGGCCCCTCCCCAGCCCCCACAGCCCCCACCCCGCCTCACACACCCTGTCCCCCACACCCCTCCCCACACAGCCCGCCCCTCCCGTCCTGCCCCGCCCCTCCCGTCCTGCCCCACACCCCGCCCCTCCCCACACGCCCTGCCCCTCCCCTGCCCCCCACCCCACAGCCCCCACACCCCCACCCGCCCCACACACCCCGCCTCTCCCGTCCTGTCCCCACAGCCCGCCCGCCCTGCCCCACACCCCCCCCACAGCCCCTCCCGGCCTGCCCCCCACACCCCGCCCCTCCCCACACCTGCCCCTCACCCCATTCCACACCCTGCCCCTCCTGTCCTGCCCCCACAGCCCCCCACACCCCACCCCGCCCCACACACCCTGTCCCCCACAGCCCGCCCCTCCCGTCCTGCCCCACGGCTCGGCCCCGCCCCTCCCGTCCTGCCCCTGCCCCACAGGCCGCCTCCCGTCCTCGTTTCGCCCCTGCTCCCCGCCCCGCCCCCCGCTGTCCGGGCTTGGTGCGAACCCGGCGCTGGAGGCCCCTCTCCAGGGCACCCCGAGGTGAGGGGCCCGCGCAGGATCCGCACTCGGCTCCGCCCGGCCTGGGGGCGCAGGGACCCAGCGGGTTCACGCCCCCCCCCCCCCGGGGGGTGCAGCCGCCTTAAAGCCCCGTGTCCCGCGGTGCCGCACACGGGCCCCGTTCGACTGGTTAGTGCTGCCAGCCTCGCCCGGGGGCCCCATGGACAGCCCAGACGGGGGCGGGGAGCCCGGACTCCTGGGTTCTCTGGCAGGGGAGTGGGGGCTGGGGGGCTGGGAGCCAGGACTCCTGGGTTCTCTCCTGACTCTGGGACGGGAGTGGGGGCTGGGGGGTTAGAGCTGGGGGGGCTGGGAGCCAGGACTCCTGGGTTCTCTCCCCGGCTCTGGGAGAGGAGTGGGGGCTGGTGGGTTAGAGCAGGGGGGCCGGGAGCCAGGACTCCTGGGTTCTCTCCCTGGCTCTGGGAGGGGATGGGGGCTGGTGGGTTAGAGCAGGGGGGGCTGGGAGCCAGGACTCCTGGGTTCTCTCCCCGGCTCTGGGAGGGGAGGGGGGCTGGTGGGTTAGAACAGGTGGGGCTGGGAGCCAGGTCTCCTGGGTTCTCTCCCGGCTCTGGGAGGAGAGTGGGGCTGGTGGGTTAGAGCAGGGGGCTGGGAGCCCGGACTCCTGGGTTCTCTCCCCCGCTCTGGGAGGGGAGTGGGGGCGGGTGGGTTAGAGCAGGGGGGCTGGGCGCCAGGACTCCGGGGTGCTCTCCGGGCTCGGGGAGGAGTGGGGCTGGTGGGTTAGAGCAGGGGCTGGGAGCCAGGACTCCTGGGTTCTCTCCCGGCTCTTGGAGGAGTGGGGCTGGTGGTTAGAGCAGGGGGCTGGGAGCCGGACTCCTGGGTTCTCTCCCAGCTCTGGGAGGAGTGGGGGCTGGTGGGTTAGAGCAGGGGGCCGGGAGCCAGGACTCCTGGGTTCTCTCCTGGCTCTGGGAGGGGAGTGGGGGCTGGTGGGTTAGAGCAGGGGGGCTGGGAGCCCGGACTCCTGGGTTCTCCCTGCCCTGGGGTACTTGCAGTACTGAGCTTGCTCAGTAACATCTGCTGCAGCCCCTGCCCTCCCCCCATGGGGTTCTGCGGGCTGCTATTGCTGGGGGTTAAAAAGGGCAAAGGGGGCGCCAGGTCTGGGGGAAGCAGCTGGGGGCAGGGGTGGGCGGGGCTAAGAGGAAAATCCGGGCTGGGGGCAGCAGAGGGTAAAACCCGGGCACAGGGGGCAGCAGTTACCCCGGTGGCACTGAGCCCCCCCGGCCTGCGGAAATGGTGGGGGGCAAAGGGGCGTTTCCATTCCCCCCCCCTGCCAGCGCCTGTCAGCGTGGGCGTCCTAGGCCCCCCCCCGCCACGAGTTTCTTACAGCCCCTCACGTGGGGCACGTTCCCAGGGGGAGCAACTGACTCCCCTGCACCGGCCGGGGGCAGCGTGGGAGCAGAACCCGGGCACGGGGCTGCGGGGGGCGGGGGGCACTGGCTGTAGGGGGGTGCTGTGGGGCGGGGTGCTGGCTGTAGGGGCGCTGTGGGGCGGTGCTGGCTGTAGGGCGTTGTGGGGCGGGGTGCTGGCTGTAGGGGCGCTGTGGGAAGGGGCGATGTGGGGCAGGGGCGCTGGCTGTAGGGGCGCTGTGGGGTGGGGGCACTGGCTGTAGGGGTGCTGTGGGGCAGGGGTGCTGTGGGGCAGGGGCGCTGGCTGTAGGGGCGCTGTGGGGCGGGGTGCTGGCTGTATGGGGTGATGTGGGGCAGGGCGTGATGTGGGGCAGGGGCGCTGGCTGTAGGGGGGGCGCTGTGGGGCGGGGTGCTGGCTGCAGGGGGGTGCTGGCTGTAGGGGGGCGTTGTGGGGCGGGGGGGTGCTGTGGGGCAGGGTCGGGGCACTAGCTGGAGGGGGAATTTGACCCCGATCTCTCCCCCCAGCTCCCCATGGCCCAGGTGCAGCCAGTCCAGGGCCTGACCCCCGACATGGTCACTCGCTGTGAGCTGGTGGCTGTCCGGGGGGTCCCGCTGCCCAGCCACATGGCGGAGCTGTGGGGGCAGATATGGAGCTTCCAGGCCCGGCCTGACGATCTCCTCATCTGCACCTACCCCAAGGCAGGTGAGTGGGGACAGGGGCTGCGGGTCGGGAGTGAGGGGCACCGGCGGGGCCGGGGGTCTGCGGGTCGGGAGTGAGAGGAACCAGTGGTGCTGGGGGGGCTGCGGGTCGGGAGTGAGGGGCACCAGCAGTGCTGGGGGCTGCGGGTCGGGAGTGAGGGGCACCGTCAGGGCTTGGGGGCTGCGGGTCTGGAGTGAGGGGCACCGGCGGGGCTGGGGGGGCTGCGGGTCGGGAGTGAGGGGCGCTGGGGGGGCTGGGAGTGAGAGGAACCAGTGGTGATGGGGGGCTGCGGGTCGGGAGTGCGGGGCACCGGCAGTGCTGGGGGCTGCGGGTCGGGAGTGAGGGGCACCGGCAGTGCTGGGGGCTGCGGGTCGGGAGTGAGGGGCACCGGCAGTGCTGGGGGCTGCGGGTCGGGAGTGAGGGGCACCGGCGGGGCTGGGGGCTGCGGTCGGGAGTGAGAGGAACCAGTGGTGCTGGGGGCTGCGGGTCAGGAGTGAGGGGCACCGTCGGGGCTGGGGGCTGCGGGTCGGGAGTGAGGGGCACCGGCGGGGCTGGGGGGGCTGCGGGTCGGGAGTGAGAGGAACCAGTGGCGCTGGGGGGCTGCGGGTCGGGAGTGAGGGGCACCGGCGGGGCTGGGGGGGCTGCGGGTCGGGAGTGAGGGGCACCGGCAGTGCTGGGGGCTGCGGGTCGGGAGTGAGGAACCAGTGGCGCTGGGGGCTGCGGGTCGGGAGTGAGGGGCACCGGCAGTGCTGGGGGCTGCGGGTCGGGAGTGAGGGCACCGGCAGTGCTGGGGCTGCGGGTCGGGAGTGAGGGGCACCGGCAGTGCTGGGGGCTGCGGGTCGGGAGTGAGGGGCACCGGCAGTGCTGGGGCTGTGGGTCGGGAGTGAGGGGCACCGGCGGGGCTGGGGGCTGCGGGTCGGGAGGAGGAACCAGTGGTGCTGGGGGCTGCGGGTCAGGAGTGAGGGCACCGTCGGGGCTGGGGCTGCGGGTCGGGAGTGAGGGGCACCAGCGGGGCTGGGGGCTGCGGGTCGGGAGTGAGGGGCACCGGCGGGGCTGGGGGCTGCGGGTGAGAGGAACCAGTGGCGCTGGGGGCTGCGGGTCGGGAGTGAGGGCACCGGCGGGGCTGGGGGGTGCGGGTCGGGAGTGAGGGGCACCGGCAGTGCTGGGGGGGCTGCGGGTCGGGAGTGAGGGGCACCGGCAGTGCTGGGGGGGGCTGCGGGTCGGGAGTGAGGGGCACCGGCAGTGCTGGGGGGGGCTGCGGGTCGGGAGTGAGGGGCATCAGCGGGGCTGAGGTCTCTCCTCTCTGCCAGGCACCACGTGGGTTCAGGAGATCGTGGACATGATCCAGCAGGACGGGGACCCCCAGAAGTGCTGCTGCGCCCCCATTTACGAGCGCATCCCCTTCCTGGAGCTCTGCCCACCCCGCCCCCTCCCGCGTGGTGAGCCGGCTCGAGGGGGCCCCGTGCGGCGGGGGAGGGGCTCGTGCGGCGGGGTCCGGACCCCACTCACTGGTGTCCCCGTCTGGTTCAGGGTTTGAAGAGGCTGCGGCGATGCCCCCCCCACGGACCCTGAAAACCCACCTGCCCCTGGAGCTAGTGCCCCCCTCCTTCTGGGAGCAGGACTGTAAGGTCAGGACGCCTGGGTTCTCTCCTGGGAGGGGGCAGCCAGGACGCCTGGGTTCTCTCCCTGTTCTCTCCCCCCCAGGTGATCTACGTGGCGCGGAACCCCAAGGACAACGCCGTCTCCTATTTCCATTTCCAGCGGATGAACCAGAGTCTCCCGGCCCCGGGCCGCTGGGACCAGTATCTACAGACCTTTGTGGCTGGGGGGGGTGAGTGAAACCCACCTGCTGGCCCCCCCTTCCCGCCCTGGGGCCCCCCAGCCCAGCCTGACCCCCCCTCTCTGACAGTGCCTTGGGGCTCCTGGTTCGACCATGTCCGCGCCTGGTGGGACGCGAGGGACGAACACCGAATCCTCTACCTCTTCTACGAGGATATCAAGCAGGTGAGTGCTGCGAGCTTCCCCCCCCGGCAGTGCCCCCGGCCGGGCTCCCCCGGCGCTGCGAGCTTCCCCCCCCGGCAGTGCCCCCGGCCGGGCTCCCGGCGCTGCGAGCTTCCCCGGCAGTGCCCCGGCCGGGCTCCCCGGCGCTGCGAGCTTCCCCGGCAGTGCCCCGGCTGGGCTCCCGGCGCTGCGAGCTTTCCCCGGCAGTGCCCCGGCCGGCCTCTCCCGGCGCTGCGAGCTTCCCCCGGCAGTGCCCGGCCGCTCCCGGCGCTGCGAGCTTCCCCGGCAGTGCCCCGGCCGGGCTCCCCGGCGCTGCGAGCTTCCCCCCCGGCAGGGCCCCCGGCCGGGCTCCCCCAGCGCTGCGAGCTTCTCCCCCGGCAGTGCCCCCGGCCGGGCTCCCCCGGCGCTGCGAGCTTCCCCCCCGGCAGTGCCCTGTGTCTCTCCACCAGGACCCAAGAGGTGAGATCCAGAAGGTGGGTCGGTTCCTGGGCCGGGAGTTGCTGGAGCCGGTTCTGGAGACGATCGTCGAGCACACGTCGTTCGAGAGCATGAGGGAGAACCCCATGGCCAACTACAGCACGCTGCCCCCCTTCGTGCTGGACCATGCGGTGTCCCCCTTCATGCGCAAAGGTGGGGACTGGCGGCCGGACGCCTGGGTTCTCCCAGCTCAGGGGAGGTGTCACATCGCTCTGAGCCCGGACGCCTGGGTTCTCTCCCAGCTGGGGGGGAGGGGTTGCTATGAGACTGGTTGCCTGGGTTCTCCCAGCTCAGGGGAGGTGTCACATCGCTCTGAGCCCGGACGCCTGGGTTCTCCCAGCTCAGGGGAGGTGTCACATCGCTCTGAGCCCGGACGCCTGGGTTCTCTCCCAGCTGGGGGGGAGGGGTTGCTATGAGACTGGTTGCCTGGGTTCTCCCAGCTCAGGGGAGGTGTCACATCGCTCTGAGCCCGGACGCCTGGGTTCTCTCCCTTCAGGCACAGTGGGCGACTGGACGACCCAGTTCACGGTGGCGCAGAGCGAGTGGTTCGACGCCGAATGGGCCCGGCGGATGGAGGGGAGCGACCTGCGTTTCTGCACCCGGCTCTGAGGGGACAGCAGGGCCCCCGACCCCCCGGCCTGGCCCCGAACCTGGCCCCCGAGCCCCCGGCCGGCCCCTCCCCGGTGGCTCACGCTGCGGTTTCTGAGCTGCACATCGGGGGCCCCTGGGGCCGGGTTCACTGGGGTTGGGCCGGTTGTTGGGGGCCGGGGTTGGGGCTCCCCTGGAATAAACCATTGCACAGAATAAACCAGGTGCCTCCGGGTCACTGACATCCCCCCCCAGGCCCTTTGCCCCTGGAGCAGGGGAGGGGCTCTGCGCCGTGAGCTTCCCGCAGCAGTGCCCCCCATAGGCCAGGGGGCGCTGGACTACATTGCCCAGAGTGCTTTGTGGAAGGGCCAGGTTGGGGCGTGGAGGCTCATGGGGGGCATTGGATTTGCCCGCACGGCCTTATGGGAGCTGTAGTTCTGTGGCGGTTCTGCGGCCTCCCCATAAGATTCCATCTCCGTAGGCTGGGCCGAGGGGGGAGGGGCAGTTGTGTCCTAGGGGGCGGAGCTGTGCTGGGGGCGGGGCCGAGGGGGGCAGCAGAGGGTGATGGGGAGAGCAGCTTTGCTGGCTGGGGGTGGGGGGTGGCCAGGGACAGCCCCCCCCATTGTACTTAAAGCCCCGCCCACGATCTTTTTTGGGGGGGGGGGGGGTGAGGCAAAGCACCACATTTCTGGGTAATCCGTGTATCAGTCCACAAGGTGTCACCCGCATGTGAGCTCTGTATTACACTCGTGCACTCACACTCACTCACACTCACACTGAGTTAGATGGGGGGGCCGGGCCGATGCTCCCATGCGGACGAGAGCAGAGCCGGGGCCTGTGCAGACGCCTCACGTTTCTCGCAGCGTCGCTCTCGCACGGATCTGCACCAGTGTCCCCCCGCTGGTGCCTCGTGCTGCTCCTCTGCGGGGGTGTCCCAGCGCCGTTCTGCTGGCTCCCACCCCCCGCGGCCGTCCTGGGCCTGAGCTGGCCCGTGGCCCTGATGTGGGGCTGGCTCCAGCCCCTGTCCGAGGGGTGCAGCCAACGGGCCATTGCTGGGGGCGGGGGCAGATCTCATTCCGCTCGGAGCAAGAAGCGATGTTTGTGGGGGCGACGGGGCCGAGCCCGGGCGGGCTCAGCGCTGCGCTTCCATCGCAGGCTTCAGGAGGAAGCTCCCATAGCAAAGCACTTGGGCCAGAGGGGCACGTGGATGCCGCAAGGCAAAGCCACAGGACGTGCAGAGATTTCTCCACACTCCCCCAGTGCCCCTGTCCTGCCCCCTCCCAGTCTGGCGCCCCCTGCAGGTACGTGGAGGACACACCCAGCGCTCGGGGTCACCTTCCTCACACGTGGCAGTGAGAGTCCCTGACAGTGAGTCCAGAGAACCCAGGTGTCCGGGGCCCCTGCTCTAACCACCCGCCCCCCCCCTCCTTCCAGAGCCAGGAGAGAACCCAGGTCCCCAGCTCTAACCACCAGCTCCCCCTCCCCCCCTTCCAGAGCCCGGAGAGAACCCAGGCGTCCAGGCCCCCAGCTCTAACCACCAGCCCCCCCTCCCCTTCCAGAGCCAGAAGAGAACCCAGGTGTCCGAGCCCCTGCTCTAACCACCAGCCCCCCCTCCCCTTCCAGAGCCAGAAGAGAACCCAGGAGTCCGGGCTCCCTGCTCTAACCACCCGCCCCCCTCCCCTTCCAGAGCCAGAAGAGAACCCAGGAGTCCGGGCTCCCTGCTCTAACCACCCGCCCCCCCCCTTCCAGAGCCAGGACCCTGGAGCCCCCGTTTCTTGGGGGAGTTGTGTGTGTCCTTGGGGGGCTCTGCTGGCCCCCCCGCACCTCCAGGGATGTTGAGTGCCCCTCCCCTTGGAGGCCTGGGGTGGGGTGTCTGACCCCTTTGCCCCAGGGGTCTGCGAGTACCTGGCCGCGGAGAACTGCGCCTCCAAGCGGAAGCTCGGCCCCCCCCCCCCCCCCCGTGAGGTTCCTGGACAGGCCGGGGCTGGAGCGTGGGGCTGCAAGGGAGAGGGGCTGGGGGCAGGACTGCAAGGGAGAGAGGCGGGGCTGGATGGAGCTCGCTGGGAAGGGGCGGGGCTGCAAGGGAGAGGGGGTGGAGCTCTCTGGGAAGGGGCGGGGCTGCAAGGGAGAGAGGCGGGGCTGGATGGAGCTCTCTGGGAAGGGGCGGGGCTGCAAGGGAGAGGGGGTGGAGCTCTCTGGGAAGGGGCGGGGTTACCCAGGAAGGGGCGGGGCTGGATGGAGCTCTCTGGGAGGGTTCTGCCATGGGGCAGGGAATTGGGGGGGGTCTGTTGTGGGGGTTCAGGAAGCTGCCTTGGGGGGCAGGGGATGCGGGTGGGGTTAACACACAAAGGGGGGAACGGCTCCCAGGGCATTGTGGGTAACAGGAGGGGAGGCGTGTTAGGGAGGGTAGCTGCTCCCAGGGCATTGTGGGTAAACCCCCCCGTCTCCCTGCGAGGCAATTGGGGAGCAGGGCATCAGCTGAGCAGCACTGGTTGCACCAGTGCATGCTGGGAAAGGGCCCCCTGCCCGGTGGTGCCCTCACTGCCAGCTACCCCCAGTGCTGGGGGGGCACTCCTCTTTGATTGGCTGGCCAACACCTCAAGGTGCCGGATTGGCTGGCACGATGCACTGCGGGGACCGGCTGCGGCCTGTGCCCCCTCGTCTCTCATTGGCCGATTGTGCTTGCTCCGCAGAGGGGCTGTTTATGATTGGATGGAGCCACCTACAGCTGCGCTGGCCTGTGATGCGCCCCAGGCTCACCCTTGTCTGTGATTGGATGACACCATACACCTGTGAGCCTCTGGTTGGTTGGTATGGCCAGCACCCGCCTCCTCACGTCAGCAAGTGATTGACAGCTGTCGGGGGCAGGGCTCAGCAGGGCATTGCTCTCACTACCTCCCGGAGGCTATGACCCCCCCGCTGCAAAGGCTGCTGGGAGTTGCTAAGCCCTCCCCTGAGCTAGTTGAGTAGGGGTGCAGCCCTAGGGTCACCCTAAGGTCAGCTGGGGGGGTCAGGGGGCACCGCTGATGGGCAGTGGCCAAGCTTGGCAGCAGGAAGTGATGTCTGCACCCCTTGGCGTGAGTTTAAAGATGGCCACCCTTGTAGCAGGAAGTGATGTCATCCCTGCCAACACTCCCCCATTGCTCACCCCCCCACTGGGCCTCCCCGACCCAGGGCCCCTGTAGCAGCATTAAATTCTCCCCTCGGATCAATGTCTCAGACCCATCACCTCCCCCCGCCCCCCCAGGCCCGGCCTGCCCCACACTGGAGGGGCCGGTGTCCCCTCCCGCCAGGCAAACCCCCATCAGCCAGGCAAGAGTCAAGTTCCTTTATTAAGGGGGGTGGGGGGAACAGACCTGCCCCCTTGATACCCCCCGTCACCCTCACCCCCCAATTCCCTCTTCCTCCCCGCTGGCAATGAGCGAAATCGCCCCCCAGCAGGGAGGTACTCGGGGCCCCCTCGCCGCCCCTCTCCCGCGGGGGCGGGTAAGAGGCCAGGGCAGGAGCCTGGGCACGGCCGTGTGCCCCCCCGGGCAGCGGGCGTCCGTCCAGCTCGTCTCGGTGTCGTGTGGCGTTGCCGATGAGTCCGGAACCAGGTTCGCTTGGCGAGGCTCAGAGCTGGGGGGGGAGCGGATGTGAGGGGGGGCTCCAAGGGAACCAGCTTCCCCCCCACCCCGCAATTTCCACAGCCACACAGATGCCCGGCAGGACTGGCAGCCATCTCGGCCCCCCCGCTCAGCCCCCTTGGTCCCTCTGCTCAGCCCCCTTGCCCCGCCCGCTCGGCCCCCCCCGTGCCCCGCCCGCCCGGCCCCCTTGGCTGCCCGTCTCTGCCCCCTCTATACCCCCCCGCCCAGCCCCCTTGGCTGCCCGGCTCCGGACCCCTCTGTACCCCCGCCCAGCCCCCTTGGCTGCCCGGCCCGCCTCCCTGTGCCCCCACCCTCAACCCCTTGGCTGCGTGACTCCGCCCCTGTGCCCTCCCACCCAGCTCCGTCCCCTGTGCCCCCGCCCGGCCCCTTTGGCTGCCCAGCTCCGCCCCTTGCCCCTCCGGCCCCTTGGCTGCCGGGCTCCGCCCCGCCCACCCGGCCCCCTTGGCTGCCCGGCTCCGCCTCCCTGTGCCCCTCCTGCCTGGCCCCTTGGCTGCCGGGCTCCGCCCCGTGCCCCCGCCCGGCCCCTTGGCTGCCGGGCTCCGCCGGCCCCTTGGCTGCCCGGCTCCGCCCCCGTGCCCCTCCCGCCCGGCCCCCTGTGCCCCTGTACCCCCTTGGCTGCCCGGCCCTGCCCCTGTGCCCCCGCCCGGCCCCCTTGGCTGCCCGGCTCCGCCCCCGTGCCCCTCCCGCCCGGCCCCCTGTGCCCCCTTGGCTGCCCGGCCCCGCCCCTGTGCCCCCTCCGCCCGGCCCCCTTGGCTGCCCGGCCCCGCCCCTGTGCCCCCGCCCGGCCCCCTTGGCTGCCGGGCTCCGCCCCTGCTGTGCCCCCGCCCGGCCCCCTTGGCTGCCGGGCTCCGCCTGCTGTGCCCCCGCCCGGCCCCCTTGGCTGCCGGGCCCCCGCCCGGCCCCTTGGCTGCCCGGCCCCGCCCCCGCCCGGCTCTCACCGCGGTCTCACTCCTGGCCGCGCCGCCGCTCCGAGCGCTGCAGTTTCAGGGCGATCTTGCGCTCGTGTCCGGCGGGGCTGGGCCGGTTCGTGTTCCCGGCGGCCTCCCGCTTGGAGCGGCCCTTCCGGCTGCACCCGCCCGGCACTGGGGGGAGACGGGGGTGAGAGCAGCCCCCGTGCCCCGCCCCCACCCCGGGTGCAGGAGACCCCCGCCTAGGCTGGCAGTGGGGGGCACCAGCGGGGGGGGGGCTGCGGGCGGGAGAGGAGGCGCGGGGGGGCTGTGGGGGCACAGGGGGGCTGCGAGGCGGGAGTCCCGGGAGCACTGCGGCGCGGGGAAGCACAGGGGGCGGGGTCCCAGGGGATGCGGGGCGGGAGGAGGGTCCCAGGGGGCAGTGGGGCGGGGGGAGCACAGGGGGTCCCGGGGGGGAGCACAGAGGGGCGCACAGGCGGGTCCCGGGGGGGGGCGCACAGGGGGGGGCCGGGGGCGCACAGGCGGGTCCCGGGGCGCTCACCGCTGTAGCGCTCGGTCAGGCTGTAGTAGTCGTAGGGGTCGAAGTGCTGCCCCTCGAAGGGGGTGGGCACCAGCTTGTGCGGCTCGAGCAGGGCCCCGGCCATGGCTGCGCGGGGGCGTCCGTCCGTCCGTCCCGCCCGCCCCGCGGGCCCCTTTTATCGGCACCCCGCCCGCCCCGCCCCGCGGGGACCGAGCACGTGACGGGCCTGCCAGCAAAACAACCCTGACGTCATCCCCCGCCGGCCCCCAGCCTGACTCGCTCATCCCCTGCCCCCATTGCCCCCGAGCCCCCAGTGCCCCCTGCGCTCCCATTGCCCCCCCAGTGCCCCTGCGCTCCCATTGCCCCGAGCCCCCAGTGCCCCCGCGCTCCCATTGCCCCCGAGCCCCCAGTGCCCCCGCGCTCCCATTGCCCCCAAGCCCCCAGTGCCCCCTGACCTGCAGCCCCGCGCTCCCATTGCCCCTGAGCCCCCAGTGCCCCCTGCGCTCCCATTGCCCCTGAGCCCCCAGTGCCCCCGCGCTCCCATTGCCCCTGAGCCCCCAGTGCCCCGCGCTCCCATTGCCCCCAAGCCCCCAGTGCCCCCGACCTGCATCCCCCAGAGCCAACCTGCAGCCCCCGCGCTCCCATTGCCCCTGAGCCCCAGTGCCCCCGCGCTCCCATTGCCCCCGAGCCCCCAGTGCCCCCGCGCTCCCATTGCCCCGAGGCCCCCAGTGCCCCCGCGCTCCCATTGCCGCCTGAGCCCCCAGTGCCCCTGCGCTCCCATTGCCCCCGAGCCCCCAGTGCCCCTCGACCTG
This sequence comes from Mauremys reevesii, assembly GCF_016161935.1. Taxonomy (NCBI): domain Eukaryota; kingdom Metazoa; phylum Chordata; order Testudines; family Geoemydidae; genus Mauremys; species Mauremys reevesii. The sequence goes on along the minus strand of NC_052626.1, from coordinate 150,745,932 downwards.
CAGCCCCCAGAGCCCCCTGCGCTCCCATTGCCCCTGAGCCCCCTGACCTGCAGCCCCCAGAGCCCCCGCGCTCCCAGTGCCCCCTGACCTGCAGCCCCCAGAGCCCCCTGCGCTCCCATTGCCCCCGAGCCCCCGACCTGCAGCCCCAGAGCCCCCTGCGCTCCCAGTGCCCCCGACCTGCAGCCCCCAGAGCCCCCTGAGCCCCAGTGCCCCCGACCCGCAGCCCCCAGAGCCCCCTGCGCTCCCAGTGCCCCCGACCTGCAGCCCCCAGAGCCCCCGCGCTCCCATTGCCCCGCGCTCCCAGTGCCCCCTGACCTGCAGCCCCCAGAGCCCCCTGCGCTCCCATTGCCCCTGAGCCCCAGTGCCCCCGACCCGCACCCGGGTGCTGTGTTTAGGGGACTCTGTGGGGGCCGAGGTCTCCCCCGCCCCCCCCACCTCGTGCTGGGGATTTTCCACCGGCGCCCGGTGCTGGCCGGGCTCCAAGACACAGAGCGGGGGGGGGGGCGGGGCTGCAGCCTCGTGTCCTTGTTCCCCCCGCTCGGCCCCAATGCCCGCCGCCCCCGCTCTCCCCATTGCCAGCCGCCCCGCTCTCCCCCATTGCCACCCGCCCCATTGCCAGCCGCCCTGTTCTCCCCATTGCCACCCGCCCCATTGCCAGCCGCCCCCGTCCTCCCCATTGCCAGCCGCCCCATTGCCAGCCGCCCCGTCCTCCCCATTGCCAGCCACCCCATTGCCAGCCACCCGCCCGTTCTCCCCATTGCCACCCGCCCCGCTCTCCCATTGCCAGCCACCCGCCCCGTTCCCCCATTGCCAGCCGCCCCATTGCCAGCCACCTGCCCCGTTCCCCCCATTGCCAGCCGCCCGCCCCATTGCCAGCCACCTGCCCCGTTCCCCCATTGCCAGCCGCCCCGTTCCCCATTGCCAGCCACCTGCCCCCATTCCCCCATTGCCAGCCGCCCCGCTCTCCCATTGCCAGCCGCCCCGTTCTCCCCATTGCCACCCGCCCGCTCTCCCATTGCCACCCGCCCGCCCCGTTCCCCATTGCCAGCCGCCCCATTGCCAGCCGCCTGCCCGTTCCCCATTGCCAGCCGCCCCGTTCTCCCCATTGCCAGCCGCCCCGCTCTCCCCCATTGCCACCCGCCCCATTGCCAGCCACCCGCCCCGTTCTCCCCATTGCCAGCCACCCGCCCGTTCTCCCCATTGCCAGCCACCTGCCCGTTCTCCCCATTGCCACCCGCCCCGCTCTCCCATTGCCAGCCGCCGCCCCGTTCCCCATTGCCAGCCGCCCCCGTTCTCCCCATTGCCAGCCGCCCCATTGCCAGCCGCCCCGTCCTCCCCATTGCCAGCCGCCCCATTGCCAGCCACCCCCGTTCTCCCCATTGCCAGCCGCCCTATTGCCAGCCACCCCTTCTCCCCATTGCCAGCTGCCCCATTGCCAGCCACCCCGTTCTCCCCATTACCAGCCGCCCCATTGCCAGCCACCCCGTCCTCCCCATTGCCAGCCACCCCCATTGCCAGCCGCCCGCTCTCCCCATTGCCACCCACCCCGCTCTCCCATTGCCAGCCCCCGCCCCGTTCCCCCATTGCCAGCCACCCGCCCCGTTCTCCCCCATTGCCACCCGCCCGCTCTCCCCATTGCCAGCCACCCGCCCCGTTCCCCCATTGCCAGCGCCCCCGTTCTCCCCATTGCCAGCCGCCCCATTGCCAGCCGCCCCGTCCTCCCCATTGCCAGCCGCCCCTATTGCCAGCCGCCCCTTCTCCCCCATTGCCAGCCGCCCATTGCCAGCCACCCCGTCCTCCCCATTGCCAGCCACCCCCATTGCCAGCCACCCCGTCCTCCCCATTGCCAGCCGCCCCATTGCCAGCCGCCCCGTCCTCCCCATTGCCAGCCGCCCCGCTCTCCTCATTGCCAGCCGCCCCATTGCCAGCCGCCCCGCTCTACTCCCATTGCCAGCCGCCCCATTGCCAGCCACCCGCCCGTTCTCCCCATTGCCAGCCACCCCGCCCCATTGCCAGCCGCCGTTCCCCATTGCCAGCCACCCGCCCCATTGCCAGCCGCCCCACTCTCCCCATTGCCGCCCCGTTCTTCCCCATTGCCAGCCGCCCCATTGCCAGCCACCCGTTCTCCCCCATTGCCAGCGCCCCCATTGCCAGCCGCCCCGTCCTCCCCATTGCCAGCCGCCCCATTGCCAGCCCCCGTTCTCCCCATTGCCAGCCCCCATTGCCAGCCCCGTTCTCCCCATTGCCAGCCCCATTGCCAGCCACCCCGTTCTCCCCATTGCCAGCCGCCCCTATTGCCAGCCACCCCGTCCTCCCCATTGCCAGCCGCCCCTATTGCCAGCCACCCCCTTCTCCCCATTGCCAGCCGCCCCATTGCCAGCCACCCCTTCTCCCATTGCCAGCCGCCCCATTGCCAGCCACCCCGTTCTCCCCATTGCCAGCCCCCATTGCCAGCCCCCGTCCTCCCCATTACCAGCCACCCCGTTCTCCCCCATTGCCAGCCCCATTACCAGCCGCCCCCGTCCTCCCCATTACCAGCCACCCCCTTCTCCCCCATTGCCAGCCGCCCCCGTTGTCCCCATTGCCAGCCGCCCCCGTTCTCCCCCCATTGCCAGCCGCCCCAGAGCCAGTCACTCCCCGTTCCCCAGCCAGCCACCCCGCCCCCATTGCCAGCCGCCCCTGTTCTCCCCATTCCCAGCCGCCCCGCCCCCATTGCCAGCCACCCCCCGTTCCCCCCCCCCGCGGGCACAGAGCCCCCCCGCCGGGCCTGAGCATGACGCGGCCAGTCACTCTGCCCCGAGGAGGCGGGGCCTGGGGGTCACGTGCTCCTGTCCCCCGCCCCCTAAGGCACGATTCCCAGAGCCCGGCAGGCGCCTTACTGAGCCGTGCGCATGCGCTGATGCGGCGCTGTGACCTACAGACCCAACAGGCAACACGCCCTTGTTCCCATCTCGCCCCGAACGAGAAGACAAAGGCGCATGCGTGGGAGACCCTCGCACACCCGGAAACTACATGTCCCAAGAGGCTCCGCACTACTGCGAGCATGCGCAGTGCGTTCCTTTCGCCTCGCACCGCCCCGGAGCCTCCGCGCTGTCGCCAGCGCCTCCCACGATCCTCGTCCGGCCACGGTACGGTGCAGCCTGCGGCGGGTGGGGGACTCCGGCCACGGGAGCGGTTGGTCTCGGGGATTTCGTAGGCGAAGGACGCGGCTTTCGCAGGGGGAGGAGGGCGGCATCTTAAATCGGGGAGTGCGCATGCGCCGGAAGCAAAGCGCGCCGCGGCTTAGAAAATGCGCATGCGCTCTAGATGGCGTTTGGGCGCGAGGTTGAACGTGCGCATGCGTCACGGGCTTGCCCCCTCCCCCCGCGCGTTAGGAAAGGCTCCTCAATTTGGTTGAGCTGCGCATGCGCCTTTGGTAAGCAAAAAAGGCGGGAGTTCTCCCTCATTTGCAAATGCGCCTGCGTGTGGGATGGGGGTACAGCTCCTGCAGTGACCCCTGACCCACCTGTATCCTAACCCAGGGGATACTGGGAGCCTCTGACCCCCCCAGCCCCAGGGGATGCTGGGAGCCTCTGACCCCCCCAGCCCCAGGGGATGCTGGGAGCCTCTGACCCCCCCTCAGCCCCCCCAACCCCAGGGGATGCTGGGAGCCTCTGACCCCCCCTCAGCCCCCCCAACCCCAGGGGATGCTGGGAGCGTCTGACCCCTCAGCACCCCAGCCCCAGGGCCTGCTGGGAGCGTCTGCCCCCTCAGCCCCAGCCCCAGGGGATGCTGGGAGCGTCTGACCCCCTCAGCCCCCAGCCCCAGGATGCTGGGAGCGTCTGCCCCCAGCCCCAGGGGATGCTGGGAGCGTCTGACCCCCCCTCAGCACCCCCAGCCCCAGGGGATGCTGGGAGCGTCTGCCCCCCCCTCAGCCCCCCCAGCCCCAGGGGATGCTGGGAGCATCTGCCCCCCCCAGCCCCAGGGGATGCTGGGAGCGTCTGACCCCACTCCCCAGCCCCAGGGGATGCTGGGAGCGTCTGACCCCACTCCCCAGCCCCAGGGGATGCTGGGAGCATCTGACCCCACTCCCACCCAGCCCCAGGGGATGCTGGGAGCGTCTGACCCCCCCCACTCCCCACCCAGCCCCAGGGGATGCTGGGAGCGTCTGACCCCAGCCCCCAGCCCCAGGCCTGCTGGGAGCGTCTGCCCCCACACTCCTCCCAGCCCCAGGGATGCTGGGAGCGTCTGACCACCCCCAGCCCCAGCCCCTGGGGATGCTGGGAGCGTCTGCCCCCACTCCTCCCAGCCCCAGGGGATGCTGGGAGCGTCTGACCCCAGCCCCAGCCCCAGGGGATGCTGGGAGCGTCTGACCCCAGCCCCCAGCCCCAGGGCCTGCTGGGAGCGTCTGCCCCACTCCTCCCAGCCCCAGGATGCTGGGAGCGTCTGCCAGCCCCAGCCCCAGGGCCTGCTGGGAGCGTCTGACCCCACTCCCCGGCCCCAGGATGCTGGGAGCGTCTGACCCCACTCCCAGCCCCAGGGGATGCTGGGAGCGTCTGACCCCACTCCCAGCCCCAGGGGATGCTGGGAGCGTCTGACCCCACTCCCGGCCCCAGGGGATGCTGGGAGCGTCTGACCCCCACTCCCAGCCCCAGGGGATGCTGGGAGCGTCTGACCCCACTCCCAGCCCCAGGGGATGCTGGGAGCGTCTGACCCCAGCCCCCAGCCCCAGGGCCTCCTGGGAGCGTCTGCCCCCCACTCACCCCGGCCCCAGGGCCTGCTGGGAGCGTCTGACCCCCACTCCCACGGCCCCAGGGCCTGCTGGGAGCGTCTGACCCCCCACTCCCACGGCCCCAGGGGATGCTGGGAGCGTCTGACCCCCACTCCCACCCCAGCCCCAGGGGATGCTGGGAGCGTCTGACCCCCACTCCCACCCCAGCCCCAGGGGATGCTGGGAGCGTCTGACCCCAGCCCCCAGCCCCAGGGGATGCTGGGAGCGTCTGACCCCAGCCCCAGGGGATGCTGGGAGCATCTGCCCCAGCCCCAGGGGATGCTGGGAGCGTCTGACCCCACTCCTACCCCAGCCCCAGGGGATGCTGGGAGCGTCTGACCCCACTCCTACCCCAGCCCCAGGGGATGCTGGGAGCGTCTGACCCCCCACTCCCCAGCCCCAGGGGATGCTGGGAGCGTCTGACCCTCCCAGCCCCAGGGCCTGCTGGGAGCGTCTGCCCCCACTCCTCCCAGCCCCAGGGGATGCTGGGAGCGTCTGACCCAGCCCCAGCCCCAGGGGATGCTGGGAGCGTCTGCCCCCACTCCTCCCAGCCCCAGGGGATGCTGGGAGCGTCTGACCCCAGCCCCAGCCCCAGGATGCTGGGAGCGTCTGACCCCCACTCCCCACCCAGCCCCAGGGGATGCTGGGAGCGTCTGACCCCAGCCCCCAGCCCCAGGGCCTGCTGGGAGCGTCTGCCCCCACTCCCTCCCAGCCCCAGGATGCTGGGAGCGTCTGCCCCCACTCCTCCCAGCCCCGGGGATGCTGGGAGCGTCTGCCCCACTCCTCCCAGCCCCAGGGGATGCTGGGAGCGTCTGACCCCAGCCCCAGCCCCAGGGGATGCTGGGAGCGTCTGACCCCAGCCCCCAGCCCCAGGGCCTGCTGGGAGCGTCTGCCCCCACTCCTCCCAGCCCCAGGATGCTGGGAGCGTCTGCCAGCCCCCAGCCCCAGGGCCTGCTGGGAGCGTCTGACCCCACTCCCCGGCCCCAGGGGATGCTGGGAGCGTCTGACCCCACTCCCCAAGCCCCAGGGGATGCTGGGAGCGTCTGACCCCCAGGCCCCCAGCCCCAGGGCCTGCTGGGAGCGTCTGACCCCACTCCCGGCCCCAGGGCCTGCTGGGAGCGTCTGACCCCCACTCCCACCCCAGCCCCAGGATGCTGGGAGCGTCTGACCCCACTCCCACCCCAGCCCCAGGGGATGCTGGGAGCGTCTGACCCCACTCCCACCCCAGCCCCAGGGGATGCTGGGAGCGTCTGACCCCAGCCCCAGGATGCTGGGAGCGTCTGACCCCAGCCCCCAGCCCCAGGATGCTGGGAGCGTCTGACCCCCAGCCCCAGCCCCAGGATGCTGGGAGCATCTGCCCCCAGCCCCAGGATGCTGGGAGCGTCTGACCCCCCCCACTCCCACTCCGGCCCCAGGGCCTGCTGGGAGCATCTGCCCCCCCCACACTCCCGCCCCGGCCCCAGGGCCTGCTGGGAGCGTCTGCCACCCCCTCCACTCCCACTCCCGCCCGGCCCCAGGGCCTGCTGGGACTGTATCCCCACTCCCGCCCCAGGGCCTGCTGGGAGCGTCTGACCCCAGTCCCACCCCGGCCCCAGGGCCTGCTGGGAGTGTCTGCCCCCACTCCCGCCCGGCCCCAGGGCCCGCTGGGAGCGCCTGCCCCACCCCCACTCCCGCCCGGCCCCAGGGCCTGCTGGGAGCGTCTGACCCCAGCTCCAGGCCTGCTGGGAGCGCCTGACCCCACCCCACTCCCGCCGGCCCCAGGCCCGCTGGGAGCGCCTGACCCCAGCTCCAGGGCCTGCTGGGAGCGTCTGACCCCCCCACCCCCACTCCCGCCCCGGCCCCAGGGCCCGCTGGGAGCGTCTGCCCCCCCAGCTCCAGGGCCTGCTGGGAGCGTCTGACCCCCCCCCCCCCCCTCCCGCCCCGGCCCCAGGGCCTGCGGGGAGCGTCTGCCCCACCCCCACTCCCGCCCGGCCCCAGGGCCCGCTGGGAGCGTCTGACCCCCCCAGCTCCAGGGCCTGCTGGGAGCGTCTGACCCCCCCACCCCCACTCCCGCCCCGGCCCCAGGGCCTGCTGGGAGTGTTTTGTTCTCTCTCGTCTAGCAGCTTCCATCAGTTTGCCCCCTTCCCTGCTGTCCTTGAGGCTCATGAGCGTCTGCATGGGAGGGGCTGGGATTTGGGGGTAGTTTCTATAGGGTGCTGAGGGGGGGCTACTCCCGTGGCTAATTCTCTTCCTTCCCCTGTAGCCACCATGGCTCTGGTGTCGGCTGACTCGCGCATTGCGGAGCTGCTGGGGGAGCTGCACCAGCTCATCAAACAGACGCAGGTAACATGGCCCCAGGGCCCTTCCCAGCATGCCCTGGGCCGGCGGGAGCGCGGGCCCCAGGGGCCTTCCCGGCGCGGCCTGGGCCGGCGGGAGCGCGGGCCCCAGGGGCCTTCCCAGCATGCCCTGGGCTGGCGGGAGCGCGGGCCCCAGGGGCCTTCCCAGCATGCCCTGGGCTGGCGGGAGCGCGGGCCCGAGGGGCCTTCCCAGCATGCCCTGGGCCGGCGGGAGCGCGGGCCCGAGGCCTTCCCAGCACGCCCTGGGCCGGCGGGAGCGCGGCCCCAGGGCCTTCCCGGCGCGGCCTGGGCCGGCGGGAGCGGGCCCCAGGGCCCTTCCCAGCATGCCCTGGGCCGGCGGGAGCGCGGGCCCCAGGGGCCTTGCCAGCATGCCCTGGGCCGGCGGGAGCGCGGGCCCCAGGGCCCTTCCCAGCATGCCCTGGGCCGGCGGGAGCGCGGGCCCCAGGGGCCTTCCCAGCATGCCCTGGGCGGCGGAGCGCGGGCCCCAGGGCCCTTCCCAGCACGCCCTGGGCCGGCGGGAGCGCGGGCCCCAGGGGCCTTCCCAGCATGCCCTGGGCCGGCGGGAGCGCGGGCCCCAGGGGCCTTCCCAGCATGTCCTGGGCCGGCGGGAGCGCGGGCCCGAGGGGCCTTCCCGGCGCGGCCTGGGCCGGCGGGAGCGCGGGCCCCAGGGGCCTTCCCTGCCTTCCCTGGGCCGGCGGGAGCGCGGGCCCCAGGGGCCTTCCCAGCATGCCCTGGGCCGGCGGGAGCGCGGGCCCCAGGGGCCTTCCCCGCGCGCCCTGGGCCGGCGGGAGCGCGGGCCCCAGGGGCCTTCCCAGCCTGCCCTGGGCCGGCGGGAGCGCGGGCCCCAGGGGCCTTCCCAGCAGGCCCTGGGCCGGCGGGCGCGGGCCCCAGGGCCTTCCCAGCATGCCCTGGGCCGGCGGGAGCGCGGGCCTGCCCAGGGCCTTCCCAGCATGCCCTGGGCCGGCGGGAGCGCGGGCCCCAGGGCCCTTCCCAGCATGCCCTGGGCCGGCGGGAGCGCGGGCCCCAGGGCCCTTCCCAGCATGCCCTGGGCCGGTGGGAGCGCGGGCCCCAGGGGCCTTCCCAGCATGCCCTGGGCCGGGCGGGAGCGCGGGGGCCTTCCCGGCGCGCCCTGGGCCGGGCGGGAGCTGGCCCCAGGGGCCTTGGCCCCAGGGGCCCCAGCGCGGCCTGGGCCGGCGGGAGCGCGGGCCCCAGGGGCCTTCCCAGCACGCCCTGGGCCGGCCGGCCCCAGGGGCCTTCCCAGCATGCCCTGGGCCGCGGGGCGCGGGCCCAGGGCTGGGCCGGGCGGGAGCGCGGGCCCCAGGGGCCTTCCCAGCATGCCCTGGGCCGGCGGGAGCGCGGGCCCCAGGGGCCTTCCTGGGCCTGGGCGGGAGCGCGGGCCCCAGGGGCCTTCCCAGCATGCCCTGGGCCGGGCGAGCGGGCCCCAGGGGCCTTCCCAGCATGCCCTGGGCCGGGGGGCGCGGGCCCCAGGGGGCCTTCCCAGCATGCCCTGGGCGGGGCGCGGGCCCGAGGGGCCTTCCTGGCGCGGCCTGGGCCGGCGGGAGCGCGGGCCCCAGGGCCCTTCCCAGCATGCCCTGGGCCGGCGGGAGCGCGGGCCCCAGGGCCCTTCCCAGCATGCCCTGGGCCGGGCGGGAGCGCGGGCCCCAGGGCCCTTCCCAGCACGCCCTGGGCCGGCGGGGCGCGGGCCCGAGGGGCCTTCCCAGCATGCCCTGGGCCGGCGGGAGCGCGGGCCCGAGGGGCCTTCCCAGCATGCCCTGGGCCGGCGGGAGCGCGGGCCTGAGGGGCCTTCCCGGCGCGCCCTGGGCCGGCGGGAGCGCGGGCCCCAGGGGCCTTCCCGGCGTGGCCTGGGCTTCCCGAAGTGGGATGCCTTGTTCTCTGGGCTTGCCTGGAGAGCCCTGCCAGCCCCAGAGGACTCTGGGACAGGGGAGTCGGCTTAGGGGAACCATCTCCTTGGAGCCACCTGCCCCTTCTCTGGGACAGGGAGCCACAGGCCACCACCCCTTATCCCCTTCTCTCTCTGCCCCCAGGAGGAGCGATCGCGGAGCGAGCACAACCTAGTCAACATCCAGAAAACACATGAGCGGATGCAGACAGAGAACAAGAGTGAGTGTGGGGGCTGGGAGCCAGGACTCCTGGGTTCTTTCCCAGGCTCGGGGATGGGAGTGGGGTCTAATGAGTCCGAGCAGGGGATGGGGGCTGGGAGCCAGGACTCCTGGGTTCTTTCCCAGGCTCGGGGATGGGAGTGGGGTCTAATGAGTCCGAGCAGGGGATGGGGGCTGGGAGCCAGGACTCCTGTGTGTCAAGCTGGCCTGCAGTGACTTGAGCGTGGGTACCAACCTCAGGGCAGACTGTTCGCAAGCAGGGCCCAAAGCTCAGATTGGCCGGGAGTTCGGCACTTCCATTTCACCGAGCAAGGATTGACTCTGAGCTCCTCCGGCACTGACCCAGCCTTGCCATGGAGCCCGCACAGCCCCTGGGGTGCTGCAATCTGTCCCCGAAGCACAGCACCATTCAGCTTCCTCCCAGTCACTCAGCCAGGTCAGCTGCACCTTAGATCTCGGCGTTGGAGCCAGCTCCGGTTTGGTAAGCCGGGAGTTCCTCCCCAGGGAACGCTGGCCACACTTAACGTGCTGCACCGGATCTTTGCGGGGGGATAAGGCAAAACGCCACGTTTATTAGCAGCACGTCTCTGAATGAACAGTCATGTGCATGTGATACATGTACACACACACATTACACTGACACACACACACACAAGCACACTTGTCTTGTTGTTACCAATGACTTGTTCCCCCTAATTGCATTGGCCAGGCGAGTTAGCTGGGGGAGGGGTGGAGCTGGGCTTCTGCGGATCCGGATCGATGCTCCACGTTGACAAGACGAGACCTGGGGGCCTCTGCAAGACCCCTCACGTTTATAGCCGCTTCCCTCCCAGGCAAATCTGCACCAGCTCCAAAATCTGTGTCTGTGGCCGTTGGGCCTTTGTGCTGCTTCCTTCTGGGGGTGTCCCAGTGCTGCACAGAGGGTGTTTCCAGAAGCAGGTGCTGGCTCCTAACCCCCGCGGCCGTCAGTGTCTCTGCTCCTCGTTAACGAGCCCACTTGACAGGTCTTACTGTCCTGGGGTCTGGCTCCCAGCCCCTCGCCCAGGGGTGCAGCTGCTGCCTTCCCCCCTCGCTCAGTCACCTCGTTCATTCAACAGGGCAATTGACTGAGGGACTGGGGGGAAGATCTTATTCTACTCTGAGCAAAAAGACATTTTTCTTCTGCTGTAAGTGTCCTTAGGGGCTAGAACATTATCCCAGGCTTAACACAAAGTTCTCTGTACGTTTTTCTACGTAGGGATCTGATACAACGTTGTGTGAAAATAGCTTAATACAGGGATTTCTCTACCACACACACGACTTCCAGTCACAAGTTCCCAAAGGCGACCGAGGTTCCTGTGAGAAGCAGGCTCTGCCCGGCCATTGGGGCTCCCCTAGGCCCAACCCCTGACATCACTGACCCCGGCCTATGGCTGAGCTGGCGCCTGCTGTGCCCCCATCACACCCCACATCGTCACTGACCCTCCTGAATAGGCCCCAGGCTCCCCGGCCCCTATCTGCCGCCACAGTTCGTTTCCTCTTGGTGTGGCCTGTTTCCACGTCCGACTGCTTGCAGAGCTCAGCACCAGTGTAACTGCCTGGTTGGTCCCTTTGGTTCGGTGCAACCCTATTGGCAGTGAGTGCTCTGTTACGGGGGGGCCACACTGTCGCTAACCCCCCTCGCCAGACCAGTAAAGGATTGGACCTGAGTCTTGGTTCGTGGCGCAGGCCAGCTCCGAATGGCTTCTACCTTCAAAGGGTCTGAAGGGACCTCGAGAGGTCGTCTAGTCCAGTCCCCTGTACTCAGGGCAGGGCTAATTATCTAGGCCATTCCTGACGAGTGTTTGGAGATTTTTAACAGCAGGTTAGACAATGCTGGAGATTCCACAACCTCCCTGGGCAATTTATTCCAGTGTTTAACCACCCTGAACGGTAGGAAGTTTTTCCGAATGTTCAACCTAAACCTCCCTTGCTGCAATTTAAGCCCATTGCTTCTTGCCCTGTCCTCAGAGTCTAACAAGGACGGTTTTTCTCCCTCCTCCTTGTAACAACCTTGGACAGAAACCTGTTCTCCTGGCCCCTGGGTCTCCTCTTCTCCACGCTGCACAAACCCAGGGCTGTCAGTCTCCCCTCACACCTCACGGGTTCCAGCCCTTTCGGCAGTTGTGTTGCTCTCCCCTGGACTTTCTCCAATTTGTCCACATCCTTCCTGCCATGTGGCGCCCCGAACTGGACACAACCCTCCAGCTGAGGCCGGAGCAGAGCTGCAGAATCACTTCTCGTGCCTGGCCCACAACACTCCTGCTGATACAGCCCAGGACGCTGGTCGCTTTTGTCGCAGCAGCGTCACACTGGTGACTCCTGTTTAGCTTGTGATCCACTGTGACCCCCAGAGCCCTTTGCAGCTCCCCTTCCTCGGGGGTCATTGCCAGGGGGTGTGCGCCACTGACCGGTCCTGCCTGAGTGCAGCACTTGAGGGAATTTCATCCTGTTCACTTCAGGCCGTTTCTCCTGTTTGGCCAGATCATTTTGAATGTTAATCCTGTCCCCCAAAGCACTTGCAGCCCCTCCCAGCTTGGTATCGTCTCTCTCTGCCATGATCTAAATCACTGCTGAAGATACTGAACAGAACCGGACCCAGAACTGATCCCTGCGGGACCCCACTGGTTAGGCCCTTCCAGCATGGCTGTGAGTCACTGATAACTACTCTGGGAACGGTTTTCCAACCAGTTTTGCACCCACCTTAGAGTAGCTCCATGGAGGTTGTATTTCCCTAGTTTGTTTATGAGACGATCTTGCGAGACAGTATCAAGAGCTTCACTAAAGTCAAGATGTGCCACATCTACCTCTTCCCCCAGCCACTAGGCTTCTCACCCTGTCCCAGGCGCTGTCCGCTCGCTCTGACACGATTTGGTTTTGACAAATCCAGGCTGACTGTTACTTATCACCTGATTAGCTTCTAGATGTTTGCAACCGAGCCCACTGCCCACCCTGTGTCCTAGGTGAGGTTCCTCTGTGGCGCCTGGCTTCTCTAAACCTCGGCAGTACAATTCCTACGCTGGTCAGAGGGGCCGCCAGGAGTCACTACCCATAGCCCAGTTGTCTACGCAGGACCTTGAGAAGGGCTGTGATCCCGGCAGCACCTCCTGGACAAGCCTCTGGAAGGGGCCCCCCATATTAATGAACCCAGAAGGCAGAACCCTAAACTCCTACAGGCCGGACTCTGCTCTGAAAGCTGATTTTGCCTGGGCAGCACTGCCAAGGGAATTTGCCAATACACTCGAGTCACATCCTGAGTGCTTCTGAATCGTGCAGCCCCCGTTAGACCCAGCAGATCCTTTACCGAGGGTGTGGGGCAGGGGTCAGGTTGGGTGACAGCGTCACCCTTCCAAAAGCCACACACAAGTGTGTGTGTTAAGGCCTTTTAGGTACCTCCACCACTGGAGGCGCCCGGGGCTTTTCGATTCAATCACCCACCTCCAGCGTGCGGTTCAGCTCCTCCTGACTGCGTCAGTGTCACCCCCACACGCCAGGGCCCCCACCCGTCCCTTCCATGAGCGCACTGCAGAACCCGGTTAATTTAGGCCCCCCCTTACCCCCGCTCGGGCGAAAGGCCCCCTTACTGCGTTCCCGGGCGAAAGGCCCCCTTACCCGTTCTCGGGCGAAGGCCCCCTTACCTGCTCGGGCGAAAGGCCCCCCCCTTACCCCGTTCTCGGGGCGAAAGGCCCCCCCCTTACCCCGTTCTCGGGGCGAAAGGCCCCCCCCTTACCCCGTTCCCGGGGCGAAAGGCCCCTTACCCTGTTCTCGGGCGAAGGCCCCCTTACCCTGTTCTCAGGCGAAGGCCCCCTTACCCCGGTCTCGGGGCGAAAGGCCCCCCCCTTACCCCGTTCTCGGCGAAGGCCCCCTTACGCGTTCCCGGGCGAAGGCCCCCTTACCCTGCGTTCTCGGGCGAAAGGCCCCCGTTCTCGGGCGAAAGGCCCCCTTACCCTGTTCTCGGGCGAAGCCCCCTTACCCGTTATCGGGCGAAGGCCCCCTTACCGCGTTCCCGGGCTCCAGGTGAAAGGCCCCTCCTTACTGCGTTCCCGGGCGAAGGCCCTCCCTTACCGCGTTCCCGGGCGAAGGCCCCCTTACCCCGCTCGGGCTCCAGGTGAAAGGGCCCCTTACCGCTGCTCCTGGGCGAAAGGCCCCCTTACCGGCTCCCGGCGAAGCCCCCTTACCCCTGTTCCCGGGCGAAAGGCCCTCTTACCCCCGCTCGGGCTCCAGGTGAAAGGCCCCCCCTTACCGCGTTCCTGGGGCGAAAGGCCCCTCCCCCTTACCCCGTTCTCGGGGCGAAAGGCCCCCCCCCCTTGTGCAGGTTTGTTAAAGAGCCTTACCCAGGAATATCCTTCACCTCTGCTGAAGAGCCGTTCCCGCGGCGCCCAGCGCCCCCCTCCCAGCGCCGCAGCCAGTCAGGCTCAGATCACCGGGGGCTCGTTTCCTGCCCGGCGTCGCTGGCAGGGGGCTGAGCTCTGGCAGCTCTGAGCTTTGGGGCTGGGGCCTGGACTTGCTTCCAGAGAACTTCCCTTCGCACCCGTTTGGAGCGAAACTTGGGTCCTGCTTAGCGGGGCCGCAACCAGTCGGGAACCCAAGTGCTGCAGAGCAGCGTTTCCCCAGCCCAGCCCCTACGAACCCGTTCCTGAGCCACTTGTGACAGGATCCCTGGGGGGCCCCTGAGCTCCCCCCGGCCTGGGGCCCCCTGAGCTCCCCCCGGCCTGGGGCCGGGACACCGCCGGGCCCCCTGAGCTCCCCCCGGCCTGGGGCCCCCTGAGCTCCCCCCGGCCTGGGCCGCCGGGCCCCCTGAGCTCTCCCCGGCCTGGGGCCGGGACACTGCCGGGCCCCCTGAGCTCCCCCCAGCCTGGGGCCGCCGGGCCCCCTGAGCTCTCCCCGGCCTGGGGCCGGGACACTGCCGGGCCCCCTGAGCTCCCCCCAGCCTGGGGCCGCTGGGCCCCTGAGCTCCCGGCCTGGGGCCGCTGGGCCCCTGAGCTCCCGGCCTGGGGCCGGGACACTGCCAGGCCCCTGAGCTCCCCAGCCTGGGGCCGCTGGGCCCCTGAGCTCTCCCGGCCTGGGGCCGCCGGGCCCCTGAGCTCCCCCAGCCTGGGGCCGCCGGGCCCCCTGAACTCCCCCCGCCTGGGGCCGCCGGGCCCCTGAGCTCCCCGGCCTGGGGCCGCCGGGCCCCTGAGCTCTCCCGGCCTGGGGCCCCTGAGCTCCCGGCCTGGGGCTGCCGGGCCCCTGAGCTCCCCAGCCTGGGGCCGCCGGGCCCCCTGAGCTCCCCCCGGCCTGGGGCCGCCGGGCCCCCTGAGCTGCCCCCGGCCTGGGGCCGCCGGGCCCCCTGAGCTGCCCCCGGCCTGGGCCCTCTCTCGCAGTGCCCTGCTAGTGACCTGCAGCAGCCCCTCCAGGCGCTGCGATGACTCTGCCCAAGCACACGTGGAGCCCACACCCAGCATGGCTGCTCCCAGAGCCACTCCCGAATCACACAGAGAGAGGCACCCGCCAGCTCCCCCGGCTCCCAGCCTGGGACCTAGGAACGTACCGCGTGGCGCTGCTCACGCGGGGCAGTGCAGCTTCAGTAACTGGTTCCCCACTTCCTCGCTGGACAGGGGACGTGCACCTGCCTTTGCGACCTGAGCAGATTGACGAGAAACTTCAGACAAACTCGCTGGTCCAGATAAACAGTAAAACAATGTGCTGGCTCCAAGCGGTGGATTTTCAGTGATCGTAAGAGAGCGGCAGGAAGTCAGAGTTCGTCACCGAAGGCCACAAGCCAAGCGCAGGCCGGATCTCCAGCCGGGAAGCCGCTCGCAGGGCTTAGCTCCCGCGTGGCTCACCCCACGGGACGCTGCACTTCCCAGGAGACAGGGCCTGGGCCTGTCCCCCGTGTCGGAGTCTTCTGAGCGCCCTTGTTGCTTGCAGCGCCGGCGGGGGCAGGAGAAGGGCCCAGCGTGGGCCCCTGTGTCCATGTGCCTGGGGGACACAGGAGTCCAGGCCTGTCTGGGGCGTTGCTGAGTCCCCAGCCAGGCGGAGCAGTTCCCCTGGGGGGCCTCGTGCAGGGGAGTCACTGCAGCCTGGCTGGGGATGGTGGGTCGACACCCACCCGGGCGTTGTTCCTTTCCTTGCTGTTGCCTCTGGGGAGCTGATCCCTGGCGATTCCCCAGCTCACAGCCTGTTTCACACACTCCCTAACGCCACCTGCACGAATGATGCACCTGTCGCCTCCTGGCTGCAGAAATGAGTCCGTGACCCCGGGAAGGGGCACCGCAGCGTGAGCCCAGCGCCCGGCCTGCCCCCCGGCCCAGCCCCAGCAAATCGAACGCCAGCCCCGGGGACCCCATTAACTCAGGGTCGCGGCCCCTGGGCTGAGAGAGCCGGGTTGCGCGTGCCATGCTTCCCGTGCAGTAGCACAGCTCCGTCGCCTGACTCGGGGGGCAGGGATCTGTGTCCCACCACCTTCGCTGATTGAAATCTTGCAAAGTGAGCTCTCAGCTCCATCCGGCCCCTGGGAGTAACCTCCTTCAGGGTGACATCCCTCCACGAAGGCTGCTCCCCGCCGCCTCCTCGGAGGGCCCCTCACTGAGCCGTCGCCGGGGGCACCCGCTGGGAGTCCACTCCCTCGCCCCCCCATCTCTAGCCTGCAGTGGCTCACACAGGAGCTTTACTGACCATCTGAACCCAGCCCAGGCAGGTCTGAGGGCCCTTGGGCCTGCCAGTCTCAGCACCATCGAGCTGGGTCCGTCCCCGTCGCCGTGGGCTCCCCCCCAGGCCAGCAGCCCCTCCTTCCGGCCGACCAGCCTTCACCAGCCATGGATGTTTCCCTGTTACCAGCCGTGTTCCTTGGCCTCTGCCGCTCTGCAGCATTCCTTTCTCTCCCGTTAGTGCTCGCTGATCCTTTTCTGCCTAACGCAGGGTCCCCCTTTTTAACACAATGCACACGCTGGCCACAAGACAGACAGACACACACGCAACACAATCCTCATCACGACCGTAGGTCTGTGGGATTCTGGGCTGCTGTTCAGCTGGCGCCAGCTTTTCCTGAAGCTCTGAAAGACACAACGAAAATGTTTCTACCCCCTTTAGGAGGTGGCAGATTATTGCTTAAAATACCCCTTCCTTTTCCAAATCTCCTCCTGGCTGCAGGCAAACAGAGGAATTACCCCCATGCTTCCCTGTGCTTTGTTCTATAGGCAGGGACTCATCCCACTGCTCAGTCATGACACTCATGACGGGGTGTACCTCAGTTTCCCTTTTTATACAGCAGGCCAGGTTTGTAATGTGTCTGTGCTGTGCCAAGCTTTCTGGATGTAGTCACAGGGACTAGCTGAGCAGCATTGGTAGCATAAAGCTTCTTAACAAGCGGTGGGTTTCCAGTGTGCTTACAGGTTTCCCAAACTCGTACCCATCAGACGTTGTTCCCGGGTTCCTCGTTAACGTGCCATTTATCCAGTGTTTAACCTTAACAACAACATGACAAGTGGGGGTGTGGGTGTCGTGCTCTACTGCGCCGTCTCTTTAGACCATCCCTCTCTGAGGCCCGTGTGTTCAATACCCACTTGGGATCTTCGCCTCGGCTTCGCCGTGGCCTTGGGCGGGTTAACCTGTCCCTCCGCATCAGGAGTGACGTCTTTCCCACCTCCCTTTCCTGGAGGGTCACAACCTGAGCCCTGCTTGAATGCTGGCCTGGTGCCTCCCTTACCTGCACCCCGTGTGCTGCCACCGAGGGCAGCTCTCTCCTTCCCCTGCCAGCAGCACACACACCACTGGCTCTTGCTTTCCTTGCAGACTCTGAAAACTAAACTGAACAATTTCGAGCCGCCTTCCACGCTTCCAATTGTGAGGAGTGGAACCATTTTAATCAGGGCTTGTTTTGCTGCTTTGACGTCCCCCCCGGTATGCTGGTGGGCTGGGCTTTCTCCACTGCCTTCTTGTCTTCTGCTGCTTCTCCGGTGTGCACTGCACGTGTCATGGGAAAATGCACATTCCTGCCCTGGCTGCACCTGTATAACGCTATCGTCGCCGTAGCCGTTTTACAGATGGTGTAACCGTTTCTGTTGTGCTCACGGCGTTTTCATGGACCCTTAGCAAAGGGCCAGGCTGATTACTCACAGCAACCTTAGGGCTCAGAGCTCCTGCCTTTGCTGCGGGGTGCACCTCACCCCGCTGGGGCTCTTCACTTCATTACCGCAGCTCGGAGCTGCTGCTTTGTTACCAAACAGGAAAACAGGATCCAGAATCTCTCCCCATTCTCTGGTTCTGGCTGCCCCTGCCACACCCTCTGGTCCTTATTTAAAACGATATTAAACTTTACAAAGCACAGAAGTGCCCAAAGGGCTAGATGCTAAATACCAAAGCCGAACCACACCGGTGTGTCTGGCAAAGGTGTCCGTCAGTTTTGCAGCGGTGAATGAGAGTCAAATGGATTTTTAGTGGCTTTGTTTAAAAAAACAAAACCAATTTCATCCTAAACCTACAAAACAGGCTTTACAAACCAGGAGTGTCGGGTTAGGTCTGTTTATACACACGCGCACACACGTACCGCACACACAGACACACACGCACAGACACGCACGCACACACACGCACGCACACGCGCACACACACGCGCACACACAGACACACGCGCACACACAGACACACGCGCACACACAGACACACACACACACGTACGCGCACACACGTACGCGCACACACACACACGCACACACACACGCACGCACAGACACACGCGCACGCGCACACACACACATGCACACACAGACACACACAGACACACACGCACACACACGTGCACACACAGACACGCACGCACACGCACGCACACGCACACACTCATTCTCCTGCTCTTAACAATGATTGTTCCCCAGCCGTACACAGATCACGGTCCCTTTTAGACATTCGGAGGTGGTTACGTTGCAATGGAAACGCCTTATGTTCTTTTAGTGATTGTGACTAAATTGTCCATGGTCAAATGATTGAAATCAGATTGTCTCTGCCTGCAGTAGTGACTTCCAATGGATTGTTTACAGACCTTTTCCTGCAGAATGGCTGCAAAGAAACCAAGAATTCTCTTCCTAGAACTCGTTCCCTCTTTAACATTTCCACAAAGTTCAACTGCTTAATTCCCCGCCCCCCCCCCCGCCCCGGGCCGCGGGCTCTGTCGAGTTAACTTCTCACTCTCTTTCCTTAAATCGCTTCTCTCCCACAGTGACACCTGCAGCGAGCCAGATGTCGCCATTCCACTCTCATCCCAGGAGTCTGTGGTCCCAGCACGGCTCCTCTCACTCCTGTACCTATGCCCAGCTCTCTCCGTGGCCTGCCTGCTTGTCAGGGCCCGATCCTGCTGTTCTCGCAGAACCATCGCTCCCCTTGGGCACAGGCCTCGGCCCACTACCCATTTAGCGACGGGGGGGGCTCCTCAACTAGCCCCCAGCCCTCCTGGTCCCTTTTCTTCCTTCTCTTGTTGTTCTGGGGAGCTCATTCTGCCAGGCAGGGGGCGAGCCCGTCTGTGAGAAGGCACCGGTACTCTGCTGTTCCCTAGCGTATCAGACCCTTATCTGTGCAGTCCAGCACACCTCAGGCTGCCTGCATTCGCCACCACACACTCCTGTACCCTTCCCTGGGCTCAAGGCGTGACCCAGGGAACTGAGGCACCGCTGACCCTTCCCCAGTCCCTGGGGCTCCGGGCGAAAGGCACTACCCTTACCGCGCCCTAGGGCTCGGGGTAACCTGCAGGTTTGGGGGCCCTCACCCCGTAATATCCTTAACCTCTGTTCATTAACAGTTACCAACACAGAGTGTGCCCGCGGCGCGTGCGCTGCTCGCCACCCCCTGGAGTTGTTCCAGAAAACGTCCCTTTGCACCCGTTTATACCGCGAAACTTGGGTCCTGCTTAGCGGGGCCGGAACCAGTCGGGAACTGAAGCGCTACAGAGCAGCGTTTCCCCAGCCCAGCCCCGTACGAACCAGTTCCTTACCCAGTCAGACCCCAGCACCTTGGCTGGGCCGGAACCAGTCGGGAACTGAAGCGCTACAGAGCAGCGTTTCCCCAGCCCAGTTCCTAACCCAGTCAGACCCCAGCACTGTAGCTGATTTAAATCTTGCAAAATTAGTTACATCACAGACCGAAACAATCAAAGAACCAGAGAGAAAGTCCACAGCTAAGCAATAGAGAAGTGGGAGCCAGAACGGCAAAAGAAGAGAAGCAGAGATTTCGCAATCCCAGCTGGTGGGGAGTGGGTCCTTGCCAGACAGACGCTGTCAAACAGAGTTTTCTTTAACCATCTGAAGCTGTTTCTTTCTCTGGTGATGCTGGGCACCGTTAGCACAGGACCCTCTGGGCAGCCCCATATGACGTTGGTTCAATGCAATTTAGAGGGAACGTGAGGATGTGACTTTCTGCCTCTTAGCTCGTGGCTGCTGGTGTCCTACTGTGGCTGCTGCTACTTACTAAAGAAACAGGCCTCAGACCCTCCAGTCCGGCTTGCCCTGCTCCCTGGCACTGCTATGGAGCACACTGCTTGGTTCGTTACACCTGGCCGCTCGGAAAGTCCCTCCCTGTGGTATATCAAGGGGGCCACCCATCTCCTGCTTTTGGGTTGGGTGCAAACCCTCCCAGATCTCCGGGCAGTCTCCTCCTTACCCCCGCTGGCCAGATCCCTCTCCAGCCCAACCAGTCAGGTTCTGCCCCGTCGGCCTCCCATCCCATTGCCAGGTACTGTTTGCACAGCTGCCCTGCTGTGGGGTGTCCCTGCATCGTGTGACCTCATTCACTCGCTCCGTCGCCTCAGAGGTCTCTCCCAGCAACGCTGCATCTCGTTCTTCCTCCCTGGAATCAGCAAGGCCTGGCTGCAGCCTGCCTGTCGGGCCGCGCTCTCCGGGACGCCTGGCCCCTGGCAGGTTCTGATAGCCTTCACGTTCTCTTGAAAAGGCAGGACCAGCTCCCCACGGGCCGTCCTGTCTCCTGCGTGCTGCCTTCCAACGAGCCTCCATGAAACCTAGGGGTCCCCTCGCCTTTGGCACTCGCAGCTGAGAGTCACTCCAGACAGCGGGGCTGTCTCCCGTCAGGCTGTCAGAAACAGGGCAGGCCCCCCCAAGCTGGGGTGTGGTTCTGTCATTAGATTTCACCCAGCCAGTGAGACCTGTGCGCTCCTGGGTCGCTCCATTCCCATGGAGCCACGGACAGTCCCCGTGCGCACATCTTACCACGCAGGCACACGGGACTTGGTGACACACACCCCATCAGCTCACTCCCAACCCCAAAGGGCCCGTCACTCACCCCAACGGATCCTCTGGATCTCGCACCAGAGACTGCGCTGGCAGCCGATTTCTCTAGTACACAAGTTAAGGGTTTATTAGCTCAGCAAAGGGAATGAGCTCTTGAGAGGGTAAAGCAGGTGAAATGCAGTAACAGGTGAACCCACGTTTCTAAGTCCAAAGCGATAGCAGAGATGTGGTGATCCGGGAGTTTTCCATGAGTCTCCCAGGGATACCCAGGGTAACTTTGGGGATCTGTCTCTTCCATGTGGAAGGCTTCCCTGTGAGTGGCCAGACAGTTTCAAGGAATCTTTTAAGCCTTCGCCCAGAAAGCTGGGTTCTGTTCCCGCGTGGGCCTTGCTTGGCCGGGGGTGCGTGAGGAATGCAGACCGTGTCTGTGAATTCCCCTCGAGAACTCAGTGGCCCTTGCTTTGAAGTTAGCAACCTTCTTCCTTTACATTTCCAAGGCTCCAGTCGCCTTTGGTGGGTTAACGTCACTACCGGGCTGGACGCTGTGTGCGTGGTAATGGAATAGCCCACAACGAGCCTCCCTTAGTTTTCATCTCAGTGCTAACACACACTTTGGATGTGGGGTTAATTAAGTACAGGGATATACATAACGTAATGGATACCAGTCCAGAGGTCATAGATACGTGAAGACAAGAGCATTCACGTTCCCTTTGCACTAAACGAACATTCGAGTGAATTAGTTCACTTAGCGTTTCTGTGGTGGTCACCCACTAGCGAATCGGCCTATTGACCTGAGCTGGCCTGGCCTGTCAGACACATCTCAAGGTTCCCCCATTCTCGATAAGGCATCTGCAGCCACGTTCTCCTCTCCCTGGGTATGAATTGTGTCCCTGTCAAGTCCTGTAGGGCTCGGCTCAAGGATGTCAGCTTGGATCGGTCCCCTTGGCAAAGGGGCAGGAGGACGTCTTTCACTGGCTGAGCAGCCGGGCAGCAGCCTCGCACTCCTCCGCGATCACCACCCAGCTTTTTACCTAGAGCTGGAGGGACCCTGGGAGGCCAGCGAGTCCAGCCCCTGCCTTCACTAGCAGGGCCAAGGACTGATTTTGCCCCAGGCCCCTAAGTGGCCCCGCAAGGATTGAACTCACACCCCTGGGTTTAGCAGGCCAGTGCCCAGACCACGGAGCTCTCCCTCCCCCCCCCAATTTTGCGTAAGTAGTCGTGGGGTGCCTGTCACCCCCTCCCACCTGGCAGCAGCGCTGCGCCCAACCCGGGTTAGCACCTCCGGGCCCAGCACCTGACCAGAAAAGCCGCTGTGGTGTTGTGGAGCCTGTCTCACGGGCCTGCAGCCCCGCCGCCCGGTCTGGCTTCCCCTCTTTTGTAAGGTCTGCTGGGGTGGCCCCGGGGCCACTGAACCCCTTTGGGGACAGCTGGCCAGACCAGCACCGGATTGGGCTTGGTTCAAGGGGCAGCGCACAACCACATGGCCTCTACCTTTAGAGGGTCGGGGCGACCCAGCCCACTGCCCAGCCTGTCCCCGAGGTGGGACGCCATTGCAGCCCCCAGCATGGACCTGGAGACACAGGCACCGACTTCCCAAAGTGCCAGGGGCTGTTCGACCCCGCCTCAGGCCCTCCCCTGAGCACGCCATGTCCTCGCTCGTCCCCCCTCCCTCCCAGCCTCCTGCGAAACAGCTGCCTGCCGGTGGGCGGGAGGTGCTGATCCGTGGGGTCTGCGGTGGGCGGGAGGCGCTGATCCGTGGGGTCTGCGGTGGGCGGGAGGCGCTGATCCGTGGGGTCTGCGGTGGGCGGGAGGCGTTGATCCGTGGGGTCCGTGGTGGGTAGGAGGGGCTGATCCGTGGGGTCTGCGGTGGGCGGGAGGCGTTGATCCATGGGGTCTGCGGTGTGCGGGAGGCGCTGATCCGTGGGGTCTGCGGTGGGCGGGAGGCGCTGATCCGTGGGGTCTGCCGGTGGGCGGGAGGCGCTGATCCGTGGGGTCTGCCGGTGGGTGGGAGGCGCTGATCCGTGGGGTCCGTGGTGGGTGGGAGGCGCTGATCCGTGGGGTCTGCCGGTGGGTGGGAGGCGCTGATCCGTGGGGTCTGCCGGTGGGTGGGAGGCGCTGATCTGTGGGGTCTGCGGTGGGTGGGAGGCGCTGATCCGTGGGGTCCGTGGTGGGTAGGAGGCGCTGATCCGTGGGGTCTGCCGATGGGCGGGAGGCATTGATCCGTGGGGTCTGCGGTGGGCGGGAGGCGCTGATCCGTGGGGTCCGCGGTGGGTAGGAGGCGCTGATCCGTGGGGTCCGTGGTGGGTAGGAGGCGCTGATCCGTGGGGTCTGCCGATGGGCGGGAGGCGCTGATCCATGGGGTCTGCCGGTGGGCGGGAGGCGCTGATCCGTGGGGTCTGCGGTGGGCGGGAGGCGCTGATCCGTGGGGTCTGCGGTGGGCGGGAGGCGCTGGGAGGCGGGGATCCAGGTGGTCTGCGGGGGGGTGGGAGGCGCTGATCCGTGGGGTCTGCGGTGGGTGGGAGGCGCTGGGAGGCGCTGATCCGTGGGGTCTGCCGGTGGGCGGGTTGCGCTGATCCGTGGCGTCTGCCGGTGGGCGGGTGGTGCTGGGAGGCGCTGATCCGTGGGGTCTGCCTGTGGGCGGGAGGCGCTTATCCATGGGGTCTGCCGGTGGGTGGGAGGCGCTGATCCGTGGGGTCTGCCGGTGGGTGGGAGGCGCTGATCCGTGGGGTCTGCGGTGGGCAGGAGGCGCTGATCCGTGGGGTCTGCGGTGGGCGGGAGGCGCTGGGAGGCGCTGATCCATGGGGTCTGCCGGTGGGCGGGAGGCGCTGATCCGTGGGGTCTGCGGTGGGCGGGAGGTGTTGATCCGTGGGGTCTGCCGGTGGGCGGGAGGCACTGATCCGTGGGGTCTGCGGTGGGCGGGAGGCGCTGGGAGGCGCTGATCCGTGGGGTCTGCCGGTTGGCGGGAGGCGCTGATCCGTGGGGTCTGCGGTGGGCGGGACGCGCTGATCCGTGGGGTCTGCGGTGGGCGGGAGGCGCTGGGAGGCGCTGATCCGTGGGGTCTGTGGTGGGCGGGACGCGCTGATCCGTGGGGTCTGCGGTGGGCGGGAGGCGCTGGGAGGCGCTGATCGGTGGGGTCTGCGGTGGGCGGGAGGCACTGGGAGGCGCTGATCCATGGGGTCTGCCGGTGGGCGGGAGGCGCTGATCCGTGGGGTCTGCCGGTGGGCGGGAGGCACTGATCCGTGGGGTCTGCGGTGGGCGGGAGGCGCTGGGAGGCGCTGATCCGTGGGGTCTGCGGTGGGCGGGACGCGCTGATCCGTGGGGTCTGCGGTGGGCGGGAGGCGCTGATCCGTGGGCTCTGCCGGTGGGCGGGAGGCGCTGGGAGGCGCTGATCCGTGGGGTCTGCGGTGGGCGGGAGGCGCTGATCCGTGGGGTCTGCCGGTGGGCGGGAGGTGCTGATCCGTGGGGTCTGCGGTGTGCGGGAGGCGCTGGGAGGCGCTGATCCGTGGGGTCTGCGGTGGGCGGGAGGTGCTGATCCGTGGGGTCTGCCGGTGGGCGGGAGGCGCTGATCTGTGGGCTCTGCCGGTGGGCAGGAGGCGTTGATCCGTGGGGTTTGCGGTGGGCGGGACGCGCTGATCCGTGGGGTCTGCGGTGGGCGGGAGGCGCTGATCCGTGGGGTGTGCGGTGGGCGGGAGGCGCTGATCCGTGGGGTCTGCGGTGGGCGGGAGGCGTTGATCCGTGGGGTCTGCGGTGGGCGGGAGGCGCTGATCCGTGGGGTCTGCGGTGCGCGGGAGGTGCTGATCCGTGGGGTCTGCGTGGGCGGAGGTGCTGATCCGTGTCTGCCGGTGGGCGGGAGGCGCTGATCTGTGGGGTCTGCGGTGGGCGGAGGCACTGATCCGTGGGGTCTGCGGTGCGCGGGAGGCGTTGATCCGTGGGGTCCGCCGGTGGGCTGGAGGCGCTGATCCGTGGGGTCTGCCGGTGGGCGGGAGGCGTTGATCCGTGGGGTCTGCGGTGCGCGGGAGGCGCTGGGAGGCGCTGATCCGTGGGGTCTGCTGGTGGGTGGGAGGTGCTGATCCGTGGGGTCTGCCGGTGGGTGGGAGGCGCTGATCCGTGGGGTCTGCGGTGGGCGGGAGGCGCTGATCCGTGGGGTCTGCCGGTGGGCGGGAGGCGCTGATCTGTGGGGTCTGCGGTGGGCGGGAGGCACTGATCCGTGGGGTCTGCGGTGCGCGGGAGGCGTTGATCCGTGGGCTCTGCCGGTGCGCGGGAGGCGCTGGGTCTGCCGGTGGGCGGGAGGCGCTGATCCGTGGGGTCTGCGGTGCGCGGGAGGCGCTGGGAGGCGCTGATCCGTGGGGTCTGCCGGTGGGCGGGAGGTGCTGATCCGTGGGGTCTGCTGGTGGGCGGGAGGTGCTGATCCGTGGGGTCTGCGGTGGGCGGGACGCGCTGATCCGTGGGGTCTGCCGGTGGGCGGGAGGCGCTGATCCGTGGGGTCTGCGGTGGGCGGGAGGCGCTGATCCGTGGGCTCTGCCGGTGCGCGGGAGGCGCTGGAGGGGTGGGAGGGATCTGATAGGGGGCTGCCGGTGGGTGCGAAGCCCCCACTGTTTTTTCCCTGTGGGTGCTCCAGCCCCAGAGCACCCCTGGGGTCAGACCTGTGCTTGGAGACCTTGACAGAGGGGCTGGCTTCCCGCCGCCTTTGTGACATGACTCCCCCGTGATTCAAGTGGTTCAGGAGCAGCTGAAACTAGCCAAGTCATCGCTCTAGGCCCTGGCAGTGTGTGTCCCCTGCAGCCCCGCGCTGACGAGCCGCTGAAAGCCCCCGGGTGTATTACTCCGAAAGCCAAAATCTGAAACTCGTCGAGTCCAGGTGCTCCGTGAAAAGCAGATTTTTCCTGGACATCAGCATCTAAGGGAATCTGCCAATACCCACGAGTCAAATCCAGTGTCCTTGTGAACGTTGCACCCCCGGAAGGTGCAGTAACTCCTCTGTTCAGGTGTGGGGTAGGGGTCAGGCTGGGTGATCGCGTTCAGATTCCTGTAATCCCCACACACAATCTCCTGCTTTAGTCTGTTCTAGGTACCATCCAGGGGCTGTTTGATGTAGCGATTACCTCCCACTTCCAGCCGGCTTCCACCTCCTCCTGGAGGTGCTTCTGCATGTCCCATTTAGCCCCGTCTGCTCTGCTAGGAGCCGGGCGGAGCCCTCAGGCTCAAATAGCCTGTAAGATCTTGTCCGGTAAACCTGCCCGTTGGCAAATCCCTGTCTGTGGTGCCCGCGTTTCCTGCTTTGGGGCTGGAGTTGAACCCTCCCCCAACCCAGTGCTTTCCAGAGGCTCCCCTCCCGCCGCACAACAGCTCACGTTCCCAGCCATCTCCCTTTTCACCTCTTGCTGTGCACTGTTTGAACAGCTCCTCTCCCTTGGGCTCCCTTACCTCAGATGTGTCAGTCACCTCAGAAAGTACTTCCCAATAATCCCGCCTTCTGTTTTTCCTCACCGGCATCAGCATTAACAGCAGATCACTTTCCTCAGGAGGCCGGTCATACCAAGCTTTCTGACTCGCCTGACTTTTCTTAAGGGTCTGTTGCCCCAAATCCATCCACCGGCAAATTCTCCTTCACCGGCTGTCCTGTTTCCTCTGTATTGTGTTCCCAAGAGCTTCGAATCAAACCTAGGGGTCCCTTCACCTGCCTCCCATACAGAAGCAGGGGAGCAAAGCCGATAGGTTCTTGGGGTTCACATCTGTACGAACAGCATGTTGGGAATCATTAGGAAAGAGATAAATAACAAGACAGAACATATCATTGCCTCTATGTAACTCCATGGGACGCCCACACCTTGAACACTGCAGATCTCGTCGCTCCCTCGCAAACCAGACAGACTGGAGTTGGAAAAAGTTCAGAAACGGGCAACAAAAATGATTAGGGGGATGGAACAGCTTCCGTAGGAGGAGAAATTAGTCAGACTGGGACCGTTCATCTTGGAAAAGAGGCGACTAAGGGGGGATATGTCGGGAGCTATAAATCACGACTGGGGTGGAGAAAGTAGACAAGGCAGTGTTATTTACTCCTCCTCATAACACAAGAACTAGGGGGTCACCAAATGAAATTAATAGGCAGGAGGTTTAAAACAAACACAAGGCAGTAGTTCTTCACACAACGCACAGTCAACCTGCGGAACTCCTTGCCAGGGGATGTTGTGAAGGCCAAGACTATAACGGGGTTCAAAAAAGAACTAGATACGTTCATGGAGGATAGGTCCTTCAGTGGCTATTAGCCAGGCTGGACAGGGATGGTGTCCCTGGCCTCTGTTTGCCAGAAGCTGGCAATAGGCACAGCGGATGGGTCACTTGATGATTCCCTGTTCTTTTCACTCCCTCTGGGGCACCTGGCACTGGCCACTGTCGGCAGACAGGACACTGGGCTGGATGGACCTTTGGTCTGACCCAGTCTGGCCGCTCTTATGTTCTTAAGAAACAGGAGCAAAAATGTCCCAGTTGTTCTCCTGCCTGGAAACATGCATTCTTCACATAGCTTTCAAAATTCCATTTAATCCTTCCATAAACCCCTTCGTTTCGGGGTGGTAGGGAGCAGCCTTTATATGCTTCACTCCACGCAATTCCCATAACTGTTTAAAGACAACAGACATAAAGTTTGCACCACGGCCTGTCAGGAATGCTCTGGGAAAATCTGCTCTGCTGAAAATGGTAAATTCTGAAAATGGTAGCCCCAGTTTCAGCTTCACTCTTAGACACTTCAGTGCCTTCAGGATTCCTGGTGGCAAAATCCAGCACACCAAGTATATCTTTCTTTCCACCCTTGGAAGGTTTAGTGAGAGATCCCACAATATCGACAGACGTTCTGGGAAACCCTCTCTTAATAATGGGCGAAGGCTGCC
Source organism: Mauremys reevesii (assembly GCF_016161935.1). Taxonomy (NCBI): domain Eukaryota; kingdom Metazoa; phylum Chordata; order Testudines; family Geoemydidae; genus Mauremys; species Mauremys reevesii. The sequence continues at coordinate 150,718,608 of NC_052626.1, read as the reverse complement.
GTGGTGCTTTGCATGGTCCCTTTAAGCCCTTACGCTTCTGACACAAATCACAGTTTTTGCAATAATCTGTCACTGTCTGAAACACAGGCCAGTAGAAATTCCTTAGCCTGTCACAGGTTTTCTCCACTCCTGACGTCCCACGAATGGGCCGTCATGCGCTACCTGAAGCAATTCCCTCCTGTATCATTCCAGCACGACAGTTTGCGTGCAGATTTCACCAGGATGCCTTTTCTTCCCTGTAGGAGCTTCCCTAAACAACAAATCATCTTGTATAAGAAATCTCCCCCTTCCTTCCCCAGCCGGGGTGCCACTCCGAGCTGCGGACTGCTCTTGTTCCAAAGGATCAGATTGCTGAGCAGATAGAAAATCTTTGTGTGTTTCATTTAAGCCCCGAGCAGATTCTGGCACAACACAAGAATTTTCAAATCCTGCCTCAGCTGCTGTTCTCAACAGACAAAGGCCTGAGGGCACTTCCCTCCCCTTGACAGCCTGGCCGCTGCCCACAGACAAAGCAGGTGTATCTGACCCACACGTTCCCTGGGGCCTGGTTATAACATTCACCAGCTTAGACGTGGCTCCAGTGTCCTTACCTATTAAATATCAGCTGGCAGCAAATTCCTAATGCCGACCACAACGTCCCCCTCAGGGTGGGCTTTAGCCAGAGGCACAGTCACAGAAAATTCAGCCAAAGCCAGAATATTCAGACTTTTGCCTGTCTGTCTGTGCTCCTCCCTCACAAAACATTCCTTAACCAAAGTAACTTGGAAGGCCGTGTCCCTCCACCCGGCACACTCGATGCCACTCACTCTCGCACTCTTAATAAATGCTTCACTACCATCCCCAAACTCAGTCCCAATGCACGTTATGAGGCCGTTCTCCTCCTCCCCACTTCCTCTGGGATCCAGGGGGCAGCATTAGCACTCACAGTGCGAGGTCTGGCACGTACAGCGGGGGTTATGGGTGCAGATTGTGGGGTGAATCAAAGTTCTGGGCAATTTGGTTTTCTATGACCAAGTGCCCCACCCACAGTGACGGCAGAGCCTGCCTTCCCTTAGTGTCAGCGGCGTTAAAATCTGGGCTCCCTGGAGGTTTTTTAACAAAGTTGGAGTTAGGTTTCCCCTAGACCCATCATCCCTTTTGACCTGGGGAGCAGAGGGGGAACCCTTCTCCTGGGGGTTGCACCTCTCCTGAGCCCTTGACTCAACTTATTCATCAGCAATTTCTGCTGCCTCCAAAGCGGAGGAAGGTTTTTTGTCACAGACAGCTGCCGCTTTTACCTCATCAGTGACTACCCGCAATAACTGCTCTTGTGCCATCAAATCAAGCAGCTTGTCATAGCGACCATCCGCCCTGCCCCAGTTACCCATATTGTCACATAATTACGCAGCTCAGGCACCTACGCCGCATGAGTGATACTGGCAGAGATTTTAAGATTTCTGATGATGGGTGATCACTCGTTACTGACTAGGATCATCTTCCATGGGAACTATGGGTCCTCAGGTGGCTAACAAGGCCAGTCCTTGAACCACAGGTTCTATTACCACGAGGACAGATCTTTTCAGGCTCAGCAGGAGGCTGTTGACCATGACTGGAAGCCATCTCTCCTTCCTCCTGCGCCTCTTGTCCTCTCCAGCTTGTCAGCGAGCAAGTTCAGAATGGAGGGGACCATCGCGTAAGACTTCACTCCATTTTAAGCGATCCTGGGCAACTGTCTCCCAAGTGTCAATGTTTTAGGTTGTCCTTCAGCAAGTCCTTATAATGCTTCTGTTGTCCACCCACGTTACGGTACCCTTCTTTCAGCTGAGAGAACAGGACCTGTTTGGGAGATGATGGTCTGGCATCTGGACAACGTGCCTAGTCCAGTGGACTTGCTGCTGGATGATCATTGCCTCAATACTGGTGGTCTTTGCCTCTTCCAGAACACTAATATTGGTGCGCCTGTCTTCCCATTTGATCTTCAGAATCTTACGAAGGCAGCGTCCATGGTGCCTCTCAAGGACTTTCAAGTGATGTCCATAGGTTGTTCAAGTTTCGGACCCTTACAACACTTTGGGGAGAATAATGGCTTAATAAACAAGAAGCTTAGTGTCTGTTCGAATGTCACGATCTTCAAAACCCCTGTGCCGTAATTGAGAAAAAGCTACACTGGCACAGCTCAGGCAATGTTGAATTTCTGCATCAATATCTGTCTTGGATGAAAGATGACTTCCAGGGTAGAGGAAATGATCGACATTCTCCAGTGCCACTCCATTGATTTTGATAGATGGGACATGTAATGCCTCATTTGGAGAGGGCTGATAGAGCACTTCAGTCTTCTTGATGTTAAGAGTGAAACCAAGACATGCGTAAGCATCAGCAAACACATTCAAGATAGTTTGAAGATCTTTCTTTATGGGGGGAGGGATCGCTCAGTGGTCTGAGCACTGGCCTGCTAAACCCAGGGTTGGAATTCAATCCTTGAGGGGGCCACGTAGGGATCTGGGGCAAAAATCAGTACTTGGTCCTGCTAGTGAAGGCAGGGGCTGGACTCGATGACCTTTCAAGGTCCCTTCCAGTTCTAGGAGATTGGTCTATCTCCTGTTGTTATTATTATTAATTTTATTCTCCGAGTGGGCAAAGATTGCGTTGTCATCAGCACACTGAAGTTCCACAATAGATGTTGTGAAGATCTTACTCTTGGCTTTCAGCCTGCTGAGCCGGAACAGCTTCCCATCCATTCTGTAAATGATTTCAACGCCAGCTGTGACCTTCCCAGCAACTAGGTACAGAATGACGGCAATAAAACCTGCAGACATGGTTGGAGCGATGATACAGCCCTGTTTGACTCCTGTTTCTTCTTTGAAAGTTTCGCTCTGGGAGCCAGTGCTGCTCAGAACAGTTGCTTTCATGTTATCATGAAGCAATTTTAGGATATTGGATGTCCTGATAAATATATCAATCGTAGAGAATCCAGTCCAGAGGGCACAGCGATTCACTGAGTCAAAGGCTTTAGTTAGATCAATAAAAGCCATGTACAGTGCTCGGTTTTGCTCCCGACACTTTTCTTGCAGCTGCCATGCTGTGAAGATCATATCCGCAGTTCCACGACATGGTTGGAAACCACTCTGTGACTCCAGTAACATTTCTTCTGACAGGGGCAGAAGGCGGCTTGCCAGGGTCCGTGCTGCCAGAACTTTGCCTGCAATGGCTAGGAGGGAGATACCATGATAATTTCCACAATCTGCTTTATTCCCTTTCTCGAGGAGGGTGACAATCAGGGCATCCCTCATTTCACTGGGTATCGCCTCCTTTATCCAGATTTTAAGGATAAGCAGGTAAAGCTGCCGAATTAGCTCTGGTCCACCGTCTTTAAAGATTTCAGTGGGGATCCCATCTAAACCTGCTGCCTTGTTGTTCTTCATCTGCTTGGTGGCATTGTGTACCTCATACAAATTGGGAGGGTCTCCGAGCTCATCCCGAAATGGTCGTTGAGGGATTTGCTCAAGGACTTCATCCGCAACCACAGAATTACAGTTAAGGAGATCTTCAAAATGTTCTTTCCAGTGAGAATTGATGGCTTCGTTGTCCTTCAGAAGTGTAGCTCTGTCCTTAGAGCAAAGACGATTCATACCATGACAGATTGGCCCATAAACAGCCTTGGTGGCACTAAACATCAAGCGATAGGACTCCGGGGTGATCTTAAACCTTTTCAGTACAGTTTCTTTAAACTTCCTGTATATCATAGCATCACCCATCTCCATTTAATTAAAGACTTGCCTGGCTTTTCCAGTCAGTTTGGGTAAGAGGAGTGGCATCCATTTATCCCCAGGAACCTTATGGCTGTCACACAGTCTCTCAAAGGTGGTTAGGAATTCCTCAGTGCCCTCAGACTCACGGTAAATCAGGCAGAGTTTCTCCCACTCGCTTCTGTTGAGAGGGGATGTACCCACCGGCTGACGCTGCTCCTTCTGCTTCTTCAGAATTTCCAGCTGCAGCCCATGAGCATTTCTCTCAGCTTCCAACTGCTCCATGCATCTCTGGTGGGCTCTTTCTTCAATGTCCTCCTTCTCCTTGATCCGGGGTTCCACCAGCGTTTCCTTGTGCTCACTGGGCTTCCAGGTGTCTCAACCAGCCCATGTTGGCTGCAGCGCCTTCTGGGGTCTGGCGGAGGGGGCTGAGACCCTGCTTTTTGGTCAAAGTCCATGAGCAAAGCTCCCAGTCCTGATCTGAGTTTTTCTTCTTAAAGGAAGAACACAACTGCTCAAGGTCTTTTCTGTCAAGATCCTTGTATGATTGTGATTCACTCATTGTGACTAATCCTTAACCCTTAAAACTCCTGATATCAAATGTACAGTTTACCTAGTGCTGGGTTCTGAGTTTTAAGCCCAGTTGACCTGTGGATGTCACTCCTGCCGACTACGCCAATTGTCCCGCTGGCTGGAGTGGCTCACAGCTGCACGTGCCAATCCCCAGTCAGAAACAGGGCAGGCCCCCCCAAGCTGGGGTGTGGTTCTGTCATTAGATTTCACCCAGCCAGTGAGACCTGTGCGCTCCTGGGTCGCTCCATTCCCATGGAGCCACGGACAGTCCCCGTGCGCACATCTTACCACGCAGGCACACGGGACTTGGTGACACACACCCCATCAGCTCACTCCCAACCCCAAAGGGCCCGTCACTCACCCCAACGGATCCTCTGGATCTCGCACCAGAGACTGCGCTGGCAGCCGATTTCTCTAGTACACAAGTTAAGGGTTTATTAGCTCAGCAAAGGGAATGAGCTCTTGAGAGGGTAAAGCAGGTGAAATGCAGTAACAGGTGAACCCAGGTTTCTAAGTCCAAAGCGATAGCAGAGATGTGGTGATCTGGGAGTTTTCCATGAGTCTCCCAGGGATACCCAGGGTAACTTTGGGGATCTGTCTCTTCCATGTGGAAGGCTTCCCTGTGAGTGGCCAGACAGTTTCAAGGAATCTTTTAAGCCTTCGCCCAGAAAGCTGGGTTCTGTTCCCGCGTGGGCCTTGCTTGGCCGGGGGTGCGTGAGGAATGCAGACCGTGTCTGTGAATTCCCCTCGAGAACTCAGTGGCCCTTGCTTTGAAGTTAGCAACCTTCTTCCTTTACATTTCCAAGGCTCCAGTCGCCTTTGGTGGGTTAACGTCACTACCGGGCTGGACGCTGTGTGCGTGGTAATGGAATAGCCCACAACGAGCCTCCCTTAGTTTTCATCTCAGTGCTAACACACACTTTGGATGTGGGGTTAATTAAGTACAGGGATATACATAACGTAATGGATACCAGTCCAGAGGTCATAGATACGTGAAGACAAGAGCATTCACGTTCCCTTTGCACTAAACGAACATTCGAGTGAATTAGTTCACTTAGCGTTTCTGTGGTGGTCACCCACTAGCGAATCGGCCTATTGACCTGAGCTGGCCTGTCAGCATCACAGAGATAAAAGGGGGAAATCCCATGGGCTCTGTGGGGGACACTCCTGTACCCAAATAACAAATCGGGGCCAACTAGCTGTAACAGCCAGCGCCCGCATAGACTTCAGCGCCCCATGGGCTCCTTCCAGCAACCGCTAGTCGCTGGGCGATGGCGGCAGCTTTCACATCCCTCGCTCCGCTCAACACCCGTCTCTTTTTGAAAACTGCAGGCATGACATTTGCGCCCGGTCCCACAAGATTTCCCAACTCGGCCAGAAACGGCGACTAGGGCAGTAGCTGCAGTTTCAGCTTCTGTGTCGGACAGAACTGGGGCTTCTGGGCACCTGGTGGCAGCACCCACCACTCCCAGTCGCTTTCTTTCCATTCCTGGGAGGGGTCCCACTTGTCCCTGGACCCTCTGGCAAACTCCTTAGCGATAGGCAGTGGCTGCAGAGGTGCCCCGCAGGGGCTGTAACCGCTGGCGCTTCTGACACAACTCGTACCGTGACTTTCACTGCCTCAGACGCGAGGCCAGGAGCCTGGCACGGTTCTCTCCTCGCCTCAGTGTCCAGCACAGGGGCAGTCATGAGCCCCGTGCAGCAACTCAGGCCCAACACCTGCTTACAAAGCACAGCAGGGTGCCTCTCCCCCCACGCACGGCAAACCTCGAAAAGCCGACGGCGGCGTTATCCTGAGCCACCTCCCTCTCCCTGGACCCTCCAGAAACTCCCTGGGAGTCTCACTCGCGTTAGGAGCCAACTCTGGCAAAGCAACGGACTCTCCAAAGCCTCCCCTGGGGACAAACGGTTACTTTCTGCTGGCAAAGGCCTGAGGGTGTTTCTCCCCCCGCAGCCCTCCCTGCTGGCCACAGATAAGCCAGGAGAGGCAGAGCCAGACTTCTGATATGAACCTGCTTCGACGGGGCTCCAGTGGCCTTACCTCATAAAACAGGAGTGGGAAGCAGATTCCCAAGGCTCAGAATAATACCCCTGGAAAGTCCTCACGCTCCAGGTAACCCATGGCCAAAGGTAGAGCTACAGAGCTCATATTTGTACCTATATTTCTCCCTTACCAAACTTCCCTGGACCAAAGTGACTTGGGGTGCGGTGTCCCTCCAGCCCTTACCATCTGTGCCATTTACCGTAGCCCTCTTCATCAGTTCTTCACACACACACCCCGGCTTGTTCTAGACACCTTGGAGCAGCTGGTCCTGGAACCCCCGAGAGCAGAGGCAGTTCTTGGTGTGCTCCTAAGTGGAGCCCAGGATCTGGTCCAAGAGGTCACCAGAGATGAACCACAGGGCAGTGGCGATCAACGTGTACTTCCAGTTACCCTTCTTTGGGAGCAGGGCGGGAGGAATCCCAGAGACGCCCACCACAGGAGCATTAGCTCAGAAAAGGAGAATACGCAAGAACGAGGAAGCTAGTTACATGGAAATGAAAAGGAGTGAAATGCCTGCAAGCTGCGTGGAAACGTTTTAAACACACCATAATAGAGGCACCAATGAAATGTGTACCCCAACTTGGAAACCCCAGTGAGCAGCCCAAGAACTCCCCGCATGACTAAACAGCCGAAAGGAGGCAGGGAGAGGCGAACTGGACGGTAAATCCGCCGGAGGAAAGAGGAAGGAGCATGAACTCTGGCAAGTCAAGAGTTTGTATTATTAGGCAGGGAAAAAAGAAGAAAAAAAAGAAGAATTTGGAGAGCAACTAGCAAACGCCACAAACTAAAGCCCCTCAGCAGCAGGAAGCCGTGGGGCCAGTGGGGATCGCGGTGCTGCCGGGGAGGCTAAGGCCACTGGCTGCGGGGCTGGGCGGGAGAGTCCCACACCGGAGCCATCCGAGGAGCTGCCCCACACGGAGGGGTCAGTAGAGGAGGGTTTGGAACAAACTGGTCAGTGAAAGAGCAGGAAGGCCCAGCCGGGCGCTGGGCAGGAAGTGGCAGAACTCCCACCCGTGGTAGGAGCTGTGGCTCGGCTCGGCGGGAGCTAGTGCAGCCCTGAGCGGCGATCCCGGCACTCACAGGCCGGGGAGCCTGGCTTCCATACCAGGCAACCTGCTTGAATGAAGGGCCCAGGGAGGGCGCAAGGTGCAGGGGAAGGGAAACCCCCCAGGGTGAGAGGGAGGAGGGGATTGGAAGGAAACCCAACCCCCACCCTGATAAAAACCCCTACGTCTGCCACCCCTGGGGGGCCCCCGGCCAGAGAAAACCAAACGGTGGCAAGTGGGCGTGCGGATTGTGGGGTTTGGGGTTTTATGAGTGGGTTAGAGCAGGGGGGCTGGGAGCCAGGACTCCTGGGTTCTCTCCCTGGCTCTGGGAGGGGAGTGGGGGCTGGTGGTTAGAGCAGGGGGGCTGGGAGCCTGGACGCCTGGGTTCTCGCCGTGGCTCTGGGCGGGGCGGGGGGGCTGGTGGTTTGCGCAGGGGGGGCTGGGAGCCAGGACTCCTGGGTTCTTTCCCCAGCTCTGGGAAGGGAGTGGGGGCTCGTGGGTTAGAGCAGGGAGGGGCTGGGAGCCAGGACTCCTGGGTTCTCTCCCCGGCTCTGGGAGGGGAGTGGGGGCTGGTGGGTCAGAGCAGGGGGGGCTGGGAGCCAGGACTCCTGGGTTCTCTCCCTGGCTCTGGGAGGGGAGTGGGGGCTGGTGGGTCAGAGCAGGGGGGGCTGGGAGCCAGGACTCCTGGGTTCTCTCCCTGGCTCTGGGAGGGGAGTGGGGGCTGGTGGGTTAGAGCAGGGGGGGCTGGGAGCCAGGTCTCCTGGGTTCTCTCCCAGGGGAGGGGAGTGGGGGCTGGAGAGTTAGAGCAGAGGAGGCTGGGAGCCAGGACTCCTGGGTTCTAACACCCCCATCTCCTGCAGTCTCCCCGTATTACCGGACCAAGCTTCGTGGACTCTATACAACTGCCAAAGCTGATGCGGAGGCTGAGTGCAAGTGAGTGTCCCTCCTTCCCGCCCCCCACAGCTGCCAATGGCCCAGCCCTACTGCTCACCCCCTATCTGCCCTCTGACCCCCAGCATCCTACGCAAGGCGCTGGACAAGATCGCGGAGATCAAATCCCTTCTGGAGGAGCGGCGCATTGGTGAGTGTCCCCCCCGTGCCGTCCCCCCAGAATAGGCCATGGGGTCCAGCCCCACACTGGGGGCACTCGGCATGAGCAGGAACTCCCATCATCCCTTGGGGCTCGGACGATGGAGCGTCTCTGAGGAGGGCGGGAACTCCCATGATCCCCTGGGGCTGGGTGTCTCTGCTTGGGGATGCTGGGGTTGGGGAGCCAGGGCCTGCAGTCTAGTAAATGGGGTGAATGGGGGAGGTGGGGCCCCCAGGCTGGGTGGCAAGTGAACACAGGGTCCGAGGCCCTGGGGGCAGGAAGAGGGGGCTCCCCCTAGCTCTGTGGGGCTCACCTCACCTTCACCCCCCACCCGCAGCTGCCAAGATCGCTGGGCTCTACAACGACTCCGAGCCGCCCCGCAAGACCATGCGCCGCGGCGTCCTCATGACCCTCCTCCAGCAGTCGGCCATGACGCTGCCCCTGTGGATCGGCAAGCCCGGGGACAGGTGAGTGCCGCCGGGGTCGCCCAGGGCAGGACTGTGTCCCCACACCCCAGCTGGGGGGGAGCTCAGGGCTTTGAGCCCTGGCCTGCTAAACCCAGGGGGGTAGGGGGCCCTTCAGGGAGCTGGGGCAAAAATCTGGCTGGGGATTGGTCCTGCTTTGAGCAGGGGGTTGGACCAGATCCCTCCCGAGGCCCCTCCCAACCCTGAGATTCTGTGATTCTAACCTTGCCCTCCTCTCCCCGCAGGCCGCCCCCGCTCTGCGGCGCTATCCCCGCTGCCAGTGATTACGTGGCCAAGCCGGGGGACAAGGTGGCAGCTCGCGTCAAGGCTGTGGACGGGGACGAGCAATGGATCTTGGCCGAGGTGGTGAGCTACAGCCATGCCACCAACAAGTGAGCACCGGGTGTGGGTCCCCTGGGGCTCTTGGGGGTCAGCCACCTTGGGGCATCCAGCCATAGAGCTGGGTGACAAGGGGTCCCAGACAGTCCTGCATAGAAGTGCCAATCTAGGCACTCAAGGGAGATGGCTCTATGATCCTGCAATCTCCTGGACTTTCCTTGCCACTTCAGGATGGGAACTCTATGGTTGTACCACCTTAGGGAGGTGGAAACACCTCTCTAGCCACTTCAGGATGGGAACTCTATGGTTTCTGCTCTCTTGGTAGCATAGAAACCCCTTTCCAACTCTGCAGCAGGTGTGACTCTGGTTCTACCGCCATAGAGGAATGGAGGCTCCCCTCTAGCTGCTCGAGGGTGCCGGCTCTATGGTGCTGGAGTGTGCTTATTTAGGGACCTGACACAGATGGTTCTGTGGTATTGCAATTCCAGGGGTATAGAAACCCTCTAGCCGCTCAATGGAGATGGCTCTATGGTTCTCCATTACGCGCTGCATAGTAATGCCTCTCTAGCCGCTCAATGGAGATGGCTCTATGGTTCTCCATTACGCGCTGCATAGTAATGCCTCTCTAGCCGCTCAATGGAGATGGCTCTATGGTCCCACAGCCTTAGGTCCTCCGCTTGCCTATCCCCTCATGGCGACATCTCCTCTCTTTGCAGGTACGAGGTGGATGATATCGATGAAGAAGGCAAAGAGTAAGTGAAAGGAGAGGAGCGGAACGGAGAGGGGAAGGTGGTGGTGATGGGGAGGCTTTCTCCTCCAGAGAGGGGGGTCCCTGCCTCACCCTGTCTCTCCCCCGCCCCAGGCGTCACACCCTGAGCCGCCGCCGCATCATCCCGTTGCCCCAGTGGAAGGCGAACCCTGAGACAGACCCCGAGGCGCTGTTCCAGAAGGACCAGCTGGTGCTGGCGCTGTATCCCCAGACCACCTGCTTCTACCGGGCCCTGATCCACGCCCCACCCCAGCGGGTAAGGGGCCCTTCCCCTCTCGGGGCACTGATCCGAGACTGGCTGGGGGCATGGGGCAGGGGCCTGGCCCCTGGGGGGGGTGCTGGCTCTGATCCAGCCCCAGGGCGGGGACTGGCTGGCTCAGGGGGGCCGGGAATGGGGTGGGGGCCTGGCCCCGGTGGGGGGCTGGCTCCCAAGCGCCCCGGGGCGAGGGGCCAGGGTGGCTCAGGGGGGCAGGGAATGGGGTAGGGCCTGTCCCCTGGTGGGGCGCTGGCTCCCATGCGCTGGGGGGCCGGGGTGGCTCAGGGGGGCAGGGAATGGGGCGGGGCCTGTCCCCGGGTGGGGCGCTGGCTCCCATGCGCTGAGGGGCCGGGGGGCTCAGGGGGGCAGGGAATGGGGCGGGGCCTGTCCCCTGGTGGGGCGCTGGCTCCCATGAGCCGAGGGGCCGGGGTGGCTCAGGGGCAGGGAATGGGGCAGGGCCTGTCCCTGGTGGGCGCTGGCTCCCATGCGCTGAGGGGCCGGGGCTCAGGGGGCAGGGAATGGGGCGGGCCTGTCGCCTGGTGGGGCACTGGCTCCCATGTGCCGAGGGCCGGGGGCTCTGGGGGGCTGGGAATGGGGCGGGGCCTGGCCCCTGGTGGGGCGCTGGCTCCCATGCGCCGAGGGGCCGGGAGGGCTGAGGGGGGCAGGGCCTGGCCCCTGCTGGGGCGCTGGCTCCCATGCGCCGAGGGGCCGGGAGGGCTGAGGGGGGCAGGGCCTGGCCCCTGCTGGGGCGCTGGCTCCCATGCGCCGGGGGGCCCGGCGGCTCACGCTCGCTCTCTCCAGCCCCAGGACGACTACTCGGTGCTCTTTGAGGACACGTCCTACGCGGACGGCTACTCCCCGCCCCTCAACGTGGCCCAGAGATACGTGGTGGCCTGTAAGGAGACCAAGAAGAAGTGAGGGGGGGGGAGCTCGGGGGCGCCCGTGAGTATAATAAAGGCTTCTCCGCCCCCCCATTGTGCTCTGCTGTGCTTCCTGCCGGTGCCGAGGTCACGAGGGAACCGCGCCCCACGGAGCCAGGCAGCTCAGCGTGTTCCAGCAGAGCCTCCGGGCCCGGCGGCTCAGAGCCCCGGCGGGTTGTAGCCCCAGCACGCCCGGGCCCGGCGGCTCAGAGCCCCGGCGGCTCAGAGCCCGGCACCCCCGGGCCCGGCGGGTCAGAGCCCAGCACCCGGGCCAGCGGCTCAGAGCCCCAGCGGGTCGGAGCCCGGCACCCCCGGGCCGGGCGGCTCAGAGCCCGGCACCCCGGGCAGCGGCTCAGAGCCCAGCACCCGGGCCCGGCGGCTCAGAGCCCTGGCGGCTCAGAGCCCCGCACCCCGGGCGGCTCAGAGCCCGGGGCGGTTGTAGCCCGGCACCCCCGGCCCGGCGGGTCAGAGCCCAGCACCCCGGGCCTGGCAGGTCAGAGCCCAGCACCCCGGGCCCGGCGGCTCAGAGCCCTGGTGGGTCAGGAGCCCGGCACCCCGGGCCTGGCGGGTCAGAGCCCTGGTGGGTCGTAGCCCAGCACCCCCGGGCCCGGCGGGTCAGAGCCCGGGTGGGTCGGAGCCCGGCACCCCCGGGCCCGGCGGGTCGTAGCCCCGGCACCCCCGGGCCTGGCGGGTCAGCCCGGGTCGTAGCCCAGGCCCAGCGGGTCGTAGCCCGGCACCCCGGCGCGGGTCAGAGCCCCGGCGGCTCGTAGCCCCGGGCCCAGCAGGTCGTAGCCCAGCACCCCCGGGCGCGGCGGGTTGTAGCCCCGGCGGGTCAGAGCCCGGCACCCCCGGGCTTCCTGCATGAGTAAAAACCTTCCTTGAGCCCCAGGCCTCTCTCTGGGTTAACGCCAGGTCCCCCCCCCGCCCCGTGGCCTCTGTCAGGGTCCTGGCCCCCTGGGGCCAACCCCAGCCCATGGTGTGTGGCCCGTGGGCACTGGGCAGTGCCAGGGCCGTGGAGCCAGGGCTCTCCCAGTACCGCCCTGCAGCCGCCCCACGGGCCCCAGGCTGCTGACGGGCACCGGGCCGGGGGGCAGGCGTGGCCCTCCCAGGGTGGGGATGTCAGCAGCAGGTCAGGCCTGCGGCTCGGGAGGCGGAGCTGCTGGGAGTCTCAGATGCCTCTGGCTTTAGCTGGGGGGATCCCCCAGATCTAATGGGGGCTGCGCTGTTACCCCCCAGGGGTGAGTGAAACAGCCAATTGCCCCAAACACCCCGGCTGTGTGACTCCCCCCCACAGCTCCTGCCGCACTGCCCAGAGCCCTGCCCCCCCCCTCCCCTCCGCCTGCCTTCCTGACCCTTTCTCAGGTTTGTTCATTAACTATCCCCCGCTGCCCGGACGCCTGGGTTCTGGCTCCCCGCCCGGCTGCCTGGGCACCATTCCCGGCATTGGGGGTTCAAGGGTTAGTTATCCTTCTGGACCCAGGCGTCCGGGCTCCCCTCCCCCCAGCCCGCTCTGGCCACTGAGCCCCGCTCCCCTCCTGGAGCCGGGAGAGAACCCAGGCGTCCGGGCTCCCCTCCCCCCAGCCCGCTCTGGCCACTGGGCCCCTCTCCCCTCCCGGAGCTGGGAGAGCACCCCGGCGTCCGGGCTCCCCTCCCCACAGCCTGCTCTGGCCACTGGGCCCCACTCCCCTCCCGGAGCCGGGAGAGAACCCCGGCGTCCGGGCTCCCCTCCCCCCAGCCCGCTCTGGCCACTGAGCCCCGCTCCCCTCCCGGAGCTGGGAGAGAACCCAGGCGTCCAGGCTCCCCTCCCCCCAGCCCACTCTGGCCACTGAGCCCCGCTCCCCTCCCGGAGCCGGGAGAGAACCCAGGCGTCCGGGCTCCCCTCCCCCCAGCCTGCTCTCACTGGAGATGTGGGGGCGGGTTATGCAAGAGGCTCTGGCAGGGAGGCAAGTGGAACTGGAGTCAGATCCCTACAGCAGAGGGGCGGGATTGAGAAGTGGAGAAAGTTCCCCCAGCTCCCCACAGTGCCCCTCCCCGCGGCGCTCCCTGCTGGTGGAGGCCAGGGCTGCAGTGACCCACACGCAGAGCGGAGCAGAGCAGGGGACTCAGCTTTATCTGGGGCGGAGGGGCGCGGGGGCTCAGATCTCCATCCGGAAGCTCAGGTCGGTTCCCTCCATTTGCCTCTCGTAGTCGGCGTCGAATCGCTCGTTCTGCGCCACCGTGAACTGGTTCTTCCAGTCGCCCGTCACACCTGGGGCAGGAGAGTGGGGTCACTGCGCCCCCTGAGCCCCCAGCGCTGAGCCCCTCTGTGCCCCTGAGCCCCTGGCACCCGCTGAATCCCCACAGAGCCCCCAGCACTGACCCCAACAGCACTGACCCTCCGTGCCCCTGAGCCCCTGGCACCGCTGAGCCCCAGCGCTGAGCTCCTCTGTGCCCCTGAGCCCCTGGCACCCGCTGAGCCCCAGTGCTGAGCCCCCAGCGCTGAGCCCCACAGAGCCCCCAGCACTGACCCCCAACAGCACTGACCTCCGTGCCCCTGAGCCCCTGGCACCCGCTGAGCCCCCAACAGCGCTGAGCCCCCAACAGCGCTGACCCTCCGTGCTCCCCTGAGCCCCTGGCACCCGCTGAATCCCCACAGAGCCCCCAGCACTGACCCCCAACAGCGCTGACCCTCCGTGCCCCTGAGCCCCTGGCACCCGCTGAGCCCCAGCGCTGAGCTCCTCTGTGCCCCTGAGCCCCTGGCACCCACTGAGCCCCCAGCGCTGAGCTCCTCTGTGCCCCTGAGCCCCTGGCACCCGCTGAGCCCCCAGCGCTGAGCTCCTCTGTGCCCCTGAGCCCCTGGCACCCGCTGAGCCCCCAGTGCTGAACCCCACAGAGCCCCAGCGCTGACCCTCCGTGCCCCCTGAGCCCCTGGCACCCGCTGAGCCCCAGCACTGAGCCCTCCGTGCCCCTGAGCCCCTGGCACCCGCTGAATCCCCACAGAGCCCCCAGCACTGACCTCCCCAACAGCACTGACCCCTCCGTGCCCCTGAACCCTCTGGCACATGCTGAGCCCCCAGCGCTGAGCCCCACAGAGCCCCCAGCACTGACCCCCCCGCGCTGACCCCCCAGCACTGAGCTCCCGGCCCCCAGCGCTGACCCCAGCACTGACCCCCAGCGCTGACCCCAGCACTGACCCCCCCGCCATGGCCCCCCCGTACCCTTGCGCATGAAGGGCGAGACGCTGTGGTCCATGACGCTGCGGGGGAGGGTGCGGTAGTTGGCCATGGGGTTCTGCTCCATGGCGGCGAAGGCCGTGTGCCGGGCGACGGCCTCCACCAGCTCCTCGGCCGGGGGGCGCCCCAGGAACGCCAGCACCTTCCGGATCTCGCGCCGGGGGTCCTGGGGGGACGGCAGGGACGGGGCTCAGAGCCGGGCGGGGGCCAGGAGGGGCTGGGGGCCAGGAGGGGGTCCTGGGGGACGGCAGGACGGGGCTCAGAGCCGGCGGGGGAGCCGGGGCGGGGCAGCCCTGGGGGCCAGGAGGGGGTCCTGGGGACGGCAGGACGGGCTCAGAGCCGGCGGGAGACAGGGAGGGGGCCCTGGGGGCCGGGGGCAGTGGGGCCAGGAGGGGGCCGGACGGGGCTCAGAGCCGGCGGGAGCCGGGGGCCCTGGGGGCCAGGAGGGGCCGGGGGCTCACCTCCTTCATGTCCTCGTAGAACAGGTAGAGCAGTCGCTGCTCCCGTCTCTTCTCCCCCCAGCCCCGGCCGGGCTGGTACCACGACCCGACCGACACTGCGGGGGGCCGACAGTTCAGAGACCCCCCGTCCCCTCGCACGCCCCCCCCGCGCCCCCCCAGCCAGGCGATCCCCACCCCTCTGTGCCCCCAAGCCAGGCGATCCCGCTCTGAGCCCCGAGCCAGGCAATCCCCACCCTCCCTGTGCCCCCAAGCCAGGCGATCCCCCTGCGCCCCGAGCCAGGCAATCCCCACCCTCCCTGCGCCCCGAGCCAGGCAATCCCCCAGGCCCCCGAGCCAGGCACTCCCCCGACCCCTGCACCCCCCCAGCCAGGCCATCCCCCCAGGCCCCCCAGAGCCCGCCCGTCGGGGCCCCCAGCTCGCGCCCACCTGCGCCAGCCATGAAGTCAGCCAGGAAGTGCTCCCAGGGGCCGGGCTCCGGATGCACCTTCGCCATCTGGTAGAAGTAATAGTAGGAGACGGCCACGTCCTTGGGGTTCCTGGCCACGTAGATCATCTGGGGGGGACACGGGGGTCAGGCTCGGCCCCCCAGCTGAGACCCCGCCCCCGCCCCCCCCCGGGGGAGCCTCACCTGACAGTCCCGCTCCCAGAACGACTCCGGCAGCAGCTGCACCGGGAGATGGGTCTTCACCAGGCGCCGCTGGGCAGTGTCCCTCCGGAGCAGCTCCACCCCTGGGGGGCACAGGGGGGTGAGCCTGGTGCCCCCAGCGCCCCCTCCTGCCCCCTGCCCTCAGTGCCCCCTACCCCCAGCGCCCCCTCCCGTGGCGCCCCTGCCCCCAGTGCCCCCTCCCGCGGCGCCCCTGCCCCGCCCCTGCCCCCGGCGCCCCTCCCGAGGCGCCCCTGCCCCTCCCTGTGGCGCCTCCCACAGCCCTCTGCCCACGGCGCCCCAGCCAGCACCCCGGCCTCCTCCCACGGACCCCTGCACCCAGCACCCCGCCACCCCGCCCGTGGCGCCCCCGGCCCCCTCCCCACACGCCCCCCAGGAGCCGAGGCCGCGTTACCGGTGGGGACCCCAGGAACAGCGAACTCCAGGAAAGGGACTCGCATGTAGATGGCGTCTCGCTTGCATTTCTCGGTGTCGCCATCATTGTAGATCATGTCGATGATCTCACTGATCCAGGTGGTACCTGCAGGAGACAGGCAGGCTGGGCGTGAGGGGCACCGGCAGAGCTGGGGGGGCAGGGCTGGGCTGGCAGGGGCTGCGGGTCGGGGGGGCGGGGCACCGGCAGAGCTGGGGGGGGGCAGGGCTGGGCGGGCAGGGGGCTGCGGGTTGGGAGTGAGGGGCCCTGGCAGGGCTGAGGGCGGGCAGGGGGCTGCGGGGGGGGAGTGAGGGCCCTGGCAGGGGGGGGCAGGGGCTACGGGTCAGGAGTGAGGGGCACCGGCAGGGCTGGAGGTGGGCAGGGGGCTGCGGGTCGGGAGTGAGGGGCACTGGCAGGGCTGGGGGTGGGCAGGGGGCTGCGGGTTGGGAGTGAGGGGCACCGGCAGGGCTGGGCTGGCAGGGGGCTGCGGGTCGGGAGTGAGGGGCACTGGCAGGGCTGGGGGTGGGCAGGGGGCTGCGGGTCGGGAGTGAGGGGGCTGCGGGTTGGGAGTGAGGGGCACCGGCAGGGCTGGAGGCGGGCAGGGGGCTGCGGGTCGGGAGTGAGGGGCACCAGGGCTGGTGCAATCACTAGGCAAACTAGGCGGTCGCCTGGGGCACCAAGTGGCTGGGGGGAGCCGAAAAGCGGCGCCCCCCAGCCATGGAGGAGCCGGTGCGGCGCAGGGGGGCAGCAGCCCTGCAAAAGGCGGCGGTGCCACTAGCAGCCGCACCCCCCGCCCCTGCCGGAGGGCTCCAGGGATCTGCAGGGCACAGGGGCGGCGGGCGGCATCCGAGCGCGCAGCCGCCTCCAACTTTCCCGGCTCCTGCCGCTCTCCAGCCCGTGAGCTCCTGGCCGGGCGCTTCCCCAGCGCAGCAGCAGCCGGGGCTGGAAGTTGCTTTGGGCCCCGCGGTTCAGGGAGCCGGGAAAGTTGGAGCCAGGGGAGGAGGCGGCTGCGCGCTCGGATGCCGCCTCTGTGCCCCGGCGTTGGCTCCTGCCCTGGGAGCGGCAGCAGGAGGCGGTGCAGGACTAGAGGGATGCTGCTGTGAACCGTGGCCACCAGGCAGAGGGGGGTTCCCGGGAAATGTTCCTGACCATCCCCGGCTGGCTGGCTTGGCAGGAAACCTTCGCGGCGCCGATCTGAACCTGGGAGTTGTACGTTGCAGCCCCTGGGGGTCCCCTTCCCCACACGTTGCACAGGCCAAGCCCCCACAGCTCAACCCCCCCCCCCCAGACTGTCCAGTTGTATTTCCCTGTATGGATTAATCTGGGATTTCTATGAGAAAACCACCTATGTAAAAAGTTACATGATTAAATCCTTGATATTTGCATTAACCTGACTTTCAAAACTACGCCCCAACTCTTTATTCGCAGTGTTTAAACAATCCCACCTGCAATGACACATCCTGCTCTTTGAACTGCGCAGAAAGCCCTGGCACACCAAGAAATGAACGGAGCTGACGTTTCACAGTGATTCACCGGATTATAAAACAGCCCCAACACCAGGACAATCATCCCAAGACAGTTGGTTTCACACTTCCCACATAAGGAAGTGATCAGTAAAGTAAGAAACATTCTGTATTGTGCATAAGCGGAGTCAATGTCAAATAGAAACAGAAGTTTCAGTAAATATTAATTTAAATTGAAAGACAAACTTTACCATACGAAATCCTATGGGAGGGGCTGATTTTATAAAGAACATTAGAAAAAAGCACTTGTCAGCAGTAGTTGGAAAGTTAAGTATCAGAGGGGTAGCCGTGTTAGTCTGGTTCTGTAGAAGCAGCAAAGAATCCTGTGGCACCTTATAGACTAACATGTTTTGCAGCATGAGCTTTCGTGGGTGAATACCCACTTCTTCGGATGCAAGCAGTGGAAATTTCCAGGGGCAGGTTTATATATGCAAGCAAGAAGCAAGCTAGAGATAACGAGGTTAGATCAATCAGGGAGGATGAGGCCCTGTTCTAGCAGTTGAGGTGTGAAAACCAAGGGAGGAGAAACTGGTCCTGTAATTGGCAAGCCATTCACAGTCTTTGTTTAGTCCTAAACTGATGGTGTTAAATTTGCAGATGAATTGGAGCTCAGCAGTTTCTCTTTGGAGTCTGGTCCTAAAGTTTTTTTGCTGCAGGAAAGTTGGAAAGTTGTCAGGTCATTTTCAAGTGGAGACCCCAAAGCTCTGCAAATCTGTCCCTGAACTTACTACTCTGACCACCTGAAAAGGAGCAGGGTGAGAGGGCTTAGCTACAGAGACACACGATTTCATACAATCCCTTGTGCTGGGACGTTATTTCAAAGAGACAAAGTGGAGGAGGTGAGATCTTTTACTGGCCCAGCCTGTGTTAGTGAGAGGGGCAGGTTCTCGAGCTACCCAGAGCTCTGCTCCAGGCCTGGCAAGGGGCTGCCAGTGTCACAGCTGAACTCGGATCTAACAGCCGGGTTAGCACCTATTCCAGGGGACCATTCCGGGCGAAGCAGCCCCTTAACTCCCTCGCAATCCCAGGACAAAGGGGAGATCAGTGGGCTGCAGGTTGTTGTGATTAACCACAAAGCCGGTATCTCTGAGAAACGTGATTGTTAGTGTCTAGCAGCGTTTTGAACTCGAGCTCCCGGGCTCATGGGAAAAGCCTTGTGCGGGTTTCCTCGGAGGCTGAGGCCTGAGAGGTCGGACAGCGAGTGATTCTGGGGGGCAGCTCATGAGCTCTGAATGTCTGAGGTTGGCGACACTGGATATTACGTCGTGTCACCAAAGAAATGTGAGTCGGGTTCCTCAAACCTTTCCCCAGGCCGCAGCCTAATACCGTGACTGTTCTCTCTGTGTTAACGCTGCCGAACGAGGCCCCAGGACGCAGGATTCATTTGTGAAAGTTTATTATAAACGATGCTCGGGGAGGGAAGGGGGAGGGGGCGCAAGGGGGAAGTTTCGCCCAGGGCACAAAATATCCTTGCCCCGGCCCTGCCCGGAGGGGCTACGGGGCAGGCTGGAGGCACTCACCGGATTTGGGGTAGGTGGAGATCAGGAGATCATTCGGCTGCGCCTGGAATCCCTCCACCTCCCCCCAGTTCTCAGCGAAGTATTTGATCATCGGGACTCCCCGGATGGGGATCATGGCTGGACGCGGAGTCTCCTCGGCCGGCTGCATCCTGGGAGAGTGAGGGTTAAAGAGCCACTCTGGAGATAGCCAGCCCCTCCCCCAGCTAGAGCCTATGACTGGGCTGGGGGGGGCCCTGGGCTGGGCTAGCAGGGGCTGCGGGTCGGGAGTGAGGGGCACCGGCAGAGCTGGGGGGGGCACGGCTGGGCTGGCAGGGGCTGCGGGTCAGGAGTGAGGGGCACCGGCAGAGCTGGGGGGCAGAGCTGGGCTGGCAGGGGGCTGCGGGTCGGGAGGGAGGGGCACCGGCAGGGCTGGGGGCAGGGGCTGCGGGTTGGGAGTGAGGGGCACCAGCAGGGGGGGGCGGGGCTGGCAGGGGCTGCGGGTCGGGAGTGAGGGGCACCAGCAGAGCTGGGGGCAGGGCTGGGCTGGCAGGGGCTGCGGGTCGGGAGTGAGGGGTACCAGCAGAGCTGGGGGCGGGGGCTGTGGGTCGGGACTGAGGGGCAGGCAGAGCTGGGGGCGGGGGCTGTGGGTCGGGGCTGAGGGGCACCTGCAGAGCTGGGGGCCAGGGGGCTGCGGGTCGGGGCTGAGGGGCACCGGCAGAGCTGGGGGCCAGGGGGCTGCGGGTCGGGGCTGAGGGGCACCGGCCGAGCGGGGGGCCTGGGGGCTGCGGGTCGGGGCTGAGGGGCACCGGCAGAGTTGGGGGCGGGGGCTGGGTCGGGAGTGAGGGGCGCAGGCAGAGCTGGGGGCGGGGGCTGTGGGTCGGGACTGAGGGGCACCGGCAGAGCTGGGGGCGGGGGCTGTGGGTCGGGACTGAGGGGCACCGGCAGAGCTGGGGGCCAGGGGGCTGGCAGGGGCTGCGGGTCGGGAGTGAGGGGCACCGGCAGAGCTGAGGGGCCGGGGGCTGGCAGGGGCTGTGGGGCGGGACTGAGGGGCACCGACAGAGTTGGGGCCGGGGGCTGGCAGGGGCTGTGGGCGGGACTGAGGGGCACCGGCAGAGCTGGAGGGCGGGGGCTGTGGGGCGGGACTGAGGGGCACCGGCAGAGCTGGGGGCGGGGGCTGTGGGGCGGGACTGAGGGGCACCGGCAGAGCTGGGGCGGGGGCTGGGGGCCGGGACTGAGGGGCACCGGCAGAGTTGGGGGCGGGGGCTGTGGGGCGGGACTGAGGGGCACCGGCAGAGGCTGGGGCAGGGGCTGTGGGGCGGGACTGAGGGGCACCGGCAGAGCTGGGGCCGGGGGCTGTGGGGCGGGAGTGAGGGGCACCGGCAGAGCTGGGGGCGGGGGCTGTGGGGCGGGACTGAGGGGCACCGGCAGAGCTGGGGGCGGGGGCTGTGGGGCGGGAGTGAGGGGCACCGGCAGAGCTGGGGGCGGGGGCTGTGGGGCGGGAGTGAGGGGCACGGGCAGAGCTGGGGGGTGGGAGTGAGGGGCTGTGGGGCAGGACTGAGGGGCACCGGCAGAGCTGGGGGGTGGGAGCTCAGGGCTGTGGGGCAGGACTGAGGGGCACCGGCAGAGCTCGGGGGCGGGGGGGCACACACTTGCCCCTTTCTGTTGGGGGGGGGCAGGAGGGTCCCCGCAGCAGAAAGGCGGGTCCTGGGGGCCCGGCGCCCCAGTTTTGCCCGTGCTGCGGGCCCCGGGTGGGGCCTGGGAGCCACCCCACTCACTTGCTCGGGGCTCGGCGGCGTCCGGGGAAGGTCTGCGCGGGGCCGGGCGGGTCTTATCGGCGGAGCCAGGGGCGGGCGGGACCGTGGAGAGGGGCCATGAGGGGCTGATCCCATCGCCGTGGGGCGTGGGAGGGGGGCGGATGCCTGGGTCCCTCCCCTTGTTCATCTCTCTGTGGTCCCCCTCCCGAGCGCTCCGGGGCACCCTCTCGGACGCCTGGGTCCCCTCCCCATCCCCGCCCCCCCCCCCACGCCGGTGGGGGAGGGGTCCCTGGGCCCCATGGTCCCCCCACAGCCCTCTCCCCTCCCCTCCCCTCCCCGCTTCAGGTTGCGCGCGGGGGGGAGAAGGTTCCAGGATCCTCCCCCGAAGCCTGGGGCCCCTCCCCCGCCTCTGCCCCTCCCCCCACCAGTCCCTGCCCCCAGGGCCGACGCGGGGGTGGGGGGCCGGCCCTGCTCCTGTCCCCCGCCCCCCCAGCTCCCTCCCCGGACGCCTGGGTCCCCCTGGTGTCAGGCAGCCGGACTCGAATCTCCTGGGATTTTTATTTCATTTAATCCCCTAATTATCCCCTGGGCCCCCGGAGTCCAGGAGGGGGCGGGTCCATCTTCCCAGTGGGCGGGGCAAGGGACCGGCCCTTCGCCCCGCCCCTTCCAGCGCAGGCTCCTCCCCTCCGGTCCTCAGCTCTGGAGCTCTTCTGTCCAGTGTCCCTGTGGGCAGGAGGGGGTCAGAGAGGGAGGGGCTTCCCCGTGAGGGGGCGGGGCTTAGGGGGCTACAAAGGGAGGTGGGGCAGGGGTTTGCCTGCCTGAGAAAGGGGCGGGGACAAAACGGAGGAGTGTGAAAGGGGAGGGGAGTCTGGGGGCGGGGCTTATTGGCAAAGGGGCGTGGTCATGGCGAGGCAGGCACATGGAAGGGGGTGGGGTTAAAGGCAAGAGGGGCGGGGACAGAAGAGGGAATCCCCATGGGCCCGGCCAATGGGCGGGGCTCTTGTGCCAAAGGGGAACACGCTAGGGGTGGAGCTTAGCGGCAAGTGGGCGGGGCTTACCTGCGAGGAGGCAGGGACTTCTTCCAAGTCGCCATAGCAACCCTGGTGGTAGCGAATCAGGTCGCCCCACAGGAGGAGGTTCTTGCAGCTGCAACAGGAAGGGGGGGGCCTTCACCATGGGAATTGGGTCGCCAAGGCAACATGCTGGGGAGGTTGCCTAGGGCACCTGGGTCCCATCCCTGCCCTCCCAGGGGCTCCCCGGGGCCCCGTACCCTGGGCAGTGCCCCTCCACGGGCAGGAACTGCTCCGGCTCCTCCCGCAGGAACTCCTGGGCCAGGCAGGCGGGGTGGGCAGCCAGGGGGCATCCGGGCTGGAAGCAGCGCAGGGGGGGGCCGTCCGCGTCCTGCAGGGGGGAGACAGACGTGGGGGAGGGTACAGGCCCCCCCTCTAAGCACTAGCCCCACTCCCCGCTCTGGGCTCCCGTCCCCCCACTCTAACCACCGGAGACCCCCCCCCCCCCGAGCTGGGAGAGAACCCAGGAGTCCGGGCTCCCAGCCCCCACTGCTCTTACATTAGGCTCCCCCTCCCCTCCCAGAGAACCCAGGTGTCCGGGAACCCGCAATGTACCTGGAGTCTCCTCAGGCAGAGGTTGCAGCGCTGGGCCTGAGCCGCCTGCCCCAGTGGGGGGGTGAGTTCTCCCTGCTCCCGCTCCCCGCCCCCCCCGGCTCGGCCCAGCGCCCGGACCTGCCCGAAGGCCAGAGGCATGTGCAGGGGGGGCTGGAGGGTGGGGGGGAAGTCCCGGCGGTAGCCTGGCTCCAGCCAGCGCACCGTGAGGGGCAGGCGGCACCAGGGGGCCGCGCGAAGCATGTGGGCCAGAACCCGGAGGTGGAAATCAAAGCGGGTCTCCCGGCGGGCGCGACGGCTCACGTGGCAGAGACGGCGAGAAGTGTGGGGGTGCTGCCAGGCCCACTCGAACTGGGGGGCAGAGAGACAGCGGAGTTAGAGAGCGGGGGCTGCGGGTTGGGAGTGAGGGGCACCAGCAGGGCTGGGGGGGAGGGGCTGGGCTGGTGGGGGGCTGCGGGTCAGGAGTGAGGGGCACCAGCAGGGCTGGGGGGGGCAGGGCTGGGCTAGCAGGGGCTCTGGGTTGGGAGTGAGGGGCACCGGCAGAGCTGGGGGGGGCAGAGCTGGGCTGGCAGGGGCTGCGGATCGGGAGTGAGGGGCACCGGCAGGTACCCGCAGTGCAGCCACATCGGAGGGGAAGCCGTGGACGATCAGCACCATCTCCCTGCAAGGAGAGAACCCAGGTCAGGCCATAGCTCCCAGCATGCCCCGCTCCTCCCACCCTGGGCCAGCCAGTTCTCCCAGCATGCCCTGCTCTCTCAGCCTGCACTCCCAGCATGCCCCGCTCCTCCCACCCTGGGCCAGCCAGTTCTCCCAGCATGCCCTGCTCCCTCAGCCTGCACTCCCAGCATGCCCCGCTCCTCCCACCCCGGGCCAGCCAGTTCTCCCAGCATGCCCTGCTCCTCCCGCCCCGGGCCAGCCAGTTCTCCCAGCATGCCCTGCTCCCTCAGCCTGCACTCCCAGCACGCCCATCTCTGCTGCTTAGGTTGGCATGAGTGCATGGCATGTGGGGAGCCTACCCCTGCAGCATGGCATGCTGGGATTACCCCCCCACACACCAGCACTGCATGCTGGGAGCCGTGCCCCCCGGAACCCCCAGGGTTACCAGGGCCCGCGCCCGCTGGTCTTCCAGGCCCCGCCACGGCGCTTGCCGGCGTTGTGCTGCCCGATGCGGCGCTGGGGGGCCACGGTGAAGCCGACGTAGATGCGGCCCCGGTACCGGGGGTTGGTGCAGAACAGCAGGTAGACGCCAAAGAACCCCCGTGGCTCCGCCCCCATGGCCGGGCCTGGGGAGAGGGGGCAGGAAAGGTCATGGCCAGCCAGCCCCACTTCTCAGCACGCAGCAGGTCCCCCCGCCCAGTGTCCCCACATCCCAGCATGCTCTAGGTCCCAAGCGGGTATCGGGGGTGCCCCCCCACTTCCCAGCATGCCCCAGGTCCCACGCATGCCCCCTACTTCCCAGCATGCTCTAAGTCCCAAGCAGGTATTGGGGGTGCCCCCCACTTCCCAGCATGCCCCGGGTCCCCCCCCCGTGACCCCCTCTTCCCAGCATGCCCCGGGGCCCCCCGTGACCCCCACTTCCCAGCATGCACCAGGTCCCCCCCGTGACCCCCACTTCCCAGCATGCTCTAAGTCCCCATCGGGTGCCCCACTTCCCAGCATGCCCCAGGTCCCCCCCCCGTGACCCCCTCTTCCCAGCATGCCCCGGGGCCCCCCGTGACCCCCACTTCCCAGCCTGCACCAGGTCCCCGTGACCCCACATCCCAGCCTGCCCTGGGCCCCCAGCCCCCACTTCCCAGCCTGCCCCAGAGCCCCCGTGACCCCACTTCCCAGCATGCACTTGGGCCTCCCCGTGACCCCCACTTCCCAGCATTCCCCGGGGGCCCCCCGTGCCCCCCACTTCCCAGCCTGCCCCGGGCCCCCGGCCCCCACTTCCCAGCCTGCCCCGGGGCCCCCCCGTGACCCCCACATCCCAGCATGCATCAGGTCTCCCCCCCGTACCCCCCACTTCCCAGCCTGCCCCGGGGCCCCTCCAATCCTGCCTCCAGCCTCAGCTCCTGGAGTCACCACCCAGGCCCAGCCCGGGAAGATGCACCAGGCGCCTCCCTCTGATTGGTGCCTTTGGGCGGTGCCGCTTCCAAAGATGGACCCTACTGGCCAAATCGCTTGAAGCCCCGCCCCCAGCCCAACTCTGATTGGCGGAACTGGGGCGAGTGGCGCATTGGGATGGGACCTGAGGCGGAAGTGGTGGCACCAGAGGCGGAAGTGGGCGGGATCCCAGCGCCTGGAGGAGCGGGATGGAGGCGGCCGAGCCGGCTCTGAGCGCGGAGACCCTGCGGGGGCGGCTGCTGCGCGGGCTGGAGGCGGAGCACGTGGTGAGCCCCCGGCCCCTCCCCCTCCCCTCCCCTCCCCCGCGCGGGGCGGGGCGGGTCAGGCGTCGGGGGGTCCCGGTTGGGGAGGGCGGGCGCGGGCGGGTATCGGGGTCCCCGGTGGGGAGGGGCGGGCGCGGGCGGGTATCGGGGATCCCGGTGGGGAGGGGGGCGGGCGGGTATCGGGGGTCCCTGGTTGGGGAGGGCGGGCGGGTATCGGGGTCCCTGGTGGGGAGGGGCGGGTATCGGGGTCCCCGGTGGGGAGGGGCGGGGCGGGTATCGGGGGTCCCCGGTGGCCAGCTTGGATCGGGGCTCAGGTCCCCACTCATGTCTCCCAGGAAGTGGAGGACACGACCCCGAGCCGCTGCTCCACCAGCTTCAAGGTCCTGGTTGTCTCGTCCCGGTTCCGGGGGAAGCCCCTGCTCCAGCGACACCGGTGAGCCCGGCCCCCGCCCCAAATCCTGGAGCTTGAGCCCCCCAACCTGCCCCCCAGCCTCCCGCTCCCCGACCCCAGGGGGCTCCTGGCTCCGCACTGACCCCCCTCCCCACAGGCTGGTGAACGAGCTGCTGGCCGAGGAGCTGAAGCACATTCACGCCTTGGAGCAGCGCACGCTGACCCCCGAGCAGTGGGCGAAGGAGCGGGGGGGCCTGCAGTGCGCCCCCCCCCCCCCCCCCGGGAGCAGGACGGAGCTGGGACCCCCGCGCCCCACGGAGCTGGGACATCGGCTGGAATAAAGGATTATGGGCAACAAAACAGTGTCTGACTGGTGCCCCTCACTCCCGACCCGCAGCCCCTGCCAGCCCAGCCCTGCCGGTGCCCCTCACTCCCGACCCGCAGCCCCTGCCAGCTCTGCTCTGCCGGTGCCCCTCACTCCCGACCCGCAGCCCCTGCCAGCCCAGCCCTGCCCCCCCAGCTCTGCCGGTGCCCCTCACTCCCGACTCGCAGCCCCTGCCAGCCCAGCCCTGCCCCCACAGCTCTGCCGGTGCCCCTCACTCCCGACCCGCAGCCCCTGTCAGCCCAGCCCAGCCCCCAGCCTGCCAGTGCCCCTCACTCCCGACCCACAGCCCCTGCCAGCCCAGTCCTGCCGGTGCCCCTCACTCCCGACCCGCAGCCCCTGCCAGCCCAGCCCTGCCGGTGCCCCTCACTCCCGACCCGCAGCCCCTGCCAGCCCAGCCCAGCCCTGCTCCCCGCCCCCAGCTCTGCCGGTGCCCCTCACTCCTGACCCACAGCCCCTGCCAGCCCAGCGCCCCCCAGCCCCGCCGGTGCCCCTCCCTCCCGACCCGCAGCCCCTGCCAGCCCAGCCCTGCCCTGCCGGTGCCCCTCACTCCCGACCCGCAGCCCCTGCCAGCCCAGCCCTGCCCCCCCCAGCTCTGCCGGTGCCCCTCACTCCCGACCCGCAGCCCCTGCCAGCCCAGCCCTGCCCCCACAGCTCTGCCGGTGCCCCTCACTCCCGACCCGCAGCCCCTGTCAGCCCAGCCCTGCCCCCCCCCAGCTCTGCCAGTGCCCCTCACTCCCGACCCGCAGCCCCTGCCAGCCCAGCCCTGCCGGTGCCCCTCACTCCCGACCCGCAGCCCCTGCCAGCCCAGCCCTGCCGGTGCCCCTCACTCCCGACTCGCAGCCCCTGTCAGCCCAGCCCTGCCCCCCCAGCCCTGCCGGTGCCCCTCACTCCCGACCCGCAGCCCCTGCCAGCCCAGCCCTGCCCCCCCAGCTCTGCCGGTGCCCCTCACTCCCGACCCGCAGCCCCTGGCAGCCCAGCCCTGCCGGTGCCCCTCACTCCTGACCCACAGTCTCTGCCAGCCCAGCCCTGCCCCCCGCAGCTCTGCCGGTGCCCCTCACTCTCGACCCGCAGCCCCCTGCTAGCCCAGCCCTGCCCGACCCGCAGCCATACCCACTATTCCTGGAGGACCCAGCTGGGGGATTTCAGGTTATGAATTGGGAGGGGGCAGTTGAACCGTTTGTGGCTTTAACAATCCCTTGGTTCAATGTGTCCTGCAAAGCTGCCATCAGTAGCCTTCAGAGTCAACACACGTCCCTGCTGTATCGAAGCCTCAGGGCCGTGACGCGTGGAGGCATCCGCCGTTTCCCCCCACTCTCCACCATTGGGGGGGTCTCAGCCACCCCCCACCCCCAGCACAAAGCGAGGCACAGGTGCTATTTACAAAGTTTATTTGTAGAAACCTTCACAGCAGAAAGACACGGGCGTCCGTCCCCTCCCCTGGGGTGGCCCCCCAGTTCCGCCGTATCCCCCCATTACTCCCCCCACCCCCCATGACTTAAAAAAACAAGGTAAAAAAGATAAAAGCTTCTCTGTACAGGGCGGGAGGGATCCGGCCTCCCAGAGACTGGGGGGGGAAGGGGGGTTATGGGGGCATTTGAGGGTTACCTGGGCAGGACCTGGCCCCCCACCAAGGTGGGTCTCTGGCCATGGCAGATGCTGGGGGGGGGGGGCAGGAGGAGGCTCCAGCAGCAAAGCTTGTGGGGGGCAGGGGGGTTCCAGTGTCATGGGGAAGCCCTGAGTTGGACAGAAGGTTGGGGTGGGGGACAGAGGCTCCCCCCGGCTATTTGGCAGCCTGCGCCTCCAGCACCGCGATGCGTCGCTCCTGCTCCGCTACCGTCGCCTGCAGCTGCCGCACGTCCTCGGTCAACTTCTCCAGCGCCTGGGGACGGGGAGAGCTCGTGTGCTGCCCCTCACTCCCGACCCGCAGCCCCTGCCGGCCCAGCCTCATCGGTGCCCCTCACTCCCGACCCGCAGCCCCTGCCGGCCCAGCCATGGGGTCCCCTCCCCCGGCCCCGCCGGTGCCCCTCACTCCCGACCCGCAGCCCCTGCCCCCCTCACTCCCGACCCGCAGCCCCTGCCCCCCCAGCCTCATCGGTGCCCCTCACTCCCGACCCGCAGCCCCTGCCGGCCCAGCCCCACCGGTGCCCCTCACTCCCGACCCGCAGCCCCTGCCGGCCCAGCCATGGGGTCCCCTCCCCTGGCCCCGCCGGTGCCCCTCACTCCCGACCCTCAGCCCCCCCCCCTTGTCTCACCCCAGGGCTGCCCCCGTCGGAGCAGGTCTGGCTCCGGCGCGGCTCCAGGATGCTCTTGTTGACTTTGAACTCCCGGCTCTTGGGCGGGACGTATCCGTCCTTCAGGGAGATGAGCAGGGGGCCGGCGTCCTTGCCCCCGAACCATTCTTCTGCCGTCAGCGCGGGGTCGGGCCCGGCCGTGTCGGGGTACAGGTCCTCCTGGAACAGGTCTGACTGCGGGAGAAGAGAGCCAGCATGGGTCCCAGGCGTCCGGGCTCACAGCCCCCCTCCCCAAGCCGGGATGGAACCCAGGCATCTGGTCTTGCAGCCCTCCCCCCCACAAGCTGGGATGGAACCCAGGTGTCCGGGCTCACAGCCCCACCCCCTCCTCTAACCACCAGACCCCCCAGCTCACCTTGCGGGGCACCGTCATGGCAATGGGTTCACATCTGCGCTCATGGAGTTTGTAGAATCTGAAATGCAGAGGGAAGGGGGGTCAGGGTGGCGGGGGGGGGTCTCTTGGGATCCTGGCAGGGGAGGGGATTGGGGGGCTGAGTGATGGGGTTAGATGTTCTTCCTGTGCTGCCCCAGCCCAGCGCAGATCCCAAGCGAAACACCCAATGACCACGAGGTCCGTTAAGGGACGAAGGCGCCAGGCCAGGTTCATTGTCGGCGAGGCAGGTCCTAGGATCCCGCAGACTCGGCCGCACCAATAATACAGGGAGCAGCTCGGCGAAGGGCAGGACTTTCCACTTCCCCCTCGGCCAGCCAGAGACGCTCCCTGGGAGGCTCCATTTTATACAGAGACACAAACCAGTTAGGTCCTGGGGGCCAGCGCGTCCCTGTTCTCTGTGGGGAGGTGCTGGGGTGGGGTGGTCGGGTCCCACCCATCTGGGATGGGGGCGCGAGTGTCCTGGGCCCAGCACCTCTCAGGAGGGTCTTCCCCAGCCTGGCTCTGCTTGAGCCCAGCCACGGGGGGCTGGAGGGGGATTTGGGGGGCCCAGGGGAGGTGGGGGGGTCGGGCCCCCCTACCTGGCGATCTCGCACTTGCTGACGTCCAGGCCTCGCTTGGGCATCCAGCCGCCCCCGCGCTGGGACTCCTTGGAGCTGTAGAGGGACAGGAAGTGCAGGTAGGGGGCCTCGGGCGTCACCTCGAAGTAGCGGATGGAGCTGTCGCCCTGTGGGGGGGACAGACGGGGGTCAGTGGGGGGAGCCGGGAGCCCAGTGGGCTGCCCCGGACGCCTGGGTCCCGCGCCGACCTTGCCGCAGAGGTAGACCATGCTGGTGTCCGGGTCGTAGTGGGGGAGCAGCACCCCGCTGCTCGTGTCCAGCTCCTGCAGGTTCATGGGCTCCTCCAGGGGCGCCGGGGGGGGGGGCGCGGGGGTCAGGCTCCCTCAGCGCCAGCTGCTGCTCGCTCAGGGAGGGGCTGGGGAGAGGGAGGTGGGCGGGGCTAGAACAGAGGGTTGAGGGTGGGGTTTCTCCCTGGCTCCCACCTCACCACCTGTCACTTGCTGGGGGGGGGCGGCAGGGTCTCCCTGGGTCGCTAAGGGGCGGGGTCTCACCGGGGAGGGGGCAGCAGGCTCTCATTGGATCCCAGAGGGTGGGGCGGGGGCAGGGGGTCTCACCGGGTCCCGGGGCAGAGGGGCAGAGGGGTGGGGGCAGGGGCAGGGGTCTCACTGGGTCCCGAGGGATGGGGGGCAGCAGGCTCTCATTGGATCACAGAGGGTGGGGGCGGGGGTCTCACCGGGTCCCGGGCAGAGGGGCGGGGCAGGGGCAGGCTCTCACTGGGTCCCAGAGGGTGGAGTGGAGTGGGGTGGGGCGGGAGGGGTCTCACCGGGTCCCGGGCAGAGGGGTGGGGTGGGGGCAGGGGCAGGCTCTCACTGGATCCCAGAGGGTGGGGTGGGGGGGGGGGGGTCTCACCGGGCAGAGGGGCGGGGTCAGGGGCAGGCTCTCACTGGATCCCAGAGGGTGGGGCAGGGGTCTCACTGGGTCCCGAGGGAGGGGGCAGCAGGCTCTCATTGGATCCCAGAGGGTGGGGGGCAGGGGCAGGGTCTCACTGGATCCCAGAGGGTGGGGTGGGGTGGGGGCGGGGGGGGTCTCACCGGGTCCCACAGCGCCACCTGGCGCTCGCTCATGCGGCTGAAGCCGGTGGTGAGGATCTTGCCGTCGTCCAGCAGGACAGCGCGGACCGGCCGGGAGCCCTCGTGGGGGTTGGCCTTTTCCTGGGGGGAGACGGGGGTCACAGAGACAGGGAACCACCCCATAGCCCCGCCCCAGGTCATAGCCCCGCCCCTGTAGCCCCGCCCCAGGTCATAGCCCTGCCCCTGTAGCCCCGCCCCAGGTCATAGCTCCGCCCCTGTATCCCCATAGCCCCGCCCCAGGTAATAACTCCGCCCCTGTATCCCCCTTAGCCCTGTCCCCTGGTCATAGCCCCGCCCTGTATCCCCCATAGCCCCGCCCCGGGTCATAGCCCCGCCCTGTATCCCCCATAGCCCCGCCCCTGTATCCCCATAGCCCCGTATCCCCATAGCCCCGCCCCGGGTCATAGCCCCGCCCTGTATCCCCATAGCTCCGCCCCAGGTAATAGCTCCGCCCCTGTATCCCCCATAGCGCGGCCCCCAGGTCATAGCCCCGCCCTGTATCCCCCATACCCCCGCCCCGGGTCATAGCCCCGCCCCGTATCCCCCATAGCCCCGCCCCGGGTCATAGCCCCGCCCCGTATCCCCCATAGCCCCGCCCCCCACTCACGGCGACCACCCGGCCGGAGCGGGGCACGATCACGCGGACCCGGCCGTCCCGGCAGCAGGTGCAGAGCCGGGACCCGTCGCGGCTCCAGGCCACGCTGTAGATGGTGTCGGGGTGCAGGTCCCGCAGCTCCCGCAGCGCCTGGCCCGAGCCCACGTCCCACAGCAGCACGGCGTTGTCACAGCCTGGGGGGCAGGGGAGGGTCAGCGGGGGAGGGGCAAGGGGGGCAGGGCGGAGGGGAAGGGGAAGGGCGCCCCCCAGCCCCCGGCAGTACCTGCGCTCAGCAGCACGTTCTGGGCCGTAGGGTGCCAGGCCACGATGCCGACACGTTTCGAGTGCCCCTCCAGCGTGACCAGCGGCTCCGTCAGGGGGCGCACCAGCCCCCCGTCCGGTACCTCCCACACCTGGGAGGAGAGAGCGGGTCAGCCTGGCCCCACACGCCCTGGGGGGAGCAGCCTGGGGGCTCTGGATCCACCCGCTGCCACCCCCCGCTCACCATGACGGTGCCCCTGCCCCCCCGCTCACCATGACGGTGCCCCCCTGCCCTGCTCACCATGATGGTGCAGCCCCACCCACGCTCACCATTACAGTGCCCCCTGCCCTGCTCACCATGGGTGCAGCCCCGCTCACCATGACGGTGCCCCCCTGCCCTGCTCACCATGATGGTGCAGCCCCACCCACGCTCACCATTACAGTGCCCCCCACGCTCACCATCCTGGTGCAGATCCCCACTCACCATGACGGTGCCCCTGCCCCCCCACTCACCATGATGGTGCAGCCCCCCCCCGCTCACCATGACGGTGCCCCTGCCCCGCCGCTCACCATGACGGTGCAGTCCTCGGAGCCGCTGGCAATGATGTTGTCGTTGTGGGGACACCACTCGATGTCCAGCACCGGGGCCGTGTGTCCGCACACCAGGGGCTGGGACTTGTCCAGGCGCCCGGTCTGCGGGTAGAGGAGCAGAGTTAGGACCCAGGCGTCCGAGATCCCCGCCCTTCACCCCACTGCACCCTGGCTCCTGACTGCAGTTACAGCCTTTGCCCACCAGGGGGGGGGGAATAGAGGCTTCACCCTTTGCACTGGGAAGGATGAGGGGGATTCTCCCCTTTGCTGCCCCCTCCGACACCCCCGGGAGCTGCACCCCCCTCAGGGGGAGCAGCCCTGAGACTCCCTGAATATCTGTGGGGCAGGTGAAGAGTGGGACATAGTGCTTAGAACAGGGGGCTGGGAGCCCGGACTCCTGGGTTCTCTCCTGGCTCTCGGAGGGGAGTGGGGGCTGGTGGTTAGAGCAGGGGGCTGGGAGCCCGGACTCCTGGGTTCTCTCCCAGCTCTGGGAGAGGAGTGGGGGCTGGTGGGTCAGAGCAGGGGGGCTGGGAGCCAGGACACCTGGGTTCTCTCCCCGGCTCTGGGAGGGGAGTGGGGGCTGGTGGGTCAGAGCAGGGGGGCTGGAGCCAGGACTCCTGGGGTCTCACCCCGGCTCTTGGAGGGGAGTGGGGGCTGGTGGTTAGAGCAGGGGGGCTGGGAGCCAGGACTCCTGGGTTCTCTCCCGGCTCGGGGAGGAGTGGGGCTGGTGGGTTAGAGCAGGGGCTGGCGCCCGGACTCCTGGGTTCTCTCCCCGGCTCTTGGTGGGGAGTGGGGGCTGGTGGGTTAGAGCAGGGGCTGGGAGCCAGGACTCCTGGGTTCTCTCCCTGGCTCTGGGAGGGGAGGGGGGCTGGTGGTTAGAGCAGGGGGGCTGGGAGCCAGGACTCCTGGGTTCTCTCCCGGCTCTGGGAGGGGAGTGGGGGCTGGTGGGTTAGAGCAGGGGGGCTGGGAGCCAGGACTCCTGGGTTCTCTCCAGGCTCGGGGAGGGGATGGGGGCTGGTGGGTTAGAGCAGGGGGAGCTGGAGCCAGGACTCCTGGGTTCTCTCCAGGCTCGGGGAGGGTGGATTAAGTGTGTGTGGAGAGTCCCTGCGGCTCCCCCCATGGCCTCAGGGCCAGGGGAGTTTCCCGGGGAGGGGGACGGGTATCTGGCTGTGTCCGTCTTGCGACACTGCTCCCAGCCCCAGTGCCCCAGACGTGCCCATAAAAGGCGACATGAGCCCTTCCCCCGCCGTGGGGCAGGAAACGCGGTGAGAACGCAGCAGGGTCTGGTAGCGGGACGGCTGCTCCTTCAGCACCAGCTCCCTGGGGTCCCTCCTAGGCTCCCACCCACAGGCCAGGACTCTTCCCTGACCCCACACCCACCCCATTCCTGGGTCCCTCGCCCACTGCATGCCACACCCACTGAGCACAGAATCCCCCTCCCAGCTCCCCCCATCGTCCCCCTGAGTAGCCAGGTGGCACCCACAAAAATGGCAGTGCCAGAAAAAAGTTCCCCAGGGATTGAGGAATGATGGGAAATTCCCTCACAGCCAGGCCAGGACGGGCCAAGGGGCTAAAACCAGAGACATGGTGTGTGTGGCGCCAGGGCTGGGCTGGCAGGGGCTGCGGGTCGGGAGTGAGGGGCACCGGCAGAGCTGGGCTGGCAGGGGCTGCGGGTCGGGAGTGAGGGGCACCGGCAGAGCTGGGCTGGCAGGGGCTGCGGGTCGGGAGTGAGGGGCACCGGCAGAGCTGGGCTGGCAGGGGCTGCGGGTCGGGAGTGAGGGGCACCGGCAGAGCTGGGGGGGGCAGGGCTGGGTTGGCAGGGGCTGCGGGTTGGGAGTGAGGGGCACCGGCAGGGCTGGGGGCAGGGCTGGGCTGGCAGGGGGCTGCGGCTCGGGAGTGAGGGGCACCGGCAGAGCTGGGGGGGGCAGGGCTGTGCTAGCAGGCGCTGCGGGTCAGAAGTGAGGGGCACTGGTGGGGCGGCTGGGCTGGGCTGGCAGGGGCTGCGGGTCGGGAGTGAGGGGCACCGGCAGAGCAGAGCTGGCAGGGGCTGCGGGTCGGGAGTGAGGGGCACCGGCAGGGCTGGGCTGGCAGGGGCTGCGGGTCGGGAGTGAGGGGCACCGGCAGAGCTGAGGGGGGGGGACGGGTTCTCTCTTTGCTCAGTTTTTCTGCTCCGGTCACGATGGAGTCACAAGACGGAGCATCCTGGGAGCTGAGGGTCCCTCCAAGGCCTCATGCTGCCGCCCCCTTCCCCCGGGCCAGGGAAGGACACAGGGCCCTTTATCCCCCAGCTGCCCCTCACTCCCGACCCGCAGCCCCTGCCCCCCCATTCCAATGGTGCTCCTCACTCCCGACCCACAGCCCCTGCCCCCCCCCCAGCCCCCATGCTTAGGTAATGTTCTATCTCTCTCCATCTGTCTGCGTTTCCGGGGGCGGGGGGGGGGGGTTTGTGAAACCGCCAAACAGGCAGATCTTGACTTTTTTGCCTTAAATGGCTCCAAATTTGAACCTGGGGCGGAAGCAGGCGTGTAAAAGGGGAAGTGGGTTTGGGGGGAGGGGGGGCAGGTCTGAGACAGCTCAGCCCTCGCCTAGTCGAACTGGGGCTGCGTGGCACCGGGGGGGGGGTCGGGTCAGGTCAGAGCTGGATCCCCTGTGCAATGAGCCCAACAAGAGAGACACAGCGACTAGCAGGGGCTGCGGGTCGGGAGGGAGGGGCACCGGAGGGGCTGGGGGGCTGCGGGTCGGGGTGAGGGGCACCGGGGCTGCTGGGGGCTGCGGGTCGGGGTGAGGGGCACCAGGAGGGCTGGGGGCTGTGGGTCGGGAGTGAGGGGCACCGGAGGGGCTGGGGGCTGCGGGTCGGGGTGAGGGGCACCAGGGGCTGGGGGCTGCGGGTCGGGAGTGAGGGGCACCAGGAGGGCTGGGGGCTGCGGGTCGGGAGTGAGGGGCACCAGGGGTTGGGGGTGCGGGTCGGGAGTGAGGGGCACCGGCTGGGCTGGGGGGGCGGAGTTACCTTGGCCAGGGGCAGCACCATAAAGGCCCCTCCCCCACTGGCCTCCACAATCATGGCCAGGAATTTGGGGTTCACGGAGCAGAAGCTGCTGTCCCAGGTGGTCTGCGAGATCCGCACGTCGTCGTAGCACTGGTCGGCCTTCGCCGGCTGCCCGAACACATGGCGGAACTTGCTGCTGCGCACGACTTTCCGGCTCATGGCAGCTGGGGAGAGACGCAGGGTCACCGGTGCCCCTCACTCCCGACCCGCAGCCCCACAGCCCCGCCGGTGCCCCTCACTCCCGACCCGCAGCCCCACAGCCCCGCCGGTGCCCCTCACTCCCGACCCGCAGCCCCACAGCCCCACCGGTGCCCCTCACTCCCGACCCGCAGCCCCCCCAGCCCCAGTAATCCCCTCTGCTGAGACCCCTCCCCATGCCCCCAGGTAGCCGTCTCCACCATCACCCTGCCTGCCCCTCCCAGCCACTGCAAGCGTCTTCACAGCTCAGTAGGTGAGTCCCCAGGGCTCTGCAGGGAGCTTGGCTGGGAGGAGGAGACCCAGAGTGCATAGAAATAGGCCGGCCAAGAGAACCCAGGAGTCCTGGCTCCCACCCCCCTCCCAGAGCCAGAACCCAGGAGTCCTGGCTCCCACCCCCCTCCCAGAGATAGAACCCAGGACTCCTGGCTCCCAGCCCCCTCCCAGAGCCAGAACCCAGGAGTCCTGGCTCCCAGCCCCCTCCCAGCGTCAGAACCCAGGAGTCCTGGCTCCCAGCCCCCTCCCAGAGCCAGAACCCAGGAGTCCTGGCTCCCAGCGCCAGAACCCAGGAGTCCTGGCTCCCAGCCCCCTCCCAGAGTCAGAACCCAGGAGTCCTGGCTCCCAGCCCCCTCCCAGAGCCAGAACCCAGGAGTCCTGGCTCCCAGCCCCCTCCCAGAGCCAGAACCCAGGAGTCCTGGCTCCCAGCCCCCTGCTCTCACCAGCTCCAGATGCTCTGGTGTCACAGTGAATCCGGAGGCTGCAGATCAGAGCATTTTAACGCCCTTCGCTGTCACAGCTCGGTGGGGGTGGCGCCTTAAAGGGACAGGACAGGCGCGGGGAGGGGCCTTGGACACCCCCCCTTCACTTCCCCGGTCTGGGACCCACGGGCCGGCTCGCTCTGGGAGGAAGGGAACCGGGGTGGAAATAAGGGGCAGGGAAAACAGCTGGGGCACGGGACCCCGGCGTCCGGGCTGGCAGCACCAGGACCCAACCCCCAGGTGGCTCTTCTGTGAAACAGGCAACCGGCCCATCCGGCCTTCCCCAGGCACCTCGGGCCAGGCATGGCGGGTGTGTCTCCAGACACCTCTGTCTGTCCATCCCCCAGAGCGCTAGTCACACCTCTGTCTGTCTGTCTGTCCGTCCCCAACCGCCCCTCGATCCATCCATCCCCATCCACCCACCCCCTCCATCCAGCCCCACAGAGCGGCTCTACCGGCCTCCTACCTAGTCACACGTGTCTGTCTGTCCGTCCCCCAGAGCGCTAGTCACACCTCTGTCTGTCTGTCTGTCCCCACACCCCGCCTCTCTCTCTCTCTAGCCCCATCCACCCCCCTCTCGCTCGCTTGCTCACTCTCTATCCCCCCCGGCCCAGCAGCTGTCAGGGGGCGTCAGACACGCCCTGTGCTCTGCCCCCGCCCCACTCTGGCGTGCCCACCTGGACCCCCCCCGATACCCCCGGCTGGAACCGGCCTGGCATCGCCAGCCAGCCGTCGGGGCTCGCCCTGCCGCGTGGGGCCGGGCCTCTCTCCCAGGGGTTAACCCCTCCCGATACCCCCGGCTGGAACCGGCCAGGCATCGCCAGCCAGCCCTCGGGGCTCGCCTGCCGCGTGGGCCGGGCCTCTCCCAGGGGTTAACCCCGATACCCGGCTGGAACCGCCTGGCATCGCCAGCCAGCCCTCGGGGCTCGCCGTGCCGGTGGGGCCGGGCCTCTCTCCCAGGGGTTAACCCCCCCCCGATGCCCCCAGCTGGAACCGGCCTGGCATCGCCAGCCAGCCGTCGGGGCTCGCCCTGCCGCGTGGGCCGGGCCTCTCCCAGGGGTTAACCCCGATACCCCCGGCTGGAACCGGCCTGGCATCGCCAGCCAGCCGTCGGGGCTCGCCCTGCCGCGTGGGGCCGGGCCTCTCTCCCAGGGGTTAACCCCCCCCCGATACCCCCGGCTGGAACCGGCCTGGCATCGCCAGGCAGCCCTCGGGGCTCGCCCTGCCGCGTGGGGCCGGGCCTCTCTCCCAGGGGTTAACCCCCCCCCGATACCCCCGGCTGGAACCGGCCTGGCATCGCCAGCCAGCCCTCGGGGCTCGCCCTGCCGGTGGGGCCGGGCCTCTCTCCCAGGGGTTAACCCCCCCCCGATGCCCCCCGCTGGAACCGGCCTGGCATCGCCAGCCAGCCCTCGGGGCTCACCCTGCCGCGTGGGGCGGGCCTCTCCCAGGGGTTAACCCCCTCCCGATACCCCCGGCTGGAACCGGCCTGGCATCGCCAGCCAGCCCTCGGGGCTCGCCCTGCCGCGTGGGGCGGGGCCTCTCTCCCAGGGGTTAACCCCTCCCGATACCCCCAGCTGGAACCGGCCTGGCATCGCCAGCCAGCCCTCGGGGCTCGCCCTGCCGCGTGGGGCCGGGCCTCTCTCCCAGGGGTTAACCCCCCCCCCCGATACCCCCGGCTGGAACCGGCCTGGCATCGCCAGCCAGCCGTCGGGGCTCGCCCTGCCGCGGGGGGCGGGGCCTCTCTCCCAGGGGTTAACCCCCCCCCCGATACCCCCGGCTGGAACCGGCCTGGCCTCGGCAGCCAGCCCTCGGGGCTCGCCCTGCCGCGTGGGGCCGGGCCTGTCTCCCAGGGGTTAACCCCCCCCCCCGCGATGCCCCCCAGCTGGAACCGGCCTGGCATCGGCAGCCAGCCCTCGGGGCTCGCCCTGCCGCGTGGGGCGGGGCCGGCTCCCTTCGCGAGCAGCTGATCGTCGCTCTCCGAGCCGTGGGCCAGGCCCCGGGACGTGACCCCCGTCCGTCCAGGCGCAGGGCTGGAGCCAGGCCCGTGGGGGGGGAGGGGCTGATTTCACACAACCTCCCCCAACACTGAGCTTGGGGCGGCCCTAGAACCTGCTTGCGGGGTCAGGGGGGCTCCCCGCCACGTGTCATGGGGGGGGTCCAGGGGAGCAGGGGGCGGGGCCTGGGCAAGGGGCGGGGCCTGCACGGGGATTGTGAGCAGGGGGCGGGGCCTGGGCAAGGGGCGGGGCCTGCACGGGGATTGTGAGCAGGGGGCGGGGCCTGGGGAAAGGGCGGGGCCTGCACGGGGATTGTGAGCAAGGGGCGGGGCCTGGGCGGGGATTGTGAGCAGGGGGCGGGGCCAAGTGGCCCAATGGGCGCGGCCACATTGGATGTTCCAGCGAGGGGCGGGGCCTAGCGCAGAGGGCCGGGCCGGGGGAAGGGCGGGGAGGAGTCGGGGCCAATTTGAATAACGGGCGCGGCGTGACTGGCAATGAAAGATTGGGCGGGGCCTAAATGCGGGGCCGGGCTGTGTGCTTGGGGGCGGGGCATACGTCTGGACAGGAGAATGACAGGGTGCGGCACTTCCGCATTTCAGTGACGTCAGGCCCAGTCGTCCAATCCGAACGCGTAGAGGATTGTTGCAAGGTGACGTTGCTCACGCCGAGGGGCACGTGGGCCATCGGGTAGGTCCCGCGCAGGCGCACAGCCGGCAGTGGGTCCCGCTGCGCAGGCGCGGTGCCGTCGGGCGGGGCGGTTCCGGGTGCGGCTGCGGCAGCGGGGATCGGATCGCAGCGGCCATGGCGGCGGCGACAGCGGCGGCCCCGGGGGGGCCCGGCCCGGTGCCGGGGGCGCCCAAGCTGGGGGTGGAGTCGGTGAAGGGGCAGGTGTTCGACGTGGGGCCGCGCTACACGGACCTGCAGTACATCGGGGAGGGGGCGTACGGCATGGTCTGGTGAGCGCCGCCGGCCGCCGTACGCGGCCCGATCCCCCCCCTCCTCCCGGCCACCGTACGCGGCCCGATCCCCCCCACTCCTCCCGGCCACCGTACGCGGCCCGATCCCCCGCCTCCCGGCCACCGTACGCGGCCCGCTCCCCCCCGCTCCTCCGGGCGACGGTCCGCGGCCGGATCCCCCCCCGCCTCCCGGCCACCGTACGCGGCCCGATCCCCTCCCTCCTCCCGGCCACCGTACGCGGCCCGATCCCCTCCCTCCTCCCGGCCGCCGTACGCGGCCCGATCCCCCTCCTCCCGGCCACCGTACGCGGCCCGATTCCCCCACTCCTCCCGGCCGCCGTACGCGGCCCGATCCCCACTCCTCCCGGCCGCCGTACGCGGCCCGATCCCCACTCCTCCCGGCCGCCGTACGCGGCCCGATCCCCTCCCTCCTCCCGGCCACCGTACGCGGCCCGATTCCCCACTCCTCCCGGCCGCCGTACGCGGCCCGATCCCCCCCCCGCCTCCCGGCCGCCGGACGCGGCCCGATCTCCACTCCTCCCGGCCACCGTACGCGGCCCGATCCTCCCTCCTCCCGGCCACCGTACGCGGCCCGATCCCCTCCCTCCTCCCGGCCACTGTACGCGGCCCGATCCCCTCCCTCCTCCCGGCCGCCGTACGCGGCCCGATCCCCACTCCTCCCGGCCGCCGTACGCGGCCAGTCCCCCTCCTCCCGGCCGCCGTACGCGGCCGATCCCCCTCCTCCCGGCCGCCGTACGCGGCCCGATCCCCCCCCCTCCTCCCGGCCGCCGTACGCGGCCCGATCCCCCCCCCTCCTCCCGGCCGCCGTACGCGGCCCGATCCCCCCCCCTCCTCCCGGCCACCGTACGCGGCCCGATCCCCCTCCCGGCCGCCGTACGCGGCCCGATCCCCACTCCTCCCGGCCGCCGTACGCGGCCCGATCCCCCCCACTCCTCCCGGCCGCCGTACGCGGCCCGATCCCCCCCACTCCTCTCGGCCACCGTACGCGGCCCGATCCCCTCCCACCTCCCGGCCCCCGGACGCGGCCCGATCCTCCCTTCTCCCGGCCACCGTACGCGGCCCGATCCCCCCCACTCCTCCCGGCCGCCGTACGCGGCCCGATCCCCCCCACTCCTCCCGGCCGCCGTACGCGGCCCGATCCTCCCACTCCTCCCGGCCGCCGTACGCGGCCCGATCCCCCCCACTCCTCCCGGCCGCCGTACGCGGCCCGATCCCCCCCACTCCTCCCGCCCCCTGCTCGCAGCGCTGCTGGCCGCGGTACCGGGGCCCGATCCTGTCGCTGCTCTGGGCGGGGCTCTGGGGGGCGGGGCTGGGAGCCGGACTCCTGGGTTCCGGTTGCCATGGCGCCGGGGCCCCGCCCCGCCCCCGTGCCCCATGCTCCGCTCTCTGCCCAGCTCCGCCTACGACCACGTGGGGAAGAGCCGCGCGGCCATCAAGAAGATCAGCCCGTTCGAGCACCAGACCTACTGCCAGCGCACGCTGCGCGAGATCAAGATCCTGCTGCGCTTCCGCCACGAGAACATCATCGGCATCAACGACATCCTGCGCGCCGCCGCCCTGGAGCACATGCGCGACGTGTATCCGCCCCCCCGCCCCGCGGGCCCCCTGCCCCACACCCCGGCCCCGCCCCGGCCCTGCCCCGCGGGCCCCTGCCCCACACCCGCCCCCGCCGCCGCCCTGGAGCACATGCGCGACGTGTATCCGCCCCCCCCCCGGCCCGCGGGGCCCCTGCCCCACAGCCCCCGCCGCCGCCCTGGAGCACATGCGGGACGTGTATCCGGCCCCGCCCCGGCCCGCGGGCCCCTGCCCCACACCCGCCCGCCCGCGGGGGTCCCCGAGCTCCCCGCCCCACGGGCCCCTGGCCACACAGGGGCCACGAGCCGCCCCACGGGCCCCTGCCCCACAGCCCCCGCCGCACAGGGGTCCCCGAGCCCACCCGCCCGGGAGTCGCAGCCAGCGCTGGGCGAGGAGTCCCCCTGTGTCCCGCCCCCACACCCCACAGGGGCCATGACCCAGTCCTGGGCGAGGGGTCCCCATGTGCCCAGCCCCCCACCCGAAAGGCGCCGTCTCTCCCTACCAGTCGTGTTATGCCCCTTGACCCCCACGCCCCCCAGGTACATCGTGCAGGACCTGATGGAGACCGACCTGTACAAGCTGCTGAAGACGCAGCAGCTGAGCAACGACCACATCTGCTACTTCCTGTACCAGATCCTGCGCGGCCTGAAGTACATCCACTCGGCCAACGTGCTGCACCGCGACCTCAAGCCCAGCAACCTGCTCATCAACACCACCTGCGACCTCAAGGCGAGGCCCCTCCCCTGCCCCTGCCCCTGGGCCCGGCCCCGCCTGCAGCGGGGGGGGGGGGGGGAACCAGGTCTAATCCTCCCTCCCCCCTGCAGATCTGTGACTTTGGTCTGGCCCGGATCGCCGACCCGGAGCACGACCACACCGGCTTCCTGACGGAGTACGTGGCCACCCGCTGGTACCGCGCCCCCGAGATCATGCTCAACTCCAAGGTGAGGGGCTGGAAGAGCCCTGGGTCAGGGAGCCAGGACGCCTGGGTTCTGTCCCCAGCCCGGGGAGGAGGGCGAATCTGGCAGGTTGAGTTGGGGGGTGGGCTGGGAGCCAGGACGCCTGGGTTCTGTCCCCAGCCCGGGGAGGAGGGGCGAATCTGGCAGGTTGAGTTGGGGGGTGGGCTGGGAGCCAGGACGCCTGGGTTCTGTCCCCAGCCCGGGGAGGAGGGTGAATCTGGCGGGTTGAGTTGGGGGGTGGGCTGGGAGCCAGGACGCCTGGGTTCTGTCCCCAGCCCGGGGAGGAGGGTGAATCTGGCGGGTTGAGTTGGGGGGTGGGCTGGGAGCCAGGACGCCTGGGTTCTGTCCCCAGCCCGGAGAGGAGGGGTGAATCTGGTGGGTTGAGTTGGGGGGTGGGCTGGGAGCCAGGACGCCTGGGTTCTGTCCCCAGCCCGGGGAGGAGGGGCGAATCTGGCGGGTTGAGTTGGGGGGTGGGCTGGGAGCCAGGACGCCTGGGTTCTGTCCCCAGCCCGGGGAGGAGGGGCGAATCTGGCGGGTTGAGTTGGGGGGTCGGCTGGGAGCCAGGACGCCTGGGTTCTGTCCCCAGCCCGGGGAGTGTCAGGGGAGCCAGAGCTCAGTCGTGTCTCCAGGCTGCCCCTGCCCCACCCCCCTGACCCGCTGCCCGTCTGTCCCCAGGGCTACACCAAGTCCATCGACATCTGGTCGGTGGGCTGCATCCTGGCGGAGATGCTCTCCAACCGGCCCATCTTCCCCGGCAAGCACTACCTGGACCAGCTCAACCACATCCTGGGTGAGGGGTCGGGGGAGTGGGAGGGGCCTCTTGCTCTCAGGGCGGGGCCTAGGCCAGCCCCTCCCTCTCCATCCTGACTCCTCCCCCTGTGCAGGGATCCTGGGGTCCCCCTCGCAGGACGACCTGAACTGCATCATCAACATGAAGGCGCGGAATTACCTGCAGTCGCTGCCCCAGAAGGCCAAGGTGCCCTGGCCCAAGCTCTTCCCCAAGGCCGACCCCAAAGGTGAGGATCTGGCTCCGGGGGTCCCACCTTCTCCTGGTCGGCCCCGGCAACCGCCCCTCACTGCCCTCCTCTCGTCCCCCCACAGCCCTCGACCTGCTGGACAAGATGCTGACCTTTAACCCCAACAAGCGCATCACTGTGGAGGAGTCGCTGGCTCACCCCTACCTGGAGCAGTACTACGACCCCTCGGACGAGGTGGGGGTCCCCGGGCGCCTGGGTCCCCTCCCCAGAGCTGGGGGGATGGGCTCTGATGGGTTAGAGTGGGGGACTGGGAGCCAGGACTCCTGGGTTCTCCCTGGGGCGCAGGGAGGGGAGTTGGGGCTCAGAGCCAGGACTCCTGGGTTCTCCCGGGGGCGCAGGGAGGGGAGTGGGGGCTCGGAGCCCGGACTCCTGGGTTCTCCCTGGGGCGCAGGGAGGGGAGTGGGGGCTGGGAGCCAGGACTCCTGGGTTCTCCCTGGGGCGCAGGGAGGGGAGTGGGGGCTGGGAGCCAGGACTCCTGGGTTCTCCCGGGGGCGCAGGGAGGGGAGTGGGGGCTGGGAGCCCGGACTCCTGGGTTCTCCCGGGGGCGCAGGGAGGGGAGTGGGGGCTGGGAGCCAGGACTCCTGGGTTCTCCCGGGGCGCAGGGAGGGAGTGGGGCTGGGAGCCAGGACTCCTGGGTTCTCCCGGGGGCGCAGGGAGGAGTGGGGCTGGGAGCCAGGACTCCTGGGTTCTCCCGGGCGCAGGGAGGGGAGTGGGGGCTGGGAGCCAGGACTCCTGGGTTCTCCCCGGGGGCGCAGGGAGGGGAGTGGGGGCTGGGAGCCAGGACTCCTGGGTTCTCCCGGGGGCGCAGGGAGGGGAGTGGGGGCTGGGAGCCAGGACTCCTGGGTTCTCCCGGGGGCGCAGGGAGGGGAGTGGGGGCTGGCAGCCAGGACTCCTGGGTTTTCCCGGGGGCACAGGGAGGGGAGTGGGGGCTGGGAGCCAGGACTCCTGGGTTATCCCGGGGGCACAGGGAGGGGAGTGGGGGCTGGGAGCCAGGACTCCTGGGTTCTCCCGGGGGCCCAGGGAGGGGAGTGGGGGCTGGGAGCCAGGACTCCTGGGTTCTCCCGGGGGCGCAGGGAGGGGAGTGGGGGCTGGGAGCCAGGACTCCTGGGTTCTCCCTGGGGCACAGGGAGGGGAGTGGGGGCTGGCAGCCAGGACTCCTGGGTTCTCCCGGGGGCACAGGGAGGGGAGTGGGGGCTGGCAGCCAGTGCTGGGTGGGGGTTGGCCACAGACACTGCAGCTCACTGAGCCCTGCTCTCTGCAGCCGGTGGCCGAGGAGCCCTTCACTTTCGACATGGAGCTGGACGACCTGCCGAAGGAGAAGCTGAAGGAGCTGATCTTCGAGGAGACGGCGCGGTTCCAGCCGGGCTCCCAGGGGCCGTGAGCGCTGGTCAGTGCCGCCTTCCGCCCCAGGGGGCCGGGACACGGGCCGTTCCCTAAAGAGCCTCCCATCCGGCCATGGGGCTGGGACATGGGGCTGTTCCCCTCCAGGGGGCGCCAGCTCCCATCCGGCCATGGGGCAGGGACTGGCTGCCTCGGGGTGGGACATGGGGCTGTTCCCCTCCAGGGGGCGCCAGCTCCCATCCGGCCATGGGGCTGGGACTGGCTGGCTCGGGGTGGGACATGGGGCCGTTCTCCAGGGGTCGCCAGCGCCCATTGGCCCCGGGGGGTGGTGGGCTGGCTGGCTCGGGGTGGGACATGGGGCTGTTCCCCTCCAGGGGGCGCCAGCGCCCATCCGGCCATGGGGCAGGGACTGGCTGGCTCGGGGTGGGACATGGGGCCGTTCCCCTCCAGGGGGCACCAGCTCCCATCCGGCCATGGGGCAGGGACTGGCTGGCTCGGGGTGGGACATGGGGCCGTTCCCCTCCAGGGGGCGCCAGCTCCCATCCGGCCTTGGGGCAGGGACTGGCTGGCTCGGGGTGGGACATGGGGCCGTTCTCCAGGGGTCGCCAGCGCCCATCGGCCCCGGGGGGTGGGGGGCTGGCTGGCTCGGGGTGGGACATGGGGCCGTTCCCCTCCAGGGGGCAGCAGCTCCCATCGGCCCCGGGGGGTGGGGGGCTGGCTGGCTCGGGGGTCTCACTGTCTCTTTCCCACCCCCAGGTCCGTCACGCTCCAGCTTAGACCTGGCTCCCTCTGAGAAGGTTTCGACCTGGCCCTGCGCCCGGAGCGCCCCTCGGACTCTGATTTGGGGGGCTGGGG
This sequence comes from Mauremys reevesii, assembly GCF_016161935.1. Classification (NCBI taxonomy): domain Eukaryota; kingdom Metazoa; phylum Chordata; order Testudines; family Geoemydidae; genus Mauremys; species Mauremys reevesii. Next base: position 150,674,537 of record NC_052626.1, on the reverse strand, counting down.
GGCCCCGCCCGAGGGGCCAGCCCTGCCATCGTGCTGTATAACTGCTTCGCAATGTGGCTGTGACTCCTTAACCCCCCCAGGCTGTGCCTCTGGGGGGGCCTGGCGGGGGACCCAGTGCCCCCGATTCCTGGATGTGGAGGGGAATCTCTCCTGCTTCCTATCTAACGAGTTACCAGTTGTAATGAGCCCCGGCCGTGCTGCTGGGAATGGGGGGAGGGGTCCTCGCCGAGGCGTCCTCTCGGGAGGGTTAGCGGCTGCCCAGCTGACATGAGGGGTCCTGGGCGGGGACAGGTCCAGCCCCCGCCCCGGCCTGCCCTGCCTGTTCTAGTCTGGCTGGGAGGGGGGAGGATTTCTCCCCCCGCCCCCGGGGCCTGGGTGTGAATTCATGAGCGGGGGGGGGGTGTTTTCATCCCTCCCCCCACCGGGGGGCGCCACCCACCGTTCAAAGGGCTACAGCAGCACCTGCTGCCTCCTCCTGGAGCCCCCCCACGGACCTGTGCATGAACCCCAGAGTCGGCCCCCCCCCCCCAGCCCACTGACACCTCCCCCCTGAGCCAGGAGAGAACCCAGGAGTCCTGGCTCCCAGCCCCCTCCCCCGCCCTGTGCTCTAACCCACCAGCCCCCATCCCCCTCCCAGAGCCGGGAGGGAACCCCAGAGACCTGGCTCCCACCCTCCCCCATCCCCCTCCCAGAACGGAGAGGGAACCCCGGAGACCTGGCTCCCAGACCCCCCATCCCCCTCCCAGAGCCGGGAGGGAACCCCGGAGACCTGGCTCCCAGCCCCCCCCTCCCCCACCCCGAGCCCGGGGGGGACCCCGAGACCTGGCTCCCAGCCCCCATCCCCTCCCAGAACGGGGAGGAACCCCGAGACCTGGCTCCCAGCCCCCATCCCCTCCCAGAGCCGGGAGGGAACCCCGAGACCTGGCTCCCAGCCCCCATCCCCTCCCAGAGCCGGGAGGGAACCCCGAGACCTGGCTCCCAGACCCCCATCCCCTCCCAGAGCCGGGAGGGAACCCCGGAGACCTGGCTCCCAGCCCCCCCATCCCCCTCCCAGAGCCAGGAGGGAACCCCGGAGTCCTCAGTTTCCCTGTCTCATTGGCTGCTCCTGTCTGCAATGTGGGCTGATCCCTGGTCCTCCTGCCCCGCCCCAGCCAGAGACCCCCCCTGTTCGGGGGGGCAAGTGGCAGCTGCCCCTCAAGTGGGGGAAGGTGGGGTATTGTCCTGCCCCTCGGGGTGGAGCTGCCTGGCCTCTGGCGACCCTGCTATGGACTGTACAGACCCCGCCCCCAATAAACCCTTCTGGATCCCATCTGGTGTCTGATTAGGGGGGTGGGAAGGGGGTGTCATGCTGGGGGTGGGAAGGCAGAGCCCCTCCCCCCGGGCCAGGCAGATGGTTAATGAGGGGGGGGGTCTCCGCGGGGCGGGGGGGGGCGTAGGTGGTGGACTTTGTGAACTTTGTCCCTGGGTGGTTGGGGAAGCTGGGGCTGTGCCCGCAGGGGAAGGGGCTATTCCCGCAGGGAGGGGCGGTGCCCGCGGGGAAGGGGGCTATTCCCGCGGGAGGGGGCAGTGCCCGCGGGGAAGGGGCTATTCCGCAGGGGAGTGGTGCCCGCAGGGGAAGGGGCTATTCCCGCGGGGAGTGGTGCCCGCAGGGGAAGGGGCTATTCCGCGGGGAGGGGAGCGGTGCCCACGGGGAGGGAAGGAGGCTATTCCCGCGGGGAGGAGCGGTGCCCACGGGGAAGGGGCTATTCCGCGGGGAGGGGCGGTGCCCGCGGGGAAGGGGCTATTCCCACGGGGAGGGCGGTGCCCGCGGGGAAGGGGCTATTCCGCAGGGGGCGGTGCCCACGGGGGCGGTGCCCGCGGGGAAGGGGCTATTCCCGCGGGGAGAGGGGCGGTGCCCGCGGGGAAGGGGCTATTCCGCGGGGAGGAAGCGGTGCCCGCGGGGAGGGCTATTCCGCGGGAGGGGAAGCGGTGCCCGCGGGGAGGGCTATTCCCGCGGGGAGAAGGGGCTATTCCCGCGGGGAGGGCGGTGCCCGCGGGGAGGGCTATTCCGCGGGGAGGGGGCGGTGCCCGGGGAAGGGGCTATTCCGCGGGGAGGGCGGTGCCCGCGGGGAGGGGCTATTCCCGCGGGGAGGGGGGCGGTGCCCGCGGGGTGAGGGCTATTCCCGCGGGGAGGGGAAGCGGTGCCCGCGGGGGGGGGAAGGGGGCTATTCCCGCGGGGGGGGAGGCCTCTCCCGCGTCCCGCGTGGGTGGCTGCGCCCGCCCGCCCCACCCGGCCTTTGCCCCGCGCCCCGCCCGGACCGGCTCCTCCAGCCCGGCCGGTCCCGCTCCCGATCCCGCCCCTGCCCCGCTCCCGCCATGGCGGCCCCGCTGCTGCTGGCGCTGGGGGGCTTCGCCCTCGCCTCGCTCTGCCTCCGCCGCCGGCCCCGGCTCCTGCACCGGCCCCGCCGGGCCCCGTTCCCCTGCCGCCACGTGGCCCACCGGGGGGGTGAGCGGGGGGGTGGCTGGGGCGCTGGTGGGGGGGGGCGGGGGGGGGGGGAGGTGGCGGGGGGAGGGGAGGGGCGGAGGTTGCGGGGGGTGAGCGGGAGGGGGTGGCAGGTGCGGAGGTTGCGGGGGGAGGGGAGGGGGCGGCAGGTGGAGGGGGCGGCAGGTGCAGGGGGAGGGGCGGGGAGGTTGCGGGGAGGGGAGGGGCGGAGGTTGCAGGGGTGAGCGGGAGGGGTGGCAGGTGCGGAGGTTGCGGGGAGGAGGGGGCGGCAGGTGGAGGGGAGGGCGGGGGCGGAGGTTGCGGGGAGGGGCGGCAGGGGCGGGGAGGGCGGGGGGTGCAGTGGGGGGAGCGGGAGCTGGCTCAGACCCCCTCCCCCACACCTGGCTCTGTAACCTGCCCTTTTCCCCCACACCTGTGGTGCGGGCTGGGGGGTGGATTCCTCCCTTCTGCTCCTTGCCCTGAGTAGGGAGCGCTGCCATCCCGGACGCCTGGGTCCCATCCCGGGGGTGGCGTGACCGAGCTGGGGTTAGAAACCAGGTGTCCAGGTGGGAGACCCACATCACCCCCTGGGCAGGGGGAACAGGGGGCAGGGGGCTGGGAGCAGTGGGGCTGGCAGCAGTGGGGCTGGGAGTAGTGGGGCCAGGGGCAGGGAGCAGTGGGGGAGGGAGCAGTGGGGCCAGGGGCTGGGAGCAGTGGGGCAGGGAGCAGTAGGGCAGGGGGGCTGGGAGCAGTGGGGCCAGGGGCTGGCAGCAGTGGGGCAGGGAGCAGTAGGACGGGGGCGGGGGTCTCTGACCCGGGCGCTCATATCTCCCCCCATCACCCCCAGGCTGCGGCGAGAGGATCGAGAACACCATGGAGGCTTTTACCCAGTGAGTGACCCCCCCCGCACCCCCCCAGCCCTGCTCCCCCCCATCTGCCCCCTTCGAACGTAGGAGCGGCCGGACCGGGTCAGCCTGGCGGCCACCAGCAACTGCTGCAGGGCCCTGGGGAGGGGGAGGGGGAGGGGGAGGGGGAGGGTCCCACCCCCTGCGCCCCTGCGCCCATTGCCAGCCCCTGGCAAACAGAGGCCGGGGCCACCCGCCCAGCCCGGCTCATGGCCCCTCCGCCAGGAATGCGTCCAGCTCGGAGCCCCGTTCCCGTCCTGGCCCCCAGCGGCCTGCGGCGAGGAGCCCCCAGGCTGGGCCCGCGGGCGGGGGGGGGGTGTCCTTGGGTGCCCCCCGCTGACCCGTCTCCCCGCAGCGCCGTGGCCCAGGGGACCCAGCTGCTGGAGCTCGACTGTCAGCGCACGCGGGACGGGGTCGTGGTTGTGTCCCACGACCAGAACCTGCAGCGCCAGGCGGGCCGGGACCAGAACATCCGGGAGCTGGACTATGCGGTAAGACCCCGGGCCCCCCCCAGACAGCCCCCCGGGGACCCCCTGACTCCCCAGAAACCCCCAGGACCCTCACCCCCATAGACAGCCCCATGGGAACCCCCAGGCTCCCATATAACCCTCACAGGACCCCCACCCTCATAGACAGCCCCACGGGGATCCCCTGACCCCTATGGGGATCCCCAGCCCCAGGATGGCTAACTAGCCATAGACACCCCAATCCATCAAGCCCCCCCCCAGGTCCCCAGCCGCCTGAGGCCAGGCCATCTGGGACCTGGACTGTGGGGTGAGACACCCCTCCATGGTCACCCCCCCACAGACACCCCCAAGCCCTCATAGATACCCTAGGGGCCCCCAACCCCAGACACCCCATGGGGACCCCCCACCCCAAGCCCCCAAATACACCCCCACAGGAACTCCTCCCCAGCACCCCAAAACCCCATCCTGGGAACTGGCAATCTGGGGTGAGAGACCCCCCCCCAGACCTCCCTGTCAGCCCCCACCTGGATTCCCAGCTGAGACCCCCCCAAGTTAGCTCCTTTCCTGGGGTGTCTGTTGCCACACACCCCTCAGATTGCTGACTCCCCACCTCTCTCCCCCAGGATCTGCCCCCCTACAGGGATCCCCTGGAGGTGACCTTCTCGCCCGGTAAGGGACCAGTTCCTGCCCACCCCCACAGGAGGTTTGCCCCTGGGAGTGGGGACCCCAGGGCTGGGATGGGGGCGCCAGGGGGCTCTCCCCTGGGAGGGGGGACCCCAGGCTTGGAGCGGGGACCCCAGGGCTGGGAGAGGGGCGCCAGGGGGCTCTCCCCTGGGAGGGGGGACTCCAGGCTTGGAGCGGGGACCCCAGGGCTGGGAGAGGGGCACCAGGGGGCTCTCCCCTGGGAGGGGGGGGACAGGGCCACCCACTCAACACCCCCCTCTCTCTTCCCCTCCAGGCGCCTTCTCCCACGGCTCCGACCGCCGCATCCCGCGCCTGGAAGAGGTTTTCCAGAAATTTCCCAAGGTCCCCGTCAACGTGGAGATCAAACAGGACGACGAGGAGCTGATCCGGCAGGTGAGGTACCCAGGCGTCCGGCCCGGCCTTTCACGGGGCCTGAGCCGTGTATGGCCAGCCTGGGCAGTCGGTAACTCACCAGACACCCCCAACCCCGAGCCGGGGAGAACCCAGGAGTCTGGGCTCCAGGCCCCCGACTCTAACCCACCCGACCCCCGACACCCCCCCGAGCCAGGCTCCCAGGCCTCCGCTCTAACTCACCCAACCCCCTCCCGGAGCCGGGGAGTGAACCCAGGAGTCCTGGCTCCCCGCCTCCCCCCCCCACCCCTAACCTCCCAGCCTCCCTCCTCCCGGGCCGGGAGAGAACCCAGGAGTCCGGGCTGTCTGTCTGTCTGTCCTACCCTCAGGTGGCGGATCTCGTCCGGCGCTACCGGCGCTCCCATATCACCGTCTGGGCCTCCTTCCAGAGCAAAATCCTCAAGAAGTGCAGGGCGGCCGTACGTCTGTCCCCCCCCCAACGTCCGTCTGTCCCCCTCTCCCACCCCTGTCTGTCCGAGCCCCCCACGTCCGTCTGTCCCCTCTTCCACCCCCGTCTGTCCGACCCCCCGTCCGTCTGTCCGACCCCCCACCTGTCCCCCCCTCCCACCCCCGTCTGTCCGATCCCCCCGTCTGTCCCCTCCCACCCCGTCTGTCCGATCCCCGTCCGTCTGTCCCCCTCCCACCCCGTCTGTCCGATCCCCGTCCGTCTGTCCCCCTCCCACCCCCATCTGTCCGCCCCCACGTCCGCCCCACGTCCGCCTGTCCCTCCCCATCTATCCGACCCCAGTCTGTCCATCTGTCCCACCCTGTCCCCACTGTCCCTCCTGTCCTATTCCCCCGTTGCCCCGTCTGTCCCGCCCCATCCGCCCAACCCCGTCTGTCCCTTCCCCAGCCCCGTCCACCTGGCCTCCCTCCCCCCGGCTCTCCCCCCTGACCCTCTCCCCTCTGCTCTCCCCAGAACCCCGACATGCCCCACATCTTCTCCATGCAGCGCGGCCTGCTCCTGCTGCTGCTCTACTACACCGGCCTGCTGCCCTTCGTCCCGCTGCCCGAGGCCTTTCTCCAGGTCCCGCTGCCCTCCATCATCAACAGGTGCCGCCGGACGCCTGGCTCCCACCGGCAGGAGGGGGGCTGGGAGCCAGGACTCCTGGGTTCTCCCCGGCTCTGGGAGGGGAGTGCGGTCTAGTGGTTACAGTGAGGGCTGGGAGCCAGGACTCCTGGGTTCTCTCCCTGGCTCTGGGAGGGGAGTGGGGGCTGGTGCTTAGAGCAGGGGGGCTGGGAGCCAGGACTCCTGGGTTCTCTCCCCTGGTCTGGGAGGGGAGTGGGGGCTGGTGGGTTAGAGCAGTGGGGCTGGGAGCCAGGACTCCTGGGTTCTCTCCCTGGCTCTGGGAGGGGAGTGGGGCCTGGTGGGTTAGAGCAGGGGGGCTGGGAGCCAGGGATCCTGGGTTCTCTCCCCGGCTCTGGGAGGGGAGTGGGGTCCAGGGCTTGGAAAGGAGGGTGTGGTGGAGAACCCGGACACCTGGGTCCAATTGACACGATTTCTCTCTCTCTCTCAGGACCTATTTCCCGGTGCCTAAAGGCTGCATGGGAAACCTGCTGGCAAAATTCACCCGCATGTGAGTGGGGGGCGGGGACAGGAAGCGACCACGCCCCCACCCAATCAAGAGACCTACGTTGCAAACCACGCCCCCACCCCCTTTCACCCCTCACAGAGGTGGTCTCTTGCCCCCTCCTCTCTGACTGTGCCCCTCCCCCCAGGGTTACCATGAGGAAGAAACTCTTCAAACATCTGGAGGACAGAGGAATTCAGGTGAGGGGTCGGGAGTGAGGGGCACCGGCAGGGCTGGGGGGGCAGGGCTGGGCTAGCAGGGGCTGCGGGTCGGGAGTGAGGGGCACCGGCAGAGCTGGGGGGGCAGGTCAGGGCTGGGCTGGCAGGGGCTGCGGGTCGGGAGTGAGGAGCACCCACAGAGCAAGGGGTGGGGCAGGGCTGGGCTGTCAGGGGGCTGCGGGTCGGGAGTGAGGGGCACCGGCAGAGCTGGGGGCAAGGCTGGGCGGGCAGGGGCTGCGGGTCGGGTGTGCGGGGCACCGGCAGAGCGGGGGGGCAGGGCTGGGCTAGCAGGGGCTGCGGGTCGGGAGTGAGGGGCACCGGCAGAGCTCGGGGGGGCAGGGCTGGGCTGGCAGGGGCTGCGGGTCGGGTGTGAGGGGCCCCGGCAGTGGTGGGGGGCAGGGCTGGGCTGGCAGGGGGCTGCGGGTCGGGAGTGAGGGGCACCGGCAGAGCTGGGGGGGCAGAGCTGGGGGGGCAGGGGCTGCGGGTCGGGAGTGAGGGGCACCGGCAGAGCTGGGGGCGGGGAGCAGGGCTGGGCTGGCAGGGGCTGCGGGTCGGGAGTGAGGGGCACCGGCAGAGCTGGAGGGGGCAGGGCTGGGCTAGCAGGGGCTGCGGGTCGGGAGTGAGGGGCACCGGCAGGGCAGGGGGCAGGACTGGGCTGGCAGGGGGCTGCGGGTCGGGAGTGAGGGGCACCGGCAGAGCTGGGGGGGGCGGGGCTGGGCTGGCAGGGGCTGCGGGTCAGGAGTGAGGGGCACCGGCAGAGCTGGGGGGGGCAGGGCTGGGCTGGCAGGGGCTGCGGGTCGGGAGTGAGGGGCACCGGCAGAGCTGGGGGCAGGGCTGGGCTGGCAGGGGGCTGCGGGTCGGGAGTGAGGGGCACCGGCAGAGCTGGGGGGGCAGGGCTGGGGCAGGGGCTGCGGGTCGGGAGTGAGGGGCACCGGCAGAGCTGGGGCAGGGCTGGGCTGGCAGGGGCTGCAGGTCAGGAGTGAGGGGCACCGGCAGAGCTGGGGGCAGGGCTGGGGGCAGGGGCTGCGGGTCGAGAGTGAGGGGCACCGGCAGAGCTGGGGGGGCAGGGCTGGGCTAGCAGGGGCTGCGGGTCGGGAGTGAGGGGCACTGGCAGACCTGGGGGCAGGGCAGGGCTGGCAGGGGCTGCGGGTCGGGAGTGAGGGGCACCGGCAGAGCTGGGGGGGCAGGGCTGGGCTAGCAGGTGCTGCGGGTCGGGAGTGAGGGGCACCGGCAGAGCTGGGGGGGCAGGGCTGGGCTGGCAGGGGCTGCGGGTCGGGAGTGAGGGGCACCGGCAGAGCTGGGGGGGCAGGGCTGGGCTGGCAGGGGCTGCGGGTCGGGAGTGAGGGGCACCACGGGGTTTCTTTTCACCGCTGCCCCCCCCCAGGTGCTCCTGTGGGTGCTGAACGAGGAGAAGGATTTCGAGGAGGCTTTTAGCTACGGGGTCTCGGGGGTCATGTCCGACTACCCCACCCTGCTGCGCCGCTACCTGGACACCCACCCGCCCCCTGGCCAGGACAAGACGGACGAGTGATGGGGCTGCTGCCCCTTCCTGGGGGGGCCTGATGGAGGCTTGCGGGGGCCGCTGCCCAATGGTCATTCCCCTGCCTGGGGTTTGCGGGTCGGGAGTGAGGGGCACCGGCGGGGCTGTGTTGGGGGCTGCGGGTCAGGAGTGAGGGGCACCGGCGGGGCTGTGTTGGGGAGGGCTGCGGGTCGGGAGTGAGGGGCACAGGGGCTGTGTTGGGGGCTGCGGGTCAGGAGTGAGGGGCACGGGGGCTGTGTTGGGGGCTGCGGGTCAGGAGTGAGGGGCACTGGCGGGGCTGTGTTGGGGGCTGCGGGTCGGGAGTGAGGGGCACGGGGGGCTGTGTTGGGGGGGGCTGCGGGTCGGGAGTGAGGGGCACCGGCGGGGCTGAGTTGGGGGGGGGGCTGCGGGTCGGGAGTGAGGGGCACGGGGGGCTGTGTTGGGGGCTGCGGGTCGGGAGTGAGGGGCACCGGCGGGGCTGTGTTCGGGGGGGGGCTGCGGGTCGGGAGTGAGGGGCACGGGGTGGGCTGTTTGGGGGGGGGCTGCGGGTCGGGAGTGAGGGGCACGGGGGGCTGTGTTGGGGGGGGCTGCGGGTCGGGAGTGAGGGGCACCGGCGGGGCTGTGTTCGGGGGGGTCTCTGAATAAATTCCCTTTGGATTAATTCGTGTCTCTCTCCTTCTCGCGGCGCGGGGTGGGGGTTGACCCGGGACCTGGGGCACCTGGCAGCTCTCGCCCCTGGCAGCTCTCCCGGACACCTGGGTCCCTTTCCCCGCCCTGCCTCACTGAGGGAGGGTTCAGCTGCCTGGCCCCACCCACACACCTGCTGGGGCGAGGCTCCTCCATGCACCCTCCCCCACCCCGTCCTGGAGTGCCCCCTCCCCTTCCCTGGGCCTGAGTCCCCCCGCACAGCCCTCTCCACCCCACACGCACCGTCGGTGCTGCCCCCTTTAAGACCCCCCCACATATTCAAATCTGCCCTCAGCCACTCCGTTGCATCCTCGCTCCGCCGAGCAGCGCCTCATTTGCATGCCGCCTTCCCGTTGGCGGCTGGGGGTGGCGCAGGGGCTGCTGGGAGGAGGGGGCGGGCGGCTGCCAGCTGGTTTGTAAACAAGCGCTGGAGTCTGGGGGGCCGCGCTGCGCCCCCGCCCGGCCCCTCACCCTCAGCGAGAGAGCCCAGGCCCTCAGGTGAGGCGAAGGGCGGCGGGGGGTTAGCGGGTCTCTTGTGGGACCGGCGAGCGCTGGGGGGGGGCGTGTGTCCGCCTCTCTAGGCTGCCTGGGGCCCGGGGGGGCTTGTTTGTGGGCTTAGGGCCCGGCCGCCCCGCTATCTGCGGGGTCCCACGGGCGTGTGGGGGGCGGACGCAGGTGGGGCTCGTAGCCCCCCCCCGTCCCGGCACTGGGGGCGGCCTACAGGGACCTTTTCCCGGAGCCGCGGCTGGAGTCCGCGCCCCGTAGCCCAGGGGGAGGATGCCCGGTCCGGGCTATAGGGGCTGTGGCCCGTATGGATCGGGGGGGGGGGTTTCCAGAGCCCCTATGGGGGGCTGCTAGGCAGGCAGGAGTCTCTGCCCCGCGCCCCTCCCCCGGAGCCTTCCTCCGCCCTTTGCTGCCTTGCAGCTTCCTGGCGCGGGGAGGGGGGGCGGGCAGGGGAAGAGGCAGAAGGGGGTGAGGAAGCAGGAGCCAAACCACATGGGAGCCCGGACTCCTGGGTTCTCTCCCCAGCTTTGGGAGTGGGGCTGCTGGGTTGGGTGGGGCTTGGAACCAGGACTCCTGGGTTCTATTCCCAACTGTGGGAGGGGAGTGGGGGCTGGTGGTGAGAGGGGGCGCTGGGAGCCAGGACGCCTGGGTTCTCTCCCTGTGGCGGGGAGGGGACGGGGGATGGTGGGTTGTGGGGCCGGAGAGCCCGGACACCTGGGTTCTATCCCCAGTGCTGCTGGGGCCTCCCCACAATCGGGGAGAACCAGCCAGGGCGAAAGGCAGCCGGGTGGATGGTACCCAGGGGGCAGGACCCAGGTTGGAGTGAACCCAGTGCTGGGAGCACTCTTCTTAGGAAGCGCGCAGCGCTGGGGAGGGCAGGGCCTGGCGGGGCACTGCCGGGAGGAAGCGCAGCGCTGGGGGGGGCAGGGCCTGGCGGGGGCACTGCCGGGAGGAAGCGCGCAGCGCTGGGGGGGGGCAGGGCCTGGCGGGGGCACAGCCGGGAGGACGCGCGCAGCGCTGGGGGGCAGGGCCTGGCGGGGGCACTGCCGGGAGGAAGCGTGCAGCGCTGGGGGGGGCAGGGCCTGGCGGGGGCACTGCCGGGAGGAAGCGCGCAGCGCTGGGGCAGGGCCTGGCGGGGCACTGCCGGGAGGAAGCGCGCAGCGCTGGGGCAGGGCCTGGCGGGGCACTGCCGGGAGGAAGCGTGCAGCGCTGGGGGCAGGGCCTGGCGGGGCACTGCCGGGAGGAAGCGCAGCGCTGGGGGCAGGGCCTGGCGGGGCACTGCCGGGAGGCGCGCAGCGCTGGGGCAGGGCCTGGCGGGGGCACTGCCGGGAGGAAGCGCGCAGCGCTGGGGGGGGGCAGGGCCTGGCGGGGGCACTGCCGGGAGGAAGCGCGCAGCGCTGGGGGGGGCAGGGCCTGGCGGGGGCACTGCCGGGAGGAAGCGCGCAGCGCTGGGGGGGGCAGGGCCTGGCGGGGGCACTGCCGGGAGGAAGCGCGCAGCGCTGGGGGGGGCAGGGCCTGGCAGGCTCGGGTCCCAGCCGTGTGTTTTGCGTTGCAGTTGCTGCTCCGCCCCACAGGCCGAACCGCGTCTCTCGGTGGCCGGGCCAGTCCCGGGCGGCGCCGGCGGCCGCCATGGTCCGGCTCTCCAAGCCCAAGACGTTCCAGGCCTACCTGGACAACTGTCACCGCAGATACAGCTGTGTGCACTGCCGGGCACATCTGGCCAACCACGATGACCTCATCTCCAAGGTCACTGCTGGGGGGAAGCTCGCAGCCTGAGGGAGGGGACGGGAAGTGGTTGCAGCATGTTCAAGTAAACAACACAAGGGGAAGTGGAGGGGCGGGGGGGGGGGGAAGCTCTGCCGGTGCCCCTCACTCCCGACCTGCAGCCCTGCCAGCCCAGCCCTGCCCCCCCAGCTCTGCCGGTGCCCCTCACTCCCGACCTGCAGCCCCTGCCAGCCCAGCCCTGCCCCCCCAGCTCTGCCGGTGCCCCTCACTCCCGACCCGCAGCCCCTGCCAGCCCAGCCCTGCCCCCCCAGCCCTGCCGGTGCCCCTCACTCCCGACCTGCAGCCCCTGCCCCCCAGCTCTGCCGGTGCCCCTCACTCCTGACCCACAGCCCTGCTGGTGCCCCCCAATCCCGTGGCCGTGGAGGGGTGAGTGAGTGTGAGCTGGTTAATAAGTGATCTGGGCTCGGGGGAGGCTGGGGGGGAGCTCAGCCTGGGCGGGGGAGGGGCTCGCTGGGTTTAACGACCCTCTTGTCTTTTATTCCAGTCTTTCCAAGGGAGTCAGGGGCGAGCTTATCTCTTCAACTCAGTGTGAGTACGTGGGGGGACAGGGAATGGGACCCAGGCATCCGGGACAGCTCCCCTCAGGGCCCTGAAGCGCCCCCAGGGACCCAGACTGTAATGGGACCCAGGCGTCCGGGACAGCCTCAGAGCCCGGCACGGCAATGGGACCCAGGCGTCCGGGACAGCCTCAGAGCCCGGCACGGCAATGGGACCCGGGTGTCTGGGGATTTGCCCATGCAGGGCTCCCAGCCTGCTGGGGAGGGGGAGAGCACCTGGGATGGGGGGGTAGGACCCAGGTGTTGACCTCCCTTCCCCCCCCCAGGGTGAATGTGGGGTGTGGGCCGGCTGAGGAGCGGGTGCTGCTGACAGGGCTACACGCAGTATCCGACATCCACTGTGAGAGCTGCAAGACCACGCTGGGCTGGAAATACGTGAGTGGGGCCCGGAGCCCCCTGCCCCCTGGGACCCCCTGCCCCCCCAGCCCTCCAGAGCACCCCTGCTCCCCCAGCCCTCCAGAGTGCCCCTGCCCCCAGGGACCCCCTGCCCCTCCAGCCCTCCAGAGCGGCCCTGTCCCTGCCCCTAGAGACCCCCTGCCCCCAGCCTCCAGAGCACCCCTGCTCCCCAGCCCTCCAGAGTGCCCCTGCCCCAGGACCCCCTGCCCCTCAGCCCTCCAGAGCGGCCCTGCCCCGCCCCTAGAGACCCCTGCCCCCAGCCCTCCAGAGCACCCCTGCTCCCCAGCCCTCCAGAGTGCCCCTGCCCCAGGGACCCCTGCCCCCAGCCCTCCAGAGCGGCCCTGCCCCGCCCCTAGAGACCCCTGCCCCAGCCCTCCAGAGCACCCCTGCCCCCTCAGCCCTCGAGAGCGGCCCTGCCCCCGCCCCTAGAGACCCCCTGCTCCCCCAGCCCTCCAGAGTGCCCTTGCCCTGAATGACACCCCATTACCCCCCTAGCCCTGCTCCCAGAGACCCTGACCCCTCCTCTGGCCTCTAGGGTCACTCTGCCACCCCTTGATCCTGGCGCTGGTGCATGGGTCCTGGCGGGGGCTGGGGGTGGGGTGGGGGCCCCCCATGCTGACGCAGGCTCCTCCCTCCCCCCCAGGAACAAGCCTTCGAGAGCAGCCAGAAGTACAAGGAGGGGAAATACATCATCGAGCTGAGCCACATGATCAAGGACAACGGCTGGGACTGACCCTGCCCCACAGACCCCACTGCAGCGGGGGGTGGGGCTTGCACCATCGTTCCCATGGAAACCAGCAGCAAGGCGGGGCCTTGCAGCATCAGTTCTATGGCCTAACTGAGGAGGGGGCTCCCTGGCACCGTTTCCATGGAGATCCATCCCAAACCTGGTCCCCCTCCAGCAGGGGTGGGGCTTCACCTCAAGGTTGCTATGGAGACCACCCTGCCCAGGACCACTCCACTGCCAGGAAGGGGCGGGACCTTGCTGCACCGTTTCCATAGAGATGAGCACCGCCTCCTAACTTTGCATGGGGACATTACTGAACATTAATTAATGGGGGGGGAGGACAGGTAATGCCCCCCAGGGGGAGGGAGGGGCGGTGCTGCACTGGGCTGTGATTGGCTGGGGGGAGGGTACTGCCCGAGGGGGGCAGGAGGGGGGGACCCCCAGGAGATGCTGTGTCATGGGGGGGGCTGTACAATATTGAGTGTGAATCTGTCGTGTGTAAATAAAACAGCTTCAAGTGTCGCTGCCAGTGGGCTCCTCGCGCAGCAGGGGGCGCTGGGGGGCCCCACTCCCCCCCAGCTCCAAAGGCTCCTGGGAAACAGCTGGGGGGGGGGAGTCTGCAGAGTCCCGGGCTGGGGGGTGGCAGCCTGGGGGGCAGACGGGCGCGTGGAGCGTCCTGTGACACCGCCCCCTTGGAGAAGCCCAAGGGGCCCAGAGGCCCCCAAATAATGGGGGTGCAGGGTTCCCCCTGGCTGTAGTGGGGCCACGGAGGGACGGGGCTGGTTTCCCTTCCCTGGACGCCAGGGGGCGCCCGAGCCCCGTCTGCAGCAGCAGGGAGATGGTCAAACTCCCCGCCCAGCCACGGCTGCTCTACACCCCCCCCCCGCCGCCCCTCCCAGAGCCGGGGAAGAGAACCCAGGAGTCCGGGCTCCCAGCCCCCCTGCTCTAACCACCAGACCCTGCTCCCCTCCCAGAGCCGGGGAGAGAACCCAGGAGTCCTGCTCCCAGCCCCCCCTGCTCTAACCCACCAGCCACCACTCCCCTCCCAGACGCGGCGAGAGAACCCAGGCGTCCTGGTCCCAGCCCCCCCTCCTCTAACCCACCAGCCCCCACACCCCTCCCCGCGCCGTGGAGAGAACCCAGGAGTCCTGCTCCCAGCCCACCCTGCTCTAACCCACCCGCCCCCCCTCCCCTCCCAGAGCCGGGGAGAGGACCCAGGAGTCCGGGCTCCCAGCCCCGCCTGCTCTAACCCACCGGCCCCACTCCTCCCAGAGCCAGGAGAGACCCAGGAGTCCGGGCTCCCAGCCCCTGCTCTAACCCACCGGCCCCCACTCCTCCCAGAGCCGGGAGAGAACCCAGGAGTCCGGGCTCCCAGCCCCTGCTCTAACCCACCGGCCCCCACTCCCCTCCCAGAGCCGAGAGAGAACCCAGGAGTCCTGGCTCCCAGCCCCCTGCTCTAACCCACCGGACCCCACTCCCCTCCCAGAGCCGAGAGAGAACCCCGGAGTCCTGGCTCCCAGCCCGCCCTGCTCTGACCCACCGGCCCCCACTCCCCTCCCAGAGCCAGGAGAGGACCCAGGAGTCCGGGCTCCCAGCCACCCCAGCTCTAACCCACCCGCCCCCACTCCCCACCCAGAGCCAGGAGAGTACCCAGGAGTCCGGGCTCCCAGCCTCCCCTGCTCTAACCCACCGGCCCCCACTCCCCTCCTAGAGCTGGGGAGAGAACCCAGGAGTCCGGGCTCCCAGCCCCGCCTGCTCTAACCCACCGGCCCCCACTCCCCTCCCAGAGCCGGGGAGAGAACCCAGGAGTCCTGGCTCCCAGCCTCCCTGCTCTAACCACTAGACCCACTCCCCTCCCAGAGCTGGGGACAGGACCCAGGAGTCCTGGCTCCCAGCCTCCCTGCTCTAACCCACCGGCCCCCACTCCCCTCCTAGAGCTGGGGAGAGAACCCAGGAGTCCTGGCTCCCAGCCACCCCAGCACAAACCCACCGGCACCCACTCCCCTCCCAGAGCCGGGGAGAGAACCCAGGAGTCCTGGCTCCCAGCCCCCCCGGCGCTCACCCACCAGCCCCCACTCCCCTCCCAGAGCCAGGGAGAGGACCCAGGAGTCCGGGCTCCCAGCCCCGCCTGCTCTAACCCACCGGCCCCCACTCCCCTCCCAGAGCCGGGGAGAGAACCCAGGAGTCCGGGCTCCCAGCCCCCCCTGCTCTAACCCACCGGCCCCCACTCCTCTCCCACAGCTGGGGAGAGAACCCAGGAGTCCGGGCTCCCAGCCCCCTGCCCCACTCGCAGCTGTCTGGCACAGCTGTGAAAACAGCTGGATGACAAACGATCCCCCCGCCCGGCCTCCCAGTCTTGTAAACCCGGCCAGGATCAATCAAGCCACTTTGGAGCCAGGGTGTTAATTAGGCAATTAGGTGGCTTCAAGCAGGAGGAACCAGGGCTGGGCTAGCGGGGGGGCTGCGAGTCGGGAGTGAGGGGCACCGGCGGACAGGGGGCAGGGCTGGGGTAACAGGGGCTGTGGGTCTGAAGTGAGGGGCACCGGCGGACAGGGGCAGGGCTGGGGTAACAGGGGCTGTGGGTCTGAAGTGAGGGGCACCGGCGGGCAGGGGGCAGGGCTGGGGTAACTGGGGCTGCGGGTCAGGAGTGAGGGGCACCGGCGGACCGGGGGCAGGGCGGGGGGAACAGGGGCTGCGGGTCGGGAGTGAGGGGCACCGGCGGACAGGGGGCAGGGCTGGGGTAACAGGGGCTGCGGGTCGAGAGTGAGGGGCACCGGCGGACAGGGGGCAGGGCTGGGGTAACAGGGGCTGCGGGTCGGGAGTGAGGGGCACCGGCGGACAGGGGGCAGGGGTGGGGTAACAGGGGCTGGGGGTCGGTAGTGAGGGGCACCGGCGGACAGGGGTAGGGCTGGGGTAACAGGGGCTGCGGGTCGGGAGTGAGGGGCACCGGCGGACAGGGGGCAGGGCTGGGGTAACAGGGGCTGTGGGTCTGAAGTGAGGGGCACCGGCGGACAGGGGGCAGGGCTGGGGTAACAGGGGCTGCGGGTCGGGAGTGAGGGGCACCGGCTTACAGGGGGCAGGGCTGGGGTAACAGGGGCTGTGGGTCTGAAGTGAGGCACCGGCGGACAGGGGCAGGGCTGGGGTAACAGGGGCTGTGGGTCTGAAGTGAGGGGCACCGCGGACAGGGGGCAGGGCGGGGGTAACAGGGGCTGCGGGTCGGGAGTGAGGGGCACTGGCGGACAGGGGGAAGGGCTGGGGAAACCGGGGCTGGGGGTCTGAAGTGAGGGCACTGGCGGACAGGGGCAGGGCTGGGGTAACAGGGGCTGTGGGTCTGAAGTGAGGGGCACCGGTGGACAGGGGTAGGGCTGGGGTAACAGGGGCTGCGGGTCGAGAGTGAGGGGCACCGGCAGACAGGGGTAGGGCTGGGGTAACAGGGGCTGCGGGTCGGGAGTGAGGGGCACCGGCGGACAGGGGGCAGGGCGGGGGGTAACAGGGGCTGTGGGTCGGGAGTGAGGGGCACCGGTGGACAGGGGTAGGGCTGGGGTAACAGGGGCTGCGGGTCGAGAGTGAGGGGCACCGGCGGACAGGGGGCAGGGCTGGGGTAACAGGGGCTGCGGGTCGGGAGTGAGGGGCACCGGCGGACAGGGGTAGGGCTGGGGTAACAGGGGCTGCGGGTCGGGAGTGAGGGGCACCGGCGGACAGGGGTAGGGCTGGGGTAACAGGGGCTGCGGGTCGGGAGTGAGGGGCACCGGCGGACAGGGGTAGGGCTGGGGTAACGGGCTGCGGGTCGGGAGTGAGGGGCACCGGCAGGGCTGGGGGGGGGGGCAGCAGGGACGGCTTTAATCTGATTCCCCAGAATAGGGCCCCTCGCCTAACGGGGCCCCGCTCAGGGGGTCTTCGGTGACATTTCACTGCGGGGGGTGGGTGTCCTTCAATGCTGTAGAAAGCCCAGAGTGGACCCCCTGCTTCTGAGTATTCCAATTGGGCTCTGTGGGGCCAGGGGCGGCTCTAGAAATTAGGCTGCCCCAGGCAGCGCGGGGCGCTGCGCCGCCCTTCCCCGGTCCCGCGGCGGGTCCCCTCTTCCCGCGGCTCCGGTTGAGCTCCTGCGGCAGGTCCACCGGAGCCCCGGGACGAGCGGACCTGCCGCAGGCATGACTGCGGGAGCTCCACCGGAGCCCCGGGAACAGCGGACCTCCTGCGGGCACGGCTGCGGACGGTTCGCGGGTCCGGCAGCTCCGCTTGAGCTGCCGCAGTCCTGCCTGCGGCAGGTCCGGTCGTCCGCGACTCCAGTGGACCTCCCGCAGGCATGACTGCGGCAGGTCGGCCGGCCCAGCCTGCCGCCCTCTAGATTTGGCCGCCCTAGGCAACAGCTTGGTTTGCTGGTGCCTAGAGCCGCCCCTGTGTGGGGCATAAAGCCGGCCCTGGGGGGCAGGGGCTGCAGGTCGGGAGTGAGGGGCACTGGCAGAGCTGGGGGGACTGCAGGTCGGGAGTGAGGGGCACTGGCAGGGGCACTGGTGGAGCTGTGGGGGCTGCGGGCACTGGCAGGGCTGGGCTATCAGGGGCTGCAGGTCAGGAGTGATGGGCACCGTGGAGCTGTGGGGCACTGGCAGGGCTGGGGGCCTGCGGGTCGGGAGTGAGGGGCACTGGCAGGGCTGGGGGTGCTGGGTCGGGAGTGAGGGGCACCGGCGGAGCTGGGGGCTGCGGGTCGGGAGTGAGGGGCACTGGGGGCTCCAGGGCACTGGCGGAGCTGGGGGCTGCGGGTCGGGAGTGAGGGGCATTGGGGATGGGGGCTGCGGGTCGAGAGTGAGGGGCACTGGCAGAACTGGGGGCTGCAGGTCGGGAGTGAGGGGCACTGGGAGTGAGGGGCACCGGTGGAGCTGTGGGGGCTGCGGGCACTGGCAGGGCTGGGGGCTGCGGGTCGGGAGTGAGGGGCATTGGGGGCTGGGGGCTGCGGGTCGGGAGTGAGGGGCATTGGGGGCTGGGGCTGCGGGTCGGGAGTGAGGGGCACTGGGGGGGCTCCGGGGCACTGGCGGAGCTGGGGGGAATCTTGTCCATCTGCCACTTTCGCTTCTCCCGGTGAAGTCCCCTCCCCCCCCGCCGCTGCCCCCGGGCTGCCCCACAGCCCCAGCCCAGCCCCCCGCCTGCTCCGGCCCCTCCCGCTCTCAACGAGCCATTTGGGGGTCTCACTTCAAAGTTCCTCGGGAGGCTCATAAATAGGGGGCTGCGCCCAGGGGAGCGGCCAGAGCAGAGCAGCGCAGCCTCCCCTGGGCCAGGCGAACCCAGGCGTCCGGGCTCCCAGCCCCCCCAACCTCCAGCCCCACTCCCCTCCCGGAGCCGGGAGAGAACCCAGGCGTCCGGGCGCCTAGTCCCTGCAAGCCACTGGCCCCGCGGCATGTACCACCCGTCGGAGCTGTTCCCGCAGTTCGGGGGGGCCTACGCGCTGCGCCCCGCTCCCCAGGGGGGGCTGGCGGCCGGCTTCCCCCAGGGGCAGGGGGCCCAGTACGAAGGTTTCCGCTACCCAGGTGAGAGGTGGGGGGGGTCTGGGAGGAGGGGAGCTGGGTCTGGGGGGCCGAGGGCGGGGGGTCCCCAGGGGCAGCTGGGGAGCAGCTGGAGATGGGGGGCACGGGATCCGGGGGGCCGAGGGGAGCCCCGTGGGGATCCCTGGGGCAGGGGGTGTCTGGAGAGTCCCCTGCCCCCCCCCGGACGGCTGGGCTCTTAGCACCACATAGCGACCAAATGGCGGAGGGGGGGGGGGGATTGGCAGCAAGATGTGAGATTCCTGCAGCCTCAGAGAGTGTGACCCCCCCGCGCCCCCTCCGACCCACAGCCCTGCCCCCCCCAGTCCGCCGGTGCCCCTAACTCCCGACCCACCGCCCTGACCCCCCAGCCCTGCCGGTGCCCCTCACTCCCGACCCACAGCCCTGCCCCCCCCAGCCCTGCCGGTGCCCCTCACTCCCGACCCGCAGCCCCGGCCCCCCCCAGCCCTGCCGGTGCCCCTCACTCCCGCCCTGCAGCCCCTGCCCCCAGCTCTGCTGGTGCCCCTCCCGCCCGACCTGCAGCCCCTGCCCCCAGCCCTGCCGGTGCCCCTCACTCCCGACCTGCAGCCCCTGCCCCCAGCTCTGCTGGTGCCCCTCCCTCCCGACCCGCAGCCCCTGCCCCCAGCCCTGCCGGTGCCCCTCACTCCCGCCCCACATCCCCTGCCAGCCCAGCCCTGCCCCAGCCAGTGCCCCCACTCCTGACCCGCAGCCCCTGCCAGCCCAGCCCTGGCGGTGCCCCCCACTCCCGCCCCGCCGCCCCTGCCAGCCCCGCCCAGCCCCCAGCCCTGCCGGTGCCCCTCACTCCCGACCTGCAGCCCCTGCCAGCCCAGCCCTGCCCCCCCAGCCCTGCCGGTGCCCCTCACTCCCGACCCGCAGCCCCTCTCTGACGGTCTCTGCCCCCCCAGATCTGGACAGCGTCTCAGCCCCCAAGTTCGAGCCCTTCTGCCCCGCATTGGACCGGGCTGGGCGGCTCCTGGGCCCCTCCCCCTCGGGGCCCCCGCTGCCCGCCCCACCCCTGCCCTATGGGGGCGGGCAGCAGCTGCCCCCGGCCGAGCCCCTCCGGCTGCCCCCCAGCGTGCGGATGAGCCTGGAGAACCGGGAGCTGTGGAAGCGGTTCTGCGCCCTGGGCACCGAGATGATCATCACCAAGTCGGGGCGGTAAGCGGGGGTCGGGGAGCCCTGGGGGGGGAGGGTCCGTGGGCGGGTCTCTGGGGTGGGGGTCCGTGGGGAAGGGTCCGTGGGGGTCTCGAGGTGGGGAGGGTCTCTGGGGGCGGGGTCCGTGGGGGGAAGGGTCCGTGGGGAGGAGAAGGGTCGGGGGGGCTCTCTGGGGTGGGGGTCCGTGGGGGGGTCTCGGGGTGGGGGGGTCCGTGGGGGGAATGGCCATGGGGGTGCTGGGGGGCAGGGCAGGGGCCGTGGGGGAGCAGAGGTGGGGGGAGACAGGCTGTATTTTAGGGGTCACAGGACGTCCCTGACCCACCGGATCCCTCCATCCCCCACCCCGCTCTTCCGCCAGCCCCCCACACCAGCCCCAAGACGCGCCACTGCCCCATGGGCCCCTCGCGGCCCTGGATCCCTTCGCCCAGATACTCTCACATGGCGCTCGCACCCTGTATCCCTCCACCCATATATAGTTCCTCCGTCTCATCTCCTGCTCTCTGTATCGCCCCAGGCCCTCTGCCCCATCGAGCCCCAGCCCCCTGTATCCCTCCGCCAAGACAATATCCCTCCACTTAGAGTCCATCTCCCTCCGCGCCCCCATGTCCGTCACCCACCTGTAGGCCTCCGACCTCTGCCCTTATCTCCCCATATCCCTGCACCCCATCGAGCCCCCCACCCCTGTATCCCTCCGCCCCGTCGAGCCCCCCCACCCCTGTATCCCTCCGCCCCATCGAGCCCCCACCCGTGTATCCCTCCGCTCCGTCGAGCCCCCCACCCCTGTATCCCTGCACCCCATCAGGGCCCACACCCCTGTATCCCTCCGCCCCATCAGGGCCCACACCCCTGTATCCCTGCACCCCATCAGGGCCCCCACCCCTGTATCCCTCCGCCCCATCAGGGCCCACACCCCTGTATCCCTGCACCCCATCAGGGCCCCACCCCTGTATCCTCCGCTCCATCAGCCCCTCACGCCCTTGTATCTCTCCGCCCCCTCGAGCCCCCACACCCTTGTATCCCTCCGCGCCGTCGAGCTCCTCACGCCCCTGTATCCCTCCGCCCCGTCGAGCCCCTACACCCTTGTATCCCTCCGCCCCCTCGAGCCCCCCCACCCTTGTATCCCTCCGCCCCCTCGAAGCCCTACGACCTTGTATCCCTCCGCGCCGTCGAGCCCCCCACACCCTTGTATCCCTCCGCGCCGTCGAGCCCCCCACACCCCTGTATCCCTCCGTCCCGTCGATCCCCACACGCCCCTGTATCCCTCCGCCCCATCGATCCCCACACGCCCCTGTATCCCTCCGCGCCGTCGAGCCCCCACACCCTTGTATCCCTCCGCCCCATCGAGTCCCCCACGCCCCTGTATCCCTCCGCCCCGTCGAGCCCCTACACCCTTGTATCCCTCCGCCCCCTCGAGCCCCCACACCCTTGTATCCCTCCGCCCCATGGAGCCCCTCACGCCCCTGTATCCCTCCGCCCCCCTCACAGGCGGATGTTCCCCCAGCTGAAGGTCTCGGTGACGGGGCTGGACCCCGAGGCGAAGTATCTGCTGCTGGTGGACATGGTGCCGGCCGGGGCCTCACGCTACAAGTGGCAGGGCCAGCGCTGGGAGGCCAGTGGCAAGGCCGAGCTGCCCCCCCCCGACCGGGTCTACATCCACCCCGACTCCCCGGCCTCGGGCGCCCACTGGATGCGCCAGCCCGTGTCCTTCCACCGCCTCAAGCTGACCAACAACACGCTGGACCCCCACGGCCACGTAAGTGGGCAGGGGCGGGGCAGAGAGAGTGGGGGAGGGGCTTAGTACGGTGGGGTGGAGCCTAGGGAGCAGGGGAGGGGCTTATAACAAAAAGGGGCGGGGCATATGGCGCAGGGGGTGGGGCTTAGGGTGGCGAGGGGTGGGGCAGAATGTGGGGAAGCAGGGGGGTCGTGCTGGGAGGGGGGGCAGGGTGGGGGTGCCCATGTCTAACCTGTCTCTTCCCCAGCTGATCCTGCACTCCATGCACCGCTACCAGCCCCGCGTGCACGTGGTGGGAGCAGGAGGGCCGGGGGGACGTGGGGGGGGCTGCGCCTCCTTCTCCTTCCCTGAGACGGCCTTCCTCACCGTCACCGCCTACCAGAGCCCCAAGGTGAGCCCCCCCACTCCTGCCCCCCCCCCCGGCCCCCCGGGCTCTCACTCACCCTCCTCTTCCCTCGTCCCCCCTCCAGATCACCCAGATGAAGATTGAGAGTAACCCCTTTGCCAAAGGCTTCCGGGAGAACGGCATGAACAGCAAGAGGTGCCGGGGTGCACAAGGAAGGGGGGTTGTGGGGTACTAGGATGGGAGACGCGAGCTGGGGGGCACCAATTGAGGGAGCCTTGGGGGAATGTGGGCACGGGAGGGAGGCCCGATCCGGGGGAGTGGAGCCAGCAGCCCAGTAACCCCCCATCTCTCCCCGCCCCCCCAGGGAGCGAGATGCCCGGATCAAGAGGAAGATGAGGGGCGATGTGGCCGAACCTACCAGGAATGAGGCTGGTATGGGACCCCCAACCCTCCCACTGCACCCCCACCCATTGCGCCCTCTCCCCCTCCATCCTGCCCCATGCACCACCCCTTCCCCCATCACAGCAGCCCCCCCTCACTGCCCCCTCCCCAGTCTTCCAGGTCCCCACCTCCCAACATTAACCCTTTGCTTCTTTCTTCGCCCCAGACTGCAAGCGAGGCCCCTGCGACTCCACCCAGGGCCCCCCCCCAGAGCCACCAGCCCCCCCTGACTGTTCCTTCCACCCCATCTCTTCCTCCTACCCTCCCGGTGGGAGCGAGGAGCTGGGGTGCCCCTTAGGGGGGGTGAACCCCAGTGCCGAGGCGTACGTCCAGCATCCAGCCGCCTTCCATGGCCTGCAGCCTCCCCAGGGGCCCACCGGCTATGCCAGGTGAGTGCACGGATCATACTGGGTACCAGAGGTTATGGGGGCACAGGAGGGCCTCTTACCTACACCCATGGGGTGGGGGGTCCAGGGGTCAGAGGTCACAGGCAGGACAGGAATTGTCTGTCAAAAAAATGCAGTTTTCACAAAAATCTAAATTTCCAGCTGGAAATTTCCAGTTGTTGCCCAAAAATTTTGACTCTCCCTCGGGGACAACTGGAAAGGGTTCAGGTTTGGTTCAGTATCGCGTCATGAATCAGCCGATTCTGACATCACACTGCATTTCCCTAGTGTGGCGCCGTGCCTTCTGGGAGCTGTAGTTGCAAGTGCTTTGGAGGCTAGGATCAAAATTCAAAATGATTTGACTGGAGAAATGGCCTGAAGTAAACAGGATCAGGGCCGGCTCCAGACCCCAGCGCGCCAAGCGCGCGCGTGGGGCGGCATTTTCCCGGCAGGGCGGCAGGCGGGTCCGGCGGACCTTCCGCAGTCATGACTGCAGTCGGTTCGCTAGTCCCGCGGCTCGGGTGGACCTCCTGCAGGCATGACTGCGGAAGCCCCACCGGAGCCGCGGGACGAGCGGATCCTCCGCAATCATGTCTGCGGGAGGTCTACCCGAGCCACGGGACCAGCACCTCCCGCAGGCATGACTGCTTGGGGTGGCCAAATTGCTAGAGCCGCCCCTGAACAGGGTGAAATTCCCTCAGGACAAATGCAAAGTGCTGCACTCAGGCAGGACCGGTCAGTGGCGCACACACACTGGCAATGACCCCCGAGGAAGGGGAGCTGCAAAGGGCTCGGGGGGTCACAGTGGATCACAAGCTAAACAGGAGTCACCAGTGTGACGCTGCTGCGACAAAAGCGACCAGCGTCCTGGGCTGTATCAGCAGGAGTGTTGTGAGCCAGGCACGAGAAGTGATTCTGCAGCTCTGCTCCGGCCTCAGCTGGAGGGTTGTGTCCAGTTCTGGACGCCACATGGCAGGAAGGATGTGGACAAATTGGAGAAAGTCCAGGGGAGAGCAACACAACTGCCGAAAGGGCTAGAACCCGTGAGGTGTGAGGGGAGACTGACAGCCCTGGGTTTGTGCAGCGTGGAGAAGAGGAGACCCAGGGGCCAGGAGAACAGGTTTCTGTCCAAGGTTGTTACAAGGAGGAGGGAGAAGAATTGTTCTCAGCCTCTGAGGACAGGGCAAGGAGCCAGGGGCTGAACTTGCAGCCAGGGCGGCTTAGGAAAAACGTCCGACGGGTCAGGGGGGTTCAGCGCTGGGATCTCGGTCACTGGGGATGTTTAGGAGCCGGTTGGACAAACCCCTGCCGGGGACGGGCTAGAAAACCCTGTGTCCTGCCCCGAGCGCCGGGGCCGGGACTAGACGCCTCGCGAGGCCCCTTCCAGCCCTGTGATCCCCTCCCCTCCTGGGCTGTTCCATTGTCCGACTGCCCTCCCCCGCCTCTGCCGGGCTGTTCCATCACCCTCCCAGTATGGCACCTGACAGGCTGTTCCGTTCCCCTCCCCCTGGTGGGCTGTTCTGTTCCCCCACCCCCTGTATAGTACCTGACAGGCTGTTCCGTTCCCCTCCCCCTGCTGGGCTGTTCTGTTCCCCTCCCCTCGTACCTGACAGGCTGTTCTGTTCCCCTCCCCCTGCTGGGCTGTTCTGTTCCCCTCCCCTCCCCTCGTACCTGACAGGCTGTTCCGTTCCCCTCCCCCTGCTGGGCTGTTCCATTCTCCCTCCTGCTATGGTACCCAACAGGCTTTTCCATTATCCTCCCTCTGCCGGGCTGTTCCAGTAACCTCCCTCTTCTCTCTCTGCAGCTCACCCTGTGCGGCTCCAGAAGCAGCTGCTGCCCCGAAGCCCATGGGAGACCCCAGCTGCCCCCCTGCCAAGCCACCCCCTGACCAATCAAACTGCAGAACCACCAGCGGCCCCGCCCTCACCTACCCCTCCTATGGGCTGGACGTCAGCTGCCTGCTGGGGGCAGGGCTGGACGGCCCCCCCCCACCTGACCTTCGCTTTCCCCCCTTCCTGCCCTACCCGCCCCCCCACCTCTATGCCCCGCCCGGCCCCCCTGCTGGCTACCTCGAGGGGGGCAGCAAGGGCCTCGTCTGAGGGCTGGGCTCCCCCCCAGCCATGGGGCTTCCCCCTCACCCGGGGAGCCCCCCCAACTGAAACTGACTTATTTATAACAAGGGGGGCCCAGACTCTGCCCTGCAGCTACTGGATGGGGTGAAATATCCACCCCTCAACCTGCCCCACAGCCCTCGCCCTCTCGTCGTCTGCTTCCCCCAACCCCTCTCCCTGCCCCATGCCCAGCAACCCTGCTATCGCTGGTATCTGCTCCCCCCTGCTCTCCTACAGCCTCGGTCCCCTGCCCCCAGTGGCTGATTGGGGGGGGGGGAGAATGAGCAAACATGGGGGAATTTCCTACCCTTTTAAAAACCAATAGAAACCACGTCACCCAATCAATAAAGCTGGGAAGGCAGCAAAGCAGCATCCTGTGTGCGACGGGGGTGGGGGCTGTGTGTAGGGGGAGGGTGCGTCTGGGTGGGGCCGGCCTGGGGAAACCGTCCAAGGAAGACAGATGATCCTGGCCAGGGATT
Source organism: Mauremys reevesii (assembly GCF_016161935.1). Lineage (NCBI taxonomy): Eukaryota > Metazoa > Chordata > Testudines > Geoemydidae > Mauremys > Mauremys reevesii. Next base: position 150,649,458 of record NC_052626.1, on the reverse strand, counting down.
CATGCTGCAAGGAGGCCCGGAGCCAGGCCAGCACTAGATCCTCGCTGACTTCAGGACCTCGGAAGCTGGAGAATGGCCGAGCCCTCGGCTCCGTGCTCCTGGCTGCTAGCTCGGCTCAGTGTCCTAGCAGCCACAGCACAAGCCGGGGTATTCGTGGGGGTCGGCTACAGTGAGGGACGGGCCGAGCAGCTCCTCCACCCCTCCCTAGAACGTGTAGGAGAAAAGCCAGGTGCTCGTGGTCTGCATGACCCCCGCTAGTGGGCTCATGCTGCCAGGACTGAAACAGCCTGGGAATTCAGAGCTGAAAATTTCCTAACTCAAAAAGTGATGCAGCCAACCTGGGGGAATTCACATCAGACCTTGTCCTACCCCAGAAAGAGAAACTGAGGCAGAACTAGAAGGGAACAGTAGCTTAGGTACAAGAGATCAGGTCTTGAGCAAACGTATGATGTGTGAGCAGAACAAAGTCTAGAACGGCAATAGATATTCTTGGTGTTTTAATAGGGCCAATTTCACAAAGCGGACAACACTTATGAGCCCAATGAGCAGGGAGGAAGAATTTCGTCAGGAAAAGGTGAATAAGTGGGAATTATTTAAGAACACCTCACTAGACACCCAAAAAGCCAGTCAAGGAAAAAGACTGTGCTGGTTAAAAAAAACCAACTTGGCTTATTAGTGGGGAAGTAAAAGCAGCTATAAAAATATAATATAACAAATGGAAGAAGGGGGACGTGATAGTAATGAATGTAAATCAGAAGTAAGGAATTGCAGAAAATTGATAAAGGAAGCCAAAGGGCGCAAGGAGAAATCGATGGCCAGCAGAGTTAAGGACAATAAGGAGCTTTTAAATATGTTAGGAACAAAAAGGATCCTGACAATGGTACTGGTCTGTGACTAGCTGGAAATGGTGCAGTTATCAATAATAGTGTAGAAGAGACTGAAGTGTGCATTAAATATTTCTCTTCTGTATGTGGGGCAAAAACAACTGCAGTTTCACTCGTCCCATTCCATCAGTAGCTGTGGTGGATGTTAAGCTGCTAAAATTCGCTATTTTTAAACCAACAACTCCAGCTAATTTCCATTCAGGAGTCTGAAAAGAGCTGGCTGAGATCACTGGACCATTAATGGTGATTTTCAGTAAGTCTTTGAGCCCTGGCCAAGTCCCAGAAGCCTGGAAGACGGCAAATGTGCAAATTTTGAAAAAGGGTCAATGGGATGAGGTGGGTAATTACAGGCCTCCAAGTCAGCTTGACATTTGTCCTGGCAAGATAATGGAGCAGCTGCGCTAGGACTCGATGAAGAAAGCATTAAAGGCGAGGAACGGACTAAACGCAAGTCACCAGGGGCTCGTGGCAAATAGATCCGGTCACACTCATTTGATGACCCTTTCTGCTGGGATGGCAAGTGTGATTGACCAAGGTCAGAGCACTGACACAACACACTTCGACCTCTGCCTTGGTACCATTAACCCCCTAGAACAATATACCCTGAACCTGGCCCACATGAAATGGCTGAAAACGCAACTGCAAACGGGGGATTGTTTGCAATGGGGGCCGCAGGGACCGGCTCTTGGCACTTAACAGCTTCTCAGGGACTGGAAGAAAACTAAATCACTGCTGGGGAATGTAGCAGCCCCGGCCCTGGGGGTGGGGAGGGGCGCGGAGAAGAGGTCCCTGGTACAGAGCCAGCGGGATGCTGGGGAAACGGGCACAAGCAGACACGGCGTGTTTGAATCCAGCTACACGTAAATGCGGGTCCCTGGGCGGGACGAGAGCCGGCCGCACTTCCCGGCTGGGGGGCTCTGCCCGGGGACGCAGGGACTCTCAGCGGGGGGGGGGGGGGGAGATAATCAGCGGAACAGGAGCTCCCAGTGCAACCCTGGGGCCGAAAGGGCTGTGCAAACGGGGGGTCTCACGGGGCAGCAGAGGGGATTTTCCCTCAGGATTTGGCCCCGGCGTGGGATCCCGGGGCCGGCTCTGGTGCCTGCAGCGCCAGGAGGACGTTGAGCCACTGGAGGGGTCAGAGAAGAGCCGCGGGGAGGAAGAAACGGCTCAGAAACCTGCCCTCGAGCGAGAGACTCCAGGAGCTCCAGCTGGTCGGCTCCGGGGCCACTGGGGCCCAGCCGGGCAGCACCTCCGTGGGGAGCAGATCGTCAGCCCCGGCTCGTTGCTCCCGCCAGGAAGGTTTGACGCGCCGCAGCGGCCGGACAATCCCGCCTGCAAAGAGGCTGCAAATATGGCCCAGGCAGAGCCGACGGGGATTCTCCAGCCTGGCAGCTCGGCCCAGCTGGGGGGTTCTCGGGTCGGGGCTCGGCCCAGACGATCCCTGCCCCCCCCCCCCCCCCCCAGAATCTATGAAACACAGGGGGGCTCACGGACGGATGGGGTTGCCAGTGCAGGGACAGTGTGCGCCCCCACTGCCCTCTGCCAGGGCTCCCGGTCTCCCAGCCAGAGCAGGATGGGCCCAGCAGAGGCAGCTGGCTCTGTCCCCGGGGGGTCTCCCATTTCCCCCTCACTGCCCCCCCAGGCACGTGGCCGGGTTCAAACACTCACGTGACGCTGAAACGCTGCCGAGTCCAGGGCAGGCCCCGGAAGAGCTAAGGGAAGGCTAATGGGGGAGGAGCCAGGACTCCTGGGTTCGCTCCCTGGCTCTGTGCACCCCCCTCCCCCCCCCCCACCCCGGCACAGACAAGGGAAATGACTCTGCCGGGTGTCCAGGGGGGCGGGGAAGGAATCCCTCCCAAGCTACCCCCAGCCCCAGCAACTCAATGCCACCCATTTCCCCTGGGGGGCGCCGGCTCCCACCCAGCCCAGGGCAGGGACTGGCTGGCTCAAGGGGTGCCAGTGGGACGGACACGGGACGAAACACTCACCATGTTTTCATCCTTTGTACAAACGTCCTTTTATTTTTTTTTCTGTTTTTTTCCCATTTTTATTAGAATTTTTTTTTAAATCTAAAATGAACAAAAAAGGCAAAAATTGGAAAAATAATTAAACCGAAGAAATAAAAAGGTCAAGAGGAGACAGATCAGGAGGGGCCCCTCCCCAGAGAGAAATGGGGGTGTAGGAATAGCCCCCCCCCAAGAGACGGGGTGGGTGTGGAAACTGGTCCCTCAGGAGAGATGAAGTTGTGGGGTGACCCACAGGATACTGGGGTGTCTGACTGGGTTGGGGTCCCCCCCAATATGTGGGATCCAGTTTGGGAGGGCAGATGCCCTGCCGCAGCCAGGCCGGGGCTGCAGGGGGAGGGGTCCCGATATTAAATAAGAGGCGGGGGACTGAAGCCTGGAGAAATCAGCTGTCGATTTGGGGGCGCTGCAGAGGGGGAGGGGTAACACGGAGCAGGAGGGAGACGGGGGCAGTGAGGTAACAGTCAGTTCAACCCAGAGCAGGGCTGGATTCTGGGCGGCCCCACGTTCAGCTCCCCAAGTGCCCCCAAACCCCCCAGCAGGGGAAGCCAGGGGGTGCCTCAGTCCGGGGGGGGTCACAGGAAGTAGTCGGCAACGGGCTTCTTGGAGGGGATCCCCCGGGTCTCCTGGGGGGCAGCTTCAAAGATGATAAATTCCTTCTGCAGGTGCTCGTCCAGCTCCAGGATGGCAGCCACATTCCCGCACCTAGTGTGTGTGTGTGTGGGGGGCGGGGGGTTACACATTGCTCAGCTGCTGCCCCTCACTCCCAAACCGCAGCCCCCTCCTAGCCCAGCCCAGCCCTGCCCCCCTCCACCTCAGGCAGTGCCCCTCACTCCCGACCGGCAGCCCCTGCCAGCCCAGCCCTGTCCCCCCAGCTCTGCCGGTGCCCCTCACTCCCGACCGGCAGCCCCTGCCAGCCCAGCCCTGTCCCCCCAGCTCTGCCGGTGCCCCTCACTCCCGACCGGCAGCCCCTGCCCCCCCAGCTCTGCCAGTGCCCCTCACTCCCGACCCGCAGCCCCTGCCAGCCCAGCCCTGCCCCCCCAGCTCTGCCAGTGCCCCTCACTCCCGACCCGCAGCCCCTGCCAGCCCAGCCCTGCCCCCGAGCTCTGCCGGTGCCCCTCACTCCCGACCCGCAGCCCCTGCTAGCCCAGCCCTGCCCCCGAGCTCTGCCGGTGCCCCTCACTCCCGACCCGCAGCCCCTGCTAGCCCAGCCCTGACCCCCCCCACCGGTGCCCCTCACTCCTGACCCACAGCCCCTGCCCCCCCAGCCCTGCCGGTGCCCCGCACTCCCCACCCGCAGCCCCTGCCCGCCCAGCCCTGCCAGTGCCCCTCACTCCCGACCCGCAGCCCCTGCTGGCCCAGCCCTGCCGGTGCCCCTCACTCCCGACCCGCAGCCCCTGCCGGCCCAGCCCTGCCGGTGCCCCTCACTCCCGACCCGCAGCCCCTGCCGGCCCAGCCCTGCCGGTGCCCCTCACTCCCGACCCGCAGCCCCTGCCGGCCCAGCCCTGCCGGTGCCCCTCACTCCCGACCCGCAGCCCCTGCCAGCCCAGCTCCCCCCCCGCCCTGCAGCCCCCGTGCGCTCACCGGTAGCAGTAGTTGGGGGCCGACCAGACCGTGAGCACGGTCTCGTTGAAGTGCCACTTGTACCCCTCCATGACCAGCTGGTGGGCGCGGCAGATCATGTCGATGTCGTTGGAGGCGTTGAACTGGGCAACCACGTCGCTGCCGAAGAGGTAGCCGGCGCCCCGCGGGCTCACGCCCCAGCCCGTCGTGTCTGGGGGGGGGGGACGGGGGGCAGCGGGGTGAGAGGCCAGCCCTGCCCCCACCCCTCAGCACATCCCTGGACCCACCCGCTCTCCCGCCATGCAGCCCATCCCCCGCCTCCTGCCCCCCATACCTTCGGGGTCAGACCAGAGCAGGTCACACATGGGCCCGTCGTGCGGCACCTCCTGCTTGCGATCGATCGTGCGGATCTGATCCAGCGTCTGGATGGACGGGGAGAGGCCCCCGTGGACGCAGAAGATCTGCAGGGTTGGGGGGAGAGGTTAGGAACCAAGGAGTCCTGGCCCCAGCCCCCGCCCCCCGGCCCGGCCCGGCGCACCTTGCCGTCGATGATGGCCGACAGGCTGAGGTAGTCGAAGATCTCGGTGCAGTAGCGCCAGACGGTGACGGAGCCGTACTTGCGCAGACACTCGTCGTAGAAGCCGTACACCTGCGTGATCTGCCGGCTCTCGTGGTTGCCCCGGATCAGGGTGATGCGGTCGGGGTAGCGCACCTGGGGCAGGGGAGGGGTTAGCAGGGGCCCAGAGACCTGGCTAGTGGGGGCTGGGCAGTGGCAGAGGGGCTCATGGGGCGGTTGGGGGGGGTCTCACCTTGAGCGCCAGCAGCAGCAGGAAGGTCTCCACGCTGTAGAAGCCCCGATCCACGAAGTCACCCATAAAGAGGTAATTGGTCTCTGGGACGTCACCTCCGACCTGCAGGGGGAGAGGGGCTGACGGGAGAGGGAGGGGGCAGCGGGGGCGGGCGACGGGACAGGAAGGGGCAGCGCCGAGGGGTGGGGCTAACGGGACAATCTGGGAGCAGCGCGGGACGGGGGGCAGCGCGGGACGGGGGGCAGCGCGGGGGCAGGGGACGGGACAGGAAGGGGGCAGCGCAGGATGGCGTGGGGATGGGATGGGGGCAGCGCGGGGTGGGGGCAGCGGGGCGGGGAGTGGGACGGGGGCAGCGCAGGGGTGGGGCGGGACGGGACAGGGGCGGCGCGGGAGGCGGCGCGGAGGGGACAGCGGGACGGGGGCAGCGCGGATGGGGCGGAGGGCAGGGGACGGGACGGGGGCGGCGCGGGGGGGCGGCGCGCGGCGCGGGACGGGGGGCGCGCGGCGCGGGACGGGGGCGGCGCGGCGCGGGACGGGGGCGGCGCGCGGCGCGGACGGGGGGGCGGCGCGCGGCGCGGACGGGGCGGCGCGGGGTCTCCACTCACCCTGAACAGCTCCTTGAGGTCGTAGAACTGGCCGTGGATGTCCCCGCAGACCTGGGGAGGAGGGAGACGTTAGGGGCGCTGGGACCCAGGCCCGCCCCCCCGGGCCCCACACACCGTCACGGGGGAGTCCACGCGCTGCACGTTTCTCTCCACCACCAGGATCTCCCTGCGCCGAGGGGGAGACGCGTCAGCAGCGGCAGCCGAGGCGGCCCCCGCCCCGGTGCCCCCGCCCCCGAGCGGCGCTCACCGGGCCCGGGCGCACAGCGCCTTCACCTCGCTCTCCCGGATGAGCTCGCAGCGCCGCAGCTGCTCGATCTGCCGGTCCAGGTCGCTGATCTCGGCCATGGCTGCGGGGACAGCGCGGGTCAGCGGGGGCCACGCGCCGCCCCCGCCGGCCCCCGCTCCGCTCCTCCCACCCCGCTCCCGCCCCCGCACCTGGGGCTCCGTCCCCGGCTCCGAGCGCGGCTCCCCCGCCCCGCCCGGCGACAGCGTCACTTCCCCGCCGGAAAGCGAGACCCGGGGGCTGGATAGGAAGTGACGTCACAACCAAGGGTCATGCGAGGGACCGGAAACTGCACTAGCCGGAAATGACGGACGAACAGAACAATAGCGGCTCGCGGACAGGCGGGAAATGACATCACCGAGGAGGGCCGGCACCGGTGAGGGCAGCCGGAAATTACGTCATCACTCCCGTCCCTTCCGCTAAGCCCCCCTGACAACGCCGCGTCCCGCCCCCCGCGGGGAGCTCCCGGTGCCTCAGTTTCCCCGCCCGCCTCGGGGGGGGGGGGGGGCTGCGGGGCCTGGCCCAGCTACGTCATCGCGCAGAACCGAACCCCTGGCCCCAGGCCCCGCCCCCCGGCCCCGCCCCCCGGGTCACTCCCCCCCCCCCACTGACGTTCCTAGACTCCGGGCCTGGTGGTGTCTCGGAGGCCCGCCCCGGCCCTGCCCCGCCCAGGCTCCGCCCCCTGGCAGGGCCCGGCGCTATCCAGCCCCGGGGCCGCGCAGCCAGCGCGGCCCCCCCCCCGAGCCCCCCGCTTCCTGGGGCCTGGTCCCCGCCCCAGGGCCTGGTCCCCGCCCTTCCTCCCCTGCGCCCCGCCCCGCGCCCCCACCGAGCCCCTCCCGGGGCCTGGACCCCGCCCCTTCCTCCCCACTGCTCCCCGCCCGCGCCCTCCCAGGGCCTGTTCCTTGCCCTGTCCTGTTCCCCCACTGACCCCTCCCTACCTGTTGCCTGGGCCCTGCCCCTTCTTCCCCTGCTCCCGCCCCGGGCCCCACCGAGCCCCTAGCCCCCTCCCAGGGCCTGCTCCCGCCCCGCCCTGGGCCCCTGCTCCCGCCCCGGGCCCCCACCGAGCCCCTAGCCCCCTCCCAGGGCCTGCTCCCGCCCCGCCCTGGGCCCCCACCGAGCCCCTAGCCCCCTCCCAGGGCCTGCTCATCGCCCGCCCCTGCCCCGGGCCCCCACCGAGCCCCTAGCCCCCTCCCAGGGCCTGCTCCCCGCCCCGCCCTGGGCCCCCTGCTCCCCGCCCCGGGCCCCCACCTCGGGCTCCTCCGAACACACCCAGCCCCCAGGGCCTGGTGCCAGCCCGCTGCTCTTCTCCGGACCCTCCCCAAATCTGCCCAGCCCTCCTGCAGCGCGGAGCCGAGCGGAGGAATCCCTGCTCGGGTCTGGCTCCCGCCACCCGTTAGCGCAGCCCAGAGTCCCGTTGGCTGTTGTTGCAGCAGCGTCACACCGTTGCCTCATATTTAGCTTGTGGGCCCCGAGCTCCTGCCTGGCCGGTCTCTTCCCAGCCTGCGCGGTGCCACTGATTGGTCCTGCCTAGTGCAGCACTTGGCATGTGTCTTTGTTCAACTTCCTCCTGTTGGCCTCAGAGCATTTCTCCAATTTGTGCAGCTCAGCTGGAATTAAGAGCCTGTCCTCCGAAGCAGTTACACCCCCCCCCCCCAGTCTGGTATCAGCTGCAGACCTAATAAGCTGCTTTCGCTGCCAGTCGCTGATGAAGATATTGAGCAGAGCCGGGCCCTGCCGAACCCCACTCGTTCTCCCTTTCCAGCAGCTTGGGCCCCATGAGCACGGTTCTCCGGCCAGTTAGGCCCCCAGCTTAGAGGAGCCCCTCGGTTCGCTGGGAGAAGGCGGAGGGGAGGCCTAACAGAGTGATGGGAAGGGGCAGGTTTAGAAGAGAAAATCACAACAGAACAAGTTACAAATCCCAGAGAAAAGTGAGCTGCCTGCAAGGCCCCAGGGCCTGCCCAGGCGCTACCGGAGGAGCTGGCTGAGCCTCCGGCGCTTCGCTCGGCTCTGGGAGACGGGGAGATTGCGGAAGCCTGGAACAGGGCAAACATGGTGCCCAGCTCTAGAAAGGGAAATAAAACCAGCCCAGTGCGTGTAACTCCTGGGCCAGGGCCGCTCCTGGAGCAAGCCAGGAAGGGGATCGGCTGCAGAGCCGTGGGAGGTGGGGAGGGGACAGGGAATGGCCGGCATGGCCGGGTAAAGCCCAAATCGCGTCACGCCCAGCGGCCAGGTCGCTGCGCTTGGCTACCGAGCCTCGTGGCTACGGGAGCCGCGCTGCAGGTGGGACACCCAGGCCTCGAAACCTCCCCCCTTCCACTAGCATTCGCTACGCTGAACTCATGGGGCTGGGGTGCTGGTGGGGGGTTGGGGTGTGGGAGGGCTCAGGGTTGGGGTGCAGGAGGGGGTTGGGGTGTGGGAGGGCTCAGGTTTGGGGTGCAGGAGGGGGCTGGGTGTGGGAGGGCTCAGGTTTGGGGTGCAGGAGGGGGCTGGGTGTGGGGGTGCAGGTTTGGGGTGCAGGAGGGCTCAGGTTTGGGGTGCAGGAGGGGGTTGGGTGCGGGAGGGCTCAGGGCTGGGGTGCAGGAGGCGGTTGGGTGCAGGAGGGGTTGGGGTGTGGGAGGTGCAGGAGGGGGCTCGGAGTGCGGGAGGCTCAGGGCTGGGGCTCAGGAGGGGTTGGAGTGCGGGAGGGGGCTCAGGTTTGGGGTGCAGGAGGGGTTGGGTGCGGGAGGGGGCTCAGGTTGGGGTGCAGGAGGGGCTTGGGTGCAGGAGGGGGCTCAGGAGGGCTCAGGGTTGGGGTGCAGGAGGGGGTTGGGTGTGGGAGGGGGCTCAGGCTGGGGTGCAGGGGGGCTGGAGTGCGGGAGGGCTCAGGGCTGGGGCTCAGGAGGGGTTGGGGTGCAGGAGGGCTCAGGTTTGGGGTGCAGGAGGGGGCTCAGGGTTGGGGTGCAGGAGGGGTTGGGGTGTGGGAGGGCTCAGGTTTGGGGTGCAGGAGGGGGTTGGGTGCGGGAGGGGGCTCAGGGCTGGGGTGCAGGAGGGGATGCAGGAGGGGTTGGGTGCAGGAGGGCTCAGGGTTGGGGGTGCAGGAGGGGGTTGGGTGCGGGAGGGGCTCAGGGTTGGGGTGCGGGAGGGGTTGGGTGCAGGAGGGCTCAGGGCTGGGGTGCAGGAGGGGGCTCGGGTGCGGGAGGGGCTCAGGGCTGGGGTGCAGGAGGGGCTCGGGTGCGGGAGGGGCTCAGGGCTGGGGCGCAGGAGGGGTTGGGTGTGGGAGGGGGCTCAGGGCTGGGGTGCAGGAGGGGCTCGGGTGCGGAGGGGCTCAGGGTTGGGGTGCAGGAGGGGTTGGGTGCGGGAGGGGGCTCAGGGTTGTGGTGCGGGAGGGGGCTCAGGGTTGGGGGTGCAGGCGGGGGGTTGGGTGTGGGAGGGGGCTCAGGGTTGGGGTGCAGGAGGGGGGTTGGGTGCGGGAAGGGGCTCAGGGTTGGGGGTGCAGGAGGGGGCTCAGGGTTGGGGTGTGGGAGGGGGGTGTGGTGTGGGAGGGGGCTCAGGGCTCCCTCCCTGCCCTGGCTCCACACGGCTCCTGCAAGCGGCCGCCCTTTCCGGCCCCTCGACAGCTGGGCCGGGGTCCCCATGCGCTGCCCCCGCCCACAGACATTGGCCCCACTGCTCCCATTGGTCACAGTTCCCAGCCAATGGGAGCTGTGGAGCCGGCGCTGGGGGTGGGGCAGCACCGTGGGGGGCTGGGGTTGGCAGGGAGTCTGTCTTAGCCCCACTGATTGGACTGACCAGCCCAGAGCCGCCCCCGCCCCGTTTCTGTTCGGCATTTCGGTCAAAAACCGGCCCCCTGGCAGCCAGGGCTCAGGGTGTCTGTGGGTTTGGCCTGGGGCCCGGCCCCACCACTGTGTGTGTGTGGGGGGGGGGTCGCAGCAGGGCCGGGGGGGCAGCCCCAGACTGGGGGTGGCAGGGGGGCCCCAGCTCAGTGTGTGTGTGTGGGGACAGCAGGGGGCCGGCTCGTGGCTTGGGGTGAGGTGTCAGGGGGCTGGCCCCAGCTCGGGGCGGCAGGGCCGGCCCCAGCTCCATGCGCAGGGCTGGGGGTGGGTGCAGGGCCCACCCACACTTGTCACCTCGGAGCCCCTGAAATTAGATGTTGAGCTGGGGGCGCACCTGCGACCCCCCCCCCCATCATGGGCTCCCCCCATAGCCATCTCCAGCAGGGGTGTCCCCCCTCCCCCCATGGAAGCTCACAGCCGGGGGCTCTGTTTAAATAGTTTCCTCTTTATTGTAGGATCGGGGGGTCACCCCTGCCCCCACCCCGGGGTGGGGGCCAGCAGCTCGGTCGGGGGGTGCACGCCTGGAGTGTCGTCTGTCACCAGAAGGGGGAGCACAAGCGGAGACACGCACAGCACGGGAAGGGGGGCCCGGACTCCTGGGTTCTTCACGCTCTTCTGCAGGCCAGGAGCCGCAGGCCGGGGCAGGCAGCGGGGGCTGGCGGGGACCCCACATTTAGTAGGCGTGGTTGGAGACGAAGAGGGACTCGCTGGCAGCGGCTCCGCCCTGGCCACTTGGGGTGTATTTCCCCTGGCAGGCGAGGCTGTTAGCCTGGGGAGGGGAGAGATCAGTACCTCACCCTGCCCGTGCCAGCCAGCCCCTTCTGCCCCAACCCAGCCGCCAGCCCCCGATCCAGCCCCCCGGATCCAGCCCCCCCTGCCCTGTGCCGGCCAGCCCCACCCCTGCCGGATCCAGCCCCCTTCCGAGCCCCCAACCCCTGCCCCTGTGCCAGCCAGCCCCGCCGGATCCAGCCCCCACCCCTGCCGGATCCAGCCCCCTTCCGAGCCCCCAACCCCTGCCCCTGTGCTGGCCCGTCCCCTGCCGGATCCAGCCCCCTTCTGAGCCCCCAACCCCTGTGCCGCCAGCCCCGCCGGATCCAGCCCCCCCCCCTGCCCCTGTGCCGGCCAGCCCCCCACCCCCTGCCGGATCCAGCCGCCCCCTTCCGAGCCCCCCAACCCCCTGCCCCTGTGCCGGATCCAGCCCCTATTCCCGGAGCCCCGCCCGAGGGGGGCCGGGGGCGGGGACGTACCAGGGCCCGTTTGACGTACTCCTCCTGGGCGGCCTTGGCGTTCTCCTTCTTGCCGGCCCAGGCCCGGAGGGCGGAGGCCTGCAGGGCGCGGCCGTAGGAGAAGGTGAGGGCCCAGGGCTTGTGCAGGGGGCACCGGTTGATGGCGTTGAGGTTCAGCGAAGCCTCCTCCTCGCTCTGCCCGCCGGACAGGAAGGTGATGCCTGGGGGGGCGGGGGGGTCAGAAGGGGGCAGCTGGGCCCCGGGCCTCCTGAGCCACCTCTGGGCCGGAGGACCCCCGACCTCCTGAGCCACCTCTGGGCCGGAGGACCCACCGACCCCGGGACCTCCTGAGCCACCTCTGGGCCGGAGGGGACCCACCGACCCCGGGACCTCCTGAGCCACCTCTGGGCCGGAGGGGACCCACCGACCCCCGGGACCTCCTGAGCCACCTCTGGGCCGGAGGGGACCCACCGACCCCCGGGACCTCCTGAGCCACCTCTGGGCCGGAGGGGACCCACCGACCCCCGGGACCTCCTGAGCCACCTCTGGGCCGGAGGGGACCCACCGACCCCGGGACCTCCTGAGCCACCTCTGGGCCGGAGGACCCACTGACCCGGGACCTCCTGAGCCACCTCTGGGCCGGAGGGGACCCACCGACCCCCGACCTCCTGAGCCACCTCTGGGCCGGAGGGGACCCACCGACCCCGGGACCTCCTGAGCCACCTCTGGGCCGGAGGGGACCCACCGACCCCGGGACCTCCTGAGCCACCTCTGGGCCGGAGGGGACCCACCGACCCCCCCCCCAGTGGCTCTGGCTGAATCTGACACCCCCCACGTCCTTTTCCTTCCCCAGGCCGAGGCTGCGGCGAGTTTGCCAGGGCTCCGGGGTGGCCGGGGCGGGGCCCCCAGGGAACGGGCTCACCCGCCAGCAGGGAGGCGCCCCAGGGAGCCGGCCAGGCACCGCTGGCGCACTGCGCGCAGGGCGGTGACGGTCGCCATGGCGATCTCCTCAGCGCTGTATTTCTTGGGGCAGGCGTGGCCGGGCGTCACCATGTTGGGTTTCAGCAGCGTCCCCTCCAGGTAGACGTGGTGGTCGCTCAGCGCCTTGTACACGGCCGCCAGCACCTGGGGGCGGGGCCAGAGATGGGGTGGGGCCAGCCAGGGGAGGCTCCGCCCCTCCAGCACACCTGGCCCCCCATGATCCTGCCCCCCCCCCCGGCCCCGCCCCGGAGCCCCTCTCACCTTCTCGGTGACGTACTGGCAGCGCTTCAGGTCATGGTCCCCATCGGGCAGGATTTCCGGCTCCACAATGGGCACGATGCCGTTCTGGGGGGGCAGACACAGGGGGTGGGGTCAGAGCCCCCAGACACAGCAGCTCAGCCCCCCCGGGGGAGCCGGGCCTGCAGCACCCACCTGCTGGCAGATGCTGGCGTAGCGCGCCAGGACGTTGGCGTTCTCCAGGATGGCCAGCGGGGAGGGCGTGTGCTCCGAGATCTTCAGCACGCTGCGCCACTTGGCAAAGTCGGCCCCGTCCTTCTTGTACTGGGCACAGCGCTCGGCCAGGCCGTCCAGCCCTGGGGGGGGACAGAGCGTGAGCCGGGGGCCGGGCCCGCCCCCCCCCCCGCGGGCACCGCCCACCTCACTCACCCTGCGTGGTGGTCTCCCCGTTCGTCCCGGCCAGGGGCACGACGCCTTTGTCCACCTGCAGGGCAGAGGGGCGGGTCCATTCAGTCACCGGCTCCAGCCCAGAGACCCCTAACCCAGCCCCCTCCCTCCCCGCAGCATCAGACACAGCCTCCCACTCTCCTCCCTGGCCAGCCCCCGTCCCAGACCATCATCCCAACCGACCCTGCCCTGCCCCCCCCTCCCTGCCACTCAGCCTCTCCCCTGCAGTCCCGCCGGCCCCCCGCCCACTCTCACCTTGATGCCCACCACGCCGCCCTTGTCCTTGATGACCTTGGTGAAGGGGTGGCCGTCGTCGGCCTTCTGGTACATGGTCTCATGGAAGAGGATGACGCCGCCGATGCAGGGATTGACCCGCTGGTCGGCCGTGAACAGCAGCTGGCGATAGAAGCGCCGGTTCTCCTCCGTGTTCTCCGCGCCGATGGAGCTCAGCCGCTTGGCGATGCTGCCTGGGGGCGGGGGGGTGTCAGCTGGGGCCCCTCCCTCCCGAGCCCTAACTCCCTCCCGCCAGCCCTGCCGGTGCCCCTCACTCCCGACCCGCAGCCCCTGCCAGCCCAGCCCTGCCAGTGCCCCTCACTCCCAACCCGCAGCCCCTGCCAGCCCAGCCCTGCCAGTGCCCCTCACTCCCCACCCGCAGCCCCTGCCAGCCCAGCCCTGCCCCCCCCAGCACTGCAAGTGCCCCTCACTGCCGACCCACAGCCCCTGCCAGCCCAGCCTGTGCCCCTCACTCCCGACCCGCAGCCCCTGCCAGCCCAGCCCGGCCCCGCCCAGCTCTGCCAGTGCCCCTCACTGCCGACCCGCAGCCCCTGCCAGCCCAGCCCTGCCCCCCCAGCTCTGCAAGTGCCCCTCACTGCCGACCCACAGCCCCTGCCAGCCCAGCCCTGCCGGTGCCCCTCACTCCCGACCCGCAGCCCCTGCCAGCCCAGCCCTGCCAGTGCCCCTCACTCCCAACCCGCAGCCCCTGCCAGCCCAGCCCTGCCCCCCCCAGCTCTGCAAGTGCCCCTCACTCCCCACCCGCAGCCCCCTGCCAACACAGCCCTGCCCCCCCAGCTCTGCAAGTGCCCCTCACTGCCGACCCACAGCCCCTGCCAGCCCAGCCCGTGCCCCTCACTCCCGACCCGCAGCCCCTGCCAGCACAGCCCTGCCCCCCCCAGCTCTGCCAGTGCCCCTCACTGCCGACCCGCAGCCCCTGCCCGGCCAGCCCTGCCCCCCCAGGTCTGCACGTGCCCCGGACTGCCGACCCCCAGGCCCGGCCAGCCCAGCGCGTGCCCCTCACTCCCGACCGCAGCCCCTGCCAGCACAGCCCTGCCCCCAGCTCTGCCAGTGCCCCTCACTGCCGACCCGCAGCCCCTGCCAGCCCAGCCCTGCCCCCCCAGCACTGCAAGTGCCCCTCACTCCCGACCCGCAGCCCCTGCCAACACAGCCCTGCCGGTGCCCCTCACTCCCGACCCGCAGCCCCTGCCAACACAGCCCTGCCCCCCCAGCTCTGCAAGTGCCCCTCACTGCCGACCCACAGCCCCTGCCGGTGCCCCTCACTCCCGACCCGCAGCCCCTGCCCCCCCCCAGCCCTGCCGGTGCCCCTCGCTCCTTCTCCACTGCCCCCTTACCGGTGGACTCATCGGCGGCGAGGATGCCCTTGCCAGGGGCCACGATGCGGTGGGCGATGTCCGAAAGCTCCTTCTTCTGCTCCGGGGTGAGGGCCGGGTACTGGTGAGGCATCGTGACTGACTGCGGGGAGAGACGGGCCGCGAAGGGTTAACCCCGCCCAGACAGACGGACGTGCCGGCCTGAGGCTCCCGCATGGCAGCCCTGCCACGCTGGGGGAGAAAGGGGACCCAGGCGTCCGAGTAGGGCTCCCCCCATGCTCCCAGCCCCTGGGGGAGGGACCCAGGCCCTGCAGTTCACAGCCTCCGGGGGGCAGTGGGGGGGGAAGTGGGACCCAGGCGCCTGGGGTCCCCAGGCCGGGGGCACCCGGGTCAGCAGCGGGGCACTGCTGGCTCCTAGGGGGCGCCCCCGCGCGCATTCCAGAGATGCCGCAAACCACCTTGTGGCTCTGACCTTGGGGTGGGGGGGCATCGCCCGGGCCCCAGAACCCTGCAGCGGGGACTGAGGCCCAGGTCTCTTCGAGAGCAGGGGAACGATGGGAACCTCGCGGGGTGGCGGGGGATCCAGGCCCCCCCGTGCAGCTCACCCAGAGAAAGCAGCATGGAAATGAGGGGCGCTTCAGGCCCCAGGGCTCGTGGGACCCAGGGTCCCCTTCTTCAGCCACGTGGGGGGTCAGCCCCCCACCCCCTGGGGAATCCCTACCCCGATACCTGCCTCACCCAGAGCTCCCCTCCCGTCTCTCTGTGCCCGCAGGCGGCTCCTTGCCCTCCACTCTGCTCCCCTGCCCCGGGCGCCTCCCGTCTCCCCACTCTGCGCCCCGCCCTCCAGCGCCCCCGGCAACTCCCGTCCCCACCCTGCGCCCCAGCGGCTCCCGCCCCACTCTGCACCCCAGGGGCTCTGCCCCGGCGGCTCCCCGCCCCCACTCTGCACCCCAGGGGCTCCTGCCTCCCCACTCTGCACCCCTGCCCCCGGCAACTCCCGTCCCCACTCTGCACCCCAGGGGCTCCCGCCTCCCCACTCTGCACCCCTGCCCCGGCAACTCCCTGTCCCCACTCTGCACCCCAGGGGCTCCTGCCTCCCCACTCTGCACCCCGCCCCCGGCAACTCCCCGTCCCCACTCTGCACCCCAGGGGCTCCCTGCCTCCCCACTCTGCACCCCTGCCCCCGGCAACTCCCTGTCCCCACTCTGCACCCCAGGGGCTCCCACCTCCCACCCTGCGCCCCCGCCCCGGCAACTCCCCGTCCTCCCACCCCCGGCGGCTCCCCGCCCCCCACTCTGCGCCCCCGGCTGCTCCCAGCCCCGCTCACCTCTCGCGGCGCGGGCAGGGTGTGACTGGGGGCGGTTTCGAACGCTCACAGTCTCCGAGTTCCGAAATGGAACGTCATAGAACCGCGGGCGGAAACGGGGAAGGGGCGGGGCCAAGAGCTTAAAGGGCCACAGCCTCCTAAATACGGGGTGCGGGGGGTCAGGAGACACCCTCGGCTCCCCTAAACTGCCCCCTGCCCCAGCACCCCATCTCCCCTCCCCCCGGCCCCAGCACCCCATCTCCCCTCCCCCATCTCCCCTGCCCCAAGCATCCTCTCTGCCCCCCCCTTCTGAAATCCCCATTGACTCACCCCGGGCGGTGTGTGTGTGTGTCTGGGGAAATTTCCCCCAGGGAAAAATGCTGATTCACCCCCCACTCATCCTGCCCCGCCCGGGGAAAGGGGCGACACCGAGGGGAGGGGCAGGGTGGGAGGATGCAGTGCATTCTGGGAGGGGGGCAGGGCCTATGGGGGAACAGTGCATTTGTGGGGTAAAGGAGTCCGGGGGACTGAGGCAGATTTGGGAGTGTGGAAGCCAAAGCACAGTCCCTGCAGCGGCTGGAACCAGCCCCCCCAAATCCCTACTCCCAATGCTCCCCCAATTCCCTCCTTCCCATAGACACCCCCAGCCACTCCCCCAAATCCCCCCTCAAAATCTCTGCCCCAGCTGGGGTGTGGGGTTTTCTGCACCCCCGTCCGGTCTGGGGGTTACACAGGAGGCTCTGAGGGGGGGGATCACTGGGTACCCTCCTCCCTGCCATGCACGCCCCTTCCCTGCCTCTACCCCCCCATTTCTGCTTTCAGCTCTGACCTTTCTCCAGACACCAGATCCCCTCCTCCCCCCCCCCCCCACTCATGTGTCCCCTCTGAAGGGCAAGGAGCTATTTTTGGGTCCCCCGATGGGGGGGGAGTTAACCCTCCTGGTGCCAGGATGCCGCCTGGCTGTGGGGTCAGTAGTACGACCTGGGACCTGCCTGAGGCTTGAAACCCGAGGGCCAGGGGGGCTCCCCGTGCCCAGCTGGGCAGTACCAGGCCGGTGTCAATCTACGCGGGCAAAGCGGCAGCCCCCTCGTGACAAGCTCACTCTGGGTGCAGGGAGCCCCAGCGCGGGGGGGGACCCCTGGGCTGCTCCCCCAGGCCAAGAACCCTCAACTGCAGCTGCAGGCCGGGGGGGAGGGGGGAGACAGGCCCTGAGTGGCTGGGGCACAAAGGAGCCAGTGGGGTGAGGAGAACACAGGAATGTGGGGCGGGGGGACAGCCCAGGCCTGGGGGTGGGGGCTCCTTGGCCAAGGCTGGGACTCGGGGTGGGTGTCAGGTGGCATCTGAGGAGGGGAGAGGAGGCTGCAGAAATGACAGATGATCCGACCTCAACCCTGACTGCAGCCCCTGCCAGCCCAGCCCTGCCCCCCAGCTCTGCCAGTGCCCCTCACTCCCGACCCGCAGCCCCTGCCAGCCCAGCCCTGCCCCCCAGCTCTGCCAGTGCCCCTCACTCCCGACCCGCAACCCCTGCCAGCCCAGCCCTGTCCCCCAGCTCTGCCGGTGCCCCTCACTCCCGACCCGCAGCCCCTGCCAGCCCAGCCCTGCCCCCCAGCTCTGCCGGTGCCCCTCACTCCCGACCCGCAGCCCCTGCCAGCCCAGCCCTGCCACCCAGCTCTGCTGGTGCCCCTCACTCCCGACCCGCAGCCCCTGCCAGCCCAGCCCTGCCGGTGCCCCTCACTCCCGACCCGCAGCCCCTGCCAGCCCAGCCCTGCCGGTGCCCCTCACTCCCGACCCGCAGCCCCTGCCAGCCCAGCCCTGCCGGTGCCCCTCACTCCCGACCAGCAGCCCCTGCCAGCCAAGCCAGGGCTGGGGGAGGGGATTTCTCGGCTTCTGGTGATTACGGTGGAACTGCTCAGTCATCTGGGGGGGGGGGCAGGAGGGGGTCTTGTGCTGCTCAGCACGTACCAGTGGGGAAGGGGGGCTGGGTGCCCAATCTGGGCCTCCCAAATCCCTTCCCCATCACCATGGTGGGCCCCCGCACAGCTCAGGGTGGCAGCCTGCAGCTGGGAGGCGCCTTGGGACCTGATGCCCGGGAGCCCCCCCACCCCGCACCTGATCCCCTGAGAGTCCCCGCACATTCCACCCAGGGCACAGCTGCGGCCTTAGAAATGTCATTCCCCGTCACCGTCCCCATCCTGAATCCCTCCTCCCGCTATTACACCCCTCCCGTGCTGCTCTGGCCCGTGTCCCTTACCCCATCCCCCCACCTCAGCCTCCCTACTGCATCCCCTCCCCACAACACCCCCAGTGTCCAATCACCCCAGCCCACCCCAGAGTCCCCAATAACCCCTGACACCTCCCAGTGCCCAATCACCCCAGCCCACCCCAGAGTCCCCAATAACCCCTGACACCCCCAGTGCCCAATCACCCCAGCCCACCCCAGAGTCCCCAATAACCCCAGACACCCCAGTGCCCAATCACCCCGACACCCCCAGTGCCCAATCACCCCAGCCCACCCCAGAGTCCCCAATAACCCCAACACCCCCAGTGCCCAATCACCCCAACACCCCCAGTGCCCAATCACCCCAACACCCCCAGTGCCCAATCACCCCAGCCAACCTCAGAGTCCCCAATAACTCCCCAGACACCCCCAGTGCCCAATCACCCCAGCCCACCCCAGTGCCCAATCACCCCCAGACACCCCAGTGCCCAATCACCCCAGCCCACCTCAGAGTCCCCAATAACCCCCAGACACCCCCAGTGCCCAATCACCCCAACACCCCCAGTGCCCAATCACCCCCAGACACCCCCAGTGCCCAATCACCCCAGCCCACCCGAGTCCCCAATAACCCCAATCACCCCCAGCCTCCCAACCAGCCCTCCCCAGTCCCACATAAACTCCCCTCCCTACCCGAACCAGTCCCCCCGCAGACACGCCCTTGCTCCCCATCGCTCTCACCGGAAGCGGGAGTCTGGCAGGAGTCTCTGGTGGCACACGGCAGCTCCAGGCGGTGCTGGGTGACTGGGGGGCCGAGGGGCCGTGGGGCTATAACAGGCGGGGGGGCGGGGTAACCTTTTCCCTGACCCCTGGCCTTTTGCTGAGGCGGCTAAAAATACCCCAGCCCGGGAATGTGAAACGGCCGGGCACTCGTAGCTGAGTCATGGGGGGGACCCAGCAGCCAGCGCCCCCACCTCTTGCAGCCCCCCGGACACCCCCCTTCCCCTGCCAACACTGATCCCCCCGACCCTGAACCCTGCAGCCCCCCAATGTCTGAGTCCTCTGCACCCCCCAAAACCCAGGCCCCCCTGCTCCCTTTCCCAAGGTTTATTTCCCTCCTTTGGGGAGGCAACTGGACCTTGTCTTTGCCCCCCTAAATTCACAACTCCTGGTGCCCCCTGCTGGCCCCAGGGCTGCCCCCCCCCAGCACTGGCTCCTGGGAAACTGATGGGTGGTTGGGGTCCCCCCCCAATAACAGCAGGAGCCACCTGGCAGGGGACTGGGACCCTGGAGAAGTGGGGCCAATGATGAGGGGGATCAGAAGGGGGAGAGGGAGCCAGTGGGGCTGGGAGTGAAGCCCCCCCTCCATGTCCCCCCAACCCCCACTCAGCCCCCTGCTCCCTTCCCTCCTATTGACCCCTGTCCTCTCCCCATGGCTGGGGGCAGAACTTGGGGTCACCCCCAGAACAAATGAGCCCCAGGGCAGGCCCCAGCTGGGTCTCCATGGAAACCTTCTAGACCCCAGCTGCCCCCCCGGCTGGGATCCAGGTTACCCTGGTGACGCTCTAGACCCCAGCTGCCCCCCCCCCAGCTGGGATCCAAGTTACCCTGGTGACGCTCTAGACCCCAGCTGCCCCCCCGGCTGGGATCCAGGTTACCCTGGTGACGCTCTAGACCCCAGCTGCCCCCCCGCTGGGATCCCAGTTACCCTGGTGACGCTCTAGACCCCAGCTGCCCCCCCCGGCTGGGATCCAGGTTACCCTGGTGACGCTCTAGACCCCAGCTGCCCCCCCGGCTGGGATCCAGGTTACCCTGGTGACGCTCTAGACCCCAGCTGCCCCCCCGCTGGGATCCCAGTTACCCTGGTGACGCTCTAGACCCCCGCGGCCCCCCCCGGCTGGGATCCAGGTTACCCTGGTGATGCTCTAGACCCCAGCTGGCCCATGACCAAGTTCTGGGATACCATGGCGATGCTCTAACCCCCCCCCCCCCCCAAGGCGCGGAGTTCAGGCAAAGTCGTCACCGGGAGCTTTAATGTAGCAGGAACAGAGGGCGCATCACACACGTGGGGGCCATTCGGGCCGGGATCCAGACCTCGGTCCTCCAGTCAGAACCAGGATCCGGCCCCCCTACATTAATTGATGTGCAAACAGCATCTGCATGAAATGCACCATGGGGGCGGGGCGGGGGTCATGACCCAGAAGTAACAATGGTTAAAGTCAAAGGGTCAAAGAGCCAGAGGAGGCCCAAGGGCCAACAACCGGGGGCTGAAAGGTCAGAGGCTACGAGTTCAAAGGTCACATTCATTGTAGTGAGAGTCAAAGGTGAATGAGACACAGTCTGCTTCAAGGAGCCAGGGGTCAAAGGCCGAAGTACACAGGCAAGGGGCCAAGGGTCAAAGTTCAACACTCTGTAACTAAGTGGCCAACCCACAACAAATCAAAAGGTCAAAGTTCAAGGAGCAAATGAAGGGTTAAAGTTCATCAACGGAAGGGTCAAATTGCAACTGTGCAAGGTTCGGGGGACCAGGAGGTCACAGCTGGCCACCCTGGGGTCAGATTTCCGGGCTCGTGGTGCTCAGTCAGCCTCCCTGGTTCGGAGTTCAGAGGTCACAGGGCTCAGTCAGCCACCCCGGGGTCAGAGTTCAGGGGTCACGGGGTCAGCTGGCTGGCCTGGGGTCACAGTTCAAGGGTTGTGGGGTCAGCCTGCTGCCCAAGATCGAAGTTCAGGGGTCGCGGGGCTCAGCTGGCTTCCTTGGGGCTCTGGGGTTCGAGGATCTGGACGTGGGTGAAGGGGAAGTGCCCGCTGCGCCCATTCAGCTGCCCCTCCCACTGCCCATTGATGTTCATCTTCGTCACCGTGATGATGTCACCCACCTGGGGGTCAGAGAGCAAAGGTCACTGAGTCCAATTTCTCTCCAGAGCAGCCCTAGTCACCCCTACTGCCCCTATCTCCCGACACCTGGGTCCCCAGAATCAAAGACTAATTTCCCCCCTGCCCCCAAACACCTGGGTCCCCGAGGGTGCAAGGTCAATTCTCCCTCCCTTGCCTTGATCCCCCTGAATCAGGGACTAATTCTGCCCACCTCCAGCTGGACGCAGGGTCCCTGGGATCCATTCCCCCAGAATGCCCGGACCCCTCGGGATCCTGAGGGCCGATTCCCTCATATACTTGGGGCCCCGGAATCCAGGTCCTGTCACCCCCAGACTCCTGGGTCCCCCGCACACTCACCTCGAAAGCCAGCGCCGTCTTGTCGTAGGCATTGGGTACCCGCCGCTGTACCGCCCTGGCCAGCACCGGGCCATTGCGGGGGGTGGGCAGGGGCACCGGGGGGCCGCCTACACTTGGGTGGGCATAGGGCCCCAGCAGGACGCCGGCTTGGGGGCGCCAGGGCTGGACATAGGGCACCGGGATCATGCCCACCCGCCCGTCGACCCGCTGGGCCGTCCACCACTGCTCCTCCGGCTTGCCCAGCACCCGGAGCGGATCCCCCTTGCGGAAGGGCAGGTCCTCCTGGTCATTGCCGCCGAAGTCGTAGAGAGCCTGCACCCACTCGCAGGGCTGGGCGGGGCCGGCAGGCAGTGCCACCGGGTCCCCTCCCCCCTCAGCGGGAGGCGGTGGGGCCGGGCCGGGCAACGCAGGGCCCCGGCACACAGGCACCACCAGCGTGGTGGTGTCCAGATAATGCACCCGGTAGAAATCCAGCAGTGCTGGGAGTCCCTCGAACTCCTGATCCCCGATCTTCAGCCGGCCCGGCAGGCTGTTAATGATGTAGTGAGATACCTGGGGGAGTTGGGGGGCCAGGGAGAGATGGGGGTGGAGACAGGGACAGACAAACAGCGTTACACATTGGACATTCACCAGCACCCCCCCCCCCCGCCTTCCCCCCTGGACTTCTGGGTTCTTCCTGGATCTAGGGTGATTTCCTCCCCCCCAAAACCCATGGGCTCCCCCGTTAATGCCCCTCCTGCCCGCCACGTTGTCCCTTCCTCTCCTGCCATCCCCAGATGCCTTCCCCTCACTGGCTTCGGGGCCGGTTCCCCCTCCCTCCCTCCCCAGCCCCCCTCACCTTGGCGTTCTCGCTGACCGAGAGGACGTAGTCGCCGGGGCAGGTGGAGCTGTCTCTCACCAGGAAGGTGCCAGGCCGGTGACCCTGGAGACAGGCCGCAGCCTGCTGGCGGCTCAGCGACCCCATGTACCACTCGTTGGAGTCCCCGAAAGAAGACATGGCTCTGGGGAGGTAGCGGGGACTTCCCCTTCACGGGCACCCCCCAATTCCAATGCAGCCCCCTCAAATCCACAGGTGAGCCCTCATATTTAAGAGGAATCCCCCAGCCCCCCAAATCTCCTGGGCATATAGCTCCCAAATTAACAGAGCCCCCTGAATTCCACTGCAAGGAACCAGCCCCTTCTCTCTCCCAAACCCTCTCCCTTTGTTGGCAAGCAGCACCCCTCAAACTATTCCGGTGCCCCCTAGAGCCCTTCCCCCAAATGCAGCCACCAGAGGAGCACCCCTAAATTATGTCCCACCCCAATGCAGACCTCCCACATAATGCCAACCCTGGAGCATTCCCAAATTCTGCGCCATGAGCCCCTGTCCTCCAATGAACTGCTCCTGTGTGCCCCTAAAATCCCTCCCCAGCACCCCGAAATTCCTGAGCACCTTCTAAATCCCTCCCCAGGCACCCGCTGCCCCCTGCAGTCCCCCCAAGTCCTGTGTACCCCAAATCCCTCCCCAGTGCAGCCCACCAGTGCCGAGCACCCCCAAACCCTATCCCCTCCCGGAATGCAGCCCCTCCCGCCTGTGCACCCAAACTGTGCTCCCTCCCCTCCTCTGCACCCCAAATCCTGCTCCCTCCCCGAACGCAGCCCCTCCCGTCCTGTGCACCCCAAATCCCTCCCCAATGCAGCCCCTCCCGCCTGTGCACCCCCAACTGTGCTCCCTCCCCTCCTCTGCACCCCAAATCCTGCTCCCTCCCCGAACGCAGCCCCTCCCGCCCGTGCCCCCCACAGCCCCCCCCAACGCAGCCCCTCCCGCCTGTGCACCCCAAATCCCTCCCCAATGCAGCCCCTCCCGTCTGTGCACCCCAAATCCCTCCCCAATGCAGCCCCTCCCGCCTGTGCACCCAAACTGTGCTCCCTCCCCGATGCCGCCCACCAAGGCCGTGCACCCCCAAACCCTGGCCCCTCCCCCAGCGCACCCCCCTCCGCCGGGGCTTGGCTCCGCTGGCACCGGCCGCTGCCCCTCCCCCCAATCCGCCTCCTCCAGCCCCAGCCCGGTCACCGCGGCAACATGGCGAGGGGAAGTGACGCGCCGGCCCCGGCGGCCGCCATGGCGGGTGCTGGCAGGAGGGGCCGGCGGCCATCTTGGGGGTGGGCAGGACGCCTGGGTTCTCTCCGGGGGGGTCTCGGAGCCCGGACTCCTGGGTTCTCTCCGGGGGTGGATGGGTGGGGGGAGTCTCGGAGCCCGGACTCCTGGGTTCTCGCCGGGTGTCTCGGCGCCCGGACTCCTGGGTTCTCTCCGGGGGTGTTTGGGTGGGGGGTGTCTCGGAGCCCGGACTCCTGGGTTCTCTCCGGGGTGGGTGGGGCGTCTCGGAGCCCGGATTCCTGGTTCTCCGGGGATGGGTGGGGAGTCTCAGAACCCGGACTCCTGGGTTCTCTCCGGGGTGGGGAGTCTCAGAGCCCGGACTCGTGGGTTCTCTCCGGGGGTGGGTGGGGCGTCTCAGGCCCGGACTCCTGGGTTCTCTCCGGGGTCTCAGAGCCCGGACTCCTGGGTTCTCTCCGGGGTCTCGGAGCCCGGACTCCTGGGTTCTCTCCGGGGTGGGGGTGGGGGTGGGAGTCTCGAGCCCGGACTCCTGGGTTCTCTCCGGGGTCTCGGAGCCCGGACTCCTGGGTTCTCTCCGGGGTGGGGAGTCTCAGCCCGGACTCCTGGGTTCTCTCCGGGGTCTCGGAGCCCGGACTCCTGGGTTCTCTCCGGGGGTGGGGGGAGTCTCGGAGCCCGGACTCCTGGGTTCGCTCGGGGTGGGGGGTGTCTCTGGGCCCGGACTCCTGGGGTCGCTCCGGGGGTGGGTGGGGGGAGTCTCGGAGCCCGGACTCCTGGGTTCTCTCCGGGGGGTCTCGGAGCCCGGACTCCTGGGTTCTCTCCGGGGGTGGGTGAGGGAGTCTCGGAGCCCGGACTCCTGGGTTCTCTCCGGTGGGGGAGGGGGGTCTCGGAGCCCGGACTCCTGGGTTCTCTCGGGGGGGAGGGGGGTCTCGGAGCCCGGACTCCTGGGTTCTCTCGGGGGGGGGAGCGGGGTCTCGGAGCCCGTACTCCTGTCCCCTCCGGGCCCGGGGGGGGGTCTCTCCAGTTCCTGCCTGAGCCCGGGCTGGGTGATGTTGCACTAACACCAGTTGAGTTTTGTGCCTGGGTTTAGATTCAGCGCTGTGGGATGAACGATGCCAGTAACCCCGGATGGACCCGATAGCGCTTCACGGATCCCATCCAGCCTGGGACTGGCCCGCGCCCGCCGTGCGGGATCCAGCAGCGACCCGGCTGCCCCGGACTGCACCGTCACCACCCACCCACAGCTGAGCGGCAATAAACCGGCACGTCGGTAACAACTACAGAAATACACGTCGCCAGCCTCGGGAGAGCGGGATTCGCACCTGGAGGGACAATACGGCTGGTCATTTGTAAGCATTTTTTTCAATTTTTATCAATTTAAAGTGTCAGTTGCAGGAAATTATGCGGGGTTGGGCCGATTCTTTAATGGCTCTAGCTTCTGACACTGAAAAGTTACAGCTTTATAACTGTTAAAGCTTGTCCACATCACGTGTCCACATGTACAAAGTCAGTAGCCTTAAATCAGATGCTGGTATGTTTTCAAGCAACTTTTATTAATGGAAATGTTTTGTCCCCTGTGTGTGTATAGGGTGAAATCAAGGTTTACCCATCAAAATCTAACCATTCCAAGCCTCACTGTAAAATAACAACATGTAATATAAAGCTAAACGTACATATAGAAATAACACAATTCATACATCTATATAAGCATACATATAATCTATAAATATAAAGTTTATACATAAAATAGTTATAACCAATAGTATAGTAACACAAAAACAAGACATACATAAATATAGCAAGCTAAAATACTTACAGATGAGCTCTATAAAACAATATCAAAATATAAGCCTAAAATCTAAAACAATACACTCTCAAATAGAAATACAGGTGACAATTACATAACAGCAATACATATAACATCTATTAGAAAGTAAATCTATACATGTGTCTCCAAAGATTTTCAAAAGTGACTTGAATTTGGATTCTTCTGTTTCTGTATTTTGAACTTAAACCGTCAGAGGTCAGCTCCTCACTGTGCTCTGAGACTCTGCCCCTTCCTCAGAACTTATACCGAAGAACTCTCACTAATGCAAACAGATAAATTAGGAACAAGATCATGTATGTCCGATAAAAAGAAATTGGTAACAGCAAAAAATAATCAACATTTGGTGTAAAGCACAAAAGACTGATTCAAATGAACCCCCAGCTAATAACATCAGATGAACAATAGAGCAATAAAATAAACTTCTTCTCGAGCTAAATAAAATGGGCACCTCCTAAGCTATAATAAAGCAAAAGGAAATTGGCAATGACACAATAAATCCTCAGTACTAATAATACACTCGAATATCCATCAGTAATGATCAAAATAAAACAAATTCCAAATAAACTAACCGTTATAAACGCAAAGGGAGTGAAATAATCAACCCCAAACCACTACAAATAAAATCAATCCACAAGAACGCAGTGATAATAGTCACACTAGGAAGAAACCAGTGACACATACGCTGCAGCTTTGATAAACAAAGGAATCTTGACAGGAGCAGAGAGGTGATTTTTCCCTTGCTCTGTGGCCCTGGTGCGGCTGCTGCTGGAATCCTGTGATGCCATGAGAATGATTAAAGGCTCAGAGCAGCTCCTTACAGTGAGTGTCGAGGAACTCCAGCTATTTAGCTTAACAAAGAGAAGGAGAAGGGGTGACTTGGTCCCAGTCTATAGGCACCTCCATGGGGAACAGATATTTAAGAACAGGTTCTTCAATCCAGCAGGGAAAGGCCTAGCACGAGTGAGTGGCTGGCAGCTGAAGTTTGTTACAGATTCATTCCAGTCTTAAGTTGTCTGTGAGGGGACTTAACCACTGGAACAATTCCCCAAGGGTCGTGGTGGATTCTTCAGCCCTGGCAATTTTTTAAAGCAAGATGGGGTGTTTTTCTAAAAGATCTGCTCTTAATGGAGGTCAGCAGTAGGGTTCAGAGTTAACAAGATATGAGTGACTGTTTCAGGACATTTCTGCCCTGGAGTGCAGTGGGGACTCATCCCCCTCATCTCCTATCACTTTCTCCCACAAACGGGCTGCCTCAGCCTGGAGCCGTACAGTGTCATCAGTAAGGTTCGGCGTTAACAGCAGTGTCAGGTTTCATTTCAGCTGCCTTATCCATACTGGGAATGCTTCTCTGGCTTCTCAGCTGAGCACTGCTGGCGTAGACACCCCAAAACAGGGGTTGTGGAGCTGGTGGGCAGGGACCCCCAGTTGAGGGTGTGACAGTGCCACCCATAAGGCTTTATAGAAATATGCTTATGGGTGTATGTATCTATATAACATAACTTAGGCTACACAGGCCAGGTAACAGCTCTCTGTAAAGGTTCTGATCTACCGAATCTATTAATCCTGTTTGTAGGCATGTGTCATTGTTGTATTCGAAGTTAGGATATTGGCTGCCTACTTGTTTGATTCTAAGTAGGCTGCAGTGAACAGTTGGTTGGGTTCCTGGGAAAAGACTGTTCTCAGTAAGTGCCCCACCCGGAAACGCTTCGGCCAACAATGAACTTGGAGACGCCAATCCACATCTGGGCTTTCCCAGGAATGTGGCTTGGCTGGTAGGAACTCAGTCCTGCATGGACATGTGACTTGCCCAGGTGACTCCAAACCTCCATTTGGGAGCTGGACTTTGCACAGGAGAGAGGAGGGGGTCTCCACCCACAGGAGAAAGTCTATTTAAACCCGTGAGAGACCCCTCCATTTTGTCTTCAGCTGGCTAAAGGGGGAGCCTCTCCACCCCTAAGGACACCTAAAAGAATCTGGAACAAAGGACAGTAACTACAGGGGGTGGGAGTGATTGCTGGACCCAGGCTAAAAGGAGATTAGTCTGTAAAAGGAGCATTCTGGAACTGGTGGGATTATCTGTATTCAGTTTGATTAGACATAATGTGCACGTTTGATTTTATTTTGCTTGGTGACTGACTTTGTTCTGTCTGTTACTACTTGGAACCACTTAAACCTACTTTCTGTATTTAATAAAACCACTTTTGACTTATTAATTAACCTGGAGTCTGTGTTAATACCTGGGGGGGGAACAGCCGTGCATCTCTCTCTGTCAGTGTTATAGAGGGGGAACAATTTCTGAGTTTATGCTGCATAAGCTTTATCCAGGGTAAAACGGATTTATTTGGGTTTGGACCCCATTGGGAGTTGGGCATCTGAGTGCTAAAGGCAGGAACACGTCTGTGAGCTGCTTTCAGGTAAACCTGCAGCTGTCAGGGGACGTGGTTCAGAGCTGGGTCTGGGTATCCAGCAGGCTAGCAGGTCTCACTCAAACCAGGCAGGGTGCTGGAGTCCCAAGCTGCCAGGGCAGGAAAGCAGGGGCAGAAGTGGTCTTGGCACATCGGGTGGCAGCTCCCAAGGGGGGTTCTGTGATCTAACCCGTCAGAAGGGTTCCAGGGCTACTTGAGGGGGACCAAGCATAGCCATTATGGCTAATGTCGGAGAAAAACTCAGTTCTCGCTTTTTCGTTTGGGTGCAGCAAAATCAAATACTTTATTATTTCTCCAGTAATTACAATGGAGGGAGAGAGTGCCATAGGACACAGGGTCGCCCCAGTCCCGGACAGGTCTCTCAACTGGTAAACAATTACAGCAAGCCTTTATACCTTTGTTACAGACAATAACTAGCAATAATACAGACAATAGAGAGCAACAGCTACATTTTGTTTATACATAAGCCATTCTGCTATCT
This sequence comes from Mauremys reevesii, assembly GCF_016161935.1. Lineage (NCBI taxonomy): Eukaryota > Metazoa > Chordata > Testudines > Geoemydidae > Mauremys > Mauremys reevesii. Next base: position 150,621,404 of record NC_052626.1, on the reverse strand, counting down.
TGTTTGTCTCACTCCTAAGAAAAGCAAGCCTGCCTATTTGGTTATCAGTTACAAGGTCGTAATAACTTTGTACACAGTTCTTTCCCTATGTCTCACACTATCCTTGCTTCTAGAAGTCTCACGTCATTAGGGTTACAGCTGGGCTAACTCTTGCTAACTGACTGACATGTATTAAGATCCCCTTCAAATCCTTATTAATTCTTTCCCTGCTTCCACACTCCCCCATTTTGTACTTCTAGTACAACAAATATTTTCAAATCTCTATTTGCATTAATTCGTGGATTTCAGATTCTACATCAGATGTTTCAACCGTAGGGGTTTTGATTGGATGTAATGACAAAGCATGATTAGCATGAACATGAAAGGTATTGCTATCATTACGTTTTTTTACAACAACAACATAATCCTAAGCTAACTAACAACACTACAAACAATAACATTCCCATAGGAATAATATAATGGGGCTGTTGTACAATTTTGATTACAAAGCACAAGACATCATACATAAGATTAATATGTATATCTTGCAATGTGGTGGCTTTAACGTACACACAGCTATCATTAGCTTGAAAAAATGGGTGTCCCGTCAGGGTAGTTCCTTGACCTCCACCCTCTCAGCAAATATTGTCATAAACAGTGACAACTTCCCCTGGCTTCAGTTTATAGATACACTGAGCTGTGGTGGTTCTAACGGCCAAAATGTCCATTGACTCTCTATCCTTATCCAAAATGTCAGGAGTTATTCTAGGGGTACTGTCTATAAATCAGTTAGGTATACCAGGTGGTCTAATTTCCCAGATGACTCGGTAAATAATTCAGTCCCACATGCATCCTCCTCATGGACCCGGCAGGATTCGGTATGTGGGAGCCCACACCCCCCTAACCGGTCCATATGCTTGGAAGGAGCACTGTGAATGTCCACACTCCCATCCAGAAAGTGTCCAAGTATGTTTCCATGACCATAGATCAGATGGTTCCTGATGCGTCTGTAAGGGCAGTGGGCCAAGTCTGGTCTAGATCCCACTGCAATGCCTTCCCAGCCTCAGTGATATTCAATACCATCTCTGTCAGTAACTTCTGGGTCATAGAACTAAGGGTGGAAATGACATGTAACTCACCAACTCCAGCCTGTACTTAAGATAGCTGAGCTTCAAAAATAAGGCTAGTGGCCTTTTCTAGTTGGCCCAATTTCTTATCATGTTCTTGGCTTTTAAGAATATTCCAAATGGCTACTACACTATTGGCCCCAGCCCACAGGGATCTGGTCAATTCCCTTTTTGTCCAGAGGAAATAACCCAGGCTTTTTGTTGTGCTAATCTAATGGCAGCCCCTTGTGAGCAATCTGGGTATGTAAAAGTGATCTAAAAACTGGATAAGGGCAATGTCATTCAAAATCCAATGAGGGAGGGCAATACATGCTGAAGGATTTATCCAAAACACAGGGCGCAGCCTGTAGAATAAACCCCAAAATCCAATCAATACCACATTCCCAAGCAGGGGTCCCACAAATTTTATTTTTCTTTCTGCCAGTGTGTAATTCTTTGCTTCTTCACCAGGGTCAGTTCTCAATGTCCTTTCTGGTCAGGAATTCCTGGACTTTGGCAATGTCAGTGGAGGGGGTGTTTCTTCTTCTTTCCCGAAGCAGTCGTGATTCAGCATCCTACAGGGAAGATTACCAGTACATCACCCTGTAATGGTTTTGCTTTTTCTATAAAAGTTCAAAGGCACAGTAGGTCTGTCAGTGGACAAGAGAGAGGTTACGAGCACGTCACCTTGTCCTTTTTCCCTGCTGTCCAGAAGCACAGTAGAACTAGAAGAAAGAATAGGCTAATCATCAGTAGGAAAATTCTCCTGATGTGGAGGGGTCTTTTTGCAGTGAGAATCCTGGGTCCAAGCAGTCAGTCTGTGGCACTTCACAGTGGTGTTGGTAGTCAACAGGACTTGGAAAGGGCCTTTCCAGCGTGGAGCCAAGGCAGTCTTTCGTTGATGGATCTTTATGGAGACCCAGTCTCCTGGTTCCAACGAGTGGCAAGGTTGCACAGGATCCTTCGGTAATGCTTCCTTCACCTGTGTATAAAAAGACTTAACACATTTCATTAGTGCCTGACAATACTTAAGCATTATGTCATCCATCAAATGAATGTCCATCTGAGCTGGGGTTAGTGGGGGTGCAGCTGGTAGTCGCATTGGGCGTCCTGTCAAAATCTCATGAGGGCTGAGTCCAGTCTTTCGATTGGGAATGGCTCTCATGCTCATCAGTGCCAAAGGAAGGGCATCTGGCCACTTTAAGTTTGTCTCAGCACAAATCTTGGCCAGTTTATTCTTTAAAATCCGGTTCAGGCGTTCCACTGTCCCAGCAGATTGTGGGTGGTGAGGGCAGTGAGCTGCACATAACTCCTTTACAATCTGTCCAGTAAAATGAGTTCCACGATCACTGTTGATACTCACAGGGATGCCAAAACGTGGCACAAAATCTTTAAGCAGAAGTTTCACAACAGTCCTGGCATCTGCTTTCCTGCAGGGAAAAGCTTCAACCCAATTGGTAAATACATCAACTAAAACTAAGACATATTCATAAGCACAACATTTAGACATTTGAATAAAATCAATCTGAATATTTACAAAAGGTCCCCAAGGAGGAGGGTGGGCTGCCCGCTTAGCTTTAACAGCTTTACCAATGTTGTGCTGTTGACAAATCACACAGTGTTGACAGTAGGAATGTGCTACAGAAGGGAAACTCGGTGCACACCAATCTATGTTACCTGCAGCAACCATCCCCCCTTTGCTCACGTGTGCCATTCCATGATATATGCGAGCAAGATAGGGCAGTAACACCTTCGGTGCCACCAGGCGACCATCCGGGGCACACCAAAGATGATGAGTATGGAAAATGCATCCAGCAGCACTCCAAGAGTGTTTCTCGGTTCTTGATGCAGCCTCCTGGATCTTAGCCAGATCCTCAAGGGAGGCCAGTGAAGGCTGCTCAATTAGGACACAAGTATGTTCAGCCTGAGGTACGGAAAGGGCTGCTGCTTTGGCTGCAGAGTCTGCCAGAGCATTTCCACGGGTAACTTCATCATGAGAGGTCTCATGAGCGGTACATTGAACAACAGCAATAGCTTCCTACCATCCCCAGCCCTCTGAAATCTGAGGTAGCCAGAAGATCCCACGTACAATATGGGGAGTGGGTTAACTTCTCATGTCTTTGCTTCCAAAGACCGTCGGTATGCAAATTTTAACAACAACTTGTAATTAAAAGATTTGGCCAATGTAGTTTCTTTCTCCCACCCAAGAAAATGTATTAGACTTTAGTATATCACATTTTTCTGATGTATCCAAACACTTTGTATTCTAAGTCGAACAAAACAAGTATCCACATTTCAATCCAACACTTCCGCGAGAGTTTAAATCAGACCATCCCATGAAAATATTAAACACAACGATTCTGGCCACGAGACAAACACCACAAGACAGAACATAGAACACAAAACATAATTTTTACTCTGTCAGTAAATGCATGGTACGTTGAATGCTGTTCAGCTGGCATTAGTTTTCTTTGATTATCTGAAAGAGAAAAACAGAGGTCTACCCCTTCTGGGCAGTCAATTACTTAAAATATACAAATACTCTTCTTGATTTTAGGCAAAACAGGGGAATTACCCCATATTTTCTTGTATGTGTTTTATAGGCAGCCCAGGTTACAGCGGCTTCTTCCTTATCAGTTAGATAATTTGCATTAACACAGATGCTTTCTGGCTTGCTTTTTACTTTTAACTTTTGCTTTGAAACACTGAAAGAAAACATCACCACTTACAGTGCCCTTAGAGCCTAATACAATATTAATTACATAGCACTGTATACATTCTTTAACTAATTTAACAAAATTGTTCATAGCCAAATGATTGCAATCTAATAATTTCTTTGCCTGAATTTATTTACAAACATGTCAAAGACACCAAAAACTTCTCTTTAGCATTTTTACAAAGTTCAACTGCTGTTCCTTCCAGCAACTATAGAGTCAACTTTTCACTGTCCTGTAAATCACTTGCTTTGTCTTTCAACAGCCACTTACCAATTCAAATCACCATTCCAAATATCCTCCTGAGTATTTGAAATATTCATGCTTATACTCACTTACTCTTTCCTTCCACTACACGTTCAAAAGTTTCCAACCTGTTCTCCAGTCTCTCTGTCTGTTGCCTGCCCGCCTGGGCCCGATCCTGTTTTTCTCTCTGAACCGTCCCTTTCATGGGCACCAACGTGTTCCACTACCAGTTTAGCTAGGAGGGTGGGCTTCTCAACTAGCCCCCACCCTTCTGGTCTTTTTCCTAAAACATTTTTACTCACAAGACTACCCGAGTCCTCCCTTGTAAGGCTTGCCACCTGGGCAAAAATACATGGCCATTGAGTAAAGGCCATTTACTTAACACATAATCCAAACCCCTTTAGGGGGTCTACCCAGAGACCCACCCATTTGTCTGCTGACACTTAAACAAAAAAGAAAATTACACAGAAAGCAGAGAGAACTACAGTCCAAGCCAGATTTTTTCCTACTTCTATTACATTGTCCGTTACAGGGGGCGGGACAGAAGAATCTCAATACAACCTCAGAGCTTCATCGCACACATGGCTGCCACCCTGAGGAATTACGAACAAGAAGTTCAGTTCCGCCCACACACCTAACGCCCAAATGAACAGAGCAGAAAAACAACAGTAACCGGTTAAACAGAACAGAACCAGAACCAGATAGTGTTTCCTTATTCTATTAGGGCTCACCTTTAATCATGCAATTCTTAACATATAACACCAACAGTACCAAACAAAGCAAACATAAAATAACAAGGGTAAAACAGATAGATGGTGTAAATTCTGCAGGGCTCCCCCATTCTCAATCGCTCACCAAACTGTGACAAATTTCTGTTACCAATTTATCCCTCATGTCAGGTGATCAGACTGACACTGCAGGACGGTGGGGGAGGATAGAGAAAACACACCATAAAATCAAATTTTAAAGCTTCATTAAAAATAATAAAACAACAATGGAGAGTGTTGGGAACGCTCCCACATCACTCAGGAAAAATATGAATGCTCCAAGCCTTAAGCCACTTTAATACTCACACATGTCCAGACTGGCCACGTCTGTGTATAACGGTCAGAGAAGGGGGAATAGGTGGACGGGAGATTATCCTGTATACAGCCTGTTCAGAATTTCCAACATACTTCCGCTCTTGGGAGGGCTGTTCTTTTACACCCTGGAATCTCCTGCGGTGTCTCTTTCAGAGATTCCCCGTACGGGCCACCATCAGGTTAGCTGCCTGTGGCTTTTCCAGGAATTTCCAAGCCACACCAGCTACAGGGTTGCAGAATCACACTGCTGGATCTCACTGGACAGTTAAGCTTTGCAAATGTAATTTCAGTTCTGTAACTTGTATTGCCTTTGGTTTGCCTGTGTCTCTATTTTTCCACAGCCAGCTGGGGCTGAAAGCAGTTTTTCTTTGCACTTAGCATAGTCTGTGCTGGTTCTTGACCTTGAACACAGAGCAACTTTCCCTTTATCTCTGGGACAAGCTGAATTTCAAATTAACCCGTTCCTAGACAAATTGCTCACACTGTGTCAGAGGCTTTTCTTTGGTGATTAAAAGCTCCTCTGAGATATATGATCATATCTAGATTGAAGGTACCTTCTAATGGGCATTGTTTAGATGGATGTTCACGCGTGTGAAGATTCCAAATCTCTAAATACCTGCAGGTTTTAGGACCATAAAGTACGTACATGTACTATGCTGGGGTACCCTTAGGGCGTGAGGTGGAATGTTTAGACTGTCCCTTACCCATTTTCCACTTACACACACAGAGAGGGTGCCCTGTCCGCGCTAAGGATCTCTCCCTACAGGGCACTCACACAGGAGAGACTAATGAGGATGACCACGACTCTCCTACACCTCCCTTCAGCAAAGAGCGTCGGCTAGTCTCTGGGAGACGGCGCCGCTTACTCTGATTGCGTCCAGTGAGATGATCAGACTGTCAGTAGCCCACACGGAAAGGAAGGGGGGGGAGGGAAGATGGGTTCACACACTCCTAGACCCAGGAAGCTTCCTCGCCGGACGATGCCAGGCCGAGTCAGCCCACCGTGGGTCGGCTCTCCTAAAGATCCACTAGTTACCAGGCTTGCGTTAGAGCAGTCCTGATCACGAGCCTTCGCTTCACAGGGTACTCTGGGCATCTTCCGGTAACAGCACTCACACTGGTGTACACACACGCACACACACCAAGGCCTCTTTTTTCTTTTTTTCCTCTTTTTCTTCTTTACCTCTTTTTTTTTTTTTTTTTTTTTTTTTTAAACCACGATGCATCTTTACCTGGTCCGGACCAATACCATGAGGCGGTATGACAACCCCTCTTGAGGCGGTAAAAACCCCTCAGCACCGGTGCATTCTAATGCATTTACCTATGCATTACCTTATGCATTACCTTGTTGGCCAACTCAGCAGTTCCCAGTACTGCTATAAACTAACCTTGTTGGGGCCTTCCCCCAATACCACTTGCATCTGATCTTGCTGCACAGTCAATAAGTTCAGATGGCGTGAGCCCAACAGAGAGACAGACGTCCTCACTGACAGTCCTCCTCCGATACCCCAATAGAGATTTCAAAAGGTCTCATACCTCTCATGTGGCGCCATGGGGTTCGAAGGGGAATGATCCGTAGTAGTTGTCTGTGGGTCCGTGGGCGTTGCCATCCCGGACGAGCCCCCAAATTGTCGGAGAAAAACTCAGTTCTCGCTTTTTCGTTTGGGTGCAGCAAAATCAAATACTTTATTATTTCTCCAGTAATTACAATGGAGGGAGAGAGTGCCATAGGACACAGGGTCACCCCCGTCCCGGACAGGTCTCTCAACTGGTAAACAATTACAGCAAGCCTTTATACTTTTGTTACAGACAATAACTAGCAATAATACAGACAATAGAGAGCAACAGCTACATTTTGTTTATACATAAGCCATTCTGCTATCTTGTTTGTCTCACTCCTAAGAAAAGCAAGCCTGCCTATTTGGTTATCAGTTACAAGGTCGTAATAACTTTGTACACAGTTCTTTCCCTATGTCTCACACTATCCTTGCTTCTAGAAGTCTCACGTCATTAGGGTTACAGCTGGGCTAACTCTTGCTAACTGACTGACATGTATTAAGATCCCCTTCAAATCCTAATTAATTCTTTCCCTGCTTCCACACTAATGTCTCCCTGATTTGGCCCAAATGCAGTAGACAGTCTGGAAAATCTGATAGCCAGAATGTTTTCATGGATGCACCAGTCCTGATCCACCAACACCCAAAAGCAGACAGACACAGCGAGGTATCTCAAAGCTGCTTTATTATAAAAGTGGAAGTTACAAATATTGGGGGTTGTGTAACAAAATCAGGAAGGGATCACCCCACTTGGGGAGCAGGGGATCCCCACAATCCAGCAGTAGTGAATACATGCCAGTCAGAGTCTCTAATGGGGAAGACCCCTGATTTTCCTGGCGGGGCTCCCCTCAGAGCAGTTTGACTTCAAAGCAGATGCAATTGATGCTCTGACAGTCGGGGGGCTGGTAGGCACAGGCACAGTCGCAGAGGGGGCAGCAGCGAGGGAAAGGGGGGCAGGTGCTGAGCTCCCAGCCCTGCAGAGAGAGAGAAAAATGGGGCTGTTAACCTGCAGGATGACTCGCTCCACGATATTAAAGAGTGGCTGTTATGTGGCAGGTAGCCGCAGGCTGCTGGTAAGCAGTGGCTGGTAGCCCACAGGACTACGCTCCCAGGTTATTTACTAGAGAGTTGTAAACCCTCACTACCCACCACAGGGACATTTATCTACAGGACAACCTGCCCCAGAATATGTAATGGGGCCAGTACCCCACAGGGTGTGGGGATCACTCACCTGGCGGCGGGGACAGCAGATGTCCAGGCAGCGGGTGAGGGAGGGAGGGGCACAGTCGCATGCCTCGGCACAGGCCAGGCAGCAGTGGCAGGGCCCCCCCAGCATCCCCTTCTCACACCAGCAACAGTCAGCGCAGAGTCCACGGGCCTGGGGGGGGAAGGGAGGGTGAGAGATGGAAGGGCCAGCTCACCCCCTTCCCACAGCTGACCTGCCCAGCCCTGCTCTGACCCCCTAGGCCCACCCCACGTGTGACCCCCTGAATATCCCCCCCATATCCACCCTGCCTCCCCCTCCACCATATCCCTCCCCACTACCCCCCAGTACAGACCCCCTGCCCCCCGTCTGTGCCCCCTTACCAGGAGGCAGTGGCGCAGTGCAAGGATGAGGAGGAGGAGGAGCAGGTAGGCGGCCACAGTGATGAAGACAATGGCTGGGAGGGGCAGAAGGAGGAAGCTGGAGGGGCTCGGCGTGGGGGTCTACAACAGGGAGAGAGCAGGTCAGAGAGCCTGGGGGGAGACACATGGAGGGGGAGGCAGCGGGGGAGGGGAGACTTACAGCCATTCCTGGATTAGGGGAACCATCAGAGGGGTTGGGGTCTCTGCTCGCTCCTAGGGTGCCACATGGATGCCAGATCCCACATCTGAGACAGAAAGACAGACAGATCAGAGCCACCCCAGCAAGGCCTCACCCCCCTAAGCTGCCCCACTGAACCTCACCCCATCCCCAAACCTACTGCCCCCACCACTCCACCCCAGCCCCCACACCTGGGCAGGGAATGGCCCGGCGCAGGCCCCAGAGCAGCAGGTCGCTGCCCCCAGCTCCATGGTTCACTCTGAACCCTACTGACCACGGCCCAGCCCAGCGCCGGGCCTTGGGGGCGGGGCTCTGCCGGCGGCTGGGCCCCCCCTCATTAACATGCCAACGCTCACACCGCAGGACAGCGCCGTCAGCTGCTTAATTGATATTCATGACCCTCAGGCCCAACCCAGGATTGGTAGAGACCATCTCCTCATGAATATTCATTGCAGTGGGGGCCCACCTCCTTCATTAACAGTCACAAATGTGCATAGTAATTAGGCTGTTTGCCCCACCCTAATTGACATTCAAAATATGCAAATTATTCAAAGGAGCCTCCCCTTATTACTGAAACCTCCTGCACATTGACTCGGCCACGATCGACTCCGTTAATATCATGAATATTGATTAGCACCAACCCCAGTTCATGAATATTTATGAGTCCCCCGAACACGCCGCTCACCCGCTCGTCGCCGCTGCCCCGACATCCCGCGATACCCCGCCCAGCTCGCGCGCGTCCCTCTGTTGCCATAAGCGACGGCGCAGGCGGCCTGGCCTGGCCCCGCCCCGCCCCGCCGCTACGGGGCCACACGAGGGACTAAAGGGCTCTGAGGCAGGGACTTCAGGAAGTGACGACAGGAGGAGCCGCCATTGCACCGGAAATAAGTCCTGTACATGGGAAAGAAACGCACCGCAGGAGCGGGGGAACTGCAGCGTTACCGGAAATGACCGCACCCGACCGGAAATAGCCTCAGCCCGCCAGAAGCGAGCACGTGGGAAGGCCCCAGTCCATTGGAAGTGGCCGCAGAGACCCATCACCCCCTTGGGCCTAGGCACGACATCTCACTGGCTGGCTGCTGGTAACCATAGAGACTATAGGGGCGTGGCAATCACCCTCACGTCATGACGGGCCTGACCACGCTGACACCTCCTTTGCTCTGATTGGCCAGTGGCTCCCAGCCCGAGGCATGAGGAGACAAGGTGTGGTCCTTATTCGCCAATTGGCTGACTGCCCGGCCAATCAGAACACAGGGATTGCGCATAAGTTCCTGAGATGACTCCTCTGATCTCCAAACGGATAAGAGCCCTCAGCCAATCCGGAAGCAGAGAGAGCCGGGGGGTGGGGGTCTCCTCTCTGGAACGACGGGTCTGGCCCAGTGCGGTGATTGGCCCCCAGCCAATCAGAGACCCGGGATGGGGGGGGGGGTTCATTGACTGCTCTCGGATTGGTCAATAGGGCCGACCAATCACAGTGCAGAATTCTCTCCCCCACTATCCAGGCCTGTCCAGCCTTCGTCAAGACATGGCCCCGCCCCAATACATGCCCCCCCGTTAATTACATCACTGTAACTTAGAAAGGTCGGCGATTTCTCATCTTGCGTCTAGTGCCCTTCGCCCACAGCCAACCAGAATCTCCCTTTCACCCCGTCTTCCTTCTACCCTGCCCAGCAACACGGCCGTTCCGCAGCTCTCCATTGGCTCGCCGCCGCAGCCAATCAGAACGTCCGGCGCGAACGCAGGCTCACTGGAACGCTCAGAACAGAACGACCGTTAACTGCTCCGCACCCTCGCGCCGGGCCCTTTGCAGCCCGCGCCAAAGGCACATGCGCATTGGAGCTCCGGGCGCGCGCCCTTGCCGCCCGGCGGAGGAGCGCATGCGCAATGCAGGCGGCGGCGCGGGCAGGCGTCCGTTGAGACGGGAGACGGGGTGCGTCACCCGGAGGCGCCTCATTGATTATTCATTACGGGCAGGCTAATTACATGCACAATTATTCAGCCTAAAGACCCTTAATGGCTGGAAATGGGCGGGCCTTCTAGGTGTAATTATGCACGAATTAATGATATGCAGATTAGTTCATTAGTCGCTTGGCGTGTATGCAAATACGCTAATTAGCTATTGTCCCAAGTCTACTATGGAGGCGCATGCAAATTAGGCAGGGCAGGAGCGCGAGGTAATGAGATGCAGATTTCGGCACGAATTGCCCGCAACGTGTGTCGTGATGCAAATAGCTGCACATGGGGCGGGGCAAAGTCAGGAGCCAATGAAGGGGCTGGGTGTTTAACAGCATGCAAATGTATGCAAATAGGATGGCGAGCAGGGGGTAGAGGAGGGGCAGGGGTAGTTCTGGGGGTGGGGAGGAGGAGCATGGGGGCAGTTGTGGGGGCAGGGATTGTTCTGGGGGAGGCAGGGAGAGTTGTGGGGAGCATGGGGGCAGTTGTGGGGGCAGGGACGGGATTGTTCTGGGGGGGGCAGGAGAGTTGTGGGGAGGAGCATGGGGGCAGTTGTGGGGGCAGGGACGGGATTGTTCTGGGGAGGGGCAGGAGAGTTGTGGGAGGAGCATGGGGGCAGTTGTGGGGGCAGGGATGGGATTGTTCGGGGCAGGGAGAGTTGTGGGGAGGAGCATGGGGGCAGTTGTGGGGGCAGGGACGGGATTGTTCGGGCAGGGAGAGTTGGGGGAGGAGCATGGGGGCAGTTGTGGGGCAGGGACGGGATTGTTGGGGCAGGGAGAGTTGGGGGAGGAGCATGGGGGCAGTTGTGGGGCAGGGACGGATTGTTGGGGGCAGGGAGAGTTGGGGAGGAGCATGGGGGCAGTTGTGGGGGCAGGGACGGGATTGTTGGGGGCAGGGAGAGTTGGGGAGGAGCATGGGGGCAGTTGTGGGGCAGGGACGGGATTGTTGGGGGCAGGGAGAGTTGGGGGAGGAGCATGGGGGCAGTTGTGGGGCAGGGATGGGATTGTTTGGGGCAGGGAGAGTTGGGGGAGGAGCATGGGGGCAGTTGTGGGGGCAGGGAGAGTTGGGGGGGAGGAGCACAGGGACGGGATTGGTGGGGGCAGGCAGAGTTGGGGGGAGGGGTAGCTGCGAGGCGAACGACAGGCGCCCCAGCGCTCTGGGGGACCCCTGCTATTTGGGGAGGTCTCAGGGTGAGGAGGGGGCTGGGAAGGGGGAATCCCCGGGGGGGGCAGAGCACCGCCAGCCCCCCCTTTCTCACCCCTTTCAAATCCCTTCTCCCCCCAGATGGGCCTGATCTTCCTCTTCAGCTGCTGCTTCTTCCCCCTCTTCTTCCTCGCCCTGCGCTGGGCGCTGCACCGGCCCCGGGCCCTGGCCATGGACCAGCTGCAGGCCACCTACGTCGCTGCCAAGTACGGCCTGGGGGGGGGAGCCAGGACTCCGGGGTTCTCGCCCTGGCTCATGCTGCGGGGGGGTCTCCCTCAGCCACGAGATGGTGCTGGTGGCTCAGAATCTCCCCTGTAGCCCAGAGGTGACTCCAGGGTCACTGGCTCAGCAGGTGCCACCTGCGGCCTCCGGATTAGCGGGGGGGGGGGTGAGGACAGGCTGCCATCTGGGGGGGATTAGCCCTGAGCTGATTGCCCCGGTGCCCCAGGGAGACACTCCCCCTTCAGCCCCACCTGCCTCTGCCTGGGCCAGCGGGATTATGGGATTAGACCAAAGTGCCCTGCGTGTGTGTGTGTGTGTGTCTGTGTCTCTCTATGTGTGTGTGCGCGTGTGTCTGTGTGTGTGTCTGTCTGTGTGTGTGTCTGTGTCTCTGTGTGTGCACGTGTGTCTGTGTGCGCGTGTGTCTGTGTGCGCATGTGTCTGTGTGTGCGTGTGTGTGTGCGTGTGTCTGTGTGTGTGTGTGTGTGTGCTCGCTCCTTCCCCTTCTCTGGCCCCCGACATGCCCCAGCCTGGCTCTGACCGGGGCCCTGATCCCCCCCAACACGCCCTGTTTCACTCCTGGGTTCCCTCCAGCAGAGCAGGGCAGTTGGAACCAGTCTGGGCGCAGCTGGTGCAGGATGTTACTTAGGGAAAGGACCAGTCCCCTCGCTGATGGAAACCAGTGTCACTCCCGGGGCATTTACACCAGGATTCTGGCAAATGTAGAACGCGAGCCCCTGCTATCCCTGCCCCGGGCTCCCCCACCCCACAGCTCAGCCAGTGCCCCCCAGCCCCGACCCACAGCCCCTGCTATCCCTGCCCCGGGCTCCCCCACCCCACAGTTCAGCCAGTGCCCCCCAGCCCCGACCCACAGCCCCTGCTATCCCTGCCCCGGGCTCCCCCCCCCCACTGCTCAGCCAGGGCCCCCCAGCCCCGACCCACAGCCCCTGCTATCCCTGCCCTGGGCTCCCCCACCCCACATCTCAGCCAGTGCCCCCCAGCCCTGCCCCACAGCCCCTGCTATCCCTGCCCCGGGCTCCCCCACCCCACATCTCAGCCAGTGCCCCACAGCCCTGCCCCACAGCCCCTGCTATCCCTGCCCCGGGCTCCCCCACCCCACATCTCAGCCAGTGCCCCAGTCCCGACCCACAGCCCTGCTATCCCTGCCCGGGCTCCCACCCCACATCTCAGCCAGTGCCCCCCACCCCCGACCCCCAGCCCCTGCTATCCCTGCCCGGGCTCCCACCCCACACCTCAGCCAGTGCCCCCCAGTCCCGACCCACAGCCCCTGCTATCCCTGCCCCGGGCTCCCCCACCCCACAGCTCATCCAGTGCCCCCCACTCCCAACCCACAGCCCCTGCTATCCCTGCCCCGGGCTCCCCCACCCCACATCTCAGCCAGTGCCCCCAGCCCTGCCCCACAGCTCCTGCTATCCCTGCCCTGGCTCCCACCCCACATCTCAGCCAGTGCCCCAGCCCCGACCCACAGCCCCTGCTATCCCTGCCCCGGCTCCCCCGCCCCACAGCTCAGCCACAGCCCCCTGCTGGTTGCACTCCCACTCCCTTTCCAGTCTCTCGTTTCCATCCTTTGCACCCCCATTCCCATTCCCAATGCCCCTCTGACAGATCACTGCGACCCCCCTTCCAGCCGCCCTCCCGCCCCCCTCCGGCACCGGACACTCCGCTGCTGTCCCTTTAAGTCCCTCCACCCAGCGCCTGTCAGCTGCTCCCCCCTCCCCTCCCCTCCTCTCCCTCCCCTCTCCCCCCCTTTCTCTCTGTCACAGCCGGCCTCAGAGCCGCTGCCTGGATCCAAGCAGCCGCTGCCTGCCCCCCATCACCCCCACTACCATGTGCAGCCCCCAGGCCTGTCCCCCATCCGGCTACAGCAAGGCCGGATCCCAGCCCCACTGAGCCCCCTCCAATCCCAACCCCCACCCCGGTCTGTGTGAGTCCCCCCCTTCCGCACCCCACCAGAGATGTTTCACGCCTTGGTGGCTGGGGGCATCGTCTTCCCAGGGCTCTTCCTGCTGGCCAAGAACAGCCTCAAGCGGCTGCCCTGGCTGCAGTGGGATGAGGCCGACGCTGTCATCATCTCAGCCAGGTACCCCAGGACCGGGGGAGGGATGCAGGGATGGAGGGAAGCAGTCAGGGACCGGGGGAGGGATGCAGGGATGGGGGGAAGCAGTCAGGGACCGGGGGAGGGATGCGGGATGGAGGGAAGCAGTCAGGGACCGGGGGAGGGATGCAGGGATGGAGGGAAGCAGTCAGGGACCGGGAGAGGGATGCAGGGATGGAGGGAAGCGGTCAGAGACCGGGGGAGGGATGCAGGGATGGGGGGAAGCGGTCAGGGACCGGGGGAGGGATGCGGGATGGAGGGAAGCAGTCAGGGACCGGGGGAGGGATGCAGGGATGGAGGGAAGCGGTTAGGGACCGGGTGAGGGATGCAGGATGGAGGGAAGCAGTCAGGGACCGGGGAGGGATGCAGGATGGAAGGAAGCAGTCAGGGACCGGGGAGGGATGCAGGGATGGAGGGAAGCCGTCAGGGACCGGGGGAGGGATGCAGGGATGGAGGGAAGCGGTCAGGGACCGGGGGAGGGATGCAGGGATGGAGGGAAGCGGTCAGGGACCGGGGGAGGGATGCAGGGATGGAGGGAAGCGGTCAGGGACCGGGGGAGGGATGCAGGGATGGAGGGAAGCGGTGAGGGACGGGGGAGGGATGCTGGGATGGTGGGAAGCCGTCAGGGACCGGGGGAGGGATGCAGGGATGGGGGGAAGCGGTCAGGGACCGGGGGAGGGATGCAGGGATGGAGGGAAGCAGTCAGGGACCGGGGGAGGGATGCAGGAAGGGGGGAAGCAGTCAGGACCGGGGGAGGGATGCCGGATGGAGGGAAGCGGTCAGGACCGGGGAGGGATGCAGGGATGGAGGGAAGCGGTGAGGGACCGGGAGAGGGATGCAGGAAGGAGGGAAGCCGTAAGGGACCGGGGGAGGGATGCAGGATGGAGGGAAGAAGTCAGGGACCGGGGGAGGGATGCAGGATGGAGGGAAGCAGTCAGGGACCGGGGGAGGGATGCAGGGATGGAGGGAAGCAGTCAGGGACCGGGGGAGGGATGCAGGGATGGAGGGAAGCAGTCAGGGACCGGGGGAGGGATGCAGGATGGAGGGAAGCAGTCAGGACCGGGGAGGGATGCAGGATGGAGGGAAGCGGTCAGGGACCGGGGGAAGGATGCAGGGATGGAGGGAAGCGGTCAGGACCGGGGAGGGATGCAGGATGGAGGGAAGCAGTCAGGGACCGGGGGATGGATGCAGGGATGGAGGGAAGCAGTCAGGGACCAGGGGAGGGATGCAGGGATGGAGGGAAGCAGTCAGGGACCGGGGGAGGGATGCAGGGAAGCAGTCAGGGACCGGTGGAGGGATGCAGGGATGGAGGGAAGCAGTCAGGGAGCGGGGGCGGGATGCAGGGAGGGAGGAAGCGGTCAGGGACCGGGGAGGGATGCAGGGATGGAGGGAAGCAGTCAGGACCGGGGAGGGATGCAGGATGGAGAGAAGCAGTCAGGACCGGGGAGGGATGCAGGGATGGAGGGAAGCGGTCAGGGACCGGAGGAGGGATGCAGGATGGAGGGAAGCGGTCAGGGACCGGGGGAGGGATGCAGGATGGAGGGAAGCAGTCAGGGACCGGGGGAGGGATGCGGGATGGAGGGAAGCAGTCAGGAACCGGAGGAGGGATGGAGGGATGGAGGGAAGCAGTCAGGGACCAGGGGAGGGATGGAGGGAAGCAGTCAGGAACCGGAGGAGGGATGGAGGGAAGCAGTCAGGGACCGGAGGAGGGATGCAGGGAGGGAGGGAAGCCGTCAGGGACGGGGGGAGGGATGCAGGGATGGAAGGAAGCAGTCAGGGACCGGGGGAAGGATGCAGGGAAGGGGGGAAGCAGTCAGGGACCGGGGGAGGGATGCAGGGATGGAGGGAAGCAGTCAGGGACCGGGGGAGGGATGCAGGGATGGAGGGAAGCAGTCAGGGACCGGGGGAGGGATGCAGGGATGGAGGGAAGCAGTCAGGGACCGGGGGAGGGATGCAGGATGGAGGGAAGCAGTCAGGGACCGGGGGAGGGATGCGGGATGGAGGGAAGCGGTCAGGGACCGGGGGAAGGATGCAGGGATGGAGGGAAGCAGTCAGGACCGGGAGGGTTGCAGGGATGGCGGGAAGCAGGCAGGGACCGGGGGAGGGATGCAGGGATGGAGGGAAGCGGTCAGGGACCGGGGGAGGGATGCAGGATGGAGGGAAGCAGTCAGGGACCGGAGGAGGGATGCAGGGATGGAGGGAAGCGGTCAGGGACCGGAGGAGGGATGCAGGATGGAGGGAAGCAGTCAGGACCGGGGAGGGATGCAGGGATGGAGGGAAGCAGTCAGGGACCGGGGAGGGATGCAGGGATGGAGGGAAGCGGTCAGGACCGGGGAGGGATGCAGGGATGGAGGGAAGCAGTCAGGGACCGGGGTAGGGATGCGGGGTTGGTGGGAAGCCGTAAGGGACCGGGGGAGGGAGGCAGGATGGAGGGAAGCAGTCAGGGACCGGGAGGGATGCAGGGATGGGGGAAGCAGTCAGGGACCGGGGAGGGATGCCGGGATGGAGGGACGCGGTCAGGGACCGGGGGAGGGATGCAGGGATGGAGGGAAGCAGTCAGGGACCGGGGGAGGGATGCGGGATGGAGGGAAGCAGTCAGGGACCGGGGGAGGGATGCAGGGATGGAGGGAAGCAGTCAGGGACCGGGGGAGGGATGCAGGGATGGAGGGAAGCAGTCAGGGACCGGGGGAGGGATGGAGGGAAGCAGTCAGGGACCGGAGGAGGGATGCAGGGATGGAGGGAAGCAGTCAGGGACCGGGGGAGGGATGCAGGGATGGAGGGAAGCGGTCAGGGACCGGGGGAGGGATGCAGGGATGGAGGGAAGCAGTCAGGGACCGGGGGAGGGATGCAGGGATGGAGGGAAGCAGTCAGGGACCGGGGGAGGGATGCAGGGATGGAGGGAAGCAGTCAGGGACCGGAGGAGGGATGCAGGGATGGAGGGAAGCAGTCAGGGACAGGGGAAGGATGCAGGGATGGAGGGAAGCAGTCAGGGACCGGGGAGGGATGCTGGATGGAGGGAAGCAGTCAGGGACCGGGGGAGGGATGCAGGATGGAGGGAAGCAGTCAGGGACCGGGGAGGGATGCAGGGATGGAGGGAAGCAGTCAGGGACCGGAGGAGGGATGCGGGATGGAGGAAGCAGTCAGGGACCGGTGGAGGGATGCGGGATGGAGGGAAGCAGTCAGGGACCGGGGGAGGGATGCAGGGATGGAGGGAAGCAGTCAGGGACAGGGGAAGGATGCCGGGATGGAGGGAAGCAGTCAGGGACCGGAGGAGGGATGCGGGATGGAGGGAAGCAGTCAGGGACCGGGGAGGGATGCAGGGATGGAGGGAAGCAGTCAGGGACCGGGAGGGATGCAGGGATGGAGGGAAGCAGTCAGGGACCGGGGAGGGATGCAGGATGGAGGGAAGCAGTCAGGGACCGGGGGAGGGATGCAGGGATGGAGGGAAGCAGTCAGGGACCGGGGGAGGGATGCAGGATGGAGGGAAGCGGTCAGTGCCCGGGGGAGGGATGCAGGATGGAGGGAAGGGTCAGGACCGGGGAGGGATGCAGGGATGGAAGGAAGCGGTCAGGGACCGGGGAGGGATGCAGGATGGAGGGAAGCAGTCAGGGACCGGGGAGGGATGCAGGATGGAGGGAAGCAGTCAGGGACCGGGGGAGGGATGCAGGATGGAGGGAAGCGGTCAGGGACCGGGGGAGGGATGCAGGGATGGAGGGAAGCGGTCAGGGACCGGGGGAGGGATGCGGGATGGAGGGAAGCAGTCAGGGACCGGGGGAGGGATGCGGGATGGAGGGAAGCAGTCAGGGACCGGGGGAGGGATGCAGGGATGGAGGGAAGCAGTCAGGGACCAGGGGAGGGATGCAGGGATGGAGGGACGCAGTCAGGGACCGGGGGAGGGATGCAGGGATGGAGGGAAGCAGTGCTGGGGGTTGGCTGCTCAGCACAAGGGGGGCTAGAGGCCGCGGGGGGGGGGTGACCTGCGATGCCTTGGGCCCGGAGCCCTGTGTGGGGAGGGGCCCCTGGAGGCTGGGATCCCCCCACCTCTTCTCCCAGCAGCACCCCAGTGACTTGGGACAGCAGCTGGGCTACGTGCTCACGCTCGGCCCCTCTGGCCCCACACGTTCCGGAGCAGCCCGGCCCCTCGGCCCCTCTGGCCCCACACGTTCCGGGGCAGCCCGGCCCCTCGGCCCCTCTGGCCCCACACGTTCCGGGGCAGCCCGGCCCCTCGGCCCCTCTGGCCCCACGCGTTCCGGGGCAGCCCGGCCCCTCGGTCCCTCTGGCCCCACGCGTTCCAGGGCAGCCCGGCCCCTCGGCCCCTCTGGCCCCAGACGTTCCGGAGCAGCCCGGCCCCTCGGTCCCTCTGGCCCCACGCGTTCCGGGGCAGCCCGGCCCCTCGGTCCCTCTGGCCCCACGCGCCCGGAGCAGCCCGGCCTCGGCCCCTCTGGCCCCACACGCCCGGAGCAGCCCGGCCCTCGGCCCTCTGGCCCCACACGTTCCGGAGCAGCCCGGCCCCTCGGTCCCTCTGGCCCCACGCGTTCATGAGCAGCCCGGCCCCTCGGCCCCTCTGGCCCCACACGTTCCGGAGCAGCCCGGCCCCTCGGCCCCTCTGGCCCCACACGTTCCGGAGCAGCCTGGCCCCTCGGTCCCTCTGGCCCCAGACGTTCTGGAGCAGCCCGGCCCCTCGGTCCCTCTGGCCCCACGAGTTCCGGGGCAGCCCGGCCCCTCGGTCCCTCTGGCCCCACGCGTTCTGGAGCAGCCTGGCCCCTCGGTCCCTCTGGCCCCACGTGTTCATGAGCAGCCCGGCCCCTCGGTCCCTCTGGCCCCACACGTTCCGGAGCAGCCCGGCCCCTCGGCCCCTCTGGCCCCACACGTTCCGGAGCAGCCCGGCCCCTCGGCCCCTCTGGCCCCAGACGTTCTGGAGCAGCCCGGCCCCTCGGTCCCTCTGGCCCCACGCGTTCTGGAGCAGCCTGGCCCCTCGGTCCCTCTGGCCCCACGCGTTCATGAGCAGCCCGGCCCCTCGGTCCCTCTGGCCCCACACGTACCGGAGCAGCCCGGCGCCTCGGCCGCTCCCGGTAACCCGCGTCCCTCCCCTGCAGGCTGGTCTCCTCTGTCCAGGCTGTCATGGCCTCCACCGCCGGATACATCGTGTTCAGCTCCTGCCACCACGTTCTCGATGACCAGTGAGTGTGCCCCCCGTCCGGGCCCCTGTTCCCTCTCCCCCGTCCGGGCCCCTGCTTCCCGCCCCCTGTCCGGGCCCCTGCTTCCCGCCCCCCGTCCGGGCCCCTGTTCCCTCTCCCCCGGCCGGGCCCCTGCTGCCCGCCCCCTGGCCGGGCCCCGGCTTCCCGCCCCCCGTCCGGGCCCCTGGTCCCTCTCCCCCGGCCGGGCCCCTGCTTCCCGCCCCGGCCGGGCCCCTGCTTCCGCCCCGGCCGGGCCCCTGTTCCCCTTCCCTGGCCTGGCCCCTGTTCCCTCTCCCGGCTGGTCCCCTGCTTCCCGCCCCCTGTCCGGGCCCCTGCTTCCCGCCCCCCGGCCGGGCCCCTGTTCCCCCTTCCCTGGCCTGGCCCCTGTTCCTCTCCCCGTCCGGGCCCCTGCTTCCCGCCCCTGTCCGGGCCTCCCTGCTTCCCGCCCGTCCGGGCCCCTGTTCCTCTCCCCGGCCGGGCCCCTGCTTCCGCCCCAGCCGGGCCCCTGCTTCCCGCCCCGGCCGGGCCCCTGGTCCCCCTCCCCCGGCCGGGCCCCTGCTGCCCGCCCCCCGGCCGGGCCCCTGCTTCCCGCCCCCCGGCCGGGCCCCTGGTCCCCCTTCCCGGGCCTGGCCCCTGTTCCTCTCCCCGGCTGGTCCCCTGCTTCCCGCCCCGGCCGGGCCCCTGCTTCCGCCCCGGCCGGGCCCCTGTTCCTCCCGTCCGGGCCCCTGCTTCCCGCCCCCCGGCCGGGCCCCTGTTCCCCTCCCGGCCGGGCCCCTGCTTCCCGCCCCCCGGCCAGGCCCCTGTTCCCCCTCCCCCGGCCGGGCCCCGGTTCCCCCTCCCCCGGCCGGGCCCCTGCTTCCCGCCCCCTGGCCTGGCCCCTGTTCCCCCCCCCCCGGCCGGCCCGGTCTTCCCATCCCCCCCAAGCCTGAACCACTCCTTCCCCCCAGGCCTGGCTCTCTCCCCGCCCTGCCCCGGCCTCCTTCCCCTGGGCAGCCTGGCAGCAGGGCAGAGCGCGGGCCCTGCCCCCGCCACTGCCCCCCGCAGAGGGCTGGGAGCGACAGGGCCATGCTAGAGCCTGGGAGGGACCTGCTGCAGCGCCGGCCTCCAGCCACCAGGAGTGCTGTGGGGAGGGAGCGGGGCGCTGGCTGTGAGGGGAGCTCCCGCCCGGCAGGGGGCGCGGTGGGGGAGGTCCCCTGGCCTCCCCCGGGGGGGGCCCGGCGGGGGGGGGCGCTGTGGGGAGCCAGGCTGCGGAGGAGGTCCTGGCCTCCCGGGGCGCTGGGGGCCAGGCGGGGCGCTGTGGGGAGCCAGGCTGTGGGGAGGTCCTGGCCTCCCGGGGGCGCTGTGGGGTCAGGCGGGGGCGCTGTGGGAGCCAGGCTGTGGGGGGAGGTCCCCTGGCTCGCCCGGGGGGGGCGCTGTGGGGGGCCAGGCGGGGGGGGGCTGGGGGGGCCAGGCTAGGGGGGGAGGTCCCCTGGCTCGCCCGGGGGGGGCGCTGTGGGGGGTCAGGCGGGGGGGGCGCTGTGGGGAGCCAGGCTGTGGGGAGGTCCTGGCCTCCCGGGGCGCTGGGGGCCAGGCGGGGGCGCTGTGGGGAGCCAGGCTGTGGGGAGGTCCTGGCCTCCCCGGGGGCGCTGTGGGGTCAGGCGGGGGCGCTGTGGGAGCCAGGCTGTGGGGAGGTCCCTGGCCTCCCGGGGCGCTGTGGGGGTCAGGCGGGGGCGCTGTGGGAGCCAGGCTGTGGGGAGGTCCTGGCTCGCCCGGGGGCGCTGTGGGGCCAGGCGGGGGCTGGGGCCAGGCTATGGGGAGGTCCCTGGCTCGCCCGGGGGCGCTGTGGGGGTCAGGCGGGGCGCGGTGGGGAGCCAGGCTGTGGGGGGAGGTCCCCTGGCCTCCCCCGGGGTGGGCACTGGGGGCCAGGCGGGGGCGCTGGGGGGCAGGCTATGGGGAGGTCCTGGCCTCCCGGGAGGGGCGCTGGGGGCCAGGCTGCGGGGAGGTCCCTGGCCTCCCTCGGGGCGCTGTGGGGGCCAGGCGGGGGCGCGGTGGGGAGCCCGGCTGTGGGGGGAGGTCCCCTGGCCTCCCCCGGGGGGGGCGCTGGGGGGGCCAGGCGGGGGGGGCGCTGGGGGGGGGCCAGGCTGGGGTCTCCCCTGTCTCTGGCTGCTTTGGTCGGCACAGCGGACTGGGCCCTTTCCATGGGCTCCTTTAAGAGGCTCCGGGCCAGGGGAGGGCTGGAGCCAGGACTCCTGGGTTCGGTTCCTAACTCCTCTATGGGGAGCAGAGTGGGCGGGCCGGACAGCGCCCCCTCCTGGCGCTGGGCAGCAGAACGCCCCGGAGGCTCCAGCCCCCCGCCCCGCTGAGCCGGAATTAGCCCCGCCCGCTCCTGGCAGCACAGATGGGGCCGGCCAGCTAATCCCCTGGGCCTGACCTGACAGCTGGGACAGCTCGGGGAGGGGGCGGGGGCTGGGAGCCGGGACTCCTGGGTTCTCCTGGCCCGGGGAGGGGGCGGGGGCTGGGAGCCAGGACTCCTGGGTTCTCCTGGCCCGGGGAGGGGGCGGGGGCTGGGAGTCAGGACTCCTGGGTTCTCCTGGCCCGGGGAGGGGTTCTGCCAGTGCCTCTCACTCCCGACCCGCAGCCCCTGCCAGCCCAGCCCTGCCCCCCCAAGCTCTGCCGGTGCCCCTCACTCCCGACCCGCAGCCCCTGCCAGCCCAGCGCCCCCCAGCTCTGCCGGTGCCCTCACTCCCGACCCGCAGCCCCTGCCAGCCCAGCCCTGCCCCCCAGCTCTGCCGGTGCCCCTCACTCCCGACCCGCAGCCCCTGCCAGCCCAGCCCTGGTCCCTGTCCCTCCTTCCACACCTGGCCCCTCCATCTGCCCCCCCCCCGCAGTCCTGCTGCCAAGTTGTGCTGACAGAGGAGAGGCCTCTGCCCAGTGGGAGCCAATTAGGCCCCGTGCCAGAGCCGCAGCCCAGGATGCTGCAGTGGGACAAGGGTTCAGGGGCTGCGGGTCGGGAGTGAGGGGCACCAGCAGAGCCGGGGGGGGGCCTCGCTGAGGGTCATGGTTGTGGGGAGGCCGGCCTGGGGTCTGGGGGAGGCGCCAGACCTGGGAGGCACTGGGCTCAGGCTCCGGGGGGGGAGGCGCCAGGCTCCGGGGGGGAGTCACTGGGCTCGGGCTCGGGGGCACTGCGCTCTGGGCGGGGAGTCACTGGGCCTGGGGTCCGGGGAGCGGCCAGGCTCGGGGGGGCACTGCGCTCTGGGCGGGGAGTCACTGGGCCTGGGCTGCGGGGGAGCGGCCGGGCTTCGGGGGGGAGGCGCTGCGCTCCGGGGGGGCGTCACTGGGCTCGGGCTCCGGGGGGCGGGTCACTGCGCTCCGGGGGGGGGAGGCTGCGTCCCCTCTGACCTTGCAGCAGCTGTTGCTCGTCAATACTCCATCGATCCTCCCAGTCTCCCCCCACCAGGCCACGCTGCCACCACGCACCCCTCCCCCACTGCCCCACGCTCGCCAGCCTGAGCCCCCCAGCCCAGCCCCACACACAGCTTCTTCCCTGGCACCCCATGCAGGGCCCCATATCTCCCCCTGCCCTGGGTGCCACCCTCTCCCCTGGCGCCCCGGCAGCTCCCATATCTCCCCCAGCCCTGGGGGCCACCTCCCCTGGCGCCGCCGCAGCTCCCATATCTCCCCCTGCCCTGGGTGCCACCCTCTCCCCTGGCGCCCCCGCAGCTCCCATATCTCCCCCTGCCCTGGGTGCCACCCTCTCCCCTGGCGCCCCCGCAGCTCCCATATCTCCCCCTGCCCTGGGTGCCACCCTCTCTGGCGCCCGCAGCTCCCATATCTCCCCCTGCCCTGGGTGCCACCCTCTCCCCTGGCGTCCCCCGCAGCTCCCATATCTCCCCCTGCCCTGGGTGCCACCCTCTCCCCTGGCGCCCCCTGCAGCTCCCATATCTCCCCCTGCCCTGGGTGCCACCCTCTCCCCTGGCGCCCCCGCAGCTCCCATATCTCCCCCTGCCCTGGGTGCCACCCTCTCCCCTGGCGCCCCCGCAGCGCCCCCTGCCCTGAGTGGCAGCTCTAACCCCCTGTCTGCCCCCAGGCATTGGCTGACGAGCGCCTACACGCAGTTCGCGGTGCCCTACTTCATCTACGACATCTACGCCATGTTCCTGTGCCACTGGCACAAGTACCGGGTGAAGGGGCACGAGGGCGCAGGGCCCCGCTCGCTGCGCACCGTCACCCGCGCCTTCCTGCACAAGGAGCTGCTCATGGTGCTGCACCACCTCTGCATGGTGCTGGTCTGCTTCCCCGTCTCCGTGGTGAGTGGGGCCCCCCGTCCCCGCGGGCCCCCCGATCCCCGCAGGGGGCTGCACCACCTCTGCATGGTGCTGGTCTGCTTCCCCGTCTCCGTGGTGAGTGGGGCCCCCCGTCCCCGCGGGCCCCCCGATCCCCGCAGGGGGCTGCACCATCTCTGCATGGTGCTGGTCTGCTTCCCCGTCTCCGTGGTGAGTGGGGCCCCCCGATCCCCGCGGGGCCCCCCTCTACCCGCAGGGCCCCCCGATCCCCAGGGGCCCCCTCTACCCGCAGGGGGCTGCACCACCTCTGCATGGTGCTGGTGTGCTTCCCCGTCTCCGTGGTGAGTGGGGCCCCCCGATCCCCGCGGGCCCCCCGATCCCCGCAGGGGGCTGCACCACCTCTGCATGGTGCTGGTCTGCTTCCCCGTCTCCGTGGTGAGTGGGGCCCCCCGCCCCCCCCATGGGGCTGCACCACCTCTGCACGGTGCTGGACTGCTTCCCCGTCTCCGTGGTGAGTGGGGCCCCCCGTCCCCGCGGGCCCCCCGATCCCCGCAGGGGGCTGCACCACCTCTGCATGGTGCTGGTGTGCTTCCCCGTCTCCGTGGTGAGTGGGGCCCCCCATCCCCACGGGGCCCCCCTCTACCCGCAGGGGGCTGCACCACCTCTGCATGGTGCTGGTGTGCTTCCCCGTCTCCGTGGTGAGTGGGGCCCCCCGATCCCCGCGGGCCCCCCGATCCCCCGGGGCCCCCCTCTACCCGCAGGGGGCTGCACCACCTCTGCATGGTGCTGGTGTGCTTCCCTGTGTCCGTGGTGAGTGGGGCCCCCGATCCCTCTACCCGCAGGGGCCCCTGATCCCCAGGGGCCCCTCTACCGCAGGGGCTGCACCAGCTCTGCATGGTGCTGGTGTGCTTCCCCGTCTCCGTGGTGAGTGGGGCCCCCCGATCCCCGCGGGGCCCCCCGATCCCCACGGGGCCCCCCTCTACCCGCAGGGGGCTGCACGGGTCCCCGGGGGGGGGCTGTGCGGAGGGAAGGGGTGGGACCGAGCCGCAGGATGGAGGTGGGGGGGCTCGTGCCCACGGGCTGCCTCTCACCCCCCCTCTCTCCCCAGCTGTGGCGCCAGGGGAAGGGCGATTTCTTCCTGGGCTGCATGTTGATGGCCGAGCTGAGCACCCCCTTCGTCTGCCTGGGCAAGGTGCTCATCCTGGTGAGTGCCCGCCGGGGGCCGGGGGCCTGGGTCCCGTTCCCAGCTGGGGGCGGGGGTCCCCGGACTCCTGGGTTCCGTTCCCGGCTGGGGGAGGGGTGGGGGTGCCCGGACGCCTGGGTCCCGTTCCCAGCTGGGGGTGGGGGTCCCCGGACTCCTGGGTTCCGTTCCCAGGCGGGGGTGGGGGTGCCCGGACGCCTGGGTCCCGTTCCCGGCTGGGGGCAGGGGTCCCCGGACTCCTGGGTTCCGTTCCCAGGCAGGGGTGGGGGTGCCCGGAGGCCTGGATCCTATTCCCGGAGGGGGGTGGGGGTGCCCGGACGCCTGGGTCCCGTTCCCGGCCGGGGGAGGGGTGGGCTGCCCGGACGCCTGGGTCCCGTTCCCGGCCGGGGGAGGGGTGGGCTGCCCGGACGCCTGGGTCCCTCACGGCTCTGTCTCCCGCAGTACAAGCGGCAGCACACGCTGCTGCACAAGGTGAACGGGCTCCTCATGCTGGTGACCTTCTTCTGCTGCCGCATCCTGCTCTTCCCCTACATGTACTGGGCCTATGGGCGCCAGGCCGGGCTGCCCCTGCACCGCGTGCCCCTGGCGCTGCCGCCCGCCTGCAACCTGGGCGCCGCCCTGCTCCTGGCCCCCCAGCTCTACTGGTTCGGCCTCATCTGCCGCGGGGCCGCCCGCCTCTTCCGCCGCGCCCGGCCCAAGGACGCCGCCACCGCCACCGCCGCCCTGCGCAACGGGCACGGCCCCGGGGGGCGGGCACTGGACTGAGCCCCCGCCCTGCGCAATGGGCACGGCCCCGGGGGCAGGCGCTGAACTGAGCCCCCGCCCTGCACAGCGGGCACGGCCCCGGGGGCGGGCGCTGGACTGAGCCCCGCCCTGCACAACGGGCACTGCCCCGGGCGGGCGCTGGACTGAGCCCCGCCCTGCGCAACGGGCACTGCCCCGGGCGGGCGCTGACTGAGCCCCGCCCTGCGCAACGGCACGCCCCGGGCGGGCACTGGACTGAGCCCCGCCCTGCGCAGCGGCACGCCCCGGGCGGGCGCTGGACTGAGCCCCCGCCCTGCGCAATGGGCACGGCCCCGGGGGCAGGCGCTGAACTGAGCCCCCGCCCTGCACAACGGGCACGGCCCCGGGGGCGGGCGCTGGACTGAGCCCCGCCCTGCACAACGGGCACGGCCCCGGGCGGGCGCTGGACTGAGCCCCCGCCCTGCGCAGCAGGCACGGCCCCGGGGGGCGGGCGCTGGACTGAGCCCCCGCCCTGCACAACGGGCACGGCCCCAGGGGGCGGGCGCTGGACTGAGCCCCCGCCCTGCACAACGGGCACGGCCCCGGGGGTGGGCGCTGGACTGAGCCCCCCCATGCCATGGGCACTGCCCCGGGGGCAGGCACTGGCCTGAAACCTCCCAGGCTCCCTGCTGTGCACCCAGGGCGGCTGGGGGGGGCTCGCTGGCCTGGGACCCCCCCGCCCGCCTGGTGCGACGGGCACAGCTGGGAGGGGTGGGCACTGCACGAGGGGCAGAGCCCCAGGGCGCTGGCCTGAGCCCATCCCCCATGATGGGCACAGGGGTGACCTGACACCCGCTGCCAGCGCCCGCAGCTTCAGCCTTATTTATTTATTTATTGGGGGGGCCCCCCGGGAATTCTCCGGGGGCTGCAGCAGGGGGGTGGGGCCCCCTTGGGCCCCCCGGGGGATCCCGCTGGGCACCCCCCGCTCACGGGGGATGAGGTGCAAAGTGGGGGGCTTGGCCTGGAGACTGGGGGACCCCATGGAATCTCAGGGGCCGCCCAGGGGATTGTGGGGGGGGGCCCAGCCAGACTCCACCAGTAGCCAGGGTTTGGGTGGACTTGGGGACCCCCCGCACTGCCCCCCACTGTAGCAATAACCAGGCCGTGGGTGGAGAACTGGCCCCCCAGCCCCTCACTGGGCAGGATGTAAATAGGGGCGGGGGGGGGTTATAACCTGGGGGCTGCAAAGGATTAAAGGAGACTTCACCTAAAGCCAGCGCCGCTGCTGCCTCCGGGTGCTTATTGCCCCCCCACCCCCCCAGCCAGCGCCTCCGGGAGCTTATTGCCCCCACCCTCCCCAGCCAGCGCCCGGTGCTTATTGCCCCCAGCCGGCGCCGCCTCCGGGTGCTTATTGCCCCCCCCAGCCGGCGCCTCTGGGTGCTTATTGCCCCCCCGGCCGGCGCCGCCTCCGGGTGCTTATTGCCCCGCCCCAGCCGGCGCCTCTGGGTGCTTATTGCCCCAGCCAGCGCCTCCGGGTGCTTATTGCCCCCCGCCCCCCCCAGCCGGCGCCGCCTCCGGGTGCTTATTGCCCCCCCCAGCCGGCGCCGCCTCGGGTGCTTATTGCCCCCAGCCAGCGCCACCTCCGGGTGCTTATTGCCCCGCCCCAGCCGGCGCCGCCTCGGGCTTATTGCCCCCGCCCCAGCCGGCGCCGCCTCCGGGCTTATTGCCCCAGCCGGCGCCACCTCCGGGTGCTTATTGCCCCCAGCCGGCGCCACCTCCGGGTGCTTATTGCCCCCCCGCCCCTCCCAGCCGGTGCCGCCTCTGGGTGCTTATTGCCCCCCCCGCCGGCGCCGCCTCTGGGAGCTTATTGCCCCCACCCCCAGCCGCCGCCTCCGGTTGCCCCCAGCCGGCGCCGCCTCCGGGTGCTTATTGCCCCCCCAGCCGGCGCCTGCAGGTGACTGTTAACTGCCTCCCCGTAGTGCCAGGCATGGGGATGCCATGACGATGCAGCTTATTTGGGGGCACAGCTGAACCCCAACGTCCTGCAGCCCCTAAGAGAGAACAAAGGGGGGGTCAGTGCAGTGCTCCGCGGGAGTGGGGGGGGGGCGGGAAGGGGACCCAGGCGTCCGGGGGAGCCACCTACAGCCTGCTGAAGGTCTGGTAGAGGGCAGGACGGATCCAAGCAGGATGTGGTGCAGGAGTTGGGGGAGGGGATCTGGTGGGGGGCAAAAAGGCCAATGTGGGGGACAGAGAGGAAGCAAACCCTCCCCCCAAGCCTCTGCCATGGGGCTGAGTGTGACCCCCACGGCCCCTCCCAAACCATTGCTATGACAGAGCTTGGGGGAGCAGGGGCTGTGGGTCAGGAGTGAGGGGCACCGGCAGGGCTGGGGCTGGGGGCAGGGGCTGTGGGTCAGGAGCGAGGCACGAGCAGGGCTGGGGGCAGGGGCTGGGGGTGGGGAGCGAGGGGCACGAGCAGGGCTGGGGGGGGCAGGGGGCTGTGGGTCAGAAGTGAGGGGCACCGGGGGAGCTGCAGGGGGCAGGGGACTGTGGGTCAGAAGCGAGGGGCATCGGGGGAGCTGCAGGGGGCAGGGGGCTGTGGGTTGGGAGTGAGGGGCACCGGGGGAGCTGCAGAGGGCAGGGGCTGTGGGTTGGGAGTGAGGGGCACCGGTGGAGCTGGGGGGGGCAGGGGGCTGTGGGTCAGAAGTGAGGGGCACCGGGAGCTGCAGGGGCAGGGGCTGTGGGTTGGGAGTGAGGGGCACTGGGAGCTGGGGGCAGGGGCTGTGGGTCAGAAGTGAGGGGCACCGGGAGCTGCAGGGGCAGGGGCTGTGGGTTGGGAGTGAGGGGCACCGGGGGAGCTGCAGAGGGCAGGGGGCTGTGGGTCAGGAGCGAGGGCACCGGTGGAGCTGGGGGCAGGGGCTGTGGGTCAGAAGTGAGGGGCACCGGGGGAGCTGGGGGGGGGCAGGGGGCTGTGGGTGGGTAGTGAGGGGCACTGGTGGAGCTGGGGGGGGCGCTGTGTCTGGCTGGGGCTCCCTGCCCCCCGGCCCCCCACTGGCTGAAGAACACGGGCTGCTCCCCGCCCGAGCGGGAGGTCGCCAGGATAATTGAACCAGGGCGGCCGCGGCGCCTGCCTCCTCCCTCCCCTGCGCGGCGCTGCTGAGCAGGGAGACGCTCTGGTACATCAAGGCCAGGACTCTACTGCTCCCCCGCAGGACGGATTAACTTCCACCTTCTTTGGTGCTCACTAAGGGGGCTGCACCACAGGATGATGGGCGCTGGTGCCAGGGGGCCGGCCCGGGGAGCTGTTCGGGTAGGGGGGGGCTTGGCCAGGGAGCTCTGGGGCTGGCCTATGGCACCGTTCAGGGGGGGGGGGCTCGGCCAGGGGGCTCTGGGCCCGGCCCGTGGCGTCGTTCGGGGGGGGAGGCTCGGCCAGGGGGCTCTGGGGCCGGCCCATGGTGCCGTTCGGGGGGGGGGCTCGGCCAGGGGGCTCTGGGGCCGGCCCGTGGCGCTGTTCGGGCGGGGGCTCGGTCAGGGGCTCAGCCAGGGGCTCTGGGGCTGGCCCGTGGCGCCGTTTGCGGGGGCTCGGCCAGGGGCTCTGGGGCCGCCCGTGGTGCCGTTCGGGGGCTCGGCCAGGGGGCTCTGGGGCCGGCCCGTGGCGCCGTTCGGGCGGGGGGGGGCCTCGGCCAGGGGGCTCTGGGGCCGGCCCGTGGCGCTGTTCGGGCGGGGGGGGCTCTGGGGCCGGCCCTCAGCTGTGTCCCGGTTGGGGCTGTTGGTGACGCAACCTCTGTCCCCAGCACCCACAGCAGGAGCCAACCTGGAGCCCAGTGCCCCATAACCGCCTCCTCTTGGGGCGGGGCTCCAGCTGGCCACACCCCCGGGGAGTATGGAGCGCCCCAATGAGCCACGCCCACCAGGTCGGCTGCCATCTTTATTGCAGAGTGTAAGGCTCAGGCGTGGGGCCCCGGGGGGGGCCCGGGCAGGATGCCCAGCAGCCCCCCCGCCGTGGAGAAGAGGTTGATGGGGGAGGAGCCGTCGGTGATGAGGGCCGACTGGAGGCCCAGGCCCTTCAGCAGCTTCACCTGGGGGGGAGCGGGAGGGCGGTGAGTGACTGACTGAGTGGGACCCGCCCTCAGCCCCTCCCCATCGTGTAAGCTCCACCCCTCCTGGGCCCCACCCCCAGACCGCTCCAGCCCCTCCCCACCCACTGCATCCCTCCAGCAAGCCCCGCCCTGCCCGCTCCATCCCTCCAGCAAGCCCCGCCCCCACATGCTCTAAGCCCCGCCCCTGCCCACCTGCAGCTCCGGCCCAGCCAGCGCGATGTCCCGCAGGGTCTCGGGCCCGATGGCTTCAGTCACCCGCTGGAACTTCTGCACCTCCACCTCGGCCAGCAGCTGGGCCCGCGCCGCCTCCTGCTCGCCCTGCGCCCGGGCGAAGCGCAGCTCCTGCTCCCGCGCCCGGCCCAGCCGCGCCAGCTCCGACTCCTGCGCGCGGGGGGTTAGGGCGCTCCCACTGCTCCCGGGGCCTTCCTGCCGGGCCACCCCTGTGGGCCACGCCTCCCAGAGCCCCCTGCACCCTGTGGGCCATGCCCCGCCCCGCCCCACCGTGGGCCACGCCCCTCCCAGAGCCCCGCACCCCTGTGGGCCACGCCTCCCAGAGCCCCCGCACCCCTGTGGGCCACGCCCCGCCTTCCCCACCCACCGTGGGCCACGCCTCCCCAGAGCCCCTGCACCCCTGTGGGCCACGCCTCCCCAGAGCCCCCGCACCCCTGTGGGCCACGCCCTGCCTCCCCACCCACCGTGGGCCACGCCCTCCCAGAGCCCCCGCACCCCTGTGGGCCACGCCCGCCTCCCCACCCACCGTGGGCCACGCCTCCCCAGAGCCCCCGCACCCCTGTGGGCCATGCCCCGCCTCCCCACCCACCGTGGGCCACGCCTCCTCCCAGTGCCCCGCACCCCTGTGGGCCATGCCCCGCCTCCCCACCCACCGTGGCCACGCCTCCCCAGAGCCCCCGCACCCCTGTGGGCCACGCCCGCCTCCCCACCCACCGTGGGCCACGCCTCCCAGAGCCCCCGCACCCCTGTGGGCCACGCCCGCCTCCCCACCCACCGTGGGCCACGCCTCCTCCCAGAGCCCCCGCACCCCTGTGGGCCACGCCCCCCCGGCACTCCTGCAGGCCACGCCCCCTGACTCCCTCTGCCCACCTCTGTGGGCCACACCTCCCGGACTCACCCACCCACCCCTATGGTCCATGCCCCTCCCAGGGTCCCCCCAGCCCCGCCTACTCACCGTCTCAATGGTGGCTGCTTCTGCCTTCAGCTTGGCCTGTTCCACAGCCGCCTCGCCCGCGATCCGCGCCGCCTCCGCCTTGGACTGGGCCTCGGCCCGCGCCGCGCCGGCGCTCTCCACTGCCGCGCTGGGGGTGGGGCCAGACGGGGTCACAGACCCCATACGCCCCCGGGTCTCTCTCCCGGAGCCATCCAGCCACTGATCCCCCAATCCTGCCCCCTGCCCCCACCCTCAGACTCTCCCGAAGCCCCAACCCCACTCCCGGACTCTCCCCAATCCCACCCCCTGATGCCCCAATCCCGCCCCTGGACTCTCCCCAATCCTGCCCCGGCCACACACCCCCCTCCGATCCCACCCCCAGCCCCCCGATCTCACCCCCGTCCCACCCCCGGAATTCCCCGATGCCCCGATCCCAACCCTGGACTCCCCCTGATCCCTCCCTTGGCCACAGACTCCCCCTGATCCTAGCCCCGGCCGCCCCAGGCCACCCGAGGCCTCCCAGTGGCCACTTCTCCACCGATCCTGCCCCTGGACTCTCCCTAATGCCCCTATCCTGTCTCCGGACTCCCCCTGATCCCACCCCCATCCCCTGACCTCCCCCCATCCCCAGACACTGAGCCCCCCCATGACACCCCGATCCTGCCCCCGTCTCCCCCGACCCCACCAGCTCCCTCCCCTGGCAGCTGGACTTCCGTCCCCCGACCCCCCCTCCCCGCCCCAGGTTCCCCAACCTCAGTGCCTCCAGCTCCAGCAGCTCCTTCCGGGCCCGCTCGGCCTCCGCCTGGTCCAGGATTTTCTGCCGCTCCAGCCGCCCCCGCGCCTCCTGTTCTAGCCGCTCAGCCTCGTGCCTGGGGGAGACAGGCTGGGGTGAGAGGGCTGGGGGGCAGGGCTGGGGGGGAGCCAGCCCCTGGGGGGGGAGCCCGTACCTGGCGGCCGCCTCCTGGGAGTTGGTGGTGATCTCGATGGCCAGCTGGACACTCCTCTGCAGCGCGTCCCGCGTGCGCTGGTCCACCGGCTCCACGCTCTGGATGTCCACGCTGCTCACCACCAGCCCGTTCTGCGGGAAGCGCAGGCAGCTGCGCACCTGCAGCTCCGCGTCGAAGCCGAACACGGCCGAGCAGATGATCCGGTTCGAGTTCTGGGGACGGGGGGGATCGTGGGGCGCTGGGGGGAGCAGCCCAGAACCCCCACATTCACCCGCAGCCAGGCTGGCAGGGACCAGCCCGGGAACCGCAGACCCGTGGAGAAGTGGTGGCCGGGGGCCCAGTTCCAGGTGGCACCTCAGGGAGGGGGGGGGGGGGGTGCCCAGGGCCGTGCCGGGAGGAGGCAGGCCAGGGAGGGAGGGCCGGAGGGGGCACGCAGGGCCGTGCCAGGAGGAGGCAGGCCTGGGGGCTCGGGAGGCCGGAGGAGGGCTGGGGGCACGCAGGGCCGTGCCGGGGAGGCAGGCCTGGGGGAGTGCCGGAGGGGCACGCAGGGCCGTGCCGGAGGGAGGCAGGCCTGGGGGAGTGCCAGAGGGCTGGGGGCACGCGGGGTGGTGCCCAGGGCCGTGCCAGGAGGAGGCAGGCCGGGAGGGAGTGCCGAGGGCCGGGGCACGCAGGGCCGTGCCAGGAGGAGGCAGGCCTGGGGGCTCGGGAAGGCCGGGGAGGGAGTGCCGGAGGGCTGGGGGGCACGCAGGGCCGTGCCGGGAGGAGGCAGGCCTGGGGG
This sequence comes from Mauremys reevesii, assembly GCF_016161935.1. Classification (NCBI taxonomy): domain Eukaryota; kingdom Metazoa; phylum Chordata; order Testudines; family Geoemydidae; genus Mauremys; species Mauremys reevesii. The sequence continues at coordinate 150,589,076 of NC_052626.1, read as the reverse complement.
AGTGCCAGAGGGCTGGGGGCACGCGGGGTGGCGCCCAGGGCCGTGCCGGAGGAGGCAGGCCTGGGGCTCGGGAAGGCCGGGAGTGCCGGGGGTACACGGGGGCCCCCCATACCTTGTGGAAGTCGTCGAAGGTGACGGAGGCCACGGCCCCGCGGATGCGGGAGGCCAGCGCTTTGCAGGCGTCTCCCACGAAGTCCGGGACGCTGAAGAGCCGGGAGAGCGCCGGGGGGTCGGGGGGCGCCGGCACCTCAAAGTGCCTGTGGGGGACAGGGCAGTTGGGGGGCTGGGGAACAGGCCAGTGCCCGGGCAGAGGGCCCTGAAGGGCCGGCGCTGGGCTCAGCCTGACACCCCCTGCTGCCCCCCAGCCCCTCACCAGTTGTAGGCCAGCTGCAGCTGCAGCCGGGCGTGGTCGGCCGTCTCGATGGTGACGATGTCGGTGCAGAAGTCGGGGCCCAGCAGCAGGCAGAGCGAGCGGCGGCTGTGGGGGGTCTTGGGCCGCCCCCCCGACAAGCTGAGCACCGTGAACTGCTCGTCCGGGCCCAGCAGAACCAGCTCCGGGCCCAGCACCACCCTGCGGGGGAGGGGAACGTGAGCCCCACACGCCGGGGGAGGGAGCCCCAGGGACCCCCCAGCCCCCCCCGCTCACCTGGCCTGCCGCTCCCGATAGTCGTACACCTGCACAGCCGCGTTGTGGGGCACCCGGTAACTCACCACCCGCGTCTTGTCACGGGGGGGCCCCTCCCCTCCCTGGGGGGGCGCCCCAGAGCGGTCGGCCACGGGGTCCCAGCCCGAGGACAGCAGGGCCTCCACCTTGGGGGGCAGATCCTTCTCCCAGAGCTCCTCGTCCTCCGTCAGCATGTAGGTGTGTCCGATCACCGCCCGCACCTGGGGACGGGGGGTCAACGGGGGCCCAGAAGCCCATAGGGGGCAGGGATTAGGGTATTGGGGGGCAGGGATACGGGACACTGGGGCAGGCCGGGGGGCAGGCCAGGGATATGGGGTACTGGGGCAGTAGTGGGGGGCAGGGATATGGGACGCTGGGGGCAGTGGGGGGCAGGGATATGGGACGCTGGGGGGGCAGTGCGGGGCAGGGATACGGGACAGTGGGGCAGGCCGGGGGCAGGGATATGGGACGCTGGGGGGGCAGTGGGGGGCAGGGATATGGGACACTGGGGCAGGCCGGGGGCAGGGATATGGGGTACTGGGGGGCAGTGGGGGGCAGGGATATGGGGTCCTGGGGGGGCAGTGGGGGGCAGGGATATGCGGCCCTGCTCACCTTGCCTGTCTTGATATCCCGCACGTAGATCCCCTCGTTCTCGCCCAGGGGGGTGGCACAGCGCTGCTCCACCACCTCCACCTCTGCCGGCGGCACGTACTCCAGGGGCCCCCGGATGAGCCAGCGATCGCCCGGCTTCCGAAGCAGCTCACCGCCGTCCTGTGGGTGCCAGGATCCCGGTGCCCCTCACTCCCGACCCGCAGCCCCTGCCCCCCCAGCCCTGCCGGTGCCCCTCACTCCCGACTCGCAGCCCCTGCCAGCCCAGCCCTGCCGGTGCCCCTCACCCCCGACCCGCAGCCCCTGCCAGCCCAGCCCTGCCGGTGCCCCTCACTCCCGACCCGCAGCCCCTGCCCGCCCAGCCCTGCCGGTGACCCTCACTCCCGACCCGCAGCCCCTGCCCGCCCAGCCCTGCCGGTGACCCTCACTCCCGACCCACAGCCCCTGCCCCCAGCCCTGCCGGTGCCCCTCACCCCGACCCGCAGCCCCTGCCAGCCCAGCCCTGCCCCTGCCGGTGCCCCTCACTCCCGACTCGCAGCCCCTGCCCCCAGCCCTGCCGGTGCCCCTCAGCCCCCACCCGCAGCCCCTGCCAGCCCAGCCCTGCCGGTGCCCCTCACTCCCGACCCGCAGCCCCTGCCAGCCCAGCCCTGCCCCCAGCCCTGCCGGTGCCCCTCACTCCCAACTCGCAGCCCCTGCCCCCGGCGCCCCTCACCCCGACCCGCAGCCCCTGCCAGCCCAGCCCTGCCCCCCCAGCCCTGCCGGTGCCCCTCACTCCCGACCCGCAGCCCCTTCCAGCCCAACCCTGGGCTCTCCCAACCTCATCTGAGTCCTCCAGCTTGCTCAGTGCCCGCAGCAGCAGCCCTTCATCATCTGAGAGGATGTAGATGTCCTGGATCCCCTCCTTCAGAGACTCCCCTGGCTGCAGGAAGAACGACTTCTCCCCCTGGAGCAATGAATGGGTGTGGGGGGGTCTGTGAGAATCCACAGTACCCAAGAAATATGGGGCAGGTGTGTGGGCATATAGTCTAGGTAATATGGTATTATTTACTATGCATATAAACTAGGACATATGGCAAGACCATGCCTCAGTGAATATTTTATTCCTTTTCCCACTTATTGCCAAAGAGAGAAGGCAACACCTGCCCAGACAGTCTGAAAAATATGGTTAGACCCACCCGACTCCAAGATGAGGAGCTTCTTTTTCTGTTATTCTACATATAGGCTAGAAAATACAGTAATCCCTTGCCTATAGTCTAGGAAATACGGTAAGCCCCCTTCCACAATGGCCTTGTCAACAATCACCTTTAAAGTGGAAATACAGTAACCATCTGCTCCTATACCCTGGGTAATACGGTACACCCCCCCCCCCCCCCAGCTGTAGCTGCTCCTAGGACCTGGCAACTGACATTTCCCCCCCATCTATAACTGCAGCTATAATCTGGTATATACGGTAGCTGGGCTATCCCCAGCCCGCTCTGTATTTCTACTGACCAGCCAGGAGTCCTGGTGGCACCTGAGACCCGGACAAACGGACACAAACGGTCGGAGCCACCGGAGCCTCCCTGGCCACGCGACCACAGACCGAGCCTGGGGACCGGGAACGTGGCCTGGGAGCGAGGCCCCGTCCCCCCCTCGCCTGCCTGCAAATGGGCCCTTTTCAGTCCCACCCGGCTGACCCCTCGGTCGGAGTGGGGGGGGGAACCCCCGTGTGTATGAGCCGCCCCGGGCACCCGCGCAGGCCCCAACCAGCGGGTCAGTCTCTCCGGGTCCCTTTGCGGATACAGACCAACAGGGCGGCTACTCTGAACCCTTTACTTCTAATTAGGATAGACGCAGCCATTCTGGGCCCCATTCGGTTACCGTACTTACTAGGATACAGGAGGCTACAAGAAAGAGGTAATTAGAAGGGTAACTATGACATCCCATAGAGGCACATTATTACCATAATTACTAGCATAAATGTGCCCCACAGCTATACATAGAGGTACTGTAGTAATGTCAGAGAAACAAAACTACCGTACATGTTAGAATAAACATGTACAAATAATATTTGCCAGCTCTCAGCGGGGCAGCCGTGTTCGTCTGGATCAGTAAAAGCGGCACCATAGAGACTAACGGACGTCGTGGAGCGTGAGCTCTCGTGCCTCCGACGCGCTGGGGCTTCGCTCACGCTCCAAGATGGCCGTTAGTCTCTAAGGTGCCACGGGTCCCTGCAAATAATATTTGGTTCCCCTACGTCAGTGGTCCTCAACCGTGTCCGCGGGGCGGGCGCCGGACGACCCGCCGAGGACCGTGGCCACCGGACAAGCAGCCGCCGAAATGCCGCTAAACATGGCAGGATTTCAGTGGTCGCGCTTCTCGGGGGCATTTCGGCGGCTGCTCGTCCGGTGGCCAGTAGGCGGGTGTGTCACGGAGTGTGGGGGAGTCTGGCCCTGCACCCCTCTTCCTGGGACTCCCAGTGACTCTCAGCCAGCCAGGAAAACAGAAGGTTTATTGGCCAACAGGAGCACAGGATACAGCAGAGCTCGTGTTCAGCGCCAGGACCCCTCACTCTGGCCTCTCTGGGGGTTCAGGTGTCTGGATCCCACCCTAGGATCCCCTGGAAACCCCCCACCCAGGTCCCAAACCGAAAAACTGACTCCACCCCCTCCCCTCAGCTCCTTTCCTTTGTCTAGCTCCCCTCCCCCCTGCCTAGCTCATGTTACAGGCTGGATCCCTGCCCCTCACCTATCTCCACAGCCCCTGCTCCAGCACAGAGCCCTGCCCTTCACACTCGGTTACCATATATAAGGGTGTAAACCCGCCCAACGAGATACACCACATTACCTTAGTTACTGACACAAGCGCCCCCCAACATAATATGCACTAGCATAAATATTCCTCATGAGACACTTGTACTATATTTACTAGAATATAAGTGACCCTTCGATCTACAGTGCTGCTGTGCTGACTGGAACACATGCCCCACAGCACTACCACATTTAGTGGAATAAATGCGCCCCAGGAGCTCCGCAGCCTTACCAGAGGCAGCACCTGCACATACACACAGTACTACAAGTGCTACCGTATTCCCTAACGTAACCGTGCCCCGAGTTTACACCAGTACCATATTGTCAGGTACACACCTTGATCACCTTCTCCTGGCCCAGCTGGGGCTTGCCGTCGGGCCCCACGGGGTCGCACACCACGCAGTACTGGCGGCTGCTCAGCGTGGTGATCTCCACAATGCCCACCACCTCCTCGTAGACATCGGGGATGTAGGCCTCACTCTGCGCCAGCGTCACCAGCCACTCCTCCCCCGTCCGGCGCACCGTGTCCTGCGGGTCCCGGAAGGTCTTGGTGGCGCGGAGATGCAGCGCCCTCTACGGGGGAAAGGGGAACACGGCCATCGGCAAGGGGGGAGCCGGGTCCTGGCTATTCCCTCCTTCCCCAAGGACCCCCAACTCCGCCCCACCTACTCTCCCCTGCCCCAGATCCCCCACATCTTCCCCTTGTCCTTCCCCCCAGCTCACATCCAGCTTCCCCCATTTTCCTCCCCCCCAGGACCAGATCCATTTCACACCCTCCCAGTCCCTCCCGACCCCGGACTCTCCCATCCCCTCCGCTCTCAGCCAACTCCCTCCCCCCCCACCACTTCCCTTAGGGGTGGGGGTCCTGCCCCCTCACCTCACAGCAAGGGAGCTCCTCCCCTGGGTTGGATACTCAGCCCCACCCTGTCCTGCCCACCCCAGCACCCCCCCACCCCAGTGCAGATCACAAACACCCACCCCCACCCCACAGTGTAGATCACCCCCACACCCCCACACAGTGCAGATCGCACCCACACCTGGTGGGGATCACGCTCACACACACACACACACACTCACGGTGCAGATCACAAACACACACCCACACAGTGCAGATCGCATACACCCCCCCACACAAAGTCTGGTGCAGATCGCGCACACACCCACACCCACACCCGGTGCAGATCACACACACAGCCACACCTGGTGCAGATCACACACCCACACAAACACACACCCACACCCGGTGCAGATCACACACACAGCCACACCTGGTGCAGATCACACACACAGCCACACCGAGCCTGGTGCAGATCACACACCCACACAAACACACACCCACACCCGGTGCAGATCGCACACAGACACACAGGGTGCAGATCACACACCGACTGCCACCAGCACCCCTTGCCCACCTGCCCACCCCCCACTCACCTTCTCTGTCAGCACAAAAGCATCCACAATGTCAACCACCTCCTCAAATACGCCAGGGAGATACGCACCCACTCGCTTCACCAGCCACTCCTCACCTGGGGGGAGAGACACATGGCTACATGTGGGGACTGAGGGGCACCAGAGAGCAGTGGGGGCAGGGCTGTGGGTCGGGAGTGAGGGGCACCGGCACAGCTTGGGCAGGGGGCGGGCGCAGGGCTGGGCTAGCAAGGGGCTGCTGAGTGAGGGACACCGGCAGAGCTGTGGGGAAGAGGGGCACAGGCCTGGGCTAGGAGGGGCCTGCAGGACGGGAGTGAGGGGCGCTGGTGGGGCAGGGCTGAGGGGATCTGGGGGCCATGGGGTGGGAGTTAGGTGCCAGCAGCATGGGGGGGGGCCAGGGCTGAGGCTCAGGAGTGAGAGGCGCTGGGTGAGGGGTGCCGGCAGTGCGGGGGGGGGGGGGCGCAGGGCAGGAAGTAGGGGCCCGCGTAGCGTGGGGGTCCCAGGGCTGCTAGTGCGGGATGCCGGCAGCGTGGGGGGGCCCAGGGCTGCGAGTGAGGGATGCCGGCAGCGCAGGGGGGCCCAGGGCCACCAGTGAGGGATGCCGGCAGCGCAGGGGGGCCCAGGGCCACCAGTGCGGGATACGGCAGCGCGGGGGGGCCCAGGGCCGCCAGTGTGGGATGCCGGCAGCGTGGAGGGGCCCAGGGCCGCCAGTGCGGGATACGGCAGCGCGGGGGGGCCAGGGCCGCCAGTGAGGGGCGCTGGCACCGCGGGGGGGGCGCCGGCAGCGCGGGGAGCCCCAGGGCCGCAGGGCACCACTGAGGGGCACGGGCAGCACGGGGGGTACCTGTGACCCGCCGGGTCCCCTCCCGGTCCGTACACTCCTTGCGGGCTCGGAGGCGGATGGCCTGGTTGTGCCGGATGACGGTCGCCTGGCTGATTTCCACCACCTCCACCTCGGTGCGCGGGATGTAGGTGCCTGCGGGAGGCTGGCATTAGCCGCGGGAGCCCAGCCGGCCCGGCTCGCCCAGCCCCCGGCCCAGCCCACTCACCTGGCCCCTCGAAGAGGAATTCGTCCCCAGCCACAAACTTCTCCCCCTGATCGTCCTCGAAATCCAGCAGGGCCTTGAGGTGCAGCGCGGTGTCAGGCAGCACCACCTGCAGGGCCGTGATCCCCTGGGGAGAGAGGGGGGGTCAGGGCGCGGCTCGGGGGCGGCGGGCCGGGCCGGGCAGGGGGCTGGGCTGGCCGTTACCTGCTGGATCTCCTCCCCCGGGTACAGGGGGAAGGGGGGCTGGCTGAGCCGGATCTCCAGGTCCGCGTGCCGCAGCAGCGCCTGCCCTGAGGCATCGAACTGGACCCCGGCACCCGGCGCCCGCACCACGGGGTTCCGCACCGCGCAGTAGTGCCGGGGGGGCACCGTCACCATCTTGGCCGGGGGGAAGACGACCCTGTGGGCGGGGGGGGAACACGTCACGGGGGTGCTGGGAACCGAGCCCGTGACCCCCCCAGCCTCCCCTAACCCCACCCCCCGGCCTCCCCCCACCCCGCCCCAGCTGCGGCGCCCCTCACCGCTCATTGTCCTGGCGGATGTAGGTCTGCGGCCCCACCTCCACGCGGGTCACGTTGGAGTTCTGGTCCAGCACGTGGATGTAGTGGTGGGGGGGGATGCGGATGATGGACTCCTCGGCCATGTCGGCTGGGGGGGGCAGGGCGGGGAGTTAGCAGCCCCCGGATCAGCCCCAACCCAGCCCCCGATCCCAGGCAAACAGAGCGACCGGCCCAGCCCCTTTCCCAGAACCCTCTGCGCCAGGGCTGTGCCCGCGGCTCCCTGCCAGCCCCGCCCCATGGCCCCGGGCCCCTGCACTAGGATCCCCCCCCCTCCGCAGGGAATTTCCCCTCCGGCCAAACCGCCCAGTTACAGCCCTAATCCCAGAGCAAACAGAGCGACCGGCCCAGCCCCTTTCCCAGAACCCTCTGCGCCAGGGCTGTGCCCACGGCTCCCTGCCAGCCCCGCCCCATGGCCCCGGGCACCTGCACTAGGATCCCCCCCACTCCGCAGGGAAGTTCCCCTCCGGCCAAACCGCCCAGTTACAGCCCTAATCCCAGAGCAAACAGAGCGAGCGGCCCAGCCCCTTTCCCAGAACCCTCTGCGCCAGGACCGACACCCAGCTCCATGCCCGGGGCGCCCGCGCCAGGACGGACCCCTGCCCCCGCCTGCGCCAGGACCGACCCCTCCCCCCTCCCGCGCCAGGACCGACCCCTCCCCGCCTGCGCCCGCGCGCCGCGCCAGGACCGACCCCTCCCCCTCCCGCGCGCCAGGACCCACCTCCCCCTCCCGCAGCGCCCGCCAGGACCGACCCCTCCCCGCCTGCGCCCGGCGCCTGCGCCAGGACCGACCCCTCCTCCCGCGCCAGGACGGACCCCGCCCCCCGCCGGCGCCAGGACCGACCCCTCCTCCCGCGCCAGGACCGACCCCTCCCCTCCCGCGCCCGCGGCGCCCGCGCCAGGACCGACCCTCCCCTCCCGCGCCAGGACCCACCTCCCCCGCCTGCGCCCGGGGCGCCTGCGCCAGGACCGACCCCTCCCCCTCCCGCGCCAGGACCGACCCTCCCCCTCCCGCGCCCGCGGCGCCCGCGCCAGGACCGACCCCTCCCCTCCCGCGCCAGGACCCACCCTCCCCGCCTGCGCCAGGACCGACCCCTCCCCTCCCGCGCCCGCGGCGCCCGCGCCAGGACCGACCCTCCCCTCCCGCGCCCGGGCGCCTGCGCCAGGACCGACCCCTCCCCTCCCGCGCCCGGGGCGCCCGCGCCAGGACCGACCCCTCCCCCCGCCTGCGCCAGGACCCACCCTCCCCTCCCGCGCCCGCGGCGCCCGCGCCAGGACCGACCCCTCCCGCGCCAGCACCGACCCCGCGCCCAGAGCTCTAGTGCCAGGATTCCGCCCCCGCCCCCGCGGTGACTCAGGTTTGCGGGGGGGGGGGGGTTGGGGGCAAGCCCCGGCCCTGACCCGAGAGCCCCCCCACGCCTTCCCCTCCCCCACCCGCAGAGACACAAACCGACCAGCCGCTTCCTGCAGGGCCCAGCGGGGACTGAGCCGCACCCGCCCCGGGCTGGGAGGCACCCGCTTAAAGGGGCAACGGAGCCACACACCCCAGTCCAGGGCCGGTGGGCCCCCCTTCCCGTTACAGCCCCCTCCCAGTCCTGGGGGGGCTGTGAGATGGGGAAGGGGGGCCCAGGACTGGGGGGGCCGTGACGGGAAGGGGGGCCCACCGGCCCTGGACTGGGGTGTGTGGCTCCGTTGCCCCTTTAAGCGGGTGCCTCCCAGCCCGGGGCGGGTGCGGCTCAGTCCCCGCTGGGCCCTGCAGGAACCGGCTGGTCATAAGAACATAAGAACATAAGAACGGCCGTACCGGGTCAGACCAAAGGTCCATCTAGCCCAGTATCTGTCTACCGACAGTGGCCAATGCCAGGTGCCCCAGAGGGGGTGAACCTAACAGGCAATGATCAAGTGATCTCTCTCCTGCCATCCATCTCCATCCTCTGACGAACAGAGGCTAGGGACACCATTCTTACCCATCCTGGCTAATAGCCATTTATGGACTTAGCCACCATGAATTTATCCAGTTCCCTTTTAAACATTGTTATAGTCCAGCCTTCACAACCTCCTCAGGCAAGGAGTTCCACAAGTTGACTGTGCGCTGCGTGAAGAAGAACTTCCTTTTATTTGTTTTAAACCTGCTGCCTATTAATTTCATTTGGTGACCCCTAGTTCTTGTATTATGTGAATAAGTAAATAACTTTTCCTTATCCACTTTCTTTTGTGTCTCTGCGGGTGGGGGAGGGGCAGCCTGCCCCCTCTTGGCTCCTCCCCTCCTGATACCCAGCCCCGCCTCTTGGCTCCTCCTCCTGATACCCCGCCCCGCCCCTCTTGGCTCCTCCCTCCTGATACCCCGCCCCGCCCCCTCTTGGCTCCTCCTCCTGATACCCAGCCCCGCCCCTCTTGGCTCCTCCTCTTGATACCCCGCCCGCCCCTCTTGGCTCCTCCTCCTGATACCCCGCCCCGCCCCTCTTGGCTCCTCCTCCTGATACCCAGCCCCGCCCCTCTTGGCTCCTCCTCCTGATACCCCGCCCCGCCCCTCTTGGCTCCTTCCCTCCTGATACCCAGCCCCGCCCCTCTTGGCTCCTCCCCTCCGGATACCCAGCCCCGCCCCCTCTTGGCTCCTCCCCTCCGGATACCCAGCCCCGCCCCCTCTTGGCTCCTCCCCTCCTGATACCCAGCCCTGTCCCCTGCCCCGCCCCCTCCTGCTCGCCTGTCCCGCCTTCCTAGCCCCTTCCACCCCAGGACTGGGGGGGCCATGACGGGAAGGGGGCCCAGGGCAGCAGGAGGGGAGGAGCTAAGAGGGGCGGGGCATGGTAGATGGAGGGGAGGAGCTAATTGGGGCGGGGCTGCATAGCAGGAGGGGGTGGAGCGTGGGGTGGCCGGGGTCCCTTGGGGCCCGGCCCGCGCGCCCGCGCGCGGGGGCCGCAGCCGTTTTGCGAAGCCTTTCTTCCCGCCTCTTTGTTGCGCATGCGCCACTTCACGTGTTCCCCGCGCGCATTGGCGCACGCACATGCGCAGTTCTCACCCATGTCCCATTGTGCGCGTGCGTATCTCGCCTATCCCTTTTCCCTTTCGTCCGCATATGCCATGCGGCTCTACTTTCCCCGAATGCGCATGCTCCACTGCCTTTCCCTCCCCCCCCGTCCAGGTTTGCGCCACTGAGCGTGCGCGTTTCCGCCATAGTCCCCTATGCGCATGCGCTTCTTTTTAGTCTCCTCTCTGTGACGCCACATGCGCCGCCATCTTGTCTTGCCCCTCCTGCGCACGCGCCTCCCCCAGCTTGTCCCAGTGCGCAGGCGAATCGCTCCCACTTCCACGGGTGCGTGCGGTGCTGCCCGCCCGGCGGGCGCCCTGATTGGCCGGTGTCCGAGCAGGGGCGGGGCTAGCGCCAAACACAAATGGCTGCGGCCCGCGCGAGCGGTAGCTTGTGCCGGACCCGAAAGAGAGCAGGTGGGGGAGGGCAGAGAGCAGCGGGTTCACCCCCCAGCTCGGCTCGGGGGCGGAGTGGGGGGAGCCCCCCCGGGGGCACCATGCTGTCCCGGCAGAGCCCCCCCGCCCGCGTGCGCGTCTGCGTCCGCCTGCGCCCCGGCAGCCGGGGGGCCCCCTGCGTGCGCGGCCTGGATTCCCGCTCCCTGGAGCTCAGCCACTGGCGGGACAGGAGGGTGACTCTGCGGTACCAGTGAGTGGGGCGGGGGGGGTGTCCCGGGGGGGGGCTGGGCTGAGCGCCTCCTTGTTATCACAGCCAGTGGGGTGGGGTGTCCGGGGGCTGGGCTGAGCGCCTCCTTGTTATCACAGCCAGTGAGTGGGGTGTCCGGGGCTGAGCGCCTCCTTGTTATCACAGCCAGTGGGGTGTCGGGCTGGGCTGAGCGCCTCCTTGTTATCACAGCCAGTGAGTGGGGTGTCCGGGGGCTGAGCGCCTCCTTGTTATCACAGCCAGTGGGGTGCCCGGGGCTGGGCTGAGCGCCTCCCTTGTTATCACAGCCAGTGAGTGGGGTGCCGGGTGCCGGGGCTGAGCGCCTCCCTTGTTATCACGGCCGGTGGGGTGGGGCGGGGTGTCCGGGGGCTGAGCGCCTCCCTTGTTATCACAGCCAGTGAGTGGGGTGTCCGGGGGCGGGGGCTGAGCGCCTCCTTGTTATCACAGCCAGTGGGGTGGGGTGTCCCGGGGCTGGGCTGAGCGCCTCCTTGTTATCACAGCCAGTGGGGTGGGGTGTCCCGGGGCTGGGCTGAGCGCCTCCCTTGTTATCACAGCCAGTGGGGTGGGGTGTCCCGGGGCTGGGCTGAGCGCCTCCCTTGTTATCACAGCCAGTGGGGTGGGGCGGGGTGTCCGGGGCGGCTGAGCGCCTCCTTGTTATCACAGCCAGTGGGGTGGGGTGTCCCGGGGCTGGGCTGAGCGCCTCCTTGTTATCACAGCCAGTGGGGTGGGGCGGGGTGTCCGGGGGGGGGGGCGGGGCTGAGCGCCACCCTTGTTATCACAGCCAGTGGGGTGGGGTGTCCCGGGGGGGCTGGGCTGAGCGCCTCCCTTGTTATCACAGCCAGTGGGGTGGGGTGTCCCGGGGCTGGGCTGAGCGCCTCCCTTGTTATCACAGCCAGTGGGGTGGGCGGGGTGTCCGGGGGCGGGGCTGAGCGCCTCCTTGTTATCACAGCCAGTGGGGTGGGGTGTCCCGGGGGGGCTGGGCTGAGCGCCTCCCTTGTTATCACAGCCAGTGGGGTGGGGCGGGGTGTCCGGGGGGGGGCGGGGCTGAGCGCCTCCCTTGTTATCACAGCCAGTGGGGTGGGGTGTCCCGGGGGGGGGCTGGGCTGAGCGCCTCCCCTGCCGTCACAGCCCTTCCCTGTCCTCCAGGTTCGACACCTTCTATGGCGACCGCGCCACCCAGCATGACGTCTACACCGGCTCCGTGCAGCCTGTCCTGGGCCACCTGCTGGAGGGGCAGAACGCCAGCGTGCTGGCCTATGGGCCCACCGGGGCTGGTGAGTGAGTGAGGGGGAGGCAGAGCCCAGAGGCGGGGCAGGGGGCTGTGGAAGCTGAGAAAGTGATTTCTTGCCTCCCACCCCAGGTAAGACGTACACCATGCTGGGCAGCCCAGAACAGCCAGGTGTGATCCCACGGGCGCTGCGGGATGTCCTGCAGATGACACGGGAGGCGAGCTGCTCACCCGGGGCTGAGGAGTGGGACTTCTCCGTCTCCATGTCCTACCTGGAGATCTACCAGGAGAAGGCAAGTATGGGAGTGGGGAGGGCAGGACTAGGGGTGGGGGAAGAATTGTCCAGCCAGCTGCTGGACCCTCTGTTGCAGATCCACAGGACGGGTACTAAGACCCCAGCTTTGGAGCAGTCTCTGGGAGGGCCCCCTTCATTGAGCCAGACTCCCGAGGGGTCCCACTCTTCTTCTAGGGGAAGCCACAGGCCCTGCCACCTCTTTAGGCTGGAGGCGCCTGCAGCCCCCTGAGTCCCGCTGAGACCCCAGAGGAGACTTGTACCATCTCCAGCAGCATTTGCAGAGCCACGTAGCCAGCGCTGGTAACAATGGGTTCGTTAGCCGGCTGGACAGTGGGGCAAATCCTTGGTTAGCCAGAGAGGGAAGTTACAGCCCAGCCCATCCTGGTCAGCCCGAGCCCCCTGCTCTGACCTTCCCTTGGCCCGGTTCAGGTGTGTCCCCAAAGCCCTCAGCAGCTGACCTTTAACCAGCGGCACCTCCCTGGTCCTGCTTCTCCAGCTGGGCAAACGCTGCCGAGAGGTGGCCGGCCATGGTCTGCCCAGGTGACTGGGGTTGCCATTGTCTTCTCAGAAACACCACTGATGGGGCCTAAGGCTCCAGACAGCTTGGAGCCATTCACACCTGTGGGCCGACAGACCTTCTCCCCACTGCGTGATGGTGCAGCATAGAGGGGAAACCGAGGCACTCAGGCTTCATCAAAATATGACACAATTCCCACCCACCAGTCTGGGTGGGGCTGGCAGGTGTATGTGGGGGGTGAACCAGGAGGGAGATGCACTGGTAGGTGCCACCGTTTGGGGGAGACAAGGCCCTGCACCCCCGGTTTCCTGCGATTCACCAGGACTCTCAGCCAGCCAGTGTAACAGAAAGTTTGTTAGATGACAGGAACACAGTCTGAAACCGAGCTTGTAGGTACAGACAACAGGACCTGCCTCAGTTAGGTCCATCTTGGCGGGGGCGGGGCAGGGAGGCCAAGAGCCTTATCTGGGCTCCCCTCCAGTTTCCCAGCCAGCTCCAAACTGAGACTCTCCAGCCCCTTCTCTCTGGCCTTTGGGGTGTGGGGGTGCTGGGAGCCCTGACGGTCCAAGATAGGGGGTGGAGCCCTGGCGCTCTGGGGTAGGGGGGTGGGGTGGGGGGAGCCTTCCCCTGATGTTCCCCCAACTCCAGGTGCTGGACCTGCTGGAGCCGTCCCAGCAGGACCTGCCAATCCGGGAGGACCGGGACCGGAACATCCTGATCCCGGGGCTGACTGAGCGGGAGCTCAGAGGCTTCGGGGACTTCGAGCGGCACTTCCTGCCGGCCAGCCGCAACCGCACGGTAGCCTCCACTCAGCTCAACAACCGCTCGAGCCGCAGCCACGCCGTGCTGCTGGTGCGGGTGGCACGGAGCCAGCGGGCGCCCCCTCACCGCCACCACGTGGCCAAGCTCTGCCTCATCGACCTGGCTGGCTCCGAGGACAACCGGCGCACTGGCAACCGCGGCCTGCGGCTCAAGGAGAGCGGAGCCATCAACGCCTCCCTGCATGTGCTCAGCAAGGTGGTGGATGCCCTCAACCAGGGGCTGCCCCGCGTGCCGTACCGTGACAGCAAGCTCACCCGCCTGCTGCAGGTGTGCCGGGGTCCTCCCGAGGGCAGGGGAGGAACGGATGCTGGGGGCCAATCCTGGAGCGGGGGGGTGTGCAGACACCAGGATGCTGCCCCGGCTCTGCTCCCACCTGCTGTTCTCCTGCAATGGAGCCGGGAGCTCGTGGGCGTCACAGGCTCAGCATCAAACGCAAACTCTGCCTGCAGCAGAGAGCCAAGGGGACAAAAACCGGATACGGGGAAGGGGCAGCGCCAAATGCACAGTCCCCTGCCCTGCCCAGCTCTGCCAGCGTGGGGGGACTGGTGCAGGACTCCTGGGTTCTCTCCCCGGCTCTGGAAGGGGAGGGGCGGCTGGTGGGCAGAGCAGGGTGGGCTGGGAGCCAGGACTCCTGGGTTCTCTCCCCGGCTCTGGAAGGGGAGGGGCGGCTGGTGGGCAGAGCAGGGGGGGTAGGTGCAGGACTCCTGGGTTCTCTCTCGGCTCTGGAAGGGGAGGGGCGGCTGGTGGGCAGAGCGGGGGGGCAGGTGCAGGACTCCTGGGTTCTCTCTCTCCCCAGGACTCCCTGGGGGGCTCGGCTCACAGCGTGATCATTGCAAATGTCGCCCCGGAGCAACACTTTTACTTTGACACGCTGAGCACGCTGAACTTTGCTGCCAAGTCCAAGCAGGTGGTGAACCGGCCCTTCACCCAGGAGACGCTGCAGGCCCCAGGTAAGGCAGGGCCGGGGTGGGCTCCATGGGGCTGAGGGATCAATGCGGGGAGACCCCAGCCTGGCCTCACCCTTCTCTTCCCACAGCTGCACGCAAGAGACCTCGCGAGGACCCTGGAGCTGGCAGTGAGGATGCTGGCCCCGGAGCCAAGAGCCCTCCCGAGGAGGAGCCCCCCGAGGCCGAGCCGCTCAGGTGAGGGGGCGGGGAGCCCCGGGGGGGGAGCGTGGGGGGGAGTCGCTGGGCTAATGGTCTCCTCTTCTCTCCCCCCAGCTCCCTGCTGCCCCTGGAGCAGCTGGACCCAAGGCTGGTGCAGCGGCTGCTGGTGCTGGAGCAGCTGGAGAAGCAGCAGGGGGGGGCCGGGCGGAGGCTGCCACTGCTCAGCACCCCCCGGCGGGAGCGGGTGGCCGTGCTGCGCCAGCTGGAGGAGACGCGCCGCGAGCTGCAGGTGGGTGAGCCCCACCCCAGAGCCTGTTCCCATAGACTCCAGCCCCCAAGCCCCCTGTGCCTCCCCACTGACACGGCCTCCCCTGCAGAAGCTGAAGGAGAGGCAGAAGGAGTGGGAAGCCGGGGCGCTGCTGGACAAGGCCTGTCAGCCCAAGCCTCTGCCCCACAGCGAGGCCCCCGCCGCGGCCCAGAACCAGACTGTGGTTCTCCCGCTGCAGCAAGGTAAGGGGGCTCAGGGCCCCAATCCTGGCCTGCTCTAACCACTAGACAGCACTCCCTTGTAGAGAACCCAGGAGTCCTGGCTCCCAGCCCTACCTCTAACCACCAGACCCCACTCCCCTCCCGGAGCTGGGATAGAAACCAGGTGTCCCGGTTCCCAGCCCCCCTGCTCTAACCACCAGACCCCACTCCCCTCCCAGAGCCGGGACGGAACCCAGGAGTCCTGGCTCCTACCCTGCTAACCCTGCCCCCTGCTCTGCAGTGGAGACCCCCGTTGGGCAGCAGGCCCTGCCCAGTGGAGCCGAAGGGATCCTGGTCATACAAAGGAAGCAGGTGAGAGGGGCTGGGCACAGGGTGCTGGGGGGGCAGTAGGGGTGGAACTGGGGGGGGCAGAATTGGGGGGTTGCTGTGCTGGCGGGGCAGCCGGGGTGGAAATGGGCCGGGGGGCAGAGCGGGGGGGCGCATTGCTGGGCAGGGGGCAGAGCTGGGGGGGTGGATTGCTGGGTGGGGGGGCAGCAGGGATGGAAATGCGGCGGGGGGCAGAGCGGGGGGGCACATTGCTGGGCAGGGGGCAGAGCTGGGGGGGTGGATTGCTGGGGGGGCGGCAGGGGGCAGAGCTGGGGGCGTCACGGCCTGGCCCATCTCCCCCTCGCAGGGCCAGGCGGCCGCGGGGGCCGAGAACCGGGCCCCGGGCTGGGAGCTGGTGCCGCGCCCCGACCTGCTGGCGCGGAGCCGCGAGAACCTGCTGGCGCGGCTCAACCGGGGCGATGCCAAGGAGCTGCAGGCCCTGCGCCACATCGGGGGGATGAGAGCCCAGCGCATCCTGGCCTGGAGACAGCAGCACGGGCCCTTCAGCCAGGTACTGCCCCTCCTGGGGGTACTGGGGGGGGCTGGCCCATGGGCCCTTCAGCCAGGTACTGCCCCTCCTGGGGGTACTGGGGGGGGCTGGCCCATGGGCCCTTCAGCCAGGTACTGCCCCTCCTGGGGGTACTGGGGGGGGCGGGCCCATGGGCCCTTCAGCCAGGTACTGCCCCTCCTGGGGGGGGGCTGGCCCATGGGCCCTTCAGCCAGGTACTGCCCCTCCTGGGGGGGGGCTGGCCCATGGGCCCTTCAGCCAGGTACTGCCCTCCTGGGGCTGGCCCATGGGCCCTTCAGCCAGGTACAGCCCCTCCTGGGGGGGGCTGGCCCATGGGCCCTTCAGCCAGGTACTGCCCCTCCTGGGGGGGGGGCTGGGGGGGCCTTTCCCATGGCCCGTCAGCCAGGTACAGCCCCTCCTGGGGGTACTGGGGGGGGCTGGCCCATGGGCCCGTCAGCCCGGTACCGGCCCACCAGGGGGGGGGGTGGCCCGTGGGCCCCTCCTGGGGGTACTGGGGGGGCCAGGCCCACGGGCCCTGCAGCCAGGAACAGCCCCTCCTGGGGGGGGGGCTGGCCCATGGGCCCTTCAGCCAGGTACTGCCCCTCCTGGGGCTACTGGGGGGGCCTGGCCCACGGGCCCTTCAGCCAGGTACAGCCCTTCCTGGGGGGAGTGGGGGGGGCGTGGCCCATGGGCCCTTCCGCCAGGTACAGCCCCTCCGGGGGGGGGGGGCTGGGGGGGCCTTTCCCATGGCCCGTCAGCCAGGTACAGCCCCTCCTGGGGGGGGGGGCGGGGGGGGCCGCCCCCCTGGCCCGTCCGCCAGGTACAGCCCCTCCTGGGGGTGCGGGGGGGGGCTGGCCTATGGGCCGTCAGCCAGGTACTACCCCCTCCTGGGGGGGGGCAGGTACTGCCCCTGCTGGGGGGGGCTGGCCTACGGGCTGTCAGCCAGGTACTACCCCCTCCTGGGGGGGGCAGGTACTGCCCCTCCTGGGGGTGCTGGGGGGGGCTGGCCTACGGGCCCTTCAGCCCAGTACTGCCCCCTCCTGGGGGGGGCTGGCCTATGGGCCGTCAGCCAGGTACTGCCCCCTCCTGGGAGGGCTGGGGGGGGTGCTGGCCCATGGGCCCTTCAGCTGGGTACTGCCCCCTCCTGGGGGTGCTGCCCCGCGGGCCCTCACTCTGCCCCTCTCTCGCAGCTGGGGGACCTGCAGCAGGTGGAGGGGATGACAGCCCGGCACGTGGCCTCTTTCCTGAAAGTGAGTGGGGGGGGGATGGAAGTGGGGGGGGGGTGGTAGGGGGCGGGGGGGAGATGGAGAAATGGGAGGGGCCGGGGGGTGAAGGGGCGGGGGGGAGATGGAGAAGGGGGGTGGCCTGGGGGGCAGAGATGGAGAAATGGGGGGGCAATGGGGGGTGAGGGGGCAGGGGGAGGTGGGGGCCAGGGGGGAGATGGAGAAATGGGGAGGGGGCTGGTGGGGGGGGCAGGGGGCACCGGGGTCCCGCCCCTCTGACTCGCTGCTCTCCCCCCAGGCAAACCTGCTGCGCGCCCTGGGCTGCGACCCGCCCCCGCCCCCCGCTCAATAAAAGTCTCTGTGTCCGTCACCCTGACTCCGCCTCCTCCTTCGCCTGCGCGCGGGGACCCAGCAGCCCATTCAGTGTCGGCCCAACGCGGCGCGGGGAGGGACCTTCCCTTTAAGGGGCTCGGCCCCGCTACGGGGGCCGGGAGGGGGGAGCGCCTGGGGACGGTGCGGTGTGGCTGCGCGGGCAAGACCATCTCAGCGGGCGGGGGGGGGGGGGGGAGAGTCAGTTACTGTCCTAGCGTGTTCCTCTCATGGTACCTTCCGCCCTGCGTCGGGGTGAGAGGTCAATCTGAGCGGCCATTTTGTGAATAAGGGGAGGGGGTAGTTTATAAGCTAACGGGCTAGGGGAGGAAAAGGAAACGACCGTTACCACGGCGCGCGCGCGCCCCGGGGGCGTCAGCCAATCAGGACCTTGTTCCTCCAACGGTCATCATGCGCACTTGGCGACTGGGTGCTATCGCGGAGGGTTTCACCCAATCAGAAGCAACCCCACGTGGGGTCATCTTCTCATTTTACTAGAGCAACCAATGGGAGCCCTATAAGAACCCTACGCCAAGGACCCCACCGTCGGCCAATCACTGACACCCTCCTCTCAGTGAGACAGTCGCGCGCCGCGAGAGCGCGCTCTGAAGGAGCCAATCAGCGTCGGCGCCGAGGTGTCCTCGCGCCGCTGCCTCCTCGCTCCCCCCCCTCCCACCTCACTCCCCCCGCCCGCGCGGCGCTGCTCCTGCTCCCCGCTCGCTCCCCCGCCCTCCCCGGCCCCCGCCCGCCGCCGCCATGGACCCCCGCAACAGGAGCAGCTTCATCTTCCAGGTACCCCCGCCCGCCCCGCCCCGCCCGCCGCGAGTCCGCGCGGGGGCCGCGCGCCGCCCGCGCCCTCCAGTCCCAGCGGGCGGGGCCGCCTCCGCGGGGCGGGGCCGCGCGCCGCCCGACACCCGCCGTGCGCGCCTCCGCGCCGCGCAGCCACCCTCACCCGCCGTGACCCCTCCCGTCGCAGGGGCCCCTCCCGCACCGGCGCGTGACCCTCCTCCCCTCTCAGGAGCCCCTCCCCACCGCGTGACCCTCCCCTCGCCGGGACCCCTCCCCACCGCGTGACCCTCCCCTCGCCGGGACCCCTCCCCACCGCGTGACCCTCCCCACCGCGTGACCCTCCCCTCGCCGGGACCCCTCCCCACCGCGTGACCCTCCCCTCACAGGAGCCCCTCCCCACCGCGCGACCCTCCTCCCCTCTCAGGAGCCCTCCCCACCGCGGGACCCTCCTCCCCCCGCCGGGACCCCCACCCTCTGACCCTCCCCTCACCTGAGCCCCTCCCCCACCCTGTGACCCTCCCTCTCAGGAACCCCTCCCCATCGCGTGACCCTCCCCTCGCCGGGACCCTCCCCCACCGCGTGACCCTCCCCACCGCGTGACCCTCCTCGCCGGGACCCCACCCCACCCTGTGACCTCCCCTCACAGGAGCCCTCCCCACCCTGTGACCCTCCCCTCACAGGAGCCCTCCCGCCGGGACCCCACCCCCACCCTGTGACCCTCCCCTCACAGGAGCCCCTCCCACCGCGTGACCCTCTCCTCACAGGAGCCCTCCCCCCACCGCATGACCCTCCTCGCCGGGACCCCACCCCCACCCTGTGACCCTCCCCTCACAGGAGCCCCTCCCCACCCTGTGTCCTCCCCTCACAGGAGCCTCCCCACCCGTGACCCTCCACAGGAGACCCCTCCCCACCCTGTGACCCTCCACTCCGGGACCCCCACCCCACCCTGTGACCCTCCCCTCACAGGAGCCCCTCCCCACTGCGTGACCTCCCCTCACCAGGACCCTCCCCATCCTGTGACCCTCCTCACAGGAGCCCCTCCCCACCGCGTGACCCTCCCCTCGCGGGACCCCCTGTGACCCTCCCCTCACAGGAGCCCCTCCCCACCGTGACCCTTCCCTCGCCGGGACCCCGCCCCCACCCTGTGACCCTCCCCTCACAGGAGCCCCTCCCCACCGCGTGACCCTCCCCTCACAGCCCCTCCCCACCCTGTGACCCTCCCCTCACAGGAGCTACTCCCCCACCGCGTGACCCTCCCCTCGCCGGGACCCCACCCCACCCTGTGACCCTCCCCTCACAGGAGCCCCTCCCCCACCGCGTGACCCTCCCCTCGCCGGGGCCCCTGCCCCACCCTGTGACCCTCCCCTCACAGGAGCTACTCCCCACGCGTGACCCTCCCCTCGCGGGACCCTCCCCACCGCGTGACCCTCCCCCACGCGTGACCCTCCTCCTCGCGGAACCCCTCCCCCCACGCGTGACCCTTCCCTCGCCGGGACCCCTCCCCCACCCTGTGACCCTCCCCTCACAGGAGCCCCTCCCCCACCGTGTGACCCTCCCCTCACCGGGACTCCTCCCCCACCCTGTGACCCTCCCCCACCGCGTGACCCTTCCCGTGCCGGGACCCTTCCCCCACCGCGTGACCCTCCCCCACCGTGTGACCCTCCCCTTGCCGGGACCCCTCCCCACCCTGTGACCCTCCCCACCGCGTGACCCTTCCCTCGCCGGGACCCCTCCCCACCGCGTGACCCTCCCCACCCTGTGACCCTCCCCACCGCGTGATCCTCCCCTCGCCAGGACCCCTTCCCCACCGCGTGACCCTCCCCTCCCCGGGACCCCTCCCCTCACCGCGTGACCCTCCCCTCACCGGAGCCCCTCCCCCACCCTGTGACCCTCCCCTCCGAGGAGCCCCTCCCCCACCGCGTGAGCCTCCTCACCGGGACCCCTCCCCACCCTGTGACCCTCCCCTCACAGGAGCCCCTCCCCACACGTGTGACCCTCCCCTTGCCGGGACCCCACCCCACCCTGTGACCCTCCCCTCACAGGAGCCCCTCCCCCACCGCGTGACCCTCCCCTCGCCGGGGCCCCTGCCCCACCCTGTGACCCTCCCCTCACAGGAGCCCCTCCCCACCGCGTGACCCTCCCCTCGCCGGGACCCCTCCCCACCACGTGACCCTCCCCTCACAGGAGCCCCTCCCCACCCTGTGACCCTCCCCCCATGGTATGATTCCTCCCTTCACAGGAACCTCTCCCCCACCCAGTGACCCCGCTCCCATCACTCTTCCCTCACAGGATCTCTGCCCCCACTGTGTGACACTCCCCTCACAGGCACCTCTCCCCCATAATGTGACCATCCCCTTGCAGGGCCCCCTCCCCCACCATGTCACTCCCCTTGCAGGGCCCCCTCCCCTACCATGTAACACCCTCCCCTCGCAGGGACCCCTCCCCCACTCTGTGACCCCCCTCCCCCACCTATATGACACCTCTCATAGGAACCCTGCCCCCACCAGGTGATCCTTCCCTCATAGGGACCCCTCCCCCACATCCCTCCCCTCAGAGGGACCCCTCCCCCACCAGCACGTGACCCTCCCTTCAGAGGAACCCCTCCCACACTGTGTGACCCCTCCCCCACCACCTTCCCCTCTGAGTCTTACAGAGACTCTCCCCCTCTGCACGCCTCCCCACTCTGTGACCCCTCCCCACTCCTCTGGTCTTTCACCCCATGAACCCTTTCTAGCCCTGTGACCCCTCCCCACCCCTGCTGGCTACCTCCCGCTTCTCCATACAACACAGCGCCCTCCCCCACCCCCTCCCTGCCTCGACCCTCCTCCCCAGGTCCGCCACTGCCTCATGTCTTCTTCAGACTGCCCTGCCTGTCCCTCCTCTCCTGCAGCATGTCCCCGAACCCACTCCCATTGGCTGTACCATCCCAGCCCCTCCTGCCTGGTCCACTGGGATGATCAGCAGCGAAACGTGGCCATTGTTAGGGACCAGAGTTAACGCCCGGTATTTCTCATCCCCTTCCTGGGGCTCGGTGACTTTGGGGCTAGCTCCCCTGTCCCGTCTCCCCTGGCTCCTCTGACTCTCCTCTCTTCTCACCTTAGCAGAGTCACACACAGAATCCCCTCCAGGTCGGGGCCGAAATCCAGTCCCGGTTTTTCTCCTCCCAGGGCTGCACCCAGAGCCCCTTCCAGGTGAGCAAATGCGGCAGCAGGACTGGCAAGGCCCTGGGTCCTGGGTCAGCTATTTCCCCAGGGCAGGGCAGGGCAGGGCAGGGCAGGGCACTGGCTGACTCGGGGGTGGCGAATGGGACTTGAGGCCTTTCCCCCCCGGGGGTGCCGACTGAAATCCAGCTCCAGAAGTGGCTGCATCTCAGCACCAGGCAAGGAATCCCTGTCTAGTTTACTCCAGCCGAAACACTCTGCTTTCGTGAGCTTTAAATTGTCTTCTGGAGCTACCGTAAAGCCTTTCCACGAATGGGAAAACGAACATTATGGCTCTAAAATAACATATTTGCGGAAATATTAAGGGCAAAATTGGTTACAAACATTCCCATGACAGGTTTCATTAGCTGTGTCCTGCAGTTCATAATTGCATCCATGCGGTTATACATTTTCTAACTGATTAGGCCACTCCCCTACCTGGGTACGTGCTCAGGTACACGAGGTACGTGGCAGCGGGGTTGCGGCAAGAGTTTTAAATGGGGCTTGGGGATCACAGTTAAGGCTGAAAAACATGGCAAGGAACGAATTTGAAATACACCAATATTTACAGGTTGCTTTTCGCTAGCTCCAGCCACGCGCGGAAGCTTTACCCTCTCAGTCAGTCCTGCCATCTGAGTTACACGTTATCTGTCTCACGACAGACAGTCCCTGCCTCCAAAGTCCTGTACGCCTTTATTTTTAGGAGTGTGAATTGACCCATTGAAATTAGTAAGATGGTTTTCATGGCTAAAATTAGGCCCGTGCATAAATCTCCAGAGGAGTGGGGCCCTCCATGGTCAGAATAAAGTTAAGGAAGTTTTTTTGGTCTTGAATTTCCTAGTTCTTTTCCTCAAGTGAAATAAAGTGAGCTGGGGTTGGGTTGAAATTTCTCCCAGTTTCTATTTGTCAATAATGTATTTGAAAAGGTGAGGAATTCCAGAGCAACCTCTAACTTAACGGAGTTCATGGTTTCCAAAAGTCTCCAGGTAAATAAGCCAAGGAAGCTTGATGTGTGTGGGAACTGGGTGGGTTTTTTTAAAAATACATATAATCTGATTAGACATTTTACATTATAGATCTTATATAATTCTGTATGTAGTACGAAAAAATGCAGTCAGAATATGTAAGGTAATGTTACATTCTATTGTTTTTCTCATTATTTTTCCTTAATTAAGTTGTAAAAAATTGTGTTGGAATTTCTCATTTCATTTTGAAAACGGTACATTGAATTTTTTTGACCTAAAACATCCCAGTTGTTTTACATTTTTATATATACATAAAAATTAAGGCAGTTTCTTAGTTGAAATGTGTTTCTCCCCCTCCTGTAAATAGTTCACTTTATCTTTTCGAAAATGCGAAATTGCAGCTCCAGTACTTTGAATTTATTGAAAAAAACCTTAAAATCTCTAGGACAAACTAACCCTGTCACTTGGTTCGTTTGAAGACGGGTATTTTTGGTGTGCTGGATTTCCCCCCATTGTATTAAAATACATCTCCAAAGTTTTCTGCGCTGGAATGGGTTTTACGGGTAACAAATTGTTTGGTTTCTTCAGTTGTTGTTGGGGAGGCGAAAGTTTTTTCCATGTATTTTTAAATAATAAATTCTGATGACGTCGGCTTTGAATTACGACGTCACAGGGCTTGAAACAAAAGAAAGGAACCAAACTTGAGTGGGGCCAGAACTCCCGGGTTACACAAATACGAGAGGCGGCTCATGTCCGTTAGCCCACAATGTGCGGAAGCTTCCGGAGCTTGGAACGTCCCAGGACTCGCTTGTTTCGTTGTCGTTAATTCCATGAATAGGCTTTTGTCTGTTACCGAAGTTTTGGGGGCTGGAATTTCCCAGGATTTTCAATGGAAAATCCAAAGCTCTGGGGGCTGGAATTTGCCCTGGTTGGTTCTGACCGTGCCGCCCCTTTCCAAGTCTGCCCCCGCCTCCCTCTAACCCCCTCTCCCTCCCCCGCAGGCTGCCGCCGCGGCGCCCCCGCCACCCGCTCCAGCCACCTCTGCTGATTCCCTGCAGGTGGACCTGCTCCCGGTGCTGGCAGCCGCCCAGGAGACGGCCGCGGCCGCGGCGGTGGTGGCGGCTGCCACGGCCTCAGCTCCGGCCGCCTCCACGGTGGACACGGCAGCCCTGAAACAGCAGCAGCCAGGGCCCGAGGGGAGCGGGGGGCAGGTAGCCTCAGCCCCGCAGGCCGCCTCCCAGGCCCCCCCGGCCCAGCCGCCCGCGCCGCCGCCCCCCAGCGAGGCCCAGAAGAAGTCGAAGAGCAAGGGGCCGTACATCTGCTCGCTCTGCGCCAAGGAGTTCAAGAACGGCTACAACCTGCGGCGCCACGAGGCCATCCACACGGGCGCCAAGGCCGCCCGCGCCAGCCCCGCCGCCATGAAGATGCCCACCATGGTGCCCCTCAGCCTGCTGAGCGTCTCCGCCCTGGGGGCGGGCGGGGGCGGGGCGGCGCCGGGGGCGGAGGGGGGAGGGGCGGCGGGGCTGGTGACCACCACGGCCTCCGGCAAGCGGATCCGGAAGAACCACGCCTGCGAGATGTGCGGCAAGGCCTTCCGCGACGTCTACCACCTCAACCGGCACAAGCTGTCGCACTCGGACGAGAAGCCCTACCAGTGCCCCGTGTGCCAGCAACGCTTCAAGCGCAAGGATCGCATGAGCTACCACGTGCGCTCGCACGACGGCGCCGTGCACAAGCCCTACATCTGCAGCCACTGCGGCAAGAGCTTCTCCCGGTACAGCCGCCGCGGGGCGGGGGGAGCCGAGCGGGGCGCGGGCTGGGCGCAGGGGGGCTGCAGGGGCGCTGCCCAGCCGTGACCTGTATTTGCTCCCCCCTAGGCCGGACCATCTCAACAGCCACGTGCGCCAGGTGCATTCGACAGAGAGACCCTTCAAATGTGAGGTACCTACCCCCGCGCAGCCCCTGAGACGCCACAGGGAACGGGCTCCTCCAGGAGAGATGGGGGTGGGGAACGGGACCCAGGTGTCCGGGGAGGCTTCCCTGGGGAGTCCCAGAGCGTTCCCAGAGACCACAACCGGGTATGGGATCCAAGCATCCCTGATGGCTCCCGCAAGGGGCCCTGCAGCTCTAGCAGAGACTGGGATGGGACCCAGGCATCCAGGACAGCTCCCCTAGAGGGGCTCCGGAGCACGCCTAGGGAGAGGGAGCTATCCGGGGTGCTGGCCCCCCTAACGCCCCGCTCTCTCCAGACGTGCGAGGCGGCCTTCGCCACGAAGGACCGGCTGCGGGCACACACGGTGCGCCACGAGGAGAAGGTGCCGTGTCACGTGTGCGGCAAGATGCTCAGCGCCGCCTACATCACGGACCACATGAAGGTGCACAGCCAGGGGCCCAACCACATCTGTGAGCTGTGCAACAAAGGTAGGGGGGCGCTGGGGGGCGTGAGAGAGCGAGAGCCGTGTGCCCCGGTGCCACCGCACCCGCCATGGGGTGGGCTGCACCCGCCAA
Organism: Mauremys reevesii; assembly: GCF_016161935.1. Lineage (NCBI taxonomy): Eukaryota > Metazoa > Chordata > Testudines > Geoemydidae > Mauremys > Mauremys reevesii. Next base: position 150,563,910 of record NC_052626.1, on the reverse strand, counting down.
GGGCAGGCCAGGGGCGGGCCCCTTCTCCCTGGGGCACCGGGCGTGGGGGGTCCCGGGCCGGGCGTGGCCCCGTCTCCCCATGGTACCGGGCGTGGGGGGTGCCGGGCCGGACGTGGGCCCCGTGTCCCCATGGCACCGGGCGTGGGGGGTGCCGGGCCGGGCGTGGCCCCGTCTCCCCATGGCACCGGGCGTGGGGGGTGCCAGGCCGGGCATGGCCCCGTCTCCCCGGGGCACCGGGGGTGGGGGGTGCCGGGCCGGGCGTGGCCCCGTCTCCCCATGGCACCGGGCGTGGGGGGGGCCGGGCCGGGCATGGGGGGGGCCGGGCCGGGCGTGGGCTCTGTGTCCCTGGGGTGCCGGGCCGGGGTCGCGGGGCGGCACAAGCCACCTCCCAGCGACCGGCCCCCCCCACTATGGAAGTTCCCTGCAAACAAGGCAGCCGGCGAGTGTGGCCGGGCCTGGGGCCTGCTGGTGAGCAGCCGGTTCCCCACCTTCCGCCCCCGCCTCTGCCGGGACTGACCCGGGCTGCGGTGCCCCCCTCGACGTCTGGAGACGGGCGCCCAGAGCCGGGGCCAGGCGGGCAGCGCTCGTCACACACGGACCTTAACGAGCTTAAATTTCTCATGTTTTCTCATCTGGTGCCGAGACGCAGCCGCCTCCGGGGTGGGGAGCCGGGGCTGTTCCTCGGGGACCCCTCGCCCGGTGCCGAGACGCAGCCGCCTCCGGGGCGGGGAGCCGGGGCTGTTCCTACGGGGACCCCTCGCCCGGTGCCGAGACGCAGCCGCCTCCGGGGCTGTTCCTCGGGACCCCTCGCCCGGTGCGAGGCAGCCGCCTCCGGGGCGAGGGGGGGCTGTTCCTCGGGACCCCTCGCCCCGTGCCGAGGCAGCCGCCTCCAGGGCGAGGGCCGGGCTGTTCCTCGGGACCCCTCGCCCAGTGCCGAGGCAGCCGCCTCCGGGCGGGAGATGGGGCTGTTCCTCCGGGGACCCCTCGCCCGGTGCCGCGACGCAGCCGCCTCCGGGGCGGGGAGACGGGGCTGTTCCTACGGGGACCCCTCGCCCCGGGCTGAGACGCAGCCGCCTCCGGGGCGGGGAGCCGGGGCTGTTCCTACGGGGACCCCTCGCCCGGTGCCGAGACGCAGCCGCCTCCGGGGCGGGGAGCCGGGGCTGTTCCTACGGGGACCCCTCGCCCGGTGCCGAGACGCAGCCGCCTCCGGGGCGGGGAGCCGGAGCTGTTCATACGGGGACCCTTGGCCTGGTGCTGAGACGCAGCCGCCTCTGGGGCGGGGAGCCGGGGCTGTTCCTCGGGGACCCCTCGCCCGGTGCCGAGACGCAGCCGCCTCCGGGGCGGGGAGCCGGGGCTGTTCCTCGGGGACCCCTCACCCGGTGCCGAGACGCAGCCGCCTCCGGGGCGGGGAGCCGGGGCTGTTCCTCGGGGACCCCTCGCCCGGTGCCGAGACGCAGCCGCCTCCGGGGCGGGGAGCCGGGGCTGTTCCTCGGGGACCCCTCGCCCGGTGCCGAGACGCAGCCGCCTCCGGGGCAGAGCGCCGCAGCGGCAGAGTAGAACAGGCTGACCTGGTGGTTTGTCCTTCTCGCCCCCCCGTAGGGTTCACCACAGCGGCTTACCTCCGGGTGCACGCGGTCAAGGACCACGGACTGGCGGCCCCGCGGGTGGAGCGCTTCCTGTGCAAGCTGTGCGGCGTGCACTGTAAGACCCCGGCCCAGCTCAACGGGCACCTGCAGACTCACGCTGGCGCCGGCGCCGGAGAGGGGGCCGGGGCCGCGCCCGCCGAGGCCCAACCGCTGCGGTGAATCGCCGGGGACAGGCAAGCTGCTCACCTGCTGGGGGAGGGGCGGCTGCCTCGGCCCTGCGCCCCGAGCTCTGAAGGGAACCCCGGCGTCCGGGGGCGGCTGCCTCGGCCCCGAGCTCTGTAGGGACCCCCGGCGTCCGGGGGCGGCTGCCTCGGCCCCGAGCTCTGTAGGGAACCCCGGCGTCCAGGGGCGGCTGCCTCCGAGCCCTGCGCCCCGAGCTGTGTAGGGAACCCCGGCGTCCGGGGGCGGCTGCCTCGGCCCCGAGCTCTGTAGGGAACCCCGGCGTCCGGAGGCGGCTGCCTCGGCCCTGAGCTCTGTAGGGACCCCCGGCGTCTGGGGGCAGCTGCCTCAGCCCTGCGCCCCGAGCTCTAGGGAACCCGGCGTCGGGCAGCTGCCTCAGCCCTGCGCCCCGAGCTCTGTAGGGAACCCCGGCGTCCGGGGGCAGCTGCCTCAGCCCTGCGCCCCGAGCTCTGTTGGGAACCCCGGCGTCCGGGGACGGCTGCCTCGGCCCTGCGCCCCGAGCTCTGTAGGGAACCCCGGCGTCCGGGGGCGGCTGCCTCGGCCCTGCGCCCCGAGCTCTGTAGGGAACCCCGGCGTCCGGGGCTGCTGCCTCTGCCCTGCTCCCCGAGCTCTGTTGGTACCCCCGGCGTCTGGGGGCAGTTGCCTCCTCCCTGCGCCCCGAGCTCTGTAGGGAACCCCGGCGTCCGGGGGCGGCTGCCTCGGCCCTGAGCTCTGTAGGGACCCCCGGCGTCCGGGGGCGGCTGCCTCGGCCCTGAGCTCTGTAGGGACCCCCGGCGTCCAGGCGCGGCTGCCTCGGCCCTGCGCCCCGAGCTCTGTAGGGAACCCCGGCGTCCGGGGGCGGCTGCCTCGGCCCTGCGCCCCGAGCTCTGTAGGGAACCCCAGCATCCGGGGGCGGCTGCCTCCGAGCCCTGCGCCCCAAGCTCTGTAGGGAACCCCGGCGTCCGGGGGCAGCTGCCTCCGGCCCTGCGCCCCGAGCTCTGTAGGGAACCCCGGCGTCCGGGGGCGGCTGCCTCAGCCCTGCGCCCCGAGCTCTGTAGGGAACCCCGGCGTCCGGGGGCGGCTGCCTCGGCCCTGCGCCCCGAGCTGTGTACGGAACCCCGGCGTCCGGGGGCGGCTGCCTTGGCCCTGCGCCCCAGCATCACAGTGGCTGGCGCTCGGCCCCTCCCCGGCTCTCCGGGCTGCCTCGAACCTGCCCTGTCGCCAAGGCCGCGGGGGAACCGCCCGCCAGCAGCCCCGGCTCGCTCTGGGGGGGGGTGTCAGTAGGGTTCAGAGTTAACAGGCTGTGCTGGGGGGATTATGGGAGGCCCCCACCACCCCTCTGATCTGTGTCCCCCCACAGGTACGGGCGAGCTGTGCCCCCTGGCAGCAGCAGCGGCCCCGCCCACCTCGGCCGTCACCGTCCTGCCCATGGAGGGGGCCCCGGTGGTCAGCCAGCCGCTCCCCACGCAGCCCTGGTGATTCCTGGGGGGCAGGAGCCGACCTCCCGCCCTGTTGTGCCCCCACAACTCGGCAGCTGGAGCCCCCCACCGCGCCACCGGAACTGGAGAGGAGTGTTGGGCCAAGGGGAGACGCGACACCGGACAGACGGGGGCCCCCCAAGAGAGGGGGACCCCCTGCCTCCCACAACCGTCCTCTTCCCCCTGGACAGAGGGGGGGCCGCCCGTCACCTCTAACCCCCAAGAGCCCCCCCCAAATAAATCTTATTCCATCCTAGTCCCCACGGCTGCCCCCCACCGCCCATCAGCCACATTCACAAAGGGGTGGGGGAGCCCAGGGCTGCGTGGGATGGGGGGTGTCACTGACATTGCTGGGGGCTGGTACCAGCCGTGGGCCAGTCCCCCTCCCCCAGGGGAGACCCCCGATTCCCTCCTGTCCTGGGGTCCCCCCAGTGTCCCCCTCAGCCTTGACACCCTTCTGTCCAGGGGTCCCCTGCCCCCCCCCCCCCCGTTTTCTATGGGATTTTATGATTTGTTTTGTTTTCTCGTGTTCGTGTTCTCGGTCCCGCCGCGTCTTGCGTTGATTCCGCCCCCCCCTGCATGGCCCCGACTTCGGGGGACCCCCCCCCTTTTGTATTGTATAAAACCACCAAGAAACAGACAAATAAACCATGCGCCGCTTTGAGTCTTTCTTCTACCACGATGGCACCGGAGACCCCCCCGGGGGCCCCCTCACCCCCGGCACCCCACTTCCCTCCCCGGGGGCCCCACTCCCCCCGGCACCCCACTTCCCTCCCCAGGGGCCCCACACCCCCCCGCACCCCACTTCCCTCCCGGGGCCCTCTCCCCGGCACCCCACCCTCCCGGGGCCCCACTCCCCGGCACCCCACTTCCCTCCCGGGGCCTCTCCCCCGGCACCCCACCTCCCTCCCCCGGGGCCCCACGGCCCCCGGCACCCCACTTCCCTCCCCGGGGGCCCCACTCCCCCCGGTACCCCACTTCCCTCCACCGGGGGCCCCTGTCACCCCACTTCCCTCCCCGGGGCCCACTCCTGGCCCCACTTCCCTCCCCGGGGGCCCCACTCCCCCCAGCACCCCACTTCCCTCCCCTGGGGGCCCCCTCTCCCCTGGCACCCCACTTCCCTCCCCCGGGGGCCCCCGGCACCCCACTTCCCTCCCCGGGGGCCCCACTCCCCCGGCACCCCACTTCCCTCCCCCGGGGGCCCCTGTCACCCCACTTCCCTCCCCTGTGGGCCCCACTCCCCCCGGCACCCCCACTTCCCTCCCCCAGGGGCCCCCTCTCCCCCACCACCCCACTTCCCTCCCCGGGGACCCCACTCCCCCCAGTACCCCACTTCCCTCCCCCGGGGGCCCATGTACCCCATTTCCCTCCCCGGGGGCCCCACTCCCCCCGTACCCCACTTTTATACCCCTCCCTGCATCCCCTAGGGCCTCACTCCCCTCCTCGCCCCCCATGTCTCGGCAGTGAAAGATTGCAGTAAAAATGGTGACAAAGCAGCAGCCCACTGTCGTTTGTTTATTGTAGGGTCTCTCAAAGCCAAGAGCGTGGAAGGGGGGGGGAGTGTCTGTGTTCCCGCCTCCCCAGCCCTGCCCCTGCCGCGGGGATCCGCCGCAGCTCCCCCCCGCTGCTGCCCCCCCCCTGTGCCGAGTGCGAGTCGCTCCCTCCCCTGCCCCCCCCCCCCGGCGCCGCTCGCCCCGTGAGCTGCTAATGAGCCCAGGCCCGAGTCAGGGGGCGGGGGGGGCCTGCCCCCCTGCACCTCCAGCGCCTCCTGCAGGGCGGGGAATCCCCGCGGAGATGGGGGGGTCTGGCCACTGCGGGGTGTTTCCGGGCGTGGCGGTGGGTCCTGGGGCTCCGGGGACCCCGAGTCTCCCTGCGACACGCGGTCAAATCTCCCGCGCCCCCGCCCTCCGCCAGCGTTATAACCCGCTGCGATCAACCCCCCCCAGCAGTGGGCGAGCCCCGCGGTGCCCCGCACTCCCGACCCGCAGCCCCCGCCCAGCTCTGCGGTGCCCCGCAGTCCCCCCCCAGCCCCGCGGTGCCCCGCACTCCCGACCCGCAGCCCCCCAGCTCTGCGGTGCCCTGCAGCCCCAGCCCCGCAGTCCCCCGCACTCCCGACCCGCAGCCCCCAGCCCCCAGCTCTGCGGTGCCCCACTCCCGACCCGCAGCCCCCAAGCCCCACGGTGCCCTGCACTCCCGCCCCGCAGCCCCCCAGCTCTGCGGTGTCCCGCAACCTCCCGACCCGCAGCCCCCCCGCCCCCCCCAGCTCTGCGGTGCCCCGCACTCCCGACCCGCAGCCCCCCAAGCCCCACGGTGCCCCGCACTCCCGACCCGCAGCCCCCAGCTCTGCAGTGCCCCACTCCCGACTCGCAGCCCCCAGCCCCTAGTCCCGCGGTGCCCCGACCCCAGCCCCCAGCTCTGCAGTGTCCCTGCAAACTCCCGACCCGCAGCCCCCAGCCCCCAAGCCCCGCGGTGCCCCGCACTCCCGACCCCCAGTCCCCCCCAAGCCCCGCGGTGCCCCGCACTCCCGACCCGCAGCCCCCAGCTCTGCGGTGCCCCACTCCCGACCCGCAGCCCCCAGCCCCCAGTCCCGCGGTGCCCCGCACTCCCGACCCGCAGCCCCCAGCTCTGCGGTGCCCCACCTCCCGACCCGCAGCCCCCAGCCCCCAGTCCCGCGGTGCCCCGCACTCCCGACCCGCAGCCCCCCAGCTCTGCGGTGCCCCGCACTCCCGACCCCCAGCCCCAGCTCTGCGGTGCCCCCTCCCGACCCGCAGCCCCCAGCCCCCAGTCCCGCGGTGCCCGCACTCCCGACCCCAGCCCCAGCCAAAGCGGGGGTGAATTGGGGGTCAGTCTCAACCCAGACAAAGCGCGGGGGTTGCCTCCTCCCTCCTTCCTCCGCTAGCGCGTTTCCCTCGCTCTCGCCATCCGCCTCCCGCGGGGAGCGTGTCTGCAGCCGCCGCGCCCGGGTCCCCCCCAGCATCTCGTGCAGCGCGACAGGTAGGGACCGACCCCCCCCCCAGGGCAGGAGCCGGCGGCAGAGGGGGCGGGGGGGGGGCCTGGCCGCCCTCTCTCCCCCTCCCCCACCCTGGGATAAAGGGAAAACAGCCCAAGGCAGCCCCGGGAGCGGCTCCGGGGCGGGGAAATGGGGGGTGGGGGGCGTGGGGTCTGGAAGGAGGTTGGTGGGCAGTAGGGTTGGGGATGGGAGGGAGATTGGGGGGGGTCAGGGGCAGTGGGGGGATGGGAGGGAGCTTGGGGAGGGGCAGTGAGAGATGGGAGGGGGTTCAGATGCAGTGGGGGATGGGAGGGAAATGGGGGGGCAGTGCGGGATGGGAGGGTTCAGGGGCAGTGGGGATGGGCGGGGATGGGGTGGGGCCGTGGGGATGGGAGGGGTTCAGGGAAGTGGGGATGGGAGGGAGATGGGGGTGGGGCAGTGGGGGCTGGGAGGGTTTCAGGGGTGGGGATGGGCGGGAGATGGGGTGGGGCCATGGGGATGGGAGGGGTTCAGGGGCAGTGGGGACGGGAGGGAGATGGGGGTGGGGCAGTGGGGATGGGCAGGGGTGGGAGGAGGTTGGGGGTATTGTGGTGAGTTGTGGGTCTGTTTCTCTCCCCTCTCATCTCTCCCACAGGGTCCCGCAATGTCGGACGACACGGAAAAGAAGGCTGAGACGCCCCCCACGGGGCCAACAGAGCTGCAGCCACTGGCCCCCCAGAGTCCCCCCCTGACCCCACTGCCTTCCCAGAGTCCTCCCCAGAGTCCCCCGCCCCACAGTGTCCCCTCAGCCCCAGACGCCCCGCCTCGGCCCCAGACACCCCCCGTCAGCCCCAGATGTCCCCCCAGCCCCAGATGCCCCCTCACCAGCAGTGACTGTGATGGTGGAGGATGAGGGGAGCCAGAGGAGGGCCCCAGCAAAATGGACAGGCCGTGGGTGTGGGGGGTGCCCCCTACCCCCCCCCTGTCCCTGGCCCCCTCGGTGCCCTCAGGTCCCACCCCCCCACCCCAGCACCCGCTCGCTCCAAATCAGCCTCCCTGGGCGACCTGGGGGGCAAGGCCAGCGCCAATGGGGCCGCGGGGCGGGCAGCCTGGTGGGGTCCCAGGTGCATCTGGCAGGGCAGGGTCGCCCGTCCCAGCCTGAGCCGCCAGCCCTCGGGGGCCGAGGGGGGCCCGGGGGCCGAGAAGCCGCGGGATTATATCCTGCTGGCCACCCTGTCCTGCTTCTGCCCCATCTGGCCCATCAACATCGTCGCCTTCGTGTACTCCGTCATGGTGAGAGCCTGCCCCCGGGCCCCTGTGCCCCGGACCCCCTGTGCCCCTGGACCCCCCGTGCCCCAGGCCCCACTGTGCCCCCAGAGCTCCTCCGTGCCCTGGAGCCCCCACTGTGCCCCAGGCCCCAGAGCCCCACTGTGCCCCTGGAGCCCCCACTGTGCCCCCGTGCCCCCGTGCCCCTGTGCCCCCAGGCCCCCTGTGCCCCCAGACCCCCGTGCCCCTGGGCCCCCACTGTGCCCCCTGTGCCCCTGGAGCCCCAGAGCCCCCGTGCCCCCAGACCCCCGTGCCCCAGGCCCCCACTGTGCCCCCAGGCCCCTGTGCCCCAGGCCCCCACTGTGCCCCCAGAGCTCCCCGTGCCTGGGCCCCCACTGTGCCCCGGAGCCCCAGAGCCCCCTGTGCCCCTGGAGCCCCCACTGTGCCCCCGTGCCCCTGTGCCCCCGGAGCCCCCTGTGCCCCAGAGCCCCCACTGTGCCCCCAGAGCTCCCCATGCCCCTGGAGCCCCTGTGCCCCTGGAGCCCCAGAGCCCCCAGTGCCCCCACTGTGCCCCAGGCCCCAGAGCCCCCATGCCCCTGGAGCCCCACTGTGCCCCCGGGCCCCAGAGCCCCCACTGTGCCCCCACTGTGCCCCTGGAGCCCCAGAGCCCCCACTGCCCCCATGCTCCCCACCCCCAGAGCCCCCACTGGCCCCAGAGCCCCACTGCTCCTCAAGCCCCACTGTGCCCCAGAGCTCCCAGTCCCCAGAGCCCCCACTGTGCCCCAGAGCCCACACTGGCCCCAGAATCCCCACTGCCCCTAAAACCCACCATTCCCCAGAGACCCCTGTGCCCCCACCACATGCCAAAACTCCCTACCTGACCCCCCACCGTAACCCCCAGAAACCCAACACCCCCCAGGACTCCTCAGAACACCCCCATACCTCCCAGAAACCCAGCACCCCACCACCACGCGTCCCTGGAAACCCAGCATGTCCCAGAGCCCTCCAACATGCCCCAGCAGCCCCCATTGCACCTCAGTCTTCCACCCTGTGCCCCCAACCCCACTGCACCCCTAATAGCCCCTGGGCCCCAGAAAAACCCAAACAGCCCAATAACCCCACTTCAGCCCCCACCCCCAATACTCCACACACCCCTCCTGCTGTACCCCAACCCGACCAGATCTGCCGTGCGGGAGGGGGTCTGGGCCCCCCCAATCTCACCCCATGTCTCTCCCCGCAGTCCCGGAACAGCCTGCAGCAGGGGGACCTGGATGGGGCGCGGCGGCTCGGCCGCGTAGCCAAACTGCTGAGCGTGGTGGCCCTCCTTGGGGGCATCGTCATCATCATCCTCTCGGTCGCCATCAACTTCGGCCGTGAGTGTGGGGGGCAGGGCCCCCAGAACCCCCCAAATCGACCCCGGGACCCCAAATCGCCCCTGGGACCTCCATACGCTCCCCGGAACCCCCATATATCCCCAGGACCCCAAATAGCCCCTGGGATCCCCAAATGCCCCCAGGACCCCAATACACTTCTGGGACCCTGATATATCCCCAGGACCCCCATAGCCTGCCCCCAGAATCTGGACATGCTCCCAGGATACTGAAACACCCCTGGGACCCCCAAATGCCCCTGGGACCCACATACACCCCCCCCGGGATCTCGATATAAACCTGGGAACCCCCTGCACCCTTGGGACCCTGATACATCCCCCTGGGACTCCAATTCACCCCACATTACCCCCAGGACCCCAATATCCCCTGCATGAGCCCGGTACGTCCCGCTCAACTCCCCAAGACACAACACACCCCACATGACCCCCTGGTACCACATTTTGCTGCACACATTCCCGCTGGGATCGCAAAACGCCCTGTCCAGCCCCTTGGGACCCAGAACCCCAATATGTGCCGCACAATCCCCCTGGGACCCTGATATGCCTCATACAATATCTGGGACCCTGATTCACCCCACACAACCCCCCAGGACCCTGATACGCCCCTGGGACCCTGGTTCACCCTGCATGACCCCTGGGCTCACAACTGCCCCTCAAGACCCCGAGAAGCTCCAAACAATCCCGTGGGACCCCAGGACCCCCTGGAATCCTGATACACACCTGGGACCCAAAAATGCCCCTCATGACCCCCTGGGACCCCGGGATACACCCCACATGAGCCCCCTGGGACCCCAAAATGCCCCCAGGCAGGGCCGGCTTTAGGCCAATTCCACCAGTTCCCTAGAATCGGGCCCTGCGCCCAGTGAGATCCCTTCCCTGGCTAGAGGCGCCTTTTTCATTTCTACTCACCTGGCGGCGCTCCGGGTCTTCGGCAGCTCTGGGTCCTTCAGTGCCACCGAATACACCCGGCGCGAGTGAAGGGCCCCCGCCGAAGTGCTGCCGAAGCCTCGGAGCCGCCCGCTGAGTACAAGCCCCACGTGGTTGGGGTTTTTTTTAAATAGTCATCCCTGCCGGGGCCCGTCGAAACTGTTCGAATTGGGCCCCGCACTTCCTAGAGCCGGCCCTGCCCCCAGGACCCTAAAATGTGCCACATGACACCCCAGACCCTCCCCTGGGATCCCCCAAATACCCCTGTGACAGGATCCCTGGGGTGCAGCCTGGAGCTGTGGGGCCGCTGTGCCCCCCAGTCTCTCTCCAGCCTGGGCCGCCTGTCGCAGGGCCCTGCTAGTGACCAGCAGCAACCCCCTCCAGGCGCTGCGATCACTCAGCCGTCAGCACGTGGCGCCCCCCACCCAGCCACAGCCACTCACGAGTCACACAGAGAACGGCCCGGCCTCGTAGCCCAGCCATGTACCGGCTCGGGGGGAGCACTGTGGGGTTATGAGGCGGTTCCCCACTTCTCCATGCACCAGCCTCTGGAGCGGAGCGATTCCCCAGCCCCTCAGCACCAGCCGAGGGGTCGCTGGATTTTAAGCGTCCGCGTCGTTACCAGACGCCGTGCGCAGCCGAAACGCTCGGCCCGGCCTAGGCAGAGCCCTGGGCTGTGGGTCTCGCCCCGCGGGCGCCTGCAGGTCGGTTCCAGTCGCTGCCACGCAGGCTCCCTGTGAGCCGGGGGGCCAGGCTGCTCAGCGCCCTCGGGGCCTTGGGGGGAGGAGAACGGAGCCACCATGGGGCCTCTGGCCCGTTTGACTCGCTCAGCCGCTGAGTCCCCGGCCAGGCTGAGCAGTTCCCTGGGGGGGCCGCATGCGGGGTCACGGCATCCTAGCTCCCCTGGCGCTGGGTGTTCGACACCCAGCCGGTCAGATCCAAATGATGAATGGGGGGTTACCGGGCCCCCCCTGAGGTATGGGGTGCCACAGCCGCAGCCTGGAACCCCCAAACACCCATGGGACCCCCGCAAAATCCCCCCTTCAATCCCTGTCTGCCTCCCACAATCCTCTTGGACCCCGAAACTCCCTCTGGGCCCCCCTACGCCTCAGATGACCCCCTGTGGGGGCCCACTGGGACCCTCAAAATAACTCCCACAGACCCCCAGGATCCTGAAATGCTGCCCCCCAAGATCTTGATACATGATTCCCCCCCAAGACCCCAAAAGCCCCCTCAGACATTCATACACCTCCCCTGATACACCCCACATGACCCCTCAAGGACGTCAACCCCCCCCCCCTGACCCTGATATGCCCCATATGACTTCCCTGGGACCCTGAGATGCCCTTCATTAACTGTCCTTCTCTTCCCCACCCCCACCTCTCCCCAACCCTCTGCTGCCTCCCTGCTCCCCCTCTGTGCTCCCCTTCTCCCCACCCCCCATCCCTCCCCAGTGTTCCAGTGAAGACGACTCCGTGCTGTCCCCAGCCCCCCAACCCAGGAGCCCCCACCCAGCACCGCTTTAATGGGGACCAAACATCCAACCCTCCGGGGGGGCCAAGGGGGCGGAGAGGGGGATTATGGCCGCCAACAGAGGGGTGCAGCCTCCAATCCCCCTTCCGCCTCAGGGACGGCGCCAGAAAAGAAGACCAGGAGAGAATGGAGGAAGAAACTCCCCTCCATCTGTCCACCCGCATGCCTCCATCCATCCATCCCGTCTGTCCATCCGTCCATCCCACTGTCTGTCCAGCTGTCCGTCCCACTGTCTGTCCAGCTGTCCGTCCCACTGTCCATCCATCCATCCCGTCTGTCCATCCGTCCATCCCACTGTCCATCCAGCCGTCCATCCCACTGTCTGTCCAGCTGTCCGTCCCACTGTCTGTCCAGCTGTCCGTCCCACTGTCCAGCTAGCCATTCCACCCTCTCTCCATCCGTCCCGCTGTCCATCCATCCATCCCACTGTCCATCTGTCCATCCCACCATCTAGCCCACCGTCTGTCCAGCTGTCCGTCCATCCATCCCACCATCTATCCATCCGTCCCGCTGTCCATCCAACCGTCCTTCTGTCCATCTAGCCAGCCATCCCACTGTCCATCTAGCCAGCCATCCCACCGTCTGTCCAGCCGTCCCACTGTCCATCTAGCCATCCGTCCCACCGTCTGTCCATCCATCCCACCGTCTGTCCATCCGTCCCACTGTCCATCCATCCATCCCACCGTCTGTCCATCCGTCCAGCTGTCCGTCCATCCATCCCACTGTCCATCCGTCCATCCCACCATCTAGCCATCCATCCCACCGTCTGTCCAGCTGTCCGTCCATCCATCCCACTGTCCATCCGTCCATCCCACCATCTAGCCATCCATCCCACTGTCTGTCCAGCTGTCCGTCCATCCATCCCACCATCTATCCATCCGTCCCGCTGTCCATCCAACCGTCCTTCTGTCCATCTAGCCAGCCATCCCACTGTCCATCTAGCCATCCAGCCATCCCACTGTCCATCTAGCCAGCCATCCCACCGTCTGTCCAGCCGTCCCACTGTCCATCTAGCCATCCGTCCCACCGTCTGTCCATCCATCCCACCGTCTGTCCATCCGTCCCACTATCCTTCCAGCCATTCTGCCATCCATTCACCCATCCCGCTATCTGTTCATCCGTCCGTCCGGCCATCCATCCGTCCCACTGTCCATCAAGCTGTCCCACTCTTCTATCTAGCCATCCCGCTGTCTGTCCAGTCTGCTACCAATTTAACCATACTGTGACACATCCGTCCATCCATCCCGCTCCCCTGCCATCCATCCCTCCATCCACCTCCCCTGCCATCCAGCCTGTGATGTATCCCTCCACCCATCCTCCTGTCTGTCCATCCATCCATCCCTTCATCCATCCGTCCAGCCTTCTATTAACGCATCCATCCAGCCAGCGACACATCCGTCCCTCCATCCATTTGGCCTTCTTTCTACCCACACACCCCCAATTCCCTTCCCCTGCCCACCCTCCCTTCTGGCTCATTGCCCCTTCGACAGCAAATAAAACTCTTTCGATTTCCATGTTTACAAGACAAGAAAAAGCGCGGGCCCAAGATGCCGGTGGGACCCCTCTGCCGGGAGGGGACATGTTTACATCCCAGCCTCCCTTCCCCCCAAATGGACGGATGAAGCAGCACCAGCGATGGAGACCCCAGACCCCCTTCTCCCTGCTGCCTGGGGACGCGGCCAGCCAGGAGCGGGGATTTTGGGGCCTGCAGCAGAACATAGAAGAAAGGAATGAGGAAGGGGGTGAAAAGGAGCGAGGCCGCTGGGCACCGATTCCTCGTTGATCCTATTTACAACCCCGCGTCGGCCAACGGGGGAGATGGGTGGGCGGCGTCTGACCAGGGAACGACAGAGGAAGAAAGGAAGAGAGGCTCCCGGAGGTTCCTCCCCGAGCCCCGCCTCGGGCTGGTCACGTTTCGGTGGCAAGGAAGGACAGAGTGAGAAAGGCCCGAAGGAGGAGTGGGGCGGGAACCGGCCCAGACGCCAACCCCACCCTGGCACCAAGTGACTTCAGACTGTTATAGCCCTAAACTCGTGGGGAAGGGGCTGGTTCTGGGGGGAGGGGAATGGCCCCAGCCAAGCCCCCCTTCTAGGTCCTAGCTTTTGCACGCTATCCACTGGGTAATGGGGTGGGGGACAGTACAATTGGGGGGGAATTGGGGGGCAGCAAGACTTTTCGGGGCTGAAGGGGCTTGTGTTTTGATGTTGACATGCCAGTATTATACATGCACGTTTTTATATACTCCATTGTCGGGGGGGGGATCGGGGGGGGTCACTCCTAGATGGGTCCTGGAGGTGTCTGGGGGGTTTCAATATTGGGGGGTCACATTACTAAAAAGCCTTTGTTTAAAGGGAAAGGGGGGAATTAGGCCAATTGGGGGGGCGGGGGGCCCTTCCCCTCCAGGGGGTGTCAGGTCCCAGCTGGACCCACAGCAGGCAACCGCTGGCTGAGGGGCGGAGGGGAATAAGCCCCCCCCCCCCTTAAATCCTCCTGCGACGTCTCGTACACGGGGGTTGTTGAATGGCCCCACGTCCATCACTGGGGGCGGGGGTCACATAGTGGGTTTTAACCCTGCCTGGGAAATAACTCCCAGCTCCCGGCTTTGCCAGAGAGCCCCCAAGCCGGGATGAATGAGCCCTGGGGCGGTTTGTAGCGATTCGGATGCATGAGAAGCCAATAAACTCGGATGCATGAAAGCGGGTCCATGTGTCTGTCACGGAGTGTGGGGGAGTCCGGCCCTGCACCCCCGGCTCCCTGCGATTCCCCAGGACTCTCAGCCAGCCAGGAAAGCAGAAGGTTTATTTAGCTGACAGGAACACAGGCCAGCACAGGTCTTGCAGGCCCAGATAACAGGATCCCCCCGGCTAGGTCCATCTTGGGGGGCCTCACAGCCCCCCCCTCGGGGATCAGAGCCCTGTCTCCCTGCTTCCCCTCTGTTCCCAGCCAGCTCCAGTCTGCCCCCCACTCCGGCCCCCCCTCTCTGCCCAGCTCCTTTCCCGGGCCAGGTCACCTGACCCCTTTGTCTCCAACACCTAGAGAGGCACCTTTGCAGGGAGGGGCCCGGCCATCCGTTGCTAGGCGACAGAGTGACAGGCATTTGCTGCATGGACTTTTGCTGCTAGATACTTAGGATCTGTCCCCAGCCCCCAGTGCGAACAGTCCCACTTCGTCACAGTGTCTGACTGCGGCCGGCCAGGGGGTCCCCTATAACCAGCCCCCCCGCGAGAAACCCCATCCTAGCACCAGGCCTGGGATCCCCCATAACCAGCCCCCCCCAAGAAACCCCATCCTAGCACCAGGCCTGGGATCCCCCATAACCAGCCCCCCCCCCGAGAAACCCCATCCTAGCACCAGGCCTGGGATCCCCCATAACCAGCCCCCAAGAAACCCCATCCTAGCACCAGGCCTGGGATCCCCATAACCAGCCCCGAGAAACCCCATCCTAGCACCAGGCCTGGGATCCCCATAACCAGCCCCCAAGAAACCCCATCCTAGCACCAGGCCTGGGATCCCCCATAACCAGCCCCCAAGAAACCCCATCCTAGCACCAGGCCTGGGATCCCCCATAACCAGCCCCCCCCCCCCAAGAAAGCCCATCCTAGCGGGGTCCCCGCGTGAAAGCAGAGGCTGGGATTGATGGGCTGCTCTTTATTGTAGCTGGGACCCTCCCCACAGCGGGGTCAGTTACCCCCACGCCCCCGGGGGAGGGGTTGAGGCCCAGCAGCGTCTAACATCCACCACACACATGGAAACTGGGGTGCGGGGAAGCAGCCATCGCGCGGGGGGACAGGACTGTGCTCCCCTGGGTGGGGGGAGGCCAGGCATGATGACACCCCTGCGAGACCCCCACACACCAGGGGCAGTGAGGAGTCTGCACTCAGGGGAGAGCAGGCAGGGCAAAAAACATGGCCACCCTCACGCCAAGCTGGGGGGCACAAAGCCTTGTGGGAAGGAAAAAGAGCCAGGGGGGTTCTGGCAAGGTGACCCCTCCCCCACAGCCATGCCCCCCATGAAGTGACTGCCCCCAGGGCAAAGCATCAGGGGAACAGGAGGAGGAACCAATATGGCTTCCACGGGAGTGCAAAGCATGATGGGACATGGATCAGGAGCCTTGTGAACAATCCCAAACACTCACCCTCAGGTGCTGCCTGGGAGCACAAAGCATTGTGGGAAATTGTGAGGGGGGGTCAGGTATAAATACAGCCACTGCCCAACCAAGCGCAAAGCATCATGGGAAACCAAAGGAGCTGGAATAAGCCACAGCAGCATTGTGGGAAACAAGGGGAGGCAGAAGTGACATCCCTGCCCCCCCCCCATTCAATGCCCAGGGCCCACTGCAAAGCACTGTGGGAAGTGGACATGGGGCATAAATATGGTCCCTGCTCAGTTAATCCTGCCCCCCACCTCCCCAGAGGGCACAAAGCATCGGGGGAGAGGGGGACGGAGGCTACAAGTTTGGCAGGACTTCCGCGCCCCCGCTGCAAAGCATTGTGGGAAACACGTCGCACCAGCGCCACAAGCACACGACACTGCGATTGGTGGGTTTCTAGCCAATGGAGGGGAGCCCCACCCCAGTGAGGGGGGGCTGGTCCCATCAGGACTGGGGGTGGGTTTCTCTCTGCCAGCCTCCCCCTCCCACACTGCTACTTCTTCTTGGCCCGCTCGGCCATGTCCAGGGCGGCCATATTGCAGGAGGCAGAGACGAGGTGCACGAGGCTGATGAGGGACTTGAGGGCGGCGATGGGGGTCGAGACCCAGAGGATGAGACGGAAAAGACCCAGGCGTCCGGGGAGCACTGAGGGGGGAGGGGAGAGAGTTACACACACACAGCCCAGGCGGTGCCCCTCTCTCCCAACCCGCAGCCCCTGCCCCCCCAGCTCCACCGGTGCCCCTCACTCCCGACCCGCAGCCCCTGCCAGCCCAGCCCTGCCCCCCCAGCTCCACCGGTGCCCCTCACTCCCGACCCGCAGCCCCCATACACCCACCTGCAGGCCCCTCGGTGAAGTGCAGCAGGTACAGCATGCAGTAGAAGAGCTCGTTCCCTGCACACATGAGGAAGAGGACGGGCTGGGGAACGGGAGGAAGCAGAGTCAGAGCGGCCTGGGGAACTCCCTGCCACAGGATCGAACTGACAGCCCCAGTTTCAAGGGATTCAAGGGGCTTGGCAAGTTGGCAAAGCATTGTGGGATGTGGGGGAAGGCTGGGAGGTGGGGGGTCCTCTGGAATAAATATCACTGCCTCTGAATCCCCCCCCAACAGAGCTTGAGGGGGAGGACAAAGCATTGTGGGAAAGGGAGGCATTATGGGAAACACGCCAAGCAGCCGTGCCTGGTGGGTGTCGAGAAGGGGGCCCATGACTCAGGGGGTGACCAGGGCAGGGGGCCTGTGAGGGGACCGGGGGTGTCACTCACCCGCGAGGTGTAATATACCCGCAGCACCGGATTCCCCGTCAGGTCGATGCTCTTGTGACTGTCGCTGCCCCGAACCACGGAGCTGGGGAGAGGCGGGAACATCAGCAGGGGGTGGGGTGGGGGTCAAAGCCCCACCCCAGCCCTGCCCCCAGGCCCCACCCACCTGTGCAGGTGCAGCCAGTGGCTGGCGACGTCCAGGCTCATGCTGAGCTGGTAGAGGAGGGCGCGAGGCGGGTCCAGCAGTGCCAGGTTCACCAGCAGGCACATGGTGGCGCAGCGATCGGTCAGCATATCCAGCATGGCACCGAACCGGGTCCCTGCCGCCGGGGGGGAGGGGTCAGAGCTGGAGCCCCGCCCACAGAGCCCCCCATGGCCCATGCCTGCTGTGGGGGACAGAGCACCCGGGGGGGGGGCCCTACCTTGGTTGAGGGCCCGGGCCGCGTGGCCGTCAAACGCGTCCAGCAGGCCGCTGAGCAGGTAGGAGGCGGCGGCCGGGCCGGGGTCGCTCGGCATGAAATAAAAGGCAACGAAGAGGAGAAGGATCCGGGCGTAGCCTGCAGGGGGCGACAGAGACACGGTGCTCCTCACTCCCGACCCGCAGCCCCCCGCCAGCTCCACCCTGGGCTTCCCTGGGCGGGGGGGGCACTGGGATTGTCTGGGCCGAGCCCTGACCCGAGAACCCCCCAGCTGGGCCGAGCTGCCAGGCTGGAGAATCCCCGTCGGCTCTGCCTGGGCCATATTTGCAGCCTCTTTGCAGGCGGGATTGTCCGGCCGCTGCGGCGCGTCAGACCTTCCTGGCGGGAGCGACGAGCCGGGGCTGACGATCTGCTCCCCACGGAGGTGCTGCCCGGCTGGGCCCCAGTGGCCCCGGAGCCGACCAGCTGGAGCTCCTGGAGTCTCTCGCTCGAGGGCAGGTTTCTGAGCCGTTTCTTCCTCCCCGGGGCTCTTCTCTGACCCCTCCAGTGGCTCAACGTCCTCCTGGCGCTGCAGGCACCAGAGCCGGCCCCGGGATCCCACGCCGGGGCCAAATCCTGAGGGAAAATCCCCTCTGCTGCCCCGCGAGACCCCCCGTTTGCCCAGCCCTTCCGGCCCCCGCGTTGCACGGGGAGCTCCTGTTCCGCGGTTTATCTCCCCCCCCCCCCCCGCTGAGAGTCCCTGTGTCCCCGGGCAGAGCCCCCCAGCCGGGAAGTGCGGCCGGCTCTCGTCCCGCCCAGGGACCCGCATTTACGTGTAGCTGGATTCAAACACGCCGTGTCTGCTTGTGCCCGTTTCCCCAGCATCCCGCTGGCTCTGTACCAGGGACCTCTTCTCCGCGCCCCTCCCCACCCCCCAGGGCCGGGTGACACCAGGCGGAGCCAGCCAGACAAGGCAACACAGAGACGATGGTGAATCTGGGCCCCCTGTTTCTCACGCAGGGTGAGAATTCGCTAATTCACCTCCTACTTACCTAGAGTGTTAAACTCAGCTTGTGGTTTTATTTACTGCTAATCTGCTTTGAGCCGTTTGCTCTCACTTATTAACTACAAAAGATGGTTTTTAAGTGATTATAAACGTATTTGATGTTTAGTCCAAGCCAGTGTGCGTCTGACTAGCCGGCGTCTGGAGAAAATCTCAGCCTGGTTCCCACGAGTGTGCATGGCCCTGGCCACCCTGAGGACGCCGGACGGGGCGTTAAACCCACATACGGGCCCGATTTGAGCAGGGCAGGACCCACTGCTCCGGGAGGCTACAGAGCCTGCATGTGATGTGATGCTAGTGGAGGTGCAGGCTGGGGGCTTTTGCAGCTGTCACAGCAGCACGTGGGAGGCAGCCCAGCTGGTGGGTCAGAGGGCTCAGTGGTACCCCAGTTCCAGGTGGCGCCCCAGGGACCTGCAAAAAGAGCTCTGGGCCACTGGTTCCTGGGACGACGGCGCCACCCCCCAGCAGCCGATGCAGGGCAGGGCGGCAGGAATGGGACAGAGGCCTGTCCCCTGGGGGGCACCAACTCTGACCCAGCTCTGAGGATCCCCCCAGCTCCCCTCACTCACCAATGAGGTTTGGCACGAAGAGGAAAATGTTTTCGTCCTTCATCATCTCTGTGGGTGCGGGGTCTGCTGCCTTCCCCAGCCAGCCCTAGGGTCCCCCCCCAGCCAATGCCCCAGCCCTGGGGTCCCCCCCAGCCAATGCACCAGCCCTGCCCCCCTGCACCAGCCCTGGGGTCCCCCACCGCCAATACACCAGCCCTGCCCCTGCACCAGCCTGGGGTCCCCAGCCAATGCCCCAGCCCTGGGGTCCCCCTGCACCAGCCCTGGGGTCCCCCCCAGCCAATGCACCAGCCCTGCCCCCCTGCACCAGCCCTGGGGTCCCCCCCAGCCAATGCACCAGCCCTGCCCCCCTGCACCAGCCCTGGGGTCCCCCCCCCAGCCAATGCACCAGCCCTGCCCCCCTGCACCAGCCCTGAGTCCCCAGCCAATGCACCAGCCCTGCCCCTGCACCAGCCCTGGGGTCCCCAGCCAATGCACCAGCCCTGCCCCCTGCACCAGCCTGGAGTCCCAGCCAATGCACCAGCCCTGCCCCCCGGCACCAGCCCTGGGGTCCCCCCCAGCCAATGCACCAGCCCTGCCCCCCTGCACCAGCCCTGGAGTCCCCCCCCAGCCAATGCACCAGCCCTGCCCCCCTGCACCAGCCCTGGGGTCCCCCCCAGCCAATGCACCAGCCCTGCCCCCCTGCACCAGCCCTGGAGTCCCCAGCCCATGCACCAGCCCTGCCCCCCTGCACCAGCCCTGGGGTCCCCCCCAGCCAATGCACCAGCCCTGCCCCCCTGCACCAGCCCTGGGGTCCCCCCCCCAGCCAATGCACCAGCCCTGCTGTTGCGCTGAGCGGGAAGAACAAATGGCCGCTGCGCCTTTAAGATCCCCGGGACTCTTACCCCTCCCCCCGCCCCTGTTGGGCTGTACCAAGCTGTCCTAGGGGGGAAGGCGGAGGCGGGGACGGGGTTTACGGGGGCGGGGGGATAGTGAGCCCCATTCGGGAGCAACCATTTCATCTGACGGGGTTCCACCCTCCTCTCAGGGACGGGAGGGGTGTCATGGTCCAGCCCCAAGTTGGTTCAGTCCTGGATGTTCCATTCCCCCACCCCTTGCTGTGGCCGGGTTGGCATCGCTCAGGTTCAGCCATAGAGCACCCGGCGGGCTTCGGGCTAGAGCGTCTCCATCCGGGGAAGGACGCCATTTTGGATTCATCGCTACTTCCGGTTCCTACACCCAAGTCATGTGACACTCAGTTGCCCAATCGGAGCACAGACGCATGAAGTGACGCTAGCAACGAGCTTCCCACAATCCCCTGGGGCTGGTGCGGCCAATTTCCCACCGTCTCCTGAAGCGGGCCAGGCCGTTTCCCAGAATGCCCCGCGGCTGGGCGGGGCGGGATTGGAGACCCGGGTTTATTACCAGGCGGGGGGGGGGACACGGGGCGGGGCTACGCGCGGTCCTGGGCCGAGGCCTCCGACTGGTCGGTGTCGCTGTCCGAGGTCTCGCAGGGGGGCCGGTCCCGGCCCCGGCGGGTCACTTTGCTCAGGAACTTGCCGGGCCCCCCCTGGCGGGAGGGGCAGCGGATCAGGGGCTGTGGGCAGACGGGGAAGGGGTGAGACCGGAGATCCCCACCCCAGGGACTGGCCCGCCTGCTGCCCACTAGCCCCGCCCATGGCTGATTAGCCCCTCCCACTCCCCCACTAGCCCCGCCCATGGCTGATTAGCCCCGCCCACTTCCCCTCTAGCCCCGCCCATGGCTGATTAGCCCCTCCCACTCCCCCACTAGCCCCGCCCATGGCTGATTAGCCCCTCCCACTCCCCCACTAGCCCCGCCCATGACTGATTAGCCCCTCCCACTTCCCCAGTAGCCCCGCCCATGGCTGATTAGCCCCTCCCACTCCCCACTAGCCCCGCCATGGCTGATTAGCCTCCCACTCCCCACTAGCCCCGCCCGCGACTGATTAGCCCCGCCCACTTCCCCTCTAGCCCCGCCCATGGCTGATTAGCCCCTCCCACTCCTCTCGCCCCGCCCATGGCTGAATAGCCCCTCCCACTTCCCCTCTAGCCCCGCCCATGGCTGATTAGCCACTCCCACTCCTCCTCTAGCCCCGCCAATGGTTGATTAGCCCCTCCCACTCCTCTAGCCCCGCCCATGGCTGATTAGCCCCTCCCACTTCCTCACTAGCCCCGCCCATGGCTGCTTAGCCCCGCCCACTTCCCCTCTAGCCCCGCCCATGGCTGATTAGCCCCGCCCACTTCCTCACTAGCCCCGCCCATGGCTGATTAGCCCCTCCCACTCCTCCTCTAGCCCCGCCCATGGCTGATTAGCCCCTCCCACTTCCTCACTAGTCCCGCCCATGGCTGATTAGCCCCTCCCACTCCCCCACTAGCCCCGCCAATGGTTGATTAGCCCCTCCCACTTCCCCTCTAGCCCCGCCCATGCACCCTGTGCCCGTGCGGGGCTGCGGGGGTTACCTGGATGGTGCTGAGCTCCTGCTCGGAGACCAGGGGGGACAGAGCCTCCAGGCTGCCGGACGGGGAGCGCCGGGGGGAGCGGCGCCGCTGGGTCACAAAGGCCCCCCCCATCTGCTCCTCCAGCCGCACGGCCTCCACCTGGGGGGACACGTCAGCCAGGGGGGGCGCGGGGGGAGCGTACCGCCGGAACTGGGGGGCAGCTTTCAGCCCCCCCACTAGGAAAAGAGTCCCAGCGCCACTGGGGGGGGGGCTGGTACCTGTCTGTGGCGGGAGGGGTCACGGCCCCGGACCTGCAGCGACCTCCCCTCCTCCTCGGTGCTGTCCTCGTCCTGCGCCCAGACGGGACGGTGAGGGGCGTGGTCGGCTGCCCCCGGCACCACCCCTCCCCCGGCACCTCGCCTCTCCTCCCCTCCCCCGGCACCCTCCCCTGTCCCCCCTCCCCTGCCCCCGGCACCCTCCCCTCCCCCGGCACCTCGCCTCCCCTCCCCTTTCCCGGCACCCTCCTGTCCCCCTCCTGCCCCGGCACCCTCCCCTCCCCGGCACCTTCCCTCCCCTGTCCCCCTTCCTGCCCCGGCACCCTCCCCTCCCGGCACCTCTCCTCCCCTCCTTTCCCCGGCACCTCCTGTCCCCCTTCCCTGCCCCGGCACCCTCCTCCCCGGCACCTCGCCTCCTCCCCTTTCCCGGCACCCTCCCTGTCCCCTCCCTGCCCCCGGCACCCTCCTCCCCGGCACCTTCCCCTCCTGTCCCCCTTCCCTGCCCCGGCACCTCCCTCCCGGCACCTCTCCTACCCTCCCCTCCCCCGGCACCCTCCTGTCCCCCTTCCCTGCCCCAGGCACCCTCCCCTCCCGGCACCTTCCCCTCCTGTCCCCCTTCCTGCCCCCAGCACCTTCCTCCCCTGTCCCCTTCCCTGCCCCCAGCACCCTCCTCTCCCGGCACCTTCCTCCCCTGTCCCCCTTCCCTGCCCCTGGCACCCTCCCTCCTCCCCAGCACCCTCCTCCCGGCACCTTCCTCCCCTGTCCCCTTCCCTGCCCCAGCACCCTCCCTCCCGGCACCTTCCCTCCTTGTCCCCCTTCCCTGCCCCCGGCACCTCCCTGTCCCCCCTCCTCCTCCCCGGCACCTCGCCTCCCCTCCCCTCCCTTTCCCGGCACCTCCCCTGTCCCCCCTCCCTGCCCCCGGCACCCTCCCTCCCCTGGCACCTTCCCTCCCTGTCCCCCTTCCCTGCCCCTGGCACCCTACCCTCCCCCGCACCCCGTCCACCAACATCGCCCCCTCCCCTGCACCCAGCGATCCCCTCATCACCCCTCATGCACACCTTCCCAGGACCCTCCAAACCCCTCCTTCCCATCCACCCACCGACCCCCCCGCACCCCGCAGGCTGGTGCAGGGCATCGGTCACTCACTGTCTCCCTGGCACAGGGGGATCCCTGGGGCCCGGACGCCTGGGTCCTGCCCAGGGTGCTGTCATGGGCGCAGCCTGAACTGGAAGGAATGCAGGTGTGACTCGGGGGGAGGGGTTCCCCCTCCCCAAGCACCCCTTGCTCCCAGACCCCCCACCCTCAGGACACCCCCTCGCACTCACAGGCTGTGGCAGTCGGGGCTGGGTGCCTGCTGGCTCTGGGGGGGCCCTGTGCTCTGGAAGACGGGGTGCAGCAGGGCTGGAATGAAAAAGCGGGGAGCCTGAAGGGGTACATGGTTGGGGAAGGGGCAAGGAGGTGGGGTTACGGGGTGGGGAGCTAGAGGGCAGGACCCCTGTGGGCAGTGTGGGGTAGGGAGGATGATGGGTTGAGGGGGGCCCTGGGGGGTTGGGGGTCTAGGGAAGCATCTGAGGAGTGGGGAGCAGGGTCTGGGTGGGGGATGGTGAGGGGCTCCAGGAAGTAGGGGACAGTCAGGGTTTCTGGGAGTGGGGTCAGTAGGGGCTCTGGGGAGTGGGGCAGTAGGGGCTCTGGGAGTAGGGGATGGTGGGGTTTGGGGCTGCAGGGAGTGGGGATGGGGGCTCAGAGAGTGGGGGCAGTAGGGGCTCTGGGGAGTAGGGGATGGTGGGGTGGGGGCTGCAGGAGTGGGGATGGGGGCTCTGGGAGTGGGGCAGTGGGGGCTCCGAGAGTGGGGGCAGTAGGGGCTCTGGGGAGTAGGGAAGGTGGGGTCAGTGTTCTGGGGAGTAGGGGATGGGGGCTCTGGGGAGTGGGGGCAGTAGGGGCTCTGGGGAGTAGGGGATGGTGGGGTGGGGGCACTGGGAGTGGGGGCAGTGGGGAGTAGGGGATGGGGGCTCCGGGAGTGGGGGCAGTGGGAGTAGGGGATGGGGGCTCCGGGAGTGGGGGCAGTGGGGGCCGTGGGGAGTAGGGGATGGTGGGGGTGGGGGCTCTGGGAGTGGGGGCAGTGGGGAGTAGGGGATGGGGCTCCGGGAGTGGGGGCCGTGGGGAGTAGGGGATGGTGGGGGGGTGGGTGCTGCAGGAGTGGGGGCAGTGGGGGCTCTGGTGAGTAGGGGAAGGTGGGGTGGGAGTTCCAGGGAGAAGGGGATGGTGGGGTGGGGGTCTCCGGGAGTGGGGGCAGTAGAGGGCTCTGGGAGTAGGGAAGGTGGGGTCAGAGTTCCGGGAGTAGGGGATGGTCGGGTGGGGGCTGCAGGGAGTGGGGGCAGTGGGGAGCAGGGGACGGGGGGGCTCACTGCTCTCGGCCTGGCGCAGCGTCGCTCTGAACTCCTCGTAGGCCAGGGGGGGCCGGGCCAGGCACTGGAAGAGCCCCCGATAGTCCGGCTGCGGCAGGCAGCCCAGCAGCCCATCTCCCAGGCGTCGGGCCTGCAGGTAGCTCTGCTTGGAGAGAGACAGCACCTCCCCCGCCTGGGCCAGCGCCTGCCCCGCATGGAAACAGGCCAGCTGGGGGGAGGAGGATGCTCAGAGCCTGGACACCCCTTTAGGCACCCCCCCCGACACCCCCAGACACCCGCCCAGTGGTTCCCCTTAGGGACACCACAAGCACGTCCCCTACAGACACCGACACAACCACATACCTCTGTATAAACACCCCCATACGCATCCCCTATAGACACCCCTATGGAAATACCCATAGACACCTCTATACATCCCCCGGACACCGACACAACCACATACCTCTGTATAAACACCCCCATACACATCCCCTATAGACACCCCTATGGAAATACCCATAGACACCTCTATACATCCCCCTGGACACTGACACAACCACATACCTCTGTATAAACACCCCCATATGCATCCCCTATAGACACCCCTATGGAAATACCCATAGACACCTCTATACATCCCCCGGACACTGACACAACCACATACCTCTGTATAAACACCCCCATACGCATCCCCTATAGACACCCCTATGGAAATACCCATAGACACCTCTATACATCCCCCGGACACTGACACAACCACATACCTCTGTATAAACACCCCCATACACATCCCCTATAGACACCCCTATGGAAATACCCATAGACACCTCTATACATCCCCCGGACACCGACACAACCACATACCTCTGTATAAACACCCCCATACGCATCCCCTATAGACACCCCTATGGAAATACCCATAGACACCTCTATACATCCCCCGGACACCGACACAACCACATACCTCTGTATAAACACCCCCATACGCATCCCCTATAGACACCCCTATGGAAATACCCATAGACACCTCTATACATCCCCCGGACACCGACACAACCACATACCTCTGTATAAACACCCCATATGCATCCCCTATAGACACCCCTATGGAAATACCCATAGACACCTCTATACATCCCCCGGACACTGACACAACCACATACCTCTGTATAAACACCCCCATACGCATCCCCTATAGACACCCCTATGGAAATACCCATAGACACCTCTATACATCCCCCGGACACCGACACAACCACATACCTCTGTATAAACACCCCCATACGCATCCCCTATAGACACCCCTATGGAAATACCCATAGACACCTCTATACATCCCCCGGACACCGACACAACCACATACCTCTGTATAAACACCCCCATACACATCCCCTATAGACACCCCTAAAGCCTCCCCATAGAGCTCACCTATAGACATGGCTCCGTAGAAACAGAGACGCCCTCTGGACAGCTGAGCCCCCCCATACCCCAGGGCACCCCGAAACACGCAAGCACCCCCAGTGGAACCCTTCGGACAGGCCTAGACTCCCCAACCCGACACCCCCTAACTGCCACCACTATCCCCCCGTCCCCCCTAGCCCCTGGGGGAGTAGGAAGAGATTGGGCTGGGGAATGGGACCCAGGCGTCCGGGCAGGTACCTGGGCAGATTTCTGGGCCTCTCCGGCCCTGTGCACCAGCCGGGCAGTGCTGGCCAGGGTGCTCACCAGCAGCTCGGCCCTCTCTGCTGACATGGCGAGGGGGGTCCCCTGCATGGCGCAGAGGGGAGGGGAGTGGGGGGGGTCGGAGTCTGCACCCTGCTCCATGGGGCCTAGAGCCAATAACCTGGGGGGGGGGGAGAGAGAGAGAGAGATGGGGCTGGGGAGTGGACGGGGCCAGGCCCTAGGTGGGGTGGGGGATCTGGGTCAGAAAGGGTGAGGGATGCGATTGGGTGGTCCCAGTACAGGTGGTGAGGGAGAGCCAGGGACCAGGGCTGGGGTGGGGTAAGGGGGTCCTGGGGCGCATGGAGGAGGAGGGGTGGGGAAGGGGGCTTGGGGGCGCATGGAAGGAGGAGGGGTGGGGAGGCGCAGGGTGGCAGGAGGGGTGGGAGTAGGTGGCTCGGGGCGCAGGGTGGGAGGAGGAGTGGGGAGGGAGGCTCGGGGCGCAGGGTGGCAGGAGGGGTGGGGAAGGAGGCTCAGGGGCGCATGGAGGGAGGGGTGGGGACGGGGCTCGGGGGCGCAGGGTGGGAAGAGGGGTGGGGAGGGAGTTCGGGGCGCAGGGTGGCAGGAGGCGTGGGGGTAGGGGCTCGGGGTGCAGGGTGGGAGGAGGGTGGGGTAGGGGCTCTGGGGGTGCAGGGTGGGAAGAGGCGTGGGGAGGGCTCGGGGCGCAGAGTGGCAGGAGGGGTGGGGACGGGGCTCGGGGGTGCAGGGTGGCAGGAGGGTTTGGGGAAGGGGCTCTGGGGCGCATGGAGGGAGGAGGGGTGGGGAGGGAGGTTCGGGGCGCATGGAAGGAGGAGGGGTGGAGGATGGGGCTCGGGGCGCAGGGTGGGAAGAGGCGTGGGGAGGGGGCTCAGGGGCACAGAGTGGCAGGAGGGGTGGGGACGGGGCTCGGGGGTGCAGGGTGGCAGGAGGGGTGGGGTAGGGGCTCTGGGGGTGCAGGGTGGGAAGAGGCGTGGGGAGGGGAGCTCGGGGGCACAGAGTGGCAGGAGGGGTGGGGACGGGGCTCGGGGGTGCAGGGTGGCAGGAGGGTGGGGAAGGGGCTCTGGGGGCATGGAGGGAGGAGGGGTGGGGAGGGGTTCGGGGCGCATGGAAGGAGGAGGGGTGGGGACGGGGCTCGGGGCGCAGGGTGGGAGGAGGGGTGGGGACGGGGCTCGGGCGCAGGGTAGCAGGAGGGGTGGGGACGGGGCTCGGGGTGTAGGGTGGGGAGGGAGGCGCAGGGTGGCAGGAGGGGTGGGAAGGGGCTCTGGGGCACAGGGTGGGGGGAGGGGTGCAGGGTAGCAGGAGGGGTGGGGACGGGGCTCAGGGGCGCAGGGTGGGAGGGGCGCAGGGTGGCAGGAGGGGTGGGGACGGGGCTCAGGGGCGCAGGGTGGGGAGAGGCGCAGGGTGGCAGGAGGGGTGGGGACGGGGCTCTGGGGCGCAGGGTGGGGAGGGGCGCAGGGTGGCAGGAGGGGTGGGGACGGGGCTCAGGGGCGCAGGGTGGGGAGGGTCGCAGGGTGGCAGGAGGGGTGGGGACGAGGCTCGGGGCGCAGGGTGGGGAGGGGGTCGCAGGGTGGCAGGAGGGGTGGGGACGAGGCTCGGGGCGCAGGGTGGGGAGGGGTCGCAGGGTGGCAGGAGGGGTGGGGACGGGGCTCGGGGGCACAGGGTGGGGAGGGGCGCAGGGTGGCAGGAGGGGTGGGGACGGGGCTCGGGGCGCAGGGTGGGGAGGGGCAGGGTGGCAGGAGGGGTGGGGACGGGGCTCGGGGGCACAGGGTGGGGAGGGGCGCAGGGTGGCAGGAGGGTGGGGACGGGGCTCGGGGGCGCAGGGTGGGGAGGGGCGCAGGGTGGCAGGAGGGGTGGGGACGGGGCTTGGGGCGCAGGGTGGGGAGGGGCGCAGGGTGGCAGGAGGGTGGGGACGGGGCTCAGGGGCGCAGGGTGGGGAGGGGCGCAGGGTGGCAGGAGGGGTGGGGACGGGGCTCAGGGGCGCAGGGTGGCAGGAGGGGTGGGGACGGGGCTCAGGGGCGCAGGGTGGGGAGGGGGCGCAGGGTGGCAGGAGGGGTGGGGACGGGGCTCAGGGGGCGCAGGGTGGGGAGGGGCGCAGGGTGGCAGGAGGGGTGGGGACGGGCTCGGGGGCGCAGGGTGGGGAGGGGCGCAGGGTGGCAGGAGGGGTGGGGACGGGGCTCGGGGGCGCAGGGTGGGGAGGGGCGCAGGGTGGCAGGAGGTGTGGGGACGGGGCTCAGGGGCGCAGGGTGGCAGGAGGGGTGGGGACGGGGCTCGGGGGCGCAGGGTGGGGAGGGGTGCAGGGTAGCAGGAGGGGTGGGGACGGGGCTCGGGGGCGCAGGGTGGGGAGGGGCGCAGGGTGGCAGGAGGGGTGGGGACGGGGCTCAGGGGCGCAGGGTGGGGAGGGGCGCAGGGTGGCAGGAGGGGTGGGGACGGGGCTCAGGGGCGCAGGGTGGGGAGGGGGCGCAGGGTGGCAGGAGGGTGGGGACGGGGCTCGGGGGCGCAGGGTGGGGAGGGGCGCAGGGTGGCAGGAGGGGTGGGGACGGGGCTCAGGGGCGCAGGGTGGGGAGGGGCGCAGGGTGGCAGGAGGGGTGGGGACGGGGCTCGGGGCGCAGGGTGGGAGGGGCGCAGGGTGGCAGGAGGGGTGGGGACGGGGCTCGGGGCGCAGGGTGGGGAGGGGTGCAGGGTAGCAGGAGGGGTGGGGACGGGGCTCGGGGGCGCAGGGTGGGGAGGGGCGCAGGGTGGCAGGAGGGGTGGGGACGGGGCTCGGGGGCGCAGGGTGGGGAGGGGCGCAGGGTGGCAGGAGGGGTGGGGACGGGGCTCAGGGGGGCAGGGTGGGGAGGGGGCGCTGGGTGGCAGGAGGGGTGGGGACGGGGCTCAGGGGCGCAGGGTGGGGAGGGGGCGCAGGGTGGCAGGAGGGGTGGGGACGGGGCTCGGGGCGCAGGGTGGGGAGGGGTGCAGGGTAGCAGGAGGGGTGGGGGACGGGGCTGGGGGGGCGCAGGGTCTCGGGTAGGGGACCCCGTGGGGGTAGGACCCCATCAGGATCGGGTCTGGATCTGCCCCTCCCCCCCACGCACCCCTTCTTGGGATGCTGCACAAGCTGGTACCCAACTGCCGGCGAGGCTGTTGCTATGGCAACTGCGTGGGGCGGGGGATCGCCTAGAGGCTGGTTGCTAGGAGACGGGCCTCCAGTCATTGCAGCTGCTGGGGCGGGCTCACGGGATTCCTAGCCGCAGCCTTCTTAATTGTTAATGAATTAATGCAAATATAATCCACTAATTAACATAAGATGCAAGATGCAGCTGTTTATACAGGGTGGGGTGCCGGGGCTGTTTATAGGGGGACCCTCTCGCCCAGAGCTTGGACCCGGCCCCTGTGGGGCAGGGGGGGGGGACACATGGGGACCCCTCGCCTGGCACTGGGACCCGGCCCCTGTGGGTCCGGGGGGGGGGATGGGCACAGGGGGACCCTTGCCTGGCACTGGGATGCGGCCCCTCTGGACTGGGCACACGGGGACCCCTCGCCTGGACACGGCCCCTCTGGGGTGGGGGGGCTGGGCACACGGGGACCCCTCCCCTGGCACTGGGACTCGGCCCCTCTGGGGTGTGGGGGCTGGGCACACGGGGACCCCTCGCCTGGACACGGCCCCTCTGGGGTGGGGGGGCTGGGCACACGGGGACCCCTCGCCTGGTGCCGAGATGCAGCCCCTCTGGGGTGGGGCATTATGTGGGCAGCCAGGATCTGTACCCCAAGCTGGGCAGACACCCCAGCACCCTCTGCTGGCTTTAACTCCACGCCCACCCGTGTCAAACGCCGCGTAACCTCCCCCAGGCTGGAACTGACATAGCCGCCTCTATGGCTCAGACACGGGCTCGTGTGACGGTGGGGTCTGCCAGCCCCCCGCCTTCGCTGTCCCTGATCTGAGAACCCAGGAGTCCTAGTTCCCAGCCCCCTGCTCTAACCCATCAGCCCCCACTCCCCTCCCAGAGCCGGGAGAGAACCCAGGAGTCCTGGCTCCCAGCGCCCCCTGCTCTAACCACCAGTCCCTGCTCCCCTCGCAGAGCCAGGAGGGAACCCTGGACTCCCACTCCAATGACATAGAAAAATCCAGCCAAGCCGCCTTTGTTTTTTAATAATATCCAACATTTTTATTAAAAGTTTTTTTCCCTTCTCTCTGTGCGGGCAGCGCCCGACCCGCTGCCGGCCCCCTTTGCCTTTCTTCCTCGCCACCTGGCTTGGCATTTTTTTTTAAAAAGTGGTTGGTTTTTGTTTTGTTGTAATACATTCCATCAGGACACAGATTTCTATTGTTTTTTCTTATTTTCCTTCTTTTATATATATATATAAAAAGAAAATATGAGATACACACACGCACGCACCACCCACACGGGGGATGGGGGGATGAAAGACAGAAGAGATCCAGAGAGCAGGGAACTGTACAAGGGAGGGTTATGGCACCGAAAGGAAAAGATCGTTAAAAAGAAGGGGATATATATATTATACATCAGCCCCGGACCCTCCGGCCCCAGATCCCACAGGCAAGCCACGTGGTTAGTTAGCAGAACAAAGCAATTAATCCCCCCCCCGAACCCCTTTTCAAAAGCGGTTGGGCAAGGTGGTTATTTAGAAAATCAGTTAAGAAATGGAGGAATCAGGGTTTTTGTTGTTGTTCCATCGAAGTCCTGGATGACTGTTTCTTAAATAATAATTAAAAAAAAAATGTGCAGAAATTCACGCCCCAGAGGACCCGGGCATTGGCATTTAGGCAGGAAAATGTTTCAAGTTCCCTTTCCATGGTGTGAGAGGAAAAATCTGTTTCAAGTCTCCTCCCCATGGCACACCAACCACCTTCTTCCCCAGTGCGTGACAAGACACAATCCAGTTTGAGTTCCCTTCACCATGGCACAAGAGCAGAAAAATCTGTTTTAAGGTTCCTCTTATTGCATGAGTGTGGAAAAAGTCTGTGTTGAGGCCTCTCCTGTGGCATGAAGGAGAAAATCGTTCCTGTCTCCTTGACCCACAAACCACAGAAACTGCTCAGCAAGATTCGTCACCTTGGGAGGGAAAATGGTGCTTAAAGATTGCCTCCCCCACCCCTCCTGCTTCCAGGCAAATAGTTGTTTCAAGACTTTCCCATCCCCCCCTACAAAGGAAAATAGCCCCCAGGGGAATAACTGGATCAAGATTTCCCCCTTTAGGAGAGTAAATAACATTTTAAGGTTCACACACCATGGAAAGAAGGTTTCAAGTTTCTCCATCCTGCCAGAGGAAAGTGGTTTCAAGTCTCCCCAACACACAGGGTGATGTGTTGCAAACTTTCCCATGCTGGGAAAACTGTATGAAGATTTGCTGCCATCCTGGGGAAATGGATTTCATGCTTCTCTCCCCACATGGGAAAAGTGGATCCACATGGGCCTTGCTCCCAACGGACAGCGTTTTCAAGTTTCTCCTTTCTGTGCTGGGGGAAGAGTGTCCAGCCCACATCAGCCTGACACACGCTGCATCAACACACCCCACTTCCAAGGGGGAGGTGTTTCCAGGCTGCCCCATAACCACAAAAAGGTAGTGTCAAGAATCCCCTATCCCGAGGGGATAGAAAAAGCAGTTTCAGGTCCCCCCATGTCACTGCAGTCCAGAAGGGCAGCCCATTCCCAGGGCAAGGTAGGGGCGGATCCGCGCAGCGCTCAGGGCAGAAGCCTCTGCTACCCTTTGGAGAGAGACTCCCAGAGAAGGGGGAACATGGGCGTGGAACAGAGGAGGCAGGCTGGGGGAACAGAGTGATAGGGGGGAGGAAGCTGAGCCCCCCTAGGCACAGCACTCCCACGGGGTACCCTGATCCTAAACCTGGGGGCTTGCTCATACCAGGTACCGCAGGGCTCCTTGCCGGGAGGAAGATACGGAAAGGTACCCTGTCACCTATGGGATAGGGAGATAGAACCCAGGAGTCCTGGCTCCCAGCCCCCCTGCTCTAACCCACCAGCCCCCACTCCCCTCCCAGAGCCAGGGAGAGAACCTAGGAGTCCTGGCTCCCAGCCCCCCCTGCTCTAACCCACCAGCCCCCACTCCCCTCCTAGAGCCGGGGAAGAGAACCCAGGAGCCCTGGCTCCCAGCCCCCCCTGCTCTGACCCACCAGCCCCCACTCCCGTCCCAGAGCTGGGAGAGAACCCAGGAGTCCTGGCTCCCAGCCCCCCTGTTCTAACCCACCAGACCCCACTCCCCTCCCAGAGCCGGGGAAGAGAACCCAGGAGTCCTGGCTCCCAGCCCCCCCTGCTCTAACCCACCCGCCCCCACTCCCCGCCCCGAGCCGGGGGGAGAACCCAGGAGGCCGGGCTCCCAGCCCTCCTGCTCTAACCCACCCGCCCCACTCCTCCCAGAGCCAGGGAGAGAACCCCGGAGTCCTGGCTCCCAGCCCCCCTGCTCTAACCACTAGCCCCCACTCCCCTCCCAGAGCCGGGGAGAGAACCCAGGAGTCCTGGCTCCCAGCCCCCCTGCTCTAACCCACCAGTCTCCACTCCCCTCCCAGAGCCAGGGAGAGAACCCAGGAGTCCTGGCTCCCAGCCCCCTTGCTCTAACCCACCAGCCCCCACTCCCCTCCCAGAGCCAGGGAGAGAACCCAGGAGCCCTGGCTCCCAGCCCCCCTGCTCTAACCCACCAGCCCCAATCCTCCCAGAGCCAGGGAGAGAACCCAGGAGTCCTGGCTCCCAGCCCCCCCTGCTCTAACCCACCAGCCCCCACTCCCCTCCCAGAGCTGGGGAGAGAACCCAGGAGCCCTGGCTCCCAGCCCCCCTGCTCTAACCCACCAGCCCCCAATCCCCTCCCAGAGCCAGGGAGAGAACCCAGGCATCCGGTTTCCCAGCCCCCAGTGACAGGAAGAGGGAAGGAAATTAAGAAAAAAACGAGATTTGAAAACATAGATGAAATGGTCCCGTGTGTGTGTGTGGAGGGGGGAGGGATGAGGGGCTGGGAATGGGGTCGGTGTGTTCCTGTGCGGATTTGGGGGTGTCAGCATGGACAGGGGAGCAGACATGGGCGCTGGGACACCGGTGGGGAGTCTCTCTCCATGGCCAGAGGAGAGCGCTCGGGGCGGCCCGGCGGCGCTGGCGGGGAGCAGGCTCCAGGGCGAGCCGGCTCAGGAGTACGAGTAGTGCGAGCCGTTGAGGATGTGCGAGGTGACGCTCGCCGAGCGGCTGATGCCCGGCTCGGCCTGGCCGCCGGAGGCCGTGCGCCGCAGCGGCTGGGGGCTGTTCCGCAGCATCACCACGTTGGCCCGGCCCCCTGGGGCGGAGGCGGGCGAGGAGGCGGCGGAGGGGGTGGAGCCAGGCGGAGGGGGGGCCAGCAGGGGCTGGCGCCAGGCGTGGGGGGCGCCGGCGGTGTTCTGCACACCGTGGCTCCAGTGGGAGCCGCTGCGGGGCACGGGGCGGGAGGGCCAGGGCTGGGGGGGCGCGGCGTAGCCCTGGTTGAAGGCCTCGGCGGGGATGCCCGTCAGCGCCATGTTACTGAAGCCGAGCCGCATGCTCTCCGAGTCGAAGGCCTCGATCTCCCGGGCCTGCCGCTCCAGCAGGCTGCGGATCCGCTCCGAGCGCTCGTTCTGCAGCGCCAGCATCTCCTCCTCGATCTGCAGAGACAGGGCGTGGCAGTGCCGGGCCGGACGCCGGGGTCCCGCCGGCCCCTCCCCGGCCCCGCCCGGACGCCTGGGTCCCGCCGGCAGCCGGCCCCTCCCCAGATGCCAGGGTCCCGCCAGCCCTTCCGCAGCCCCGCCAGCCCCTCCCCAGCCCCGCCCGGACGCCTGGGCCCCGCCGGCCCCTCCCCAGATGCCAGGGTCCCGCCGGCCCCTCCCCAGATGCCAGGGTCCCGCCAGCCCTTCCGCAGCCCCGCCAGCCCCTCCCCAGCCCCGCCTGGACGCCTGGGTCCCGGCGGCCCCTCCCCGGCCCCTCCCCAGATGCCAGGGTCCCGCCAGCCCTTCCGCAGCCCCTCCCCAGCCCCGCCCGGACGCCTGGGTCCCGCCGGCCCCTCCCGGACGCCAGGGTCCCGCCGGCCCCTCCCCAGATGCCTGGGTGTGCCATGGCCCATCCCACAGCCTGTCTGCCCCCCCAGAAGCCTAGAAATCCATTCCCTCCTGTGACAAAGTAGGGAATACCCTGAGGGAGCCGTCCCGGACGCCTGGGTCCCACTGCCCAGCCCGGTCTCTGGGGTGCTGCAGGGCCCTGAGGGAGCCGTCCCGGACGCCTGGGTCCCACTGCCCAGCCCGGTCTCTGGGGATGCTGCAGGGCCCTGAGGGAGCTGTCCCGGACGCCTGGGTCCCAGTCCCATACCCTCTGCTCCAGCAGGGCCCGGCGGATGGACACGCGCTGCTCCAGCTCCTTGATCTCCCGCTCGTGCTGCGCCTCCGTGTGGATCTTGATCTTGCTCTGGTAGGCGTTGAGCAGTTCCAGCTCCTGCTGCAGCTGCATCCGCAGCACCTGGTACTCAGCCTCCTGCGTCTCATCCAGCCGCAGCTAGGGGGCGACACGGAGTTGGCCAGGAGCCCTTGG
Source organism: Mauremys reevesii (assembly GCF_016161935.1). Lineage (NCBI taxonomy): Eukaryota > Metazoa > Chordata > Testudines > Geoemydidae > Mauremys > Mauremys reevesii. The sequence goes on along the minus strand of NC_052626.1, from coordinate 150,529,787 downwards.
CGGGGGCTGGGCACCCAGGGGCCCCCCTGTGGCAGGGGGGCTGGGTACATGGGAGCCCCTTGCGCTGACTCGCAGCGTCCCAGCACCCTCACAGTTTGGGACAGGAAGTGAAAGGGACGTCCAGATCCCCGGATGTGCTGGGAGTGGGTGGGTACGAGGGGCAAGCATGAAAACTGCAGAGCAGATCTTTGGCCAGGACACTTGGGTTCATGCTTCCTCTGTGGGAACAGGCTTCTTCGTAACCCTGTGCGGCAGGGGCCCGGGGCTCTCCCCTCTAGGGGGCGCCAGTGGGCCGGGGGGCAGGCACCGGGCAGGGGGTTGGAGGCAGGGGCTTCGGGGAGGTGGCAGGAGGCAGGCCCCAGGCTGGGGGCCTGGGGCCCGCCCGGGGGTGGGCGGGGGAGCAGCCCCCCATCGGGCCGCCCGGCGACCTACGGCCTGCGTGGAGAGCATCTCGTTGATGCTGTGGTCGTACTGCTCCGCCAGGATGGCCAGCTTGCGCGTCTGCTCGTCCTTGAGGCGCTTCAGGATGCCCTTGTGCTCGCTCTTGGCCGTGGTCTCCAGCAGGTGGTTGCGCAGGGCTTTGTACTGCCGCGTCTGGATCTTACACGTGTCCTGGAACTGCTTCTTGATCTGCAGCTCCTTGGACTGGGGGTGGGGCCGCGGGGCGGGGGCCGGCCGGGGCGGGGCGGGGCGGGACGGGGGGAGAGAGACAGGAGCAAACGTTAGCGAGACAGACACCGGGGTGGGCTGGAGCGGGCGTGGCCGTGCCGCGCTCCCCCCGACAGGCCCCCGGGGGGCAGCTCTGAACCCTCCCATGAGCCATTGCTCCTCCCCCTTCCCTGGACAGGGTGGGGTGGTGCCCTCCGTCTTGCCTTGCCCACAGGGGCCGAGACCCACATGTGCTGCTGCGGTCAGGGCTGGGGGGGCCTTTGCCTATGGCTGACGCCTGCCCTGCCTGTGACCCCATGACCTGCCCCATCATGCAGCACATGACCTTTGACCTGTCTGACCCCCCCCGACCTGCCCCCATCATCCCATGGCCGGGGCATGTGACCTTTGCCCTGCCTGTGACCCCCCCATCATCCCATGGCCAGGGCATGTGACCTTTGCCCTGCCTGTGACCCCCCCATCATCCCATGGCCAGGGCGTGTGACCTTTGCCCTGCCTGTGACCCCCCCATCATCCCATGGCCAGGGCGTGTGACCTTTGCCCTGCCTGTGTACCCCCCATCATCCCATGGCCCGGTCATGTGTCCTTGGCCCTGCCTGTGCCCCCCCCCATCATCCCATGGCCAAGGCGTGTGACCTTTGCCCTGCCTGTGACCCCCCCATCATCCCATGGCCAGGGCGTGTGACCTTTGCCCTGCCTGTGACCCCCCCATCATCCCATGGCCAGGGCATGTGACCTTTGCCCTGCCTGTGACCCCCCCCCCATCATCCCATGGACAAGGCGTGTGACCTTTGCCCTGCCTGTGACCCCCCATCATCCCATGGCCCGGGCGGGGGACCTTTGCCCTGCCTGTGACCCCCCCCAACCTGCCCCCATCATGCCGTGGCCGGGGCATGTGACCTTTGCCTTGCTGGTGCCCCCCCACAATCTGCCCCCATCATGCCAGGGCCAGGGCTTGACACCTTTGACTTGCCAGTGCTCCCCCTCCCCCAATTTGGCCCATTGTCCCATGGCCGGAGCATGTGACCTTTGCCCTGCCTGTGACTCCCCACAATCTGCCCCCATCAACCCAGGGCCAGGGCTTGTGCCCTTTGCCCTGCCAGTGACCCCCCCCCCCCAATTTGCCCCATGGCGGGGGCATGTGCCCTTTGCCCTGCCTAGGAGCTGTGTGAGGGGGCCTGCCTTGGGGGGCCTAGTAGAGGGGAGGGGGAGGGGGAGGGGGAGAGGTGCGTTTCAGCTCCCAGTAACGACCAGATGCTCGCCAGGTCCGGGTGCCCTGCCAGGGGCCGTCTTTCATTGAAGGTGGAAAGGAGCCAAAATAAGCACGTGTCAAACCAAATACAGAGGAAGCCAAAATGTAAAAAAATGAATGTATGGAGCACACACAGGCGGGGGTGGGGCAAACAGTCACCAAAAACGGGAGCCATCGGACAGCTGGGGGAGGCGCCACCCACGGGCACTGTGGGCCAACCCCAGGTAAAAAGCAACACCCTCAGCCCCAGATCAGCTCAAAACATCCTGCTCAACCCTGGACAGAAGAGAGCCGCCTTGCACCCATTGTTTGCCCATAAACCGATAAACATCAACTACAAATCCTTAGATGTCACCCACCTGGGGCCCAGACCTGGGAGAAATCCACCCCAAAGTGGTGAAATCCAGTTCAAGCGTAGTAACATATTGCTCCAATTTCGGGCCAATCCTGCTCCTATTTTTACGTGAACCAGAAACTGGGCTACCAAAGCAGCCAATCAAATCAAACCCATCGATTTTGCAGCAAAACAGGCAAATCAAAATAAACAACATGGACCAAAACTGGGGGAAATTAAATACAAAAATTACAATTTGTAAAAGGCTGGAGAGCGCCAGGGAAAATACAGCAACGAAACCAACCAGTAAAATACCAAATACAAAAAGGGGGGAAGAAAAGATGAATCGATTTTCAGACTGAAGGGGATTCCTGTGAGCATCTTGTCTGAGCTCCGTCAAGCCGCCCTGAATTAATTCCTAGCTGAACTAAAAAAAAAATACAACAGACTTTTCTGGAACAGGGCTCTGGGATGGCTGAAATTTGCTTTCCTCAGACACACAGGAGGTCAGACTAGATGATCTAAAAGAAATGACCCCCCCTGGTTTTCAGCTTGAGGGATAATCGTAGCTGCACTAAAATTAGGAGAAAATAACCCCCCCAAAATATTAAAGGGATGGATCAAAACTTGGACAAATGAGACTTAAAAATACATGCTGGTGAAATGCAACTTTCCCTAAAATGGAACAAAAAAGATCAGATTCAGCAAAAACAGGGTAAATAGAATAAAAAGCAGAGATTTCTGCCCAAAACGGGGAAAACAAAGAAAATTCCTGAATTTACTGAATGGGGTTGGGGGATTTCTAAATTCACTACGGGCAGGAGGGAAAATAAATTCTAACAAGGACAAAAAACTATTTGCCTCGGAAACAGGAGTAAATATATCAGACTAAATATACTAAAGAAAGAAAAATAAAAAATTATCCCAAATTTCATAAAGTGGAGCAAATATAAAATATTCATAATTGGCCCTCAAACAGGAAACTCATTCTAAATTCACTCCTACCAATGCGATAAAATAAAGGCTCCAACAAAAATACCGATGAGATTTTCTAAAACTGCAGCAAATGAAATCAGTGTTACCCCAGAGTTGCCAAAACCCACAGGGGGGGAAAAGGATTTGAAGGAAAGTAAAGGTTTCACCTTCCCCCAACCAATGGATAAGAAATTAATTTAACACAAAAGAAGATTTCGACTCTCCCATTTTTGGGAAATCTGTGATTATTTTTATTTTATTTCTCCTGTTTTCAGTCAAATAAAAAAAGAAATATCACAGATTTACCCCAAAACAAACAAAAAATAATGTTTGATCACTTACACAACAAAATGCACACACACAAAACGTAAAGGCATCTGAAATAAATACGTTCACATCTCCCGCGAGGGGAGTGGGGGTTACAGAGATGGGAAATGAAATCAAAGCCGTCACCGGGGAAAGAATCACCTGGGGCCGCCCGTCGGAGCTGGGAGCAGAAACGCACCTTCCCCCGGCGCCTGCGGCCGGATGGGAGCCCCCTCTATTTCTGGGGGGGCGGATAGTGTCGTGGGGCCTGGGCCTAGCTGAGAATGGAGCCCCTCCCCCAGGGGGTTGGATAGCGTTTGCGGGGGGCTCAGAGACAAATACAAACCACTGGTCCCACTAGCAGCACCCCTTGGGGAAGGGGTCACATCCCCCCCAGTCTCCCCTTCAATCACCCAACTGCTGCCCTTGCCTCCAGGGCCTCCCCACTGCACCCCCCTGGCTCCTGGGGGGCAGGGTTCGGTGATTCTTTCCTCCAGAGCACACACTGCAGCTGTACCCAGCGCTGCCCCCTACACAGAGCAACCAGAGTGGGGTTCAGTCCCCTTGGCAAACCACAGCCCCCCCCCAAGATCCCCCCCTCTGGGCCACGGGGGCCACCTGCCTTCGGGGCCACATCTCCCCCCCTCTGGGCCACGGGGGCCACCTGCCTTCGGGGCCACTTCTCCGCCCCCCGGGCCATGTGGGCCACATCTCCCCCCCCCCCGGGCCTTGGGGCCACCTGCCTGCGGGGCCACATCTCCCCCCCCCCCGGGCCATGGGGCCACCTGCCTTCGGGGCCACATCTCCCCCCCTCTGGGCCACGGGGGCCCGCCTGCCTTCGGGCCCACATCTCCCCGGGCCCGCCTGCCTTCGGGCCCACATCTCCCCCCACCCCCGGGCCATGGGGCCACATCTCCCCCCCCCTCTGGGCCACGGGGGCCACCTGCTTTCGGGGCCACGTTCCCCCCCCGCTCTGTCAGGGGAGGCCCGGAGAAGCCCAGTAGCATGGGGCACCTGCTGTGGGTTTTGTGCTCCGGTTGGGGGGCTGGGGAAGGAGAGCAGGGCTGTCCCACCCCCGCATCACAGCCCCCCGAACCAGAGAAAGGGGCGGGGCCTGTTCACACCCAGCCAATCACTGGGCAGCACGGGGGCGTGGCTGGTTCCCAAGCCCAGTCACCTCCAGGGCCGCCGGGCCGCGCGGGGGTCCCCTGGGGGGCTGTGCCGGGCCCCCCCGGAGGCAGCCCGGCCCCCCCGGGCCCGGCGGCCCTGCCCCCTGCCCGCCAGCCGGGGGATGCGGCTGGGCCGCTCCTCCCGCAGCACCCGCAGGCCCGTGAGGTGGTGCAGGGCGGCCGGGGGCAGGCGGGCGCTCAGCTCCCGCGCCAGCCGCAGCAGGCGGCGGTTGAGGGCACGGCCGGGCCGGGCCAGCAGGGCCAGGGCGCGGCGGCCAGGCGGGCGGGGCGGGAGGGGGGGCGGGGCGGGGGGCGGGCACGGGCAGCCGGCTGCGGAAGCCGCCCTTGTGGGTCTTGGGGAAGAGGCGGAAGAGGCCCCGCTCGGTGAGCAGCCCCAGGCCCTGCAGGGCGCGGAAGGCCGGGCGCGGCAGGCCCAGCAGCAGGCGCAGCCAGAGGCGGCGGGCGCGGCGGGGCAGCCCCCGCCGGGCGCCCCGGGCCAGCGCCAGCAGCAGGTAGAGCGGCAGGAAGAGCCAGGGCGAGGCCAGCAGGTGGGAGGCCAGCAGGATGACGGGCACGTAGAGCCGGCCCCGGCTGGCGCTCAGGCCCAGCACGCCCAGCGCCCCCGCCCCCTTGGCCAGGGCCAGGAAGGAGGCGCCCGAGAGCAGGAAGAGCGAGTGGAGCAGGGCATAGGAGATGCCCAGCCCCACCAGCGCCTCCAGGGCCAGCAGCAGCGCTGGGCCCCGCCGCCCGAGCCCTGGGCCCACAGCGCCAGCAGCAGCAGCAGCACCGGCCCACTGGGGTAGGCGGCCAGCAGCAGCGCCAGCCCCGCGCACACGGCGTGGGGCAGCAGGGCGGCCAGGGGGGTGGGGGTCGGCGCCGGCCTGGCCGCCTCCTCCCAGCCACACCGCGGCTCCACATAGGGGTCCTCGGGGGCAGGGCAGCCGTCGCCTGGGCCCCGCAGCCCCTCCCCCTCCTGCGGGATTAGGGGCAAGACACCGCGGAGACGGCAGGGGGCGGATGGCTCTAGCGCCCCCAGGGCAGCATCTAGGGATGCCTCCTGCCCGTCCGGCTCCAGAGCTTCCACATCTAGAACATCAGCCTCCTGGCCATCCGGCTTTAGAACCCCCAAGGCCATGAGGCCTGGCTCTAAAAGCCCCAGGCTCTCCCGCTCTAGAACCTCAGCCTCTTCGCCATCAGGCTCCAGAGCCTCCAGGCTCTTGTGCTCTAGAACCACATCATAATCGCCATCTGGCTCTAGAACCCCCAGGTTCTTCTGCTCTAGAACCATGGCCTCCGCACCGTCTGGCTCTAGAACCCCCAGGCTCTTGTGCTCTAGAACTCCTGCCTCCTCTCCGTCTGGCTCTAAATCCCAGCTATCCTGCCCGTCCGGCGCGAGGCCCCCCAGGGCCGGTTCTAGAGCCCAAGCCTCCTGTCCGTCTGGCTCTAGAAGCCCGGCCTCCTGTCCATCCGGCTGCGGGCCCCCCAGGCTGCGCGGGCGGGGCCCCTGGGTGACACCTACTTTGAGGCTCTTGGGTTGCTGGCGGACCTCCATGGCGTGTTTCTGGCGCAGCTCCTGCTCGCGGCGCTTGTTGTACTCCAGCTGGTTGCTGAGCTCGGTCTGGTGCTGCAGGCGGGTGAGCTCGGTGCGGGTGCGCTGCACCGTGTGCAGGTGCCGGAACTCCAGCTCCTGCGTCGACTCGTGCTGCCGCAGCAGCATGGCGCACTCCAGGTCCTTCTGCGTCTGCTTCTTGTTCAGGTCCTGCGGGCGGGGCGGGGGCGGGGTCACGCCCAGCCCAACAGCCCCTCCGCCTACCCCCGCCCCCTGGAGCAGGGGTCCCCACGGCGGCGCCCGCGGGCGCCACGGTGAGCGACAGCATCGCTGCCAAAATGCGGCTGAAATTCGGTGGCATTTTGGCGGATGCTCGACCTCCGCCACGGTCCTTCGTCTTGGGGACCCCTGCACTAGAGCCCCTCCCCCCCGCGCCCCTCCCGCTGAGCAGAGCCCCTCCCACCCCGCCCCATGCCCCTTCCACCCCCCTCCCGCTGAGCAGAGCCCTCCCACCCCGCCCCACGCCCCTCCCGCTGAGCAGTGCCCTCCCACCCCGCCCCACGCCCCACCCGCTGAGCAGGGCCCTCCCACCCCGCCCCACGCCTCCCTCTGAGCAGAGCCCCTCCCACCCCGCCCCACGCCTCCCGCTGAGCAGTGCCCCTCCCACCCCGCCCCACGCCACCCGCTGAGCAGAGCCCTCCCACCCGCGCCTCCCTCTGAGCAGAGCCCCTCCCACCCCGCCCCACCTCCCACCCCGCCCCACGCCCACCCACTGAGCAGAGCCCCTCCCACCCCGCGCCTCCAGCTGAGCAGAGCCCTCCCACCCCGCCCCACGCCCCTCCCTCTGAGCAGAGCCCTCCCACCCCACGCCTCCCGCTGAGCAGAGCCCCTCCCACCCCGCCCCACCCACTGAGCAGAGCCCTCCCACCCCGCCTCATGCCCTCCCACTGAGCAGAGCCCTCCCACCCCACGCACCAGCTGAGCAGAGCCTCCCGCTGAGCAGAGCCCTCCCACCCTGCCCCACGCCCTCCAGCTGAGCAGAGCCCCCGCTGAGCAGAGCCCTCCCACCCTGCCCCACGCCCCTCCCGCTGAGCAGAGCCCCTCCCCACGCGCCCCTCCCGCTGAGCAGAGCCCTCCCACCCCGCCCCATGCCCCTCCCACTGAGCAGAGCCCTCCCACCCCACACCATGCCCCTCCCACTGAGCAGAGCCCTCCCACCCCACGCCTCCAGCTGAGCAGAGCCCCCGCTGAGCAGAGCCCCTCCCACCCTGCCCCACGCCTCCCGCTGAGCAGAGCCCTTCCCCGCGCCTCCCGCTGAGCAGAGCCCCCTGAGCAGAGCCCTCCCACCCCACGCCCCACTGAGCAGAGCCCTCCCCGCGTCCCTCCCGCTGAGCAGAGCCCCGCTGAGCAGAGCCCTCCCACCCCACGCCCCACGCCTCCTGCTGAGCAGAGCCCTCCCTACCCCACGCCTCCCGCTGAGCAGAGCCCCTCCCACCCTGCTCCACGCCCCTCCTGCTGAGCAGAGCCCCTCCTGCTGAGCAGAGCCCTCCCACCCCGCCCCACGCCTCCCGCTGAGCAGGGCCCTCCCTACCCCACGCCCCTCCCGCTGAGCAGGGCCCTCCCACCCCACGCCCCTCCCACTGAGCAGAGCCCTCCCACCCTGCCCCACGCCCCTCCTGCTGAGCAGAGCCCCTCCCACCCCGCCCCACGCCCCTCCCGCTGAGCAGAGCCCCTCCCTCCCACCCCACGCCCCTCCCGCTGAGCAGAGCCCTCCTCCCACCCCACGCCCCTCCCGCTGAGCAGAGCCCTCCCACCCCATACCCCTCCCACTGAGCAGAGCCCTTCCCTCCCACCCCGCCCCACGCCCCTCCCGCTGAGCAGAGCCCCACCCGGCCCCCTGGGCCCCCCCCCCTAGTCAGTGCCCAGCCTTGCCCTGCTCACAGGCTCCCCCCCCACCTCGCGCAGCAGGTCCTGGTCCAGGTTGTGGCGGGCCAGCAGCATCTTGCGCTTGTACTGGCGGCACTGCAGCTCCAGGTACTGGCGCTGGCGCCGCAGCAGGTTGGCCTCCTCCTCGGCCTGGTAGTGCTGCATGTTCTCCTTCTGCCGCAGCAGCCACTCCTGCTTCTCCCGCTTCGGGGTGCTCTGGTTCTCCTGCAGCTCCTGCATGGGCGGGGAGCAGGGGCGAGTGGTTGGGGGGGGCAGGGAGCTCGGACACCTGGGTTCTGTTCCCAGCCAACCCGCCCCCCCGCCGGGGCCCCTCTCTCGTCACCTCCTTGAGCTGTTCCTTGCGCAGCTTGTACTGGCGTTTCTGGCACTCCAGCAGGTTGCTCAGCTCCTTCTTCTGCTGGCCCAGGATGTGCTGCTGGAACTTCTTCTCCTCGGCCAGCGCCGCCTTGGCCTGCGGGGCAGCGAGCGGGGGTGAGCGGCTCCCCGCCAGCCCCGCCCCTGTGCCCGGCCCCCGCCCGCCCCTGCCCGGCCGGCCCACCTCCTTCTCGAAGATGGCCTGGTGCTTCTTGGCCAGCTTCTCGGCCTCGGCGCTGAAGCTGCTGCGATGGGCCTCCAGCTCCTTGTCGAGCCGCAGCTGGTGCTCGTCCAGCTCCGCCTTCAGCTTGTTCTCCAGCGCCATGAGCTGCTTCTGGTGCTGGCGCCGCATGCGCTTGTAGCCGCTCATCTGCTCCCGCAGCGCCGAGTCCTGCTCGTGCTCCTGGATCTGCCGGGTCACCTGGGCGGGGGCGGAGCTCTGAGCGCGGCGGGCCAGCTCCCAGGCCCCGCCCCGCCCCGCCCCACTCACCCAGCCGCCCGGCCCTGCCCGAATCCTGACCCCGCCCACCCACTCACCCACTCACCCGCCCCGCCCCGAACCCTGACCCCGCCCACCCACTCACCCGGCCCCGCCCGAACCCTGACCCCGCCCACCACCCACTCACCCAGCCCCGCCCGAACCCTGACCCCGCCCACCCACTCACCTAGCCACCCCTGGCCCGGCCCCGCCCGAACCCCGACCCCGCCCACCCCCCCACCCCGCCCCGCCCGACCCCTGACCCCGCCCCCCCACTCACCCAGCCCTGCCCGAACCCTGACCCCGCCCACCCACTCACCCGGCCCCGCCCGAACCCTGACCCCGCCCACCCACTCACCCAGCCACCTGGCCCCGCCCCGAACCCTGACCCCGCCCACCCACTCACCCCGCCACCCGGCCCCGCCCGAACCCTGACCCCGCCCCCCCACTCACCCGGCCCCGCCCGAACCCTGACCCCGCCCACCCACTCACCCATCCACCTCTGGCCCCGCCCAGCCCAAACTCTGACCCCACCCACCCAGCCACCCCATACCCCACCCACCTACTCACCGCTAACCCTGCCCAAACTCTGACCCCGGCCACCCACACACCCATCCACACCTGACCCGCCCAAACCCTGACCCCGCCCACCCACTCACCCATCCACCTCTGGCCCCGCCCAGCCCAAACTCTGACCCCTCCCACCCAGCCACCCCTGACCCCACCCACCTACTCACCGCTAACCCTGCCCAAACTCTGACCCCGCCCACCCACTCACCCATCCACACCTGACCCTGCCCGAACTCTGACCCCGCCCACCCACTCACCCAACCCTGCCCCTGTCCAGTGACCTGTCCCACCAACCTCACCCAGTCAGCCCCTGACCCTGCCCATAAACCCCAGCCCATCTCCTGGCCCCACCCAGAAACCTTCCCACCTTGCCTCACCCCCAGCTCCATCCCCAACTCTGAGCCCACCCTGACCTCTGCTCCCAGCCAGCCCACTAGCCCCACCTGCTAACCTCACCCTACCTTTGTGGGGGCCCCCAGCTCCTCCCATATGGGGAGCGTACCCACCCCACTCCCTGCCCTTACCAGGGAGGCCGTGCGGATGGTGGCGAAATGGTCCCGGTTGCGGCAGTATGCACGGCGCCGGGCAGCCGATGAACTCTGGGGCTCCATCTCCGGCTGGTACGGGTCGTCGTACAGGTTATCGTGGCCCTGGGGGGTGATGGAGAGAGAAGGGATGGGACCCAGGAGTCCTGACTCTTGGCCCTCCCCGCTCTAACCACCAGACCCACAAAGTGTGCCTCAGTTTCCCCTGTGTATCACTCAAGTGTCCAGTCGGGGGGGATGAGGGCTGGGCCTCAGGGGACGCACCACTCCTCCCACCCCCAGCACCCGGCCTGGGACTCTGGGACGCTCCACTCCCCCCTCCCCCCGCGCCAGGCCTGGGACTCCGGGACACTCCACTCCCCACTCCCCCCCCGCGCCAGGCCTGGGACCCCGGGTCGTCCCACTCCCCCCCCCCCCCGGGACCCCTGGTCGCCCCACTTTCCACCCCCCCACCCCGGGACGCCCAGCAGCAGGCTCTCGCACAGCACCGGCAGGCGGTGGATGACGGAGCTGTTGGAGGTGACCGTGTGCTCCCCCTCCTGCATCATGGCGATCTCGGCTCCCTCGTCCTCGTCGGAGGCGTCCGCCAGGCTGTTGACGCTGCTGCTCTGGCTGCTGGCGCTGATAGACATGCTGGGCACCGAGTGGCTGCTCTCCATGCTGTTAACGGTGCCCGTCCGGTGCATGAACTGCTCCGCCTCCTGGGGAGCGACCAGACACACTGCAGCCTCTCGGGGCTGGGCACATGGGGACCCCTCGCCCGGCACTGGGACACGGCCCCTCTGGAGAAAGGGGGGCTGGGCACATGGGGACCCCTCGCCCGGCACTGGGACACGGCCCCTCTGGGGTGGGGGGAGGCACACGGTGACCCCTCCCCTGGCACTGGGACACGGCCCCTCTGGAGAAAGGGGGGCTGGGCACATGGGGACCCCTCGCCCGGCACTGGGACACGGCCCCTCTGGGGTGGGGGGAGGCACACGGTGACCCCTCCCCTGGCACTGGGACACGGCCCCTCTGGGGCAGGGGGGGCACACGGGGACCCCTCGCCCGGCACTGGGACCCGGCCCCTCTGGAGAAAGGGGGGCTGGGCACATGGGGACCCCTCGCCCGGCACTGGGACACGGCACCTCTGGGGCAGGAGGAGGGGCTGGCACATGGGGATCCGTCACCCGGCACTGGGGCGCGGCCCCTCCGGGGTGGTTATTTGGGGACCTCCGGCCCGGCCCCGTGGGCCCTCAGGCAGGGCGGGGCACAGGGGGACCCCTGGGGTGGGGGCCTCGCTCTCACCTCCTCCTCGTCGGGCGCCTCGGCATTGGGGCCGTTCTGCGCTTCCTGGAAGAGGATTTTCTTCATCTTGCGATACTGCAGGTTGTCCAGCTCCCGCACGGCGTCCTTGGTGCGCTGGATCAGGTCCATGATCACCGTCTGGGGCCGCTCCCGCAGGAGGAACCGGTGCTGCTGGGGCACAGGGACGGGGTCAGTGACGCCCGCTGCCCCAGGGACCCCGAGGACCCGCCCCCCCGCCCCGCCCGGCTGGGGGTTACCTTGAGCAGCACGTCCGAGGTGGGCCGGTCTTGGGGGATTTTCTGCAGGCAGGAGTCCACAAAGTTCCGGAAATACTCGGACCTGGGGGGCAGAAGCAGATAAACAGAAGGGGGGGCAGGGCCATCCCTTGACGCCAGAGAGCCAGCTGGGCCAAGCTGGCTAATGCCAGGGGAGGGCAATTCACCAGCCCAGGAGTCCTGGCTCCCAGCCCCCACTGTAACCTCTAGACCTCACTCCCCTCCCAGAGCCGGGGAGAGAACCCAGGAGTCCTGGCTCCCAGCCCCCACTGTAACCACTAGACCCCACTCCCCTCCCAGAGCCGGGGAGAGAACCCAGGAGTCCTGGCTCCCAGCCCCCACTGTAACCTCTAGACCTCACTCCCCTCCCAGAGCCGGGGAGAGAACCCAGGAGTCCTGGCTCCCAGCCCCCACTGTAACCACTAGACCCCACTCCCCTCCCAGAGCCGAGAGAGAACCCAGGAGTCCTGGCTCCCAGCCCCCACTGTAACCACTAGAGACCCCACTCCCCTCCCAGAGCTGGGGAGCGAACCCAGGAGTCCTGGCTCCCAGCCCCCACTGTAACCACTAGACCCCACTCCCCTCCCAGAGCCGAGAGAGAACCCAGGAGTCCTGGTGGTGGGGTGTGACCCAGGACCCCGCCCAGGGCTGGTGTCTACTCGGGGGCGTGGGGCGAGGTGCCCGGCACAGGCTGCCCCCCGCGGAGGGGCGAGGGGGGGCTGTGAGGCGGGCTCGGGGGGCTCACCAGTGGCTGGACTGCAGCACGGGGGACTCGTTCTGCGCGATGTGGTACAACGCGCTCATCGCGTTCATGTTAAAGAGGGGAGGCTTGCGCTCCGCTGGGGGGAGAGACACGCGTCAGCAGCCGGCCCCTGCTGCCCCGCCCCCCCTGCCCCGCCGCCCGCCCCCCACCTACCCAGCTCAATGCAGGTGATGCCAAGCGACCAGACGTCCACCTTCCCGTCGTACTGCCCCTCGTCCATGGCCAGGATCACCTCAGGGGCCATCCTGGGGCAGACGGAGACGGGGTGAGCCCCTGGGGTGAGCCCCCGGGCTCCGGCCCCCCCCGCCCCCCCAGGCCCCCCGCCCGGCCCCTCACCAGTACGGCGTGCCCACGAAGGAGTTGGCGGGGGCGATGATTGATGCTGAGCCGAAGTCCCCGAGTTTCACCTGCCCCGGCTCCGTCAGCAGGATGTTCCCAGCCTTCACGTCCCTGCAGGGCCGGGGTGAGAGACAGCTCAGAGCTCGGACCCCAGCCCCCCGCACAGCCAGCCCTGGGAAGGAGCCAACCCCAGCGGTGGGAGGAAGCAGGGACAGGGCGGGGGGGGGGACGGGAAGGGGCAGATGGGGGGCAGACGGGGAGGTGGGGGTACCTGTGGATCATGTTGTGACAGTGGAGGTACGCCAGGCCCTGCAGCGCCCCGTGGGTGATGGCCGCGATCTCCACCTCCTGCAGTGGCTTCTTGTGCACTGGGGGCAGAGGGAGGGGTCAGAGCAGCCCCCCAGCCACCCCCCGCACCCCCCCAAGGCCCTGCGCCCCGGGGCCCTCACCCACCAGCATGTCGGAGGCGGAGCCCCCGCAGTACTCCATCACCAGCTGTGGGGGGACAACAGGGGGTAGCCTGGGGGGGCCACAAGACCCCACCCCCTCGCGCCCCACCCCACTCACCCAGGCCGTGTGCTCCCGCAGGTAGCAGCCCTTGTACTCGATGGTGTTGGGGTGTCGCAGCTTCTGCAGGAACTTCACCTCCTTGATGATGTCCTGCCATTTCTGCGAGAGTCGCACACGCTCAGCCCGGACGCCGGGGTCCTAGCCCAGCTCGGGAGGACGGGGCTGGCAGCCCGGACGCCGGGTTCTAGCCCAGCTCGGGAGGTCGGGGTGGGGCTGGCAGCCCAGACGCCGGGTTCTAGCCCAGCTCGGGGGAGGTCGGGGGTGGGGGGGGCCGGCAGCCCGGACGCCGGGGTTCTAGCCCAGCTCAGGGGAGGTCGGGGTGGGGGCCGGCAGCCCGGACGCCGGGGTTCTAGCCCAGCTCGGGAGGTTGGGGTGGGGGCCGGCAGCCCTGACGCCGGGTTCTAGCCCAGCTCGGGAGGTCGGGGGTGGGGCCTGGCAGCCCGGACGCCGGGTTCTACCCCAGCTCGGGAGGTCGGGGTGGGGCGGGCAGCCTGGACGCCGGGTTCTAGCCCAGCTCGGGAGGTCGGGGTGGGGCCGGCAGCCCAGACGCCGGGTTCTAGCCCAGCTCGGGGAGGTCGAGAGGTGGGGCTGGCAGTCCGGACGCCGGGTTCTAGCCCAGCTCGGGAGGTCGGGCGGGGGCCTGCAGCCCGGACACCGGGTTCTAGCCCAGCTCGGGGAGGTCGGGGCCGGCAGCCCGGACGCCGGGTTCTAGCCCAGCTCGGGAGGTCGGTGTGGGGCCTGGCAGCCCGGACGCCGGGTTCTAGCCCAGCTCGGGAGGTCGGGGTGGGGCCGGCAGCCTGACGCCGGGTTCTAGCCCAGCTCGGGAGGTCGGGGTGGGGCGGCAGCCGGACGCCGGGGTTCTAGCCCAGCTCGGGAGGTCGGGGTGGGGCCGGCAGCCTGGACGCCGGGGTTCTAGCCCAGCTCGGGGGAGGTCGGGGGGGGGGGCCGGGAGCCCGGACGCGGGGTTCTAGCCCAGCTCGGGAGGTCGAGAGGTGGGGCTGGTAGTCCGGACGCCGGGTTCTAGCCCAGCTCGGGAGGTCGGGCGGGGAGGCCTGGTAGCCTGGACACCGGGGTTCTAGCCCAGCTCAGGGGAGGTCGGGGGGGGGGGCCGGCAGCCCGGACGCCGGGGTTCTAGCCGAGCTCGGGGCAGGTCGGGGGGGGGCGGCACCCAGGCGGCCGGGGTGCTAGTCCAGCTCGGGAGGTCGGGGTGGGGCCGGCAGCCCGGACGCCGGGTTCTAGCCCAGCTCAGGGAGGTCGGGGTGGGGCCGGCAGCCCGGACGCCGGGTTCTAGCCCAGCTCGGGAGGTCGGGGCCGGCAGCCTGGACGCCGGGGTTCTAGCCCAGCTCGGGGGAGGTCGGGGTGTGGGCCCGGCAGCCCGGACGCCGGGGTTCTAGCCCAGCTCGGGGGAGGTCGGGGTGGGGGCCGGCAGCCCGGACGCCGGGGTTCTAGCCCAGCTCGGGGGAGGTCGGGGTGGGGCGGCAGCCCGGAGGCCGGGGTTCTAGTCCAGCTCGGGGGAGGTCGGGGTGTGGGCCCGGCAGCCCGGACGCCGGGGTTCTAGCCCAGCTCGGGGGAGGTCGGGGTGTGGGCCCGGCAGCCCGGACGCCGGGGTTCTAGCCCAGCTCGGGGGAGGTCGGGGGCCGGCAGCCCGGACGCCGGGGTTCTAGCCCAGGTCGGGGGTGGTCGGGGGCCGGCAGCCCAGACGCCGGGTTCTAGGCCAGCTCGGGAGGTCGGGGGCCCGGACGCCGGGATTCTAGCCTAGCTCGGGAGGTCGGGGCCTGGGAGCCCGGACGCCGGGTTCTAGCCCAGCTCGGGAGGTCGGGGAGGGGGCCTGGGAGCCCGGGGTTCTAGCCCAGCTCGGGAGGTCGGGGCGGCAGCCCGGACGCCGGGTTCTAGCCCAGCTCGGGAGGTCGGGGCCGGCAGCCCGGACGCCGGGTTCTAGCCCAGCTCGGGAGGTCGGGTGGGGCCGGCGGCCCGGACGCCGGGGTGCTAGCCCAGCTCGAGGGAGGTCGGGGGGGGGGGGCGGCGGCAGCCCGGACCCCAGGGTTTTAGTCCAGCTCGGGGGGGGGCGGGAGCCCGGACGCCGGGGTTCTTGCCCAGCTCGGGAGGTCGGGGCGCAGCCGGACGCCGGGTTCTAGCCCAGCTCGGGAGGTCGGGGGAGGGCCTGGGAGCCCGGAGGCCGGGTTCTAGCCCAGCTCGGGAGGTCGGGGGTGGGGCCGCAGCCGGACGCCGGGTTCTAGCCCAGCTCGAGGAGGTCGGGGTGGGGCCGGCAGCCCGGACGCCGGGTCCTAGCCCAGCTTGGGGGAGGGCCGGCAGCCCGGACGCCGGGGTCCTAGCCCAGCTCGGGGGAGGTCGGGGGGGGGAGGGGGCCTGGGAGCCCGGAGGCCTAGATTCTATTCCCGCTAGGGCAGGAGGTCAGTGGGGGGAAGGGCTGGGAGCCAGGACTCCTGGGTTTATCCCCCACAAGAGCCGGGCGCTCACCTCATTGGACTGCTTCCCGCTGTACGACATCTTCTTGATGGCCACCACCTCGTTGTTGCGCATGTCGCGGGCCTGCCGGGCAGACGGGGCTCAGAGCAGGCTGGCCAGGGGGAGCCCCACAGGGGAGAGACCCTCCCAGCCAGCCCGGGGGGAGGGGAGGGACCCCATGGAGAACGGGGGGGGGAGCAGGGGCCCAGAAAAGAGGACGGGGCATTTCCAGGAGTGGTGCGGGGGCAGGGCCAGGGAAGGGGGCATGGCCAGGCGCAGTGAGGGGGACGTTGCCAGGCAACAGAGCATTGCCAAGGGGGCGTTGCCAGGAGCGGTGAGGGGGCGGGGCCAGGGAAAGGGGCGTTGCAAGGAGCTGTGAGGGGGCGGGGCAAGGGAAGGGGGCGTTGCCAGGAGCGGTGAGGGAGCGGGGGCAGGGAAGGGGGCGTTGCCAGGAGCGGCGAGGGGGCGGGGCCAGGAAACGGGTCATTGCCAGGCACAGTGAGGGGGCATTGCCAGGGAAGGGGGCGTTGCCAGGAGCGGTGAGGGGGCGGGGCCAGGGAAGGGGGCGTTGGCAGGAGCGGTGAGGGGCGGGGCCAGGGAAGGGGGCGTTGGCAGGAGCTGTGAGGGGCGGGGCCAGGGAAGGGGGCGTTGGCAGGAGCGGTGAGGGAGCGGGGGCAGGGACGGGGGCGTTGCCTGGAGCAGTGCGGGGCAGGGTCAGGGAAGGGGCGTTGCCAGGCACAGTGAGGGGGCATTGCCAGGGAAGGGGGCGTTGCCAGGAGCGGTGAGGGGCGGGGTCAGGGAAGGGGGCAGGGCTAGGCTGGGCGAGGGGGGCCCCAGGGTGAGGGCCCACAACCACTCACGAAGTAGACGGCCCCGAAGCTGCCATGGCCGATCTCTCGCAGATCCACAAACAGCTTCTCCGGGTCGTCCTTGAAGAAGAGCTCGGCCACCTCGGGGTCCTTGAGGCTGCCGGCCCGGGCATTGGACGGCATGGCCGTGGCGGGGGGGCTGCCCTGCCGCCCCGCTCACCTCCTGCGAGCGATACGGCACACGTCACCCCGCACAGGCCCAGGCAGCCTGGCCCCGAGCCCCACTCCCCTCCCAGAGCCGGGAGAGAACCCAGGAGTCCTGCACCTGTCCCCACTCCCCTCCCAGAGCCGGGAGAGAACCCAGGAGTCCTGGTTCCCAGCTACACCCCCCCAACAACCCAACCACACTCCAGACAGACACAGCAGCTGGGCTGTCATGCTGTGGGGAGGGGGAGGGGGGCAGTGCCACTTGTTTCCCAGAGGTCCTGATCCCGCTGTGACGGGCCAGGGACTGAGGGGATGGGAACAGAACTGATGGGGGGCTCATGTCTGGGGTCACACAGGTTGGGAGGGGGTCACACCAAGGACTAGGCCGGCTCAGGGAATCTGGGGCCTGTCCCCTCTGGCGGCCGCCAGCTCTGATCTGGCCCCAGGGCAGGGACTGGCTGGCTCGGGGGGGGGGGGCAGGGACTGGGGCGGGGGCCTGGCCCAGCCTGCTCCTCCCTGTGGCAGTGGCTGAAAGGGGAAATCCTGCCATTGTTCCCTGCTTCCCCCCCCAGCGCTCAGCGCCGGCACGGGGCCCACACACGCTCCACTGCCCCCCATCAGCATGGCCCCTCCCAGCCCCTCGGGAGCCTGGACACCTGGGTTCTCCCCACGGCTCAGGGTGGGCAGCAGAGTCTGGTGATGGGAGGGGGAGGCTGGGAGCCAGGACTCCTGGGTTCTGTCCCTGTCTCCAGAACAGAATCACAGTTAAGCCAATGAAGCTCCGTTTCGCAGCTTCCCATTTCCCGCCTTCCCCCCCCCCCCCCAGTCAGCCAGCCCCAGCCCCTTCCTCGGGGCAGGGAGGGAAACAGCCCCGTGTCCCCAGTCAGCCAGCCCCAGCCCCTTCCTCGGGGCGGGGAGACAGCCCGTCCCCGTCAGCCAGCCCCAGCCCCTTCCTCGGGGGCGGGGGGAGACAGCCCCGTGTCCCCCCCCCCAGTCAGCCAGCCCCAGCCCCGGCCTCGGGGCGGGGGGGAGACAGCCCCGTGTCCCCCCCCCCAGTCAGCCAGCCCCAGCCCCTTCCTCTGGGGGGGCTCCTGTACCCACTCGGAGCCCAGGCCAACCCCCGCCCCAGCCCCAGGATGAGCTGGCACCATGGGGCACAGAGTGGGGGCAGCCCCACGCCGTAGCAGAGGAAGGCACAGAGAGCCCACTTCAGCCTAGGATCTCTGTGCCGGGCCAGCCCATCCCCCCAGCCCAACCCTGCCCCCTGCCCCATAGCCCCGTGCTGGGCCAGCCCATCACCCCAGCCCAACCCTGCCCCATAGCCCTGTGCTGGGCCAGCCCATCCCCCCAGCCCAACCCTGCCCCCTGCCCCATAGCCCCATGCTGGGCCAGTCCAACCCCAGCCCAGCCCAACCCTGCCCCCGCCCCATAGCCCCGTGCTGGGTCAGCCCATCCCCTAGCCCAACCCTGCCCCGCCCCATATCCTCTGCTGGGCCAGCCCATCCCCAGCTCAACCCTGCCCCCGCCCCATAGCCCCTGGCCTGTGCTGGGCCAGCCCATCCCCAGCTCAACCCTGCCCCCGCCCCATAGCCTCCTGGCCTGTGGTGGGCCAGCCCATCCCCAGCCTAACCCTGCCCCCGCCCCACTTCTCGTGCTGGGCCAGCCCATCCCCAGCCTAACCCTGCCCCTGCCCCATAGCCCCACTTCTCGTGCTGGGCCAGCCCATCCTCCCAGTCCAAACCTGCCCCCATCCTCACTGCCTCGAGCTGGACCAGTCCACCCCGCCCCAGCCCAACCCTGCCCCCGCACATCCCCACTGCCCCGTGCTGGACCAGCTCATCCCCACCCACATCCCCACTGCCCCATGCTGGACCAGCCCACCCCAGCCTAACCCTGCGCACCCCCCATCCCCACTGCCCCGTGCTGGACCAGCCCATCCCTGTCGGTGGCATCCTCCTGTGTCCTCAAAAAAGTAGCAGCCTGCAGCTCCCACCCTCGCACCTCAACCTCCAACCTGGCCCTTTCTCCGCATGACCCCCAACCCAAGCCCCCTGCTCCCCATGACCTACCTCCTTCAGTCTTTCTCCCCACCCTACCCAGCTGCCCCCCAGCCCTTCCCCATGACCTCGCTGCCCCCAGCCCCACTCCCCCATGTCCTCCAAGATGTGGGGATGGGTGTCTCACCAGCAGTTGGCGGCGCTTTCTCCCTTGTGGCTCCAGCTCCAGAGTATTGGGGTGGGGGGCAGCACCCCCAGCAGCCTCCTCCAACCCCACTCAGGGGGGCATGTGCTAGACTCTATAGGGATGGGGGGGTCCTATGGGGTCTAAACCCAGCTCCCCTCACTGCTGCTCTTTAGGGGGGGAAGCAGACTCTGCAGGGGCTCCTCAGCCCTCTCCCCCCTTCAGGGGGATATCTGCACCCTACAGGGGGTGGGGGGCTTGGAGGTGTCCAGCCCCCCCTCCCCACAGATGTGGATCCTATGGGGGGTGGGGAGTCCTTTTGGAGGGTGCAGGGGGGCCTGGGTCTCTCCAGCCTCCCCCTCTCAGGGTATGGATCCTATAGGGGTGCAGGATCCTGACAAGAACCGGGGTTGAATGGGGCCTCTGGGGGGGAGGGATCAGGGGAAATAGGGGAGTGAGACTCTACAGGAGCAGGGCGGGGGAATAAATATTGATAGGGCCCTATACAGGCGGGGGCTCGCTCTCGGGAAGGGGGCTCTATGGGCCGGGGGGCTATAGGGGCTCTACAGGGGGCAGGGGCCTAGGGATTGCTCTCCAGGGGCTCTATGGGGAGAGGCTCTATAGGGGGCTCTATAGGGGCGGGGTGCGATAGGAGGGGTCTATAGGGGCTCTATAGGGGCGGGGGTGCGATAGGAGGGGTCTATAGGGGGCTCTATAGGGGCGGGGGTGCGATAGGAGGGGTCTATAGGGGGCTCTATAGGGGCGGGGGGCCCGAGGGGGCTCTCCAGGGGCCCCTATGGGGCTCCGGGGGTGGGGGGCCTGGCTCGGTCCGGCCCCCCTCCCCGCTCTCTCCGCCGCGCCCGCCTCGGCCACCCGCCCCTCCTCCTCCCGCCCGCTCGCGGCTTCTCCCCGAATCCAAGATGGCGCCCAAGGCAGAGCCAAACCGGAACCAGGGCAGCGGGGCGCGGCGCGCATGCGCGGCTGGAGGGGCACCCGGGACCCCATGGGAGAGTAGGACGCATGCGCCAGCCTGGTGGCGCGCAGGAAGTAAAAGGGCGCATGCGCCAAACTGTCACGGAGGGGACGTGCGCGTACAGGGCACTTGGAGGAGTGACGCAGGCGTAATGGGGCTTTAATCAGGGAAAAGCGTGGCGCATGCGCAGAGGAAAGGCAAACTCCGCTATGGGGGAGAGGGCTCAAAGTAGGCGCGCGACAGGGCACAGTAAGCATGCGCAGGAGACGCCGCAGGAGCCTGCGCTAGTTACCGAGGGGACGACGTTCTGATTGGAGGGTTCTAATGGCCGTGGGCCCAATTGGCAGCGAGCACCACCCTCTTATCCCACCTATCCCGTATGTGGGGAGAGGGGCGTGGTCTAAGGGGCAGTGACACTGGATTGGACGAGGCCCAGGGGGGCGGGGTAGGGGTAGGGATAAGCCGGCTCAAGTAACTGTTCTGGGGTAGGAGGAGGAGGCTGGGGTAGTTCCGGGTGGGCGTGGCTAAAAGAAACAAGCGGCCTCGGAGGCCTTTGACGGGAAGCGCATTGTGATTGGCGCAGGGACCGTGGAAGGGGCGTGGCTCACGAGCAGTCGCTCCGCCCGCTGTTACCAGGGCAGGTTTGAGGCAGCGCCTGCGCAGAAAGGCCGGGGGGAGGGGGAAAGGCGGGAAAATGGAGACAGGAGCTCGAGTGGCCGTTAAACTGCCGCTGCCGAGTGCAGCGAGGGGGCGGGGCTAGGGTCTGCCCAGAGCCCCGTGTCGGGCCCCGCCCCCCGTGTCCTGCCCCCCCCGTGTCCTCCCAACCCCCCCGCGTCCTGCCCCCCGTGTCCTCCCAACCCCCGCGTCCTGCCCCCTGTGTCCTCCCAACCCCCGCGTCCTGCCCCCGTGTCCTCCCAACCCCCGCGTCCTGCCCCCCGTGTCCTCCCAACCCCCGTGCCCTGCCTCCCTCGTGTCCTCCCAACCCCGTGTCCTGGCCCCGTGTCCTCCCAACCCCCGCGTCCTGCCCCCGCGTCCTGCCCCCGTGTCCTCCCAAACCCCCGCGCCCTGCCCCCGTGTCCTCCCAACCCCACCGTGTCCTGCCCCGCGTCCTGCCCCCTGTGTCCTCCCAACCCCGCGTCCTGCCCCCGTGTCCTCCCAACCCCCGCGTCCTGCCCCCGTGTCCTCCCAACCCCCGCGTCCTGCCCCCGTGTCCTCCCAACCCCGTGCCCTGCCTCCCCTGTGTCCTCCCAACCCCGCGTCCTGCCCCCGTGTCCTCCCAACCCCCGCGCCCTGCCCCCGTGTCCTCCCAACCCCGCGTCCTGCCCCCGTGTCCTCCCAACCCCCCGTGTCCTGCCTCCCTCGTGTCCTCCCCACCCCCGCATCCTGCCCCCGTGTCCTCCCAACCCCGTGTCCTGCCTCCTCGTGTCCTCCCAACCCCCGTGTCCTGCCCCGTGTCCTCCCAACCCCCGCGCCCTGCCTCCCTGTGTCCTCCCAACCCCCCGCGTCCTGCCCCGTGTCCTCCCAACCCCCGTGTCCTGCCTCCTCGTGTCCTCCCAACCCCCGCGTCCTGCCCCCCGTGTCCTCCCAACCCCGTGTCCTGCCTCCTCGTGTCCTCCCAACCCCGTGTCCTGCCCCGTGTCCTCCCAACCCCGCGCCCTGCCCCGTGTCCTCCCAACCCCCGCGCCCTGCCCCCGTGTCCTCCCAACCCTCCCGTCCTGCCCCCTGTGTCCTCCCAACCCCCGTGTCCTGCCCCCGTGTCCTCCCAACCCCGCCTCCTGCCCCCGTGTCCTCCCAACCCCGCGTCCTGCCCCCGTGTCCTCCCAACCCCCGTCCTGCCTCCCTCGTGTCCTCCCAACCCCCGCGTCCTGCCCCTCGTGTCCTCCCAACCCCGTGTCCTGCGTCCCTCGTGTCCTCCCAACCCCCGCGTCCTGCCCCCCGTGTCCTCCCAACCCCGTGCCCTGCCTCCCTTGTGTCCTCCCAACCCCGCCCTGCCCCGTGTCCTGCCTCCCCGTGTCCTCCCAACCCCGCGTCCTGCCCCGTGTCCTCCCAACCCCGTGCCCTGCCTCCCGTGTCCTCCCAACCCCGCGTCCTGCCCCCGCGTCCTGCCCCGTGTCCTCCCAACCCCCGTGCCCTGCCTCCCCTGTGTCCTCCCAACCCCGCGTCCTGCCCCGTGTCCTCCCAACCCCGTGCCCTGCCTCCCCCGTGTCCTCCCAACCCCGCCCTGCCCCCGTGTCCTCCCAACCCCCGCGTCCTGCCCCCGTGTCCTCCCAACCCCGTGCCCTGCCTCCTGTGTCCTCCCAACCCCGTGTCCTGCCCCGTGTCCTCCCAACCCCGTGTCCTGCCCCGTGTCCTCCCAACCCCCGTGCCCTGCCCCCGTGTCCTCCCAACCCCCGTGTCCTGCCTCCCGCGTGTCCTCCCAACCCCATGCCCTGCCCCCGCGTCCTGCCCCGTGTCCTCCCAACCCCTGTGTCCTGCCCCCGTGTCCTCCCAACCCCGTGTCCTGCCTCCCGTGTCCTCCCAACCCCCATGCCCTGCCCCCGCGTCCTGCCCCGTGTCCTCCCAACCCCGTGTCCTGCCTCCCTCGTGTCCTCCCAACCCCCGTATCCTGCCCCCGTGTCCTCCCAACCCCCGCGTGCCCTGCCCCGTGTCCTCCCAACCCCCGCGTCCTGCCCCCGTGTCCTCCCAACCCCCGCGTCCTGCCCCCCGTGTCCTGCCTCCTCGTGTCCTCCCAACCCCCGCGTCCTGCCCCGTGTCCTGCCTCCCTCGTGTCCTCCCAACCCCGTGTCCTGCCTCCTCGTGTCCTCCCAACCGCCCCGTGTCCTGCCCCCCCGTGTCCTCCCAACCGCCCCGTGTCCTGCCTCCCTCGTGTCCTCCCAACCCCCCCGTGCCCTGCCCCCCCGTGTCCTCCCAAGCCCCCCGTGTCCTGCCTCCCTCGTGTCCTCCCAACCCCCCCGTGTCCTGCCTCCCTCGTGTCCTCCCAACCCCGTGTCCTGCCTCCTCGTGTCCTCCCAACCCCGCGTCCTGCCCCCGTGTGCCCTGCCCCCGTGTCCTCCCAACCCCGTGTCCTGCCCCGCGTCCTGCCCCCGTGTCCTCCCAACCCCCCGTCCTGCCCCTGCCACCCGCGTGCCCTGCCCCATGTCCTCCCAAGCCCCCCGTGTCCTGCCCCCGCCCTGCCCCCGTGTCCTCCCAACCCCACGTCCTGCCCCCGTGTCCTCCCAACCCCGTGTCCTGCCCCCCGTCTTCCCTGCCCCCGTGTCCTCCCAACCCCGTGTCCTGCCCCCGTGTCCTCCCAAACCCCCGCGTGCCCTGCCGCCCCGTGTCCTCCCAACCCCCCGTCCTGCCGCCCCGTGTCCTCCCAACCCCCGCGTCCTGCCCCGCTGTGTCCTCCCAACCCCCGTCCTGCCCCCGTGTCCTCCCAACCCTCCCGTGCCCTGCCCTCCGTGTCCTCCCAACCCCTCCATGTCCTCCTAACCCCTCCTGTGCCCTGGCCCCGTGTCCTCCCAACCCCACCCCGCGTCCTGCCCCCTGTGTCCTCCCAACCCCCGCGTGCCCTGCCCCCTGTGTCCTCCCAGCCCCGCGTCCTGCCCTCCGTGTCCTCCCAGCCCCCGTCCTGCCCCCGTGTCCTGCCCCCGTGTCCTCCCAACCCCCGCCCTGCCCCCGTGTCCTCCCAACCCCTCCCGCGTCCTGCCCCGTGTCCTCCCAACCCCGCGTCCTGCCCTCCGTGTCCTCCCAACCCCTCCCGTGCCCTGCCCTCAGTGTCCTCCCAACCTCCATGTCCTGCCCCGTGTCCTCCCAACCCCCGTGCCCTGCCTCCTCATGTCTTCCCAACCCCTGTGCCCTGCCCCACGTCCTCCCAGCCCTCCCATGCCCTGCCCCGTGTCTTTCCAACCTCCATGTGCTGCCCCGTGCCCTCCCAACCCACCCCATGCGGGCCCGCCCACCATGCCCTCCCAACCCCCGCATGCGGGCCTGCCCCCCGGCCCTCCCAACCACCCCACCCCATGTGGGGCCCCCCTGTGCCTCTCCATGCGGGACCCACCCCATGCCCTCCCAGCCCCACCCCACAGACCCAGGCGCACACAGGCCCAGTGTAACCCATTTATTGGCCGCAGACAGGCCCCCCGCGCCTGCCTCCCTGGGAGCGCCCCGGCCAGGATAAGTGGGTCCCAGCTGGCTCCCAGCCCCTAGAGCCGCCCCCTGGTGTCGTGGGGGGGCGGCAGGCACAGGCCGGCCATGCACAGCAGCAGGGCGCAGAGGCACAGCACGGTCAGGCCGGCCAGCAGGAGGCGCTGGCTGCACAGGCGGCGATCGTCCTGTGGGGAGTGACAGACGCAGTGAGTGGGGCTGCCCCCTTCCTCCATGGCATCCCCTGCCCCAGGCCTGCCTGCTCCCCCAGTGAGCTCACCCCTGCACTGGCAACCCACCCCCTGGGGGTAACCCCTGCATCGCCCTGCCCCATGAGATGGCTCCGCCCTTGCGGGGTAACCCCTCCGTCACCCCGCCCCTGGGACGGCTCCGCCCCTGCGGGGTACCCCCTCTGTCGCCTCGCCCCACGAGATGGCTCCGCCCCCTGCGGAGTAAGCCCTACGTCGCCCCGCCCCTGGGATGGCTCCGCCCCCTGCGGGGTAACCGCTCTGTCGCCCCGCCCCGGGACGGCTCCGCCCCCTGCGGGGTACCCCCTCTGTCACCCCGCCCCTGGGACGGCTCCGCTTCGCGGGTACTCCTCTGTCGCCCCGCCCCTGGGACGGTTTCTGCCCCTGCGGGTACCCTCCGTCACCTCGCTTCTGGGACGGCTCCGCCCCTGCAGGGTACCCTCTGTCGCCCGCCCTGGGACGCTCCGCCTTCTGCGGGTAAGCCTCCGCCGCCCGCCCTGGGACGTCCGCTTCGCGGGTAACCCCTCCGTCGCCCCGCCCCTGGGACGGCTCCGCCCCCTGCCGGGTACCCCCTCCGTCACCCCGCCCCTGGGACGGCTCCGCCCCCTGCGGGGTAAGCCCTCCGTCGCCCCGCCCCTGGGACGGCTCCGCCCCCTGCGGGGTACCCCCTCCGTCACCCCGCCCCTGGGACGGCTCCGCCCCCTGCGGGGTACCCCCTCTGTCGCCCCGCCCCTGGGACGGCTCCGCCCCCTGCGGGGTAAGCCCTCTGTCGCCCGCCCTGACGGCTCCGCCCCTGCGGGTAAGCCCTCCGCCGCCCGCCCTGGGACGGCTCCGCCTGCGGGTACCCTCCGCCGCCCGCCCTGGGACGGCTCCGCCCCCTGCGGGGTAAGCCCTCCGTCACCCCCCACACACATGGCTCATTCTGCCCGTGGGGGAAGCCCCGCCCCTTACCAGGCTCAGCATGGTGGCCAGAGTGGGGTCGGGCTGGTAGCGAGGTTGGTAGCAGGACCCCGGCTCCTCCTGGGGCTGGGCATCCAGATCCCCCATAATGCAGCGGGGAGGCGCCCTACAACCAGACCACATGGGGGGTGAGGGGTTCCTACAGCAGGCTCCTCTCCCCTCCCCTGCCCCGCCCCACCCGGCTCACCTGGTCTGGGGCAGCAGGGATGGGGGGCCTGCCAGGCTCAGGCAGCTGCCTTGGGGGCTGGGGCCGGGGGGCCACGGGGTGACGACCACCACGCGGATAGGCTGCTGGGGCGCCGGGCCTGTTGGGGGGAGTCAATGTGGCAGGTAAACATCCCCGGGGGGCACAGGGGGGAGAAGGGAACGGCCCCGGGGGAACAGCCCCCGGGGGGCAGGGCAGGGGGCGGGGACCGGCTCCAGGGGAGCAGCCCTGAGGGGCAAGGTGGGGAGAGGGGAACGGCCCCAGGGGGCAGGGTGGGGGAAGGGGACCGGCTCCAGGGGACCAGCCCTGGGGGGCAGGACGGGGGGAGGGGAACAGCCCCGGGGGACCAGCCCCAAGGGGGCACGGTGGGGGAAACGGCCCGGGAGGCATGGTGGGGAGGGGGAACGCCCACGGGGAGGGGACCAGCCCCTGGGGGGCAGGGTGGGGAGGGGGAACGGCCCCCGGGGGAGACGGGGGGGGGGAGAATGGCCGCTGGGGGGGACACAACAGCCCCCACTCACCCCCAAGTCCCAGCTGGTGGCTGGTGACCGTCAGGGCCAGGCGGGAGGTGTTGGGTTGCCCCCCCCCGGGGAGGTTGAAGGTCAGGCCCACCAAGACCGAGAGGGCTGGGGGGGCAGCCCTGGGGGTGGGGGCCGGAGTTGTTGGCCCCCCCCACGTCCCGTTGTCAGTGCAGAAGCTCAGGTGGCTCAGGGACTCCAGGAGCGAGTTCCAGTCCTGGGGGGGAAATCAGAGTGTGACCCCCCCATCCCCCACCTCCTCCGCCCCACTCTTTCACCCCCCTTTGCGCTCCCACCCCCTGTCCTGTCCCCCACTCCTCTCCTCTCCGCCCCCCTCGTCCCCCTCCAGCACTGCCCCGCCCCCTCCCTCCGCCCCCTCCAGCACTGCCCCGCCCCCTCCCTCGCCCCCTCCCTCCTCCAGCACTGCCCGCCCCTCCTCGCCCCCTCCCTCCTCCCTCCAGCACTGCCCCCGCCCCCTCCTCGCCCCCTCCTCCTTCCTCCAGCACTGCCCCGCCCCTCCTTCGCTCCTCCTCCTCCAGCACTGCCCTGCCCCCTTCCTCCTCCCCTCCAGCACTGCCCCTGCCTCCTTCGCCCCCTCCAGCACTGCCCCGCCCCTCCTTCGCCCCCTCCTCCCCCTCCAACATTGCGCCGACCCCTCCATCTCCCCTGCCCTCGTTCACCCCCTTTGCCCTCCCTGCCCTCAGTCCCATTCCACCCCCTCCATCCGTTTTGCCCCCACCCCTCTCTGCCCCCTCCCCGTATGTCTCCTCCCCCAGTGCTGACCTGGGTGATGTCAGCGTCCCTGACCTCGTGCGATTGGATGTAGGCGGCAAAGGCGGCAAAGGTGACAGCCAATGAGAAGAGGCAGAGGCAGAAACAGACGAGGGGCGGGCGACGCTCCAGGCAGAGGCCCAGGGAGCCCAGCAGGGGGCAGCTCTGCATGGCGAGGCCTGGGGGGCACATGGGGCTCAGTAGAGGGACCCCAGCACTGAGTGGGGGGCACAGCCGGGGGCGGGGCAGCGACTGGGGGAAGAGCTGGGGTGGGCAGGGGAGGAGGGGACCCAGGGCGACCCGCGCGGGGGGCAGGGTGGAGTGTCTGCCATGGGGGACGGCGGGGTGTGGGGCAGACAGGTGGATGGGGGGGGTGAGATAGATATAGATAGAGGGATGGATGGGAATGGACAAATAAATGGGGACGGCCGGCGGGGTGTGGGGCAGACGGATGCCTAGAGGGGGTGTATGGGGCCGGGGCAGACGGATGCCTAGAGGGGTGTATGGGGCCGGGGTGTGGGGCAGACGGATGCCTAGAGGGGTGTATGGGGCCGGGGCAGACGGATGCCTAGAGGGGGTGTATGGGGCCGGGGTGTGGGGCGGACGGATGCGTAGGGGAGGTTCCGGGGACACAGGTCTAAGGCAAAGCCCTGAGTGTCAGGCCTGTGCCTAAAAATTACCCCAGGGAGAGCGCACAGCTGGGGAGCATCCGGGGCAAGGGCGCACAGCTGGGGAGCATCGGGGGGGCGGGGCGCACAGCTGGGGAGCGTCCGGGGGGGGCGGGGCGCACAGCTGGGGAGCGTCCGGGGGGGGCGGGGCGCACAGCTGGGGAGCGTCCGGGGCGCACAGCTGGGGAGCGTCCGGGGGGGGGCGGGGCGCACAGCTGGGGAGCGTCCGGGGGGGCCGCACAGCTGGGGAGCATCGGGGGGGCGGGGCGCTCACCGGGCGCTCACCCCGGAGGGGAGGGGTGAGAGGCGCGGTACCTCCTCCCCCTAGGGGCTCCGCGGTCCCTTTAAGAAGCCGGAGGAGCCATTTCCTCTTCTGCAGGCGTGACCCTTTACGACAGCACCAATCTCCGTGACGTCCCCACAGCGCGGAGGCGCATGCGCTTTTCCTGGCCGTGACGTACCCCCAGCGGCCCCGCACTCATAGTGCAGTAAAGTTGGGTCCTCCACATCCGCACAGAGCGGCGGCGCGGTGACGCCAGGGCGACCATTTTCAAACTGGGCAAAAACTGCCCTTAAAGGGGGAAGCGGCCCGAGGACCGGACCGGCTGCATTAACCCGGGGCTGTTTGAACAGCTGCTGGGCCCCACCCCGCCCCCTGCAGCCCACCCTCCACACCTGCCCCAGTGATCACCCCACCCCCGCTAGTGCACCCCCACCCCAGTGTGCCTGTAATCACACCCCACCAGTGCACCCCTGTAACTGCCCCAGTGATCACCCCATCCCAAACCCACCCCCGGCCAGTGCACCCCCCACCCCCACCCCAGTGATCACCCCACCCCCCGCCAGTGCACCCCCACACCTGCCCCAGTGATCACCCCACCCCGCTAGTGCACCCCACACCCACCCCAGTGTGCCTGTAATCACACCCCACCAGTGCACCCTGTAACCGCCCAGTGATCACCCCATCCCAAACCCACCCCGGCCAGTGCACCCCACCCCACCCCAGTGATCACCCCACCCCAGTGATCACAGCGCCCCAAACCCAACCAACCCCGGCCAGTGCATCCCTATAACTGCCCCAGTGATCACCCCATCCCAAACCCACTCCCGGCCAGTTCACCCCCACCAATGATCACAGCACCCCAAGCCCAACCCACCCCTGGCTAGTGCACCCCACCCGCCCCAGTGTGCCTGTAATCACACCCCACCAGTGCACCCCTGTAACCGCCCCAGTGATCACCCCATCCCAAACCCACCCCCTGCCAGTGCACCCCCCACCCCCACCCCAGTGATCACCCCACCCCCCGCCAGTGCACCCCCACACCTGCCCCAGTGATCACCCCACCGCCACTAGTGCACCCCCACACCCACCCCAGTGTGCCTGTAATCACACCCCACCAGTGCACCCTGTAACCGCCCAGTGATCACCCCATCCCAAACCCACCCTGGCCAGTGCACCCCACCCCCACCCCAGTGATCACCCCACCCCTGCCAGTGCACCCCCACACCCCCACCAGTGATCACAGCGCCCCAAACCCAACCAACCCCGGCCAGTGCATCCCTATAACTGCCCCAGTGATCACCCCATCCCAAACCCACTCCCGGCCAGTTCACCCCACCCCGCTCCAGTGATCACCCCACCCCACCAGTGATCACAGCACCCCAAGCCCAACCCACCCCTGGCTAGTGCACCCCACCCGCCCCAGTGTGCCTGTAATCACCCCACCAGTGCACCCCTGTAACCGCCCAGTGATCACCCCATCCCAAACCTACCCCGGCCAGTGCACCCCCACCCCACGATCACCCCACCCCACGCCAGTGCACCCCACCCCTGCCCCAGTGATAACAGCGCCCCAAACCCAACCAACCCCCCGGCCAGTGCATCCCTATAACTGCCCCAGTGATCACCCTGCCCCAAACCCACCCCAGTGCACCCCTGTGATCACTCCACCCCCCTGCCCCATCTCCTGGCTCCTCTCTGAGCAATGCATCCCCCCAGGGGCTGCTGCCGTCTCCCTTCCCATCCCTCTGCCTCTGGGCCCCCGTCTCAGGCCTGCCCCAGAACCACTGGAAGAGACTCAGTGCCCCATGGGATTCCAGGGACCCCATCGCCTTGCTGGTAATACTACATCTCCCATGATACACCACAGAGGGGTGAGCCCTGTGCAG
Organism: Mauremys reevesii; assembly: GCF_016161935.1. Taxonomy (NCBI): domain Eukaryota; kingdom Metazoa; phylum Chordata; order Testudines; family Geoemydidae; genus Mauremys; species Mauremys reevesii. Next base: position 150,500,105 of record NC_052626.1, on the reverse strand, counting down.
CATGGGCTATGTAGTCCAACCAGCAAGCCAGGTCAGCTAAACAATTCCCATCGGGCCCCAGGGCCTCCCAGGATGCACCACCTCCTTGATCCACATGCATCATGGGAGATGTAGTCCCACAGGCACAAGGGACTCTGACAGGTGGAGGCAGGGATGCATTATGGGGGATGTAGTTCCGCCCTCCAGCTCCCCATCTCCTCAGCCACATGGCACTAGCCCACCATGGGAGATGGAGTCTGGCCTGGGAACCCTGCCTAGGACATGCCATGGTGCATGATGGGATACGCAGTCCTAACCAAGCTGGTGACAGCTCCCACAATGCATTGTGGCAGCCTCCAGATGCCCCCCAGGGATCCAGCAGCCGCAGAGAGGGAAGAACCAGACAAATGGGGTGAATTTAAATAAATTCGTTTTGCCTTTAATCCGCGGCAGCCCCGAGCCGCAGCTCGCTGGGGACGGAACAACAAACCGGGACGAAGAGGGGAGACCAAAACCGTCGTCAAACCGGAACGGGGGGGCCAGGGGATAGACCCGGGGCTGGGCCTCCCCATGGATCCCACCGGCTCCACCGTGCTGGGGTGAGTCTGAGGCCAAGTCTTCGGGGGACTCCTGGCCCTCCCCCACCTGGCTCACAGCGACGGCCCCCATTTAACCCTTGCCGTCCAGGGGGTCAGCGTAGACCGTGACTCTGCTGGGAGCTGCCGGACAGGGAGGGCGGAAAACGGGGTTAGGGAGCTCACCATTCCACAGCACCCCCGAGACTGGGGGAGGGAGCCAGGAGTCCGGGCTGCATCCCCATGGTGCTCCCCCACCCCCGGTGCAGGGGAAGGGGACCCAGGTCCCTTCTATGCTCTCCCGTTTCGAACCAGCCAAGAAGCCCTTGTGCGCACAGAGGCGGGGGGGCCTGTGGCACTGCTGGCCACTGGGTGTTCTGCACACAGCTGGGCCCGGCACCACCCCACCCATCCCCGCAGCCAGGGGGGCTTGGGACGGTCAACGGGGGGGACCCCTGCAGAACCGGGGGGCACCAGGGACACCCTCACCTTGTCTGTGCAGCTTCCATATATGATCCCATGCTGGGGAGACAAGAGGAGGGAGGTTAGACCAGGAGAGTCAAACGCAGGCGCCCCCCCGACACTAGGGGGCAGCACCCCCAAGTCTGATCAGCCCCCCACCTTGCCCTCAAACACACACTGAGACCACAGAGTGACACACTTCAGCCCTCCCCTCCCACCCAGGGGTCGCTCTGTCACCACGCTGCCCCCAACTCAGTGCTTCTTGAAAGCCTACAGGTAGATTGCTCCCCCCCCCAGCCCCACGGTGCCCCTCACTCCCGACCCGCAGCCCCTGCTAGCCCAGCCCTGCCGGTGCCCCTCACTCCCGACCCGCAGCCCCTGCCAGCCCAGCCCTGCCCCCCGCAGCTCTGCCGGTGCCCCTCACTCCCGACCCGCAGCCCCCTGCCAGCTCAGCCCTGCCCCGCCCCAGCTCTGCCGGTGCCCCTCACTCCCGACCCGCAGCCCCTGCTAGCCCAGCCCTGCCGGTGCCCCTTACTCCCGACCCGCAGCCCCTGCCAGCCCAGCCCTGCCCCCCACAGCTCTGCTGGTGCCCCTCACTCCCGACCCGCAGCCCCTGCCAGCCCGGCCCTGCCCGTGCCCCTCACTCCCGACCCGCAGCCCCTGCCAGCCCAGCCCTGCCCCGCAGCTCTGCTGGTGCCCTCACTCCTGACCCGCAGCCCCTGCTAGCCCAACCCTGCCCCCAGCTCTGCCGGTGCCCCTCACTCCCGACCCGCAGCCCCTGCCAGCCCAGCCCTGCCCCCAGCTCTGCCCGTGCCCTCACTCCCGACCCGCAGCCCCTGCCAGCCCAGCCCTGCCCCCACCAGCTCTGCCGGTGCCCCTCACTCCCACCCGCAGCCCCTGCTAGCCCAGCCCTGCCCCCCGCAGCTCTGCTGGTGCCCCTCACTCCCGACCCGCAGCCCCTGCCAGCCCAGCCCTGGGCTCCCCCCCCCAGCCCTGCCGGTGCCCCTCACTCCCGACCCGCAGCCCCTGCCAGCCCAGCCCAGCGCCCCCCAGCTCGGCCGGTGCCCCTCACTCCCGACCCGCAGCCCCTGCCAGCCCAGCCCTCACCTTCCGCGTGATAGTCCCGCGCCTCCTCCCAGTCCTCGTGGCTCATGTGTTGCCAGCAGTCCCGGCTGTGCCCTGCGGCGGGCGCCGTTTGCTCCCGGCCGGGGGCCTGCCCGGCGCCCGGCTCGTTGATGAAGCACAGCCCCCACTGGTTCTGGAAGATGGCCCCCAGCTGCGGCTCGGCCGGCGGTGCCGGGGAGCCGTTGGGCAGCGGGCCGGCGGTGCGCAGGGCGGAGGCTGGCACCCGGGCTGGCTGGCGCTCCAGGTTCTCCTTCAGCTTGCTGGCGTAGCTGATCTTGGGCAGGGTGCGGGCGCGGCTGCTGTCCACGGGGAACGCCGGCGGCGGGCGGAACAGGGCCCACGGCTCCGGCGCCTTCTCGGCGTCCTGCGGGGCTTGGCCGGCGCGCTCCGGGCTGCGGGGGGGCTCAGGGAAGGGGCGCCGGCGGGCAGCCCAGCCCCCCCGCCCCTCTCCGGGGCCGTGCCCATTGGCGCTGGGCCCCCACTCCTTGACCCCGTGGCGGTAGCTCCGGCGGTGGCGGCGGAAGGGCCGGGGGTGGGGGTGGTAGCGGTGGGGGTAGCGGGGGGGGGCGGGCGGCCCCGCCTCGCGCTCCGACAGCTGCAGGTTGCGGATGTTGAGGGTGTTGGAGGGGCTCAGGGGGGCACCTCCCTCCGCAGCCTCCGGGCCGTGGCCGTTGGCCTCCCAGGTGCCTGCGGGAGCAGACGGCGGGTGAGCAGGACGCCTGGGTTCCAGGCTCGCCCTGTCCCACACCAAGCTTCAGGACTCCTGGGTTCCCCCCGCTTGAGAACCACCCCCGTCCCTCCATCCCCTCTTCCACCAGAACCCGGCACCCGCAGGCTGGGCACGGGGCACTGCCCGGCCTTGCGATGCGCCCACCTCCGGGGGCCTGGACAGCGCTTTGCCTCTGGCGCCGGCAGGAGGGAAGGGGGGAAGCCCTCCCCCTGCCCGTCCCCCCCAGGCTCCCTCTCCCCGCCCCCTCCCTCCCCCCCGGCTCCACCCACCCGTCCCAGCCTTCCCCCGGCTTCCCCTGCCCGCCCCGTCCTCCGGGGCTTCCGCCCATCCTGCCCCCTTCCCCCAGGCTCCTCCTGCCCATCTCCCCCGTCCCTCCCCCTGCCCGTCCTCCCCGGGCTCCCCTGCCCGCCCGGTCCTCCGGTGCTTCCCACCCATCCCTGCCCCTCCCCCGGCTCGCCCCACCGTCCCAGCCCTGCTTCCCCTGCCCGCCCCGTCCTCCGAGGCTTCCTGCCCATCACCCCCAGCCCCTCTGCCTGCCCCTTTCCTCCTCTCCTGGCTCCCTGCAGCACCTCCTGCCCATCCCCGCCCTTGGGTCCCACTGCCGATCCTCCCGCCCCCACGCTCACCGCGGCTCCCCTACCCATCCTCCCCTCCTTCCCAGGCTCCCACTGCCCATCCCTCACCCCCAGCTCCCTGCCCGTCCCTCCCCGCAGCACCCGCTGCCCATCCCTCCACAGGCTCCACAGGGAATTAGGGGGGGCTCAGCGGGGGATACGGGCATGGGAATTATGGGGGGCTCGGCGGTGGGGATACGGGCAGGGGCACACGGGGCTCAGCAGGGGATTATGGGGGCTCGGCAGTGGGGATACGGGCAGGGGCTCACGGGGCTCGGCTGGGGATTATGGGGGCTCGGCGGTGGGATATGGGCAGGGGGCACACGGGGCTTGGCAGGGAATTATGGGGCTCGGCGGTGGGGATACGGGCAGGGGCTCCGGGGCTCGGCAGGGATTATGGGGGCCTCGGCGGTGGGGATACGGGCAGGGGCTCGGCAGGGGATTATGGGGGGCTCGGCGGTGGGGATACGGGCACTCACGGGGGCTCGGCAGGGGATTATGGGGGGCTCGGCGGTGGGGATACGGGCAGGGGGCTCACGGGGGCTCGGCAGGGGATTATGGGGGGCTCAGCGGGGGATACTGGAATGGGGATTATGGGGGGCTCGGCGGTGGGGATCCGGGCAGGGGGCTCACGGGGGCTCGGCAGGGGATTATGGGGGACAATGGGGGTCCGGGGGGCTCGCCGTGGTTACCTGCTGGGAGGCGGTTGGTGAGGTTGTGCAGCTGCCCCTCCAGCCCCTCGGGTCGGCACTTCTCCTTCTTCAGCCCCAGCAGCCGCGGCTCTGGCTCGGGGTCGCGGTTCTCGTCTATCCCCAGCTCCAAATTCTGCATGGCCCCGCCCCACGCACCTGCCCTGCCGCGGAACTGCCCCACGGAGCCTGGGCAACCCCGGAGAGCCCCTGGCGCCCACAACACCGCCCCCTCCCCGCTACCCCTCGCGGGGAACTTAATACAACCCTGCCCCCCCGTGCACCCCCGAGAGCTCCCACCTCCCTATATACCTGACCCCCAGCACAGCCCCTGCCCCAGACCCCCGCCCCTAGACCCGCCCAGCAGAGCCCCCTGCTCCCCAGACCCCCGCCCCTAGACCCGCCCAGCAGAGCCCCTGCCCCGTGCTCCCAGACCCCCGCCCCTAGACCTGCCCAGCAGACCCCTGCCCCCCAGACCCGCCCAGCAGAGTCCCCGCCCCGTGCTCCCCAGACCCCGGCCCCTAGACCCGCCCAGCAGAGCCCCCGCCCCCAGAGCCCAGCTCCACCCCTCCAGCTGCCCTGGCCCCCGCCCCGCGCCGCTCGCTCCAGGCCCCGCGCGCTCCCAGGCGCCCGGCACATTCACCCTGGCCCCGCCACGTGATCGTCCCCCGACCCGGAACCCCCTCACTGCGTCACATGACCGCCCGGCGCCGAGCCAGGGCCCAGCCACGTGACCCGGCCGCCCGACCGAGCCTCAACTCCCTCCGTCATGTGAACGGCCCGAAATCATGTGATCCTTATTGTCCCGCCCCCCACACCAATCTGGTCACGTGACTCGCTCCTTTCCCCGGCCTCAACCACTGGATTTGCAGATACCGACAGAGCCCAAAGGCAGAGACCGGCGGTGCCCGGCAGCGCCCCCGCCCGCCCACTCCCCCTCCCCCTCCTCGCGCCCCCGCCCGCCCCCCTCCCCCGCCCCGGGCCCCCGCCCGCCTCCTCAGGCCCCCGCCCGCCCTGGCCCCCCTCGGCCGCCCCTCCACCTCCTCGCTCCCCTCCCCGCCCCGGGGCACCGCCTGCCCTCCTCGCGCCCCCGCCCGCCCCCTCCCCTCCTCGCGCCCCCGCCTGCCCCTCCTCCTCGGGGCACCGCCCTGCCCTGGGCCCCCGCCCGCCCTGGCCCCCTCCTCGGGGCACCGGCCGCCCTCCACCTCCTCGCTTCCCCGCCCTGGGCACTGCCCGCCCCTGCCCCTCCTCGGGGCACCGCCTGCCCCCTCCTCGCGTCCCCGCCCGCCCGGGGCACCGCCCGCCCCCTCCCCTCCTCGGGGCACCGCCTGCCCCTCCTCGCGCCCCCGCCCGCCCCTCCTCGGGGCACCGCCCGCCCTCCCCCGCGCCCCCGCCTGCCCCTCCCCCTCGGGCCACCGCCCGCCCCCTCCTGCCCTGGGCACCGCCGCCTCCCCTCCTCAGGGCACCGCCCGCCCCTGCTCGGGCCTCCCGCCCGCCCCGGCCCCGCTCCTCCTCGGGCACCGCCCGCCCCTCCTCCTCCTCCTCGCGCCCCCGCCTGCCCCTCCCCTCGGGCCACCGCCCGCCCCTCCTGCCCCAGGGCACCGCCTCTCCTCCTCAGGGCACCGCCCACCCCTCCTCGGGCCCCGCCCGCCCGCCTCCTCGGGGCACCGCCGCCTCCACCTCCTCGCCCTCCCGCCCGGGCACCGCCGCCCCGCTCCTCGGGCACCGCCTGCCTCCTCGCGCCCCCGCCCGCCCGGGCACCGCCTGCCTCTCGCGCCCCGCCCGCCTCTCCTCGGGCCCCCGCCCGCCCGCCCGCCCCTCCTCGGGCACCGCCCGCCTCCTCTCCCGCGCCCCGCCCGCCTCTCGGGCCACCGCCCGCCCCTCCTGCCCGGGCACCGCCGCCTCCTCCTCAGGGCACCGCCGCCTCTCGGGCCCCCGCCCGCCTGCCCCGCTCCTCCTCGGGCCCGCCGCCCCTCCTCGGGCACCGGCCGCCCCTCCACCTCTCGCTCCCCTCCCGCCCCTGGGCACCGCCGCCCCTGCCTCCTCGGGCACCGCCGCCCCTCTCGCGTCCCTGCCTGCCCTGGGCACCGCCCGCTCTCGCGCCCCGCCCGCCCCTCCCCACCTCGGGCCTCGCCCGCCTGCCCCGCTCCTCGGGCACCGCCCGCCTCTCCTCCTCGCGCCCGCCCGCTCTCCTCGGGCACCGCCCGCCCCTCCTGCCCGGGGCACCGCCGCCTCTCTCTCGCGCCCCGCCGCCCCTCCTCGGGCCACCGCCCGCCTCCTGCCCGGGGCACCGCCCCCTCTCTCCTCCTCTCGCCCGCCTCCGCCCGCCCCCCTCCTCGCCCCCGCCTCGCCCCGCCCCGCCCTCGCCTCGCGCCTCCGCCCCTCCTCGCCGCCTCGCACCCGCCTCTCGCCTCCCCCGCCCGGGCACCGCCGCCCTGCCCTCCTCCTGGCACTGCCTCCTCTCTCCTCCTCGCCGCCCGGCCACTGCCGCAGTGTCTGCCATCTCCTCCTTGGGCGACTGCTCACCCCTGGGCAGTGCCACAGTGTCCGTCGCCTCCTCTTTGGGTGACGGCTCGCCCCTGGGAATCACCGCAGTGTCCACCTCCTCCTCGGGCCACCGGGCGCTGCCCAGCAGTGCCCCGACCACTTGCCCCGGGGCACTGCCACAGTGTCCGCCTCCTCCTTGGACGACCGGGTGGTGCCCTCCGGCGACTGTCCCCGACTGCTCGCCCCAGGGCACTGCCGTATTTTCTGCTTCCTCCTTGGGTGACTGGGCGGTGCCCGCTGGCGTCTGCCCCCAATTGGTCGCCCAGGACAGCACTGTGTTGGCATCTGTCTTCTCCTTGGCTGACCGGGGCGGTATCACATTGGCACCTATCCCTGATTGGTTGCCCAAAACAGTGCTGCTTTGGCGTCTCTTACCTCATTGGTCAATTGTGCAGCACTACATTGACATCTGGTCCCTGATTGGTTGCCCAGGATTGCACTGTGTTGGCATCTGTCCTCTCATTGGCTGACCAGGGCAGTACCATGTTGGCATCTGTCACGGATTGTTCTGTGTTAGCCTCTGCCCTCTAATTGGGTAACTGATTTTCTCCATATTCTTGTCTGACCCCTGCCTGCTCACCCAGGATGACATTGGCTTGGTGTCGCTCCTCCCATTGATCAATTGACATCTCCCCTGATTGGTTGCTCAAGATGGTGGTGGTGGTACCATGATGGCATCCGTCCCTTGACTGGCTCATGATGCCACTGGGTTGGTATCTGTTACCTCAGTAACTAGGGGGGTTATGTTTGGGGGAGGGATAGCTCAGTGGTTTGAGCACTGGCCTGCTAAACCCACGGTTGTGAGTTCAATCCTTGAGGAGGCCACTTAGGGATGTGGGGCAAAAAATTGGTCCTGCTAGTGAAGGCAGGGGGCTGGACTCAATGACCTTTCAAGGTCCCTTCCAGTTCTAGGAGATTGGTCTATCTCCAATTATTTTTTATTTATTTATTTTGGTGTTGTGGTCCATCTCCTCAATAGGTGCCTGGAGCAGCTCTGCACTCATGTGTCTTCCCTAGGTCGGTGTTTCTTCCTGTCTTGAGCACTTGGAACAGCATCTGACTGATAACGGCAACTCTACATTGGCATCTGCCCCTGATTGGTCACTGAAGATGGTGGTGGGCTGGCATCTGTCCCCTCGCTGGATGTGGGAGCTGCTGACGGCAGCTGGCTGGCATCTCTCTCCTTGCTGGGCAGGGCCATTGACACCCAGTTGGCATCTATTTCCTCAATGGGCAGGGAAGCTATTGGTAGTGCCGCCGGGCTGCCATCTCTACTCTGACTGGGCAGGGCCATAATGCCCTGTTGGTGTCTCCCCCATGACTGGACACAGGGGATGTCGGCGGTGCCAGGCAGTATCTCTCCCCTCGGCAGCGCTGGGCTTGGCACCATCTCTCCCTTCAGTGTCTGTTCTCTGGGTCTGTCTCCCTCAGGCCGACATCTCTCTGCCCCGGGGCCGGTGTCTCTCTCAGTCCTGGGCCAAGCCAGGCCAGCGTCCCTCTGCCCCGGGCCGGGCCAGGCCATCATCTCTCTGCCCCAGGCCTGGCCGGGCGCCTCTCTGCGCCTCTGCCCCGGGCCGGCGCCTCTCTGCCCCGGCCGGGCCGGGCGCCTCTCTGCCGGCCGGGCCGGGCCGGGCGCTCTGCCCCGGCCGGGCCGGGCCGGCGCCTCTGCCCCGGGCCGGGCCGGGCTGGCCGGGCGCCTCTCTGCCCCGGCCGGGCCGGGCCGGCCGGCGCCTCTGCCCCGGCCGGGCCGGGCCGGGCCGGGCCGGGCTCTCTGCCCCGGCCGGGCCGGGCCGGGCCGGCGCCTCTGCCCCGGGCCGAGCCGGGCCGGCATCTCTCTGCCCCGGGCCGGGGTCTCTCTGCCCCGGGCCGGGCCGGTGTCTCTCTCTGCCCCGGGCCGGGGTCTCTCTCGGCCCGGCCGGGCCGGCGTCTCTCTGCCCGGCCGGGCCGGCGTTCTCTCTGCCCGGCCGGGCCGGCGTCTCTCTGCCCGGCCGGGCCGGCGTCTCTCTGCCCGGCCGGGCCGGGCGCTCTCTGCCCCGGCCGGGCTGGCCGGGCGTCTCTCTGCCCGGCCGGCCGGCGCTCTCTGCCCCTGGCCGAGCTGGCCGGCATCTCTGCCCTGGCCGGGCCGGCGTCTCTCTGCCCCGGGCCGGGCCGGCGTCTCTCTGCCCCGGGCCGGGCCGGCGTCTCTCTGCCCCGGGCCGGGCCGGCGTCTCTCTCTGCCCCGGGCCGGGCCGGGCCGGCGTCTCTCTCTGCCCCGGGCCGGGCCGGGCCGGCGTCTCTGCCCGGCCGGGCTGGCGTCTCTCTGGCCGGGCCGGGCCGGCGTTCTCTCTGCCCGGGCGGGCCGGCCGGGCCGGCGTCTCTGCCCCGGGCCGGGCCGGGCCGGCGTCTCTCTCTGCCCCGGGCCGGGCCGGGCCGGCGTCTCTCTCTGCCCCGGGCCGGCTCGGCGTGCGGCAGCGCCTGGTAGTGGGAGGCCGGCCTTGCGGGGGGTCACCCTGACTGGGGGTGTGGGGGCTGGGAGCTGCCTCCCTTCCCCTCAGCATGCGCCTTTGGCCGCCATTTTGTTCCTTCGCCCGCCCTGCCCCTACCTCGACCGCATTTGAAAAGCGCGCGCTACACGTGGGCAACGGTCCTAACGTTTGCGGACCGCAGGAAACAGAATGCGCATGCGTCGCACGAGACTCTGGCCGCTTTCCAAGTGTGGCAGCCCACTTGCGTTATGCGCATGCGCCCAGTGATAAGGTTTCCCGGCCTTCTCCCCTACCTTAAGAGCATGCGCACCATTCTCTCGAAGTCCTGATGATGTTATACGCATGCGCGCGCTCCCTGGCCTTATCCGCCGTGCTTTGCGTTCTGCACATGCGCAGGAGGCGGACCTTCGCGTCCGGAGACCTCCCCGCTCCTTTCCCCTGCCGCCCAGTTAATTGTTTTGCGCATGCGCTGACTCGGAAACGCAGCCACCGTCTTTCCCCTGCGCATGCGCATCAATGGACCCGCCTTCTAGGGGCGGGGCGCGGACGGGTACCCGGATCAACATGCCAGGCCCGGCGCGCATGCGTGGTGCGGGTCTCTCTGGCTGAGTGCGGCGAGGAACTGGCCTGGCGGGCGGCGCTGGGAGCTGGGTGGGGGGAGCAGGGAGGGGCCGGGCCTCGTCCCACCCCCCGCACGGGGCGGGCAGGGCAGGTGAGAGTGGCGGCGCGGGCCAGCGGTCAAAGGGCAGAGAGGGGGCGTGGCCGTGGGCAGAGGGTGAGGGTCAAAGGGCAGGGGGCGGGGCCGTGGGCAGAGGGTGAGGGTCAAAGGGCGGGGCCGTGGGCAGAGGGTGAGGGTCAAAGGGCAGAGATCTCCTAGGGCTAGGGGTCAGCCCCTGACCAGAGGGGCCGATTCTGCGGGGGAGGGGGTACACCCAGGTAAGGCCAGGAGTACAGCTGCACTGACAGCCGCGCGGTTGTGGGAGCTCACGTGGGGTCGCGTTACGCCACCGACGTAATAAAAGCAGCTCAACAAGCAGCCGTGCCGGTGTCAGGGGCAACTGTCTCCCACTGATGTAGCGCTGGGCACACAAGCATTTATGCCGACAAAACTTACATTGCTGGGGGTGGGTCTTTTCACACCCTTGAGCGACATAAGTGCTAGTGTAGACACGGCCTAACTGGGGTCGGGGGCAAATGTCACGTCAGCCAAGCTGGACACAGGGAGCATAAGTGGGGAGTGGGGTCCGGATATGGGGAGAGGATCTCAATTCATCCTCTTCCGCTTTTCCCATCCCTCCCTGCTGCAGGTGGAGATGTCGGCTGAGGCCACGACAGCCCCGCTCCCAGCCTCCGAGGCCTGCGCCCCCGTGGTGCCCACGCAGCACCAGCCTACAGGAGGAGCAGTGGGTGTGACCTTTGACCTAAAGCCCTTGAATCCCAGCAGCAAGTACGTGAAGTTGAACGTGGGGGGGTCCCTGCACTACACCACGGTGCAGACCCTCACCAAGCAGGACACCATGCTGAAGGCCATGTTCAGCGGGAGAATGGAAGTGCTCACTGACAGCGAAGGTACCTACCCTGCTCTCTGCAGCACCCCTGATGGGAGAGGCCGAGGCTGGAGTAGCCGGGAGCTCCCTCCATACCCAGGGCTCCAGCCCTACTCGCCACCGTGCCCTCTGCTGGGAGAGGCCCTACATCCTTTTGTCTCTTCCCCTCTTCAGGCTGGATCCTGATCGACCGCAGCGGGCGTCACTTCGGCACCATCCTCAACTACCTGCGGGATGGCTCTGTCTCGCTCCCCGAGTCGCAGCGGGAGCTGGAGGAGGTGCTGTCCGAGGCACGGTACTACCTCATCCAGGGCCTGGTGGAGGACTGCCAGCTCGCTCTGCAGGTAGGGACCCGGTGGGGGCTCTGGGATTCTCCTGCTGTGGGCGTAGGGACACCTGGGGGCAGGGCTATGCCATGGGGATGGGGTCACTAGGGGAGTCATGGTGACAGGAAGCTGCAGTGACCGTGCTGATCTCTGTTCGTCCTAGCAAAAGAGCGATGCCTATGACCCTCTGTGTCTCATTCCCATGGTGACATCCCCCAAGGAGGAGCAGCAGATCATCTCCAGCTGCTCCAAGGTGAGACAAGTGGGCAGGGCCTCCCTTGTTGGCCTTTCCAGCCCCCCCAGGATCACCCTCTGCGCTGGCACCTCCCTGCCTTCTCCCTCCCCTTTGGCACGAAGTTACGCTGAGCGACCGGTACGAATCCAGCCTCATTTCCTGTGTCTCGGTTTTTTTCCAGCCAGTGGTGAAATTGTTGCATAACAGAAGTAACAACAAGTATTCGTATACCAGGTAATCCAATGCTCCTGACCCATTCCCTGCAGCGCCCCCCTGCTGGGAGAGGCCGGGGCTGGAGTAGAAGTGAGCTCCCCCCAGCCCGTGCTCTTCCCCCTCCCCACAGCATCACCTGCTGGGAGAGGTGGGGGCTGGAGTCTTTGGGAGCTCCCCCCACAGCCAGTGCCTCTTCCCCTCCCCAGATCACCCCCTCCTGGGAGAGGCCGGGGCTGGAGAAGAAGTGAACTCCCCCCAGCCCGTGCCCCTCCCCCTCCCCCTAGCGCCCCCTGCTGGGAGAGGCTGGGGCTGGAGAAGAAGTGAGCTCCCCCCAGCCTGTGCCCCTCCCCCTCCCCACAGCGCCCCCTGCTGGGAGAGGCTGGGGCTGGAGAAGAAGTGAGCTCCCCCCAGCCTGTGCCCCTCCCACTCCCGACAGCACCCCCTGCTGGGAGAGGTGGGGGCTGGAGTCGTTGGGAGCTCCCCCCACAGCCAGTGCCTCTTCCCCTCCCCAGATCACCCCCTCCTGGGAGAGGCCGGGGCTGGAGAAGAAGTGAGCTCCCCCCAGCCTGTGCCCCTCCCCCTCCCCACAGCGCCCCCCAGCGGGGAGAGGCCCGGGGGGGAGAAGAAGTGATCTCCCCCCAGCCCGTGGCCCTCCCCCTCCCCCTAGCGCCCCCTGCTGGGAGAGGCCGGGGCTGGAGTAGAAGTGAGCTCCCCCCACTCCGTGCCCCACCCCCGCCCCAGATCACCTCCTCCTGGGAGAAGCTGGGGCTGAAGTAGCCAGGAGCTCCCATAGAGCCAGTGCTCCTGCCCCACTGCCCAGACCACCCCCTGCTGGGCTGGAGGACCAGGGAGCCCTCCCCACCCATAAAGTCTCTTCTCCGCAGTAACTCGGACGATAACCTGCTGAAGAACATTGAGCTGTTTGACAAGCTGGCGCTGCGCTTCAATGGGCGGGTCCTCTTCATCAAGGACGTGCTGGGGGACGAGATCTGCTGCTGGTCCTTCTATGGGCAGGGCCGCAAAATCGCCGAGGTCTGTTGCACCTCCATCGTCTACGCCACCGAGAAGAAGCAGACCAAGGTACCCCGGGCCCTTACAATGTTAGCACATGGTTCCTAAGCAGTGTGGGTGGCCTCCCTCTATCTGCTGTCACATGGACTCTTGGTATGATCCAGCCCCCCTTGTCACCTTCACATTTGGTATGATCCAATGCTATCAGAGCAGTCCCCTCTTCTCTAGTCATATGCACACTTGATATGGTCCAACATCATGTGGGTACCCCCCTGCATCAGACTGTCACTTGGTATAGTCCTAGGCCATGTGGGTGGTCCTCTCTCCTTGGTCACATGGGCACTTGGTATGGTCCAATGCCACCAGCTGGTTCCCCCCATCTGTGGTTTTATTTGGTATGTTCCATGGGTAGCCCACTATACTTGGTATATTCCAAGACAACATGTGACTTTTCTCTCCCCCTCCCCACCTCCATGCTTGGTAGCTTCCAAGGTCACATGGGCACTTGCTGGTGGGATTCTTTGAAGCTGTGGGGGGCGTGGCTTGTAAAGCAGCCCCGCCCCTAGGCCCAGCCTGACCTCTGACCCCCACAGGTGGAGTTCCCCGAGGCCCGGATCTTCGAGGAGACCCTGAACATTCTGATCTACGAGACCCCGCGGGTCCCCGACAAGGCGCTCCTGGAAGCCACGGGCGGGGCAGCCGGAGGAGGGGGCGGCCCGCACCGGGCTGACGAGGAGGATGGGCGGGAGCACCGGGTCCGGCGCATCCATGTCAGGCGCCACATCATGCATGACGAGCGCCCCCACGGCCACCAAGCCGTCTTCAAGGACTGAGCCTTCGCCGCCCCCACGGCCCCATGCAGGTGCCAAACGGCGGGGGTGGGGCGCCCCTTCCCTCTGCCACACCCCCGCTGCCTCTCTGACCTTTCTGGGGTCTCCCTTGACCCCCTCCGCTCTTTGGGAGCTCTCTGCCTTGTGGCCTCTGACCTTTGACCCCTTTCGTCTCAGATTCGACTCTCCTGCAGTAGAGACCTGGGTAACTCCCTGGACTGCGCAGGGGAGAGGAACATGGGAGGCGGCTCCTGGGAGACCCCTCCTGCTTCTTAATTAATCACCTTGGCACCAACACCCGTGTTTAACGAGCCTAATTCCTTTGCTTTTGTGGGTGTGTGGAATGCCTGGTCTGTCCCCCATCCCACTCCACCCTGGTTAGACACCTGTGGCTCTAACCCAGCCCGGCACTGCAGGTCAGGCCGGGATCAGTCACCCACTGCCCCCAGGGGGCGGGAGACAGCAGGGAGGCCAGTGCTGGCTTATTATGCGCTATGGGGGTGCTGGCTGAGTGGGGAGCTGCCAGCTAGTCCAGCCCCTCCCGGCGGGGGGCGCTGTGGGGTGCGGGGAGCTCCTGGCTACTCCAGCCCGGCCTCGCCCAGCAGGGGCGCTGTGGGGAGTTCTGGCAGTGGGAGTTTTGCTGCCTGTCCCACCCTCCCTTCCTTCTGGGGGTGGGGGAGTGACCCCCACTTACCAGCCTCAAAACTCTCCTTTCCTTGTTACACTCATGATATGTTCCAACCCACCAGACTTCACATCCCTTTTCTACAAATGACATGGCATGACCCTAACCTTCCTACTCCGCCCCCCTACTGTCCTTTACCACATACATGGAATTTACCTTTCCCCCCAAAAATACACGATGCTTCTTACCAACATCGGCTAAAACACATGGTACGCGCCAACCTACTGGGCCCATCCGCTTCCCCGCAAAATACAATGGAACGCACCACTCTTCTCTCCCCCGGCCAAATACAGTGGAATGCTCCACTCCCCTTCCAACCTCCCAATAAAATGGGAGGTACCGATTCCCCCCAATAAAATTTTACTCAATCACCCAATATAAATTGGTACTTTCCAATCTCCTCCCGCTACAAACTACAATGGGATATTCCAACCTGCCTCCAAATAATACAATGGAGTGTTCCAAGCCCCACCCCTCAAAATAAAATGGGACGTTCCAGTCTCCCTGTTAAATGAGATGTTCTAGTCCCCTTCTCTTATAAAATATAATGGGATGCTTTTTGCCCCAAAGAAAATGGGCTGTTCCAAACCTCACCCCCCCCTAAAAATACAGTGGGATGCTCCAACCCCCTCCCAAATAAATTGGGATGGTCCAAACCTCACTCCCCCCACAGAAAAGGCAAAGGGGGAGAGGTGGGGGCCCCATTCCCCCCCCACGTACCGGCCCTCGCTCCCTGTTATTGTCATGTTTGTATAATTTATTTTAACGGGGTTTTTGCTTTTCTATTAAATTATTGTAATAAAGATTCTTGGGAAACGTCGTCTCCTGGCCCAGCCCCACCACCACCACTGGGGGGGCCCTGGGGTCGGCTGGGAACCGGCGCCCCCTAGAGGGGAGAGGCCCCGGGTCCCGCCCCCCGCACCGGTCCTTGCCCTGGGGCTGGCTGGGAACCGGCGCCCTAGAGGGAGAGGCCCGGTCCCGCCCCGCACCGGTCTTGCCCTGGGGCCGGCTGGGAACCGCGCCCCTAGAGGGGAGGCCCCGGGTCCCGCCCCGCACCGGTCCTGGCCCTGGGGCTGGCTGGGAACCGGCGCCCCCTAGAGGGGAGAGGCCCCGGGTCCCGCCCCCCGCACCGGTCCTTGCCCTGGGGCCGGCTGGGAACCGGCGCCCCCTAGAGGGGAGAGGCCCCGGGTCCCGCCCCCCGCACCGGTCCTTGCCCTGGGGCCGGCTGGGAACCGGCGCCCCCTAGAGGGGAGAGGCCCCGGGTCCCGCCCCCCGCACCGGTCCTTGCCCTGGGGCCGGCTGGGAACCGCGCCTAGAGGGGAGGCCCGGTCCCGCCCCGCAGCGGTCCTTGCCCTGGGGCCGGCTGGGAACCGGCGCCCCCTAGAGGGGAGAGGCCCCGGGTCCCGCCCCCCGCACCGGTCCTTGCCCTGGGGCCGGCTGGGAACCGGCGCCCCCTAGAGGGGAGAGGCCCCGGGTCCCGCCCCCCGCACCGGTCCTTGCCCTGGGGCCGGCTGGGAACCGCGCCCCTAGAGGAGAGGCCCGGTCCCGCCCCGCACCGGTCCTTGCCCTGGGGCCGGCTGGGAACCGCGCCCTAGAGGGGAGAGGCCCTGTCCCGCCCCCCGCACCGGTCCTTGCCCTGGGGCTGGGTGTGTACCGGCGCCCCCTAGAGGGGAGAGGCCCCGCCCCCCGCACCGGTCCTTGCCCTGGGGCCGGCTGGGAACCGGCGCCCCCTAGAGGGGAGAGGCCCTGTCCCCCGCCCCCCGCACCGGTCCTTGCCCTGGGGCCGGCTGGGAACCGGCGCCCCCTAGAGGGGAGAGGCCCCGGGTCCCGCCCCCCGCACCGGTCCTTGCCCTGGGGCCGGCTGCGAACCGGCGCCCCCTAGAGGGGAGAGGCCCCGGGTCAGACCAGTCCCCGCCGTGAACCAGCCCATCCTGGGGGCCGGGACCCAGAGCTGTCGGGGGGCAGGCGGGGGCTGGGCAGTGCCCGGTGCGACGGCCCAGCTCTGCGAAGCGCTGACACGGCAGGTGCGGAAGGTTTTAATGAGGGGCTGGGGGCTTTGCAGAGACTTCGGGTCCAAGCAACGTGGGGCCAAGGAAGCCGTACACAGCGGGGCAGGAGACTCGGGCCCTGGGGCCGGATGGGAGCCGGCGCCCCCCAGAGGCAGTTCAGTGGGGCTGGTTCCAGCGCTGTCCATCCATCCTGGGCAATGACCCGCCACCAGCGCCACAGCCGGCCCAGCCCCTAGGGGCCAGGGGCAAAGATGTAATCCAGAGCCTGGCGCTCGGCCCCGGCCACGTTGGGGTGCCACAGATCCACGATGAACAGCACGAGGGGCCCGTCCTCGGGGGGACCTGCGAGAGACGCTGGGCTCAGCCGTGCCCCTCACTCCCGACCCGCCAGCCCTGCCCCCCCCAGCTCTGCCAGTGCCCCTCACTCCCGACCCGCAGCCCCTGCAAGCCCAGCCCTGCCCCCCCACCTCAGCCGGTGCCCCTCACTCCCGACCCGCAGCCCCCTGGGCTCCCCCAGCCCTGCCGGTGCCCCTCACTCCCGACCCGCAGCCCCTGCCAGCCCAGCCCTGCCCCCCCACCTCAGCCGGTGCCCTCACTCCCGACCCGCAGCCCCTGCCAGCCCAGCCCTGGGCCCCCACCTCAGCCGGTGCCCTCACTCCCGACCCGCAGCCCCCTGGGCTCCCCCAGCCCTGCCGGTGCCCCTCACTCCGGACCCGCAGCCCCCTGCCAGCCCAGCCCTGGGCCCCCCCACCTCAGCCGGTGCCCCTCACTCCCGACCCGCAGCCCCCTGGGCTCCCCCAGCCCTGCCGGTGCCCCTCACTCCTGACCCGCAGCCCCCTGCCAGCCCCGCCCAGGGCCCCCCAAACACAGCCGGTGCCCCTCACTCCCGACCCGCAGCCCCGTGGGCTCCCCCAGCCCTGCCGGTGCCCCTCACTCCTGACCCGCAGCCCCCTGCCAGCCCAGCCCTGGGCCCCCCTACCTCAGCCGGTGCCCCTCACTCCCGACCCGCAGCCCCGTGGGCTCCCCAGCCCTGCCGGTGCCCTCACTCCTGACCCGCAGCCCCGTGGGCTCCCCCAGCCCTGCCAGTGCCCCTCACTCCCGACCCGCAGCCCCGGCCAGCCCAGCCCTGCCCCCAGGCTCTGCCGGTGCCCTCACTCCCGACCCATAGCCCCTGCTAGCCCAGCCCTGCCCCCCCCCGCACTAACGGTGCCCCTCACTCCCGACCCGCAGCCCCTGCCAGCGCCCCTCACTCCCGACCCATAGCCCCTGCTAGCCCAGCCCTGCCCCCACCTCAGCCGGTGCCCCTCACTCCCGACCCGCAGCCCCTGCCAGCCCAGCCCTGGACCCCCCCAGCTCTGCCGGTGCCCCTCACTCCCGACCCAAAGCCCCTGCAAGCCCAGCCCTGCCCCCCCACCTCAGCCGGTGCCCCTCCCTCCCGACCCGCAGCCCCGTGGGCTCCCCCAGCCCTGCCGGTGCCCCTCACTCCTGACCCGCAGCCCCGTGGGCTCCCCCAGCCCTGCCAGTGCCCCTCACTCCCGACCCGCAGCTCCCTGCCAGCCCAGCCCTGCCCCCCCAGCTCTGCCGGTGCCCCTCACTCCCGACCCATAGCCCCTGCTAGCCCAGCCCTGCCCCCACCGGCTCTAACGGTGCCCCTCACTCCCGACCCGCAGCCCCTGCCAGCCCAGCCCTGCCGGTGCCCCTCACTCCCGACCCGCAGCCCCTGCTAGCCAAGCCTCCCCCCCACCACCTCAGTCGGTGCCCCTCACTCCTGTCATTCTCTTACCATTATGCGCGGTCGTGTGCAGGAAGGAGTCGTCCAGCAGGAGGCAGTGTCCCTTGGACCAGCACTGGGGCTCGCCCCCCACCACCAGCTCACAGCCTGGGGGCACCATCAGCCCTGCAGTGGGAACAGGTTGATTGGTTGGGAAAGGCCCCGTGCCCCATTCTCCACCCCCACCCCCCCGGCACCCTCAGAGGGAACAAGCCCTCAGCTCCATTCCCCGCCCCCCGGCGCCTCCTAGAGCGGACAGACCCCCACCCCATTCCCTGCCCCCTGGCGCCCCTGGAGAGACAGGCCCCTGCCCCATTCCCCGGTGCCCCCGGAGGGGACAGACCCCCACCCCATTCCCTGCCCCCTGGCGCCCCTGGAGAGACAGGCCCCTGCCCCATTCCCCGGTGCCCCCTAGAGGGTGCAGGCCCCTGCCCCATTCCCCACCCCCTGGCTCCTCCAGAGGGGCCAGGCCCGGCGCCCCGTTCCCGTACCCAGGTGGCAGCGCAGGCGGACGTTGGTGGGCCCGTAGCGCCCGGGCAGGACGGTGCCCGGCTGCAGGACGCTGAAGCAGGCGTTGCCGAAGCGGTTGGCGCTGAGGAAGGTGCGCAGGCCGGCCAGGGCGCGGTAGGTGCGGGGGCAGGCCCGGCAGTGCTGCGGCTGGCACACGCCGCGGCGGTGGAGGTAGAAGCGCTGGCAGGGCCCAGGGGTCCAGCCCCGGGCGGCGCCCCCGGCCACGGCCTGGTACTCCCGCAGGAGGGCGGGGCAGGCGCGCTCCAGCAGCTCGGCGTCGTGCCGCTGGGCGTCCCGCGGGAAGCAGGGGGCCGAGGGCAGCTCGGGCAGGTGGAAGACGCGGGGGCTCTGGATGGCCGGGCGCTCGGGCCGCAGCTCCTCCCGCAGCGCCTTGCGCACCCGCCCCATGCCCGCCCAGGAGTACCGCTGGGCGTAGGCCCGCAGGCTGCGGCTCCGCCGCCCGGCCCCGGGGGGCAGGCTGGGGGCTGGGCGCCCCCCGCCCGGCGGGGGCCCCGCGGGCGCCCGCTCGCTGCCCACCCGGTAGCAGTACCAGACGAAGAGCAGCGCCAGCCAGGCCAGCAGGGCCAGCGCCGGCTCGGGGCCGGGGCGCCAAGGGGGGGTGGCCGGCAGCAGGGAGGAGAAAAACCCGTCCAGCGCCCCGGGGCAGGTCATGGCCCCTCGCTGCCCCTCCCCCGCCTCCGTGCTCGCTGCCCCTCCCCCGCCTCAGTGCCCCCCGCCCTCTCCTCTGCCCCTGCCCCGCCTCAGTGCCCCTGCCCTTCCCCGCCTCAGTGCCCCTGCCCTCTCCTCTGCCCCCTCCCCTCCCTCAGTGCCCCTGCCCTCACCTCTGCCCCTCTCCCGCCTCAGTGCCCCTGCCCCTCCCCCTCCTCAGTGCCCCTGCCCTCCCCGCCTCAGTGCCCCTGCCCTCTCCTCTGCCCCTGCCCCGCCTCAGTGCCCCCTGCCCCTCCCCTCCTCAGTGCCCCTGCCCTCACCTCTGCCCCTCTCCCGCCTCAGTGCCCCTGCCCCTCCCCGCCTCAGTGCCCCCTGCCCTCTCCTCTGCCCCCTCTCCCGCCTCAGCGCCCCTGCCCTCTCCTCTGCCCCTCCCGCCTCAGTGCCCCTGCCCCTCCCCTCTCCTCAGTGCCCCTGCCCTCTCCTCTGCCCCCTCCTCCTCAGCGCCCCTGCCCCGCCCCTGCTCAGCGCCCTCCCCGCCGCCGGAGGATGCTGCTGCTGCTGCTGCGCTGGACCCGCTTCGGCTCCGGCGGATCCTCCCCGCCCCGCACGGAGTGACGCAGACAGCGGGCCGCGCCCCCGCCTCTAACCCCTCCCGAGGAGTCCCCGCTCTGGAGGTTTGGGGCTGACGGGCCGCAGTGACCCATCCTGCCCCCGAACCGCTGGGGTCAGGACCCGTCCGGGCCCGGGCCCAGCACAGCCCCCGGGGGGGCTCGGACCGGGGTCCCCCCCCAGCGGGGCTCGGACCGGGGTCTCTCCCGGGGGGGCTCGGACCGGGGTCCCCCCCCAGCGGGGCTCGGACCGGGGTCTCTCCCGGGGGGGCTCGGACCGGGGTCCCCCCCCGCGGGGCTCGGACTGGGTCCCCAGCGGGGCTTGACCGGCCCCTCCCAGGGGCTCGGACCGGGGTCCCCCCCCGCGGGGCTCGGACCGGGGTCTCTCCGGGGGGGGCGCGGACCGGGGTCTCTCCTGGGGGCTCGGACCAGTCCCAGCGGGGCTCGGACTGGGGCCCCTCCCGCGGGGGCCTGGACTGGGGTCCCTCCCCAGGGGGGCTCGGACCGGGGTCCCCCCCAGTGGGGCTCGGACCGGGGTCTCTCCCGCGGGGGCTCGGACCAGGGTCCCTCCCGGGGGGGCTCGGACCGGGGTCTCTCCTGGGGGGGCTCGGACAGGGGTCCCCCCCCAGCGGGGCTCGGACCAGGGTCCCTCCCGCGGGGGCTCGGACCGGGGTCTCTCCTGGGGGGGCTCGGACCGGGGTCCCCCCCTGCGGGGCTCGGACTGGGGTCCCCCCCCTGCGGGGCTTGGACCGGGGTCTCTCCTGCGGGGGCTTGGACCGGGGTCTCTCCCAGGGGGGCGCGGTCCAGTTCCAGATGTTCCCTGCCCCACCGGGGGTCTGTAACATCTCGCACTGGGCCAGACATTGCCTGCAAAGCAGGGCCCGGTGTCCTGTTCCCATTGGTAACTATCCAGCCGTCCATCCATTGCCCACCCAGACATACGCGGTGTGAACACGGACCCCTCACAGTGACTCCCGCACCCCGAGTCACGGGTGTGAAGTGTCAGTGGTGACCTGCCTCGTAGCTACGCTGCAAATGGCACCGTTCTCAGCGTCACGCAGGAACGGCGAACGCAGACCAAGGGGGCCAGGTGGTGGCCGGGCGGTACCATGCCGGTCCGTACCGAAGCAATGACTAGCTTCTTGCAGATACAGACATCCATGCCCTCCGGCCTGGCACCGGCAGAGATCTGCCCCACCAAAGTTCCCTTCAGTTTGCTGTCCTCGATAATTAATAAATTACATTCTTAATTTTGCTAATAACTATTCCTAAGAGAAGCCCCACTTGCAGGATCAGCTAATAACACATAATGACTAATAACCTCCCAGTAATTACTGACAATACTGGCACGGTGTCCAGCCACAATGCACTAAGGAAACTGACGCAAATAACAGAGATTGTGACCCGTATCTGCAGGAGACAATGAACCTGAAAACTGAATAAGTATCGGCACGTAAACAAGGCAGCCTCCCGGAATATTGTGACAGAAATGAGAACTACAGTGAGATTTAACCTAACAAACAAGAGTTGCCTAAATATGACCTAAAGCAGGAGATTCAATCGCGGAATGATTTCATCCCAACCAACCAGAAAAATAACCCTAATTAATACCCTCATTCTGAAGCTAATTGTGCTAATAAGTAATAGGACGTATATTAAGATCACCAATGAATGTTAACAAGACCACAAAGAAATCTACATGAAGGCCTTCAAATGCAAAATGGATTCAGTTTGCTCATAGACCCGTTGCTTTGGCAGACGATGGTCCAATGGGATCCAACGGCTGGACCGTGGACAGAGCCAGACGCCATCATCCTGGAAATCAGGGATCAGCTGTTAACAGAGCGGGGACAAAGCGACCAAGGCCTCAGGCTGGCTGGTTCTTCTCAAAGATGTGCTCAGGAATTCTGTGGGGGGAGGCCTCTCCCAACCTGGGGCCCCCAGACTGGTCTAGGTTTTCCAAAGGGCCCTGTCCCTCCATTCGGAATTTGTTAGGGGGCCAGAAATGAACGAAGGCTGAGAAGCACTGCTCCAAGAGAAACCCGAGACTATCCTGGATAACGGACAAGTCTCCCCATCGGAAAAATGGGATAACGGCATCCACTTCCGTTACACCAGGCTCTGCGACCTGCACAGGAAAAGGGCTTGGTAAAAACTAGAGGTCGTTATTCTTGGTGTCAGTGGATTTGGTTGATTTCTGTTCGGTTTCCCAAACTATTTACTATGATTTGCGATTGCTACTCTTACAAGTCACCCAATGGATGCATTTTGCTAATTACTTCTGGGACTGTTCCACACGATTATTGTTCTTTGTCAAACTACACCGAGGACTTGTCTACATGGGGACAGCCAGGAACATTAATCTGAATGAACTAAAGCGGGTTAAGTAAACCACATAAAATCCCCTGTGTGGATGCTTTCAACCGGGCTTGGTCTACGTGACAAGGTCTAGCTGACATTTGTCACCTTGCGTCAACCTATTTGTGCATGTCTACACTCAAATTTGTCTCCATCCAACAGCGACACAGTAAAACACCTCCCAGAATGACAGTGACCCTTAATGTGGCCTTAATTCAGAGTTTGAATTAAGGCCACTTAGGGTCTGAGTTAAGGTGTTCACACAGGGTTTAATCTAGTTTGACTCACCCACTTCAATGTCACACCTTTAGCTATTTCCGATTACTTTTCCTGGGTGTCCCTGTGTGGACAAGCCCTAGGCATTGCTAGGATTGTGCTTAGCACTTTTCAAATGATACAGAAAAGAAATTCTGTTTTTCTTCTTAAAATCCGTGTGAATGGCTGTAACGTAGCACCCTGATTTTGAAGAGAACTCCCAAGACCTGCAGACCCAGGCCATGCTCCAGAAGGCGTGAGGAAGTCTAGGCACCTCTGGCCCCATGTCAATGGGAAACGGAGTGGAGAAGTGACGTGAATTTAGCACCGTGATGAAGATGGCTACTATTCAAATGACCAGTCTGCTCTCGGCATGTGAGCCAATCAGAATGGTAAGAAATATGGTTATTTCTGGGATTTACCAGCCGGAAAATGCCCTGAATAATAATGGAAATGTGGGTGTTACCAATTGCTCAGGTCAAGGTGAACTTCCTGGGGGTGGGGGAGCAACGGACCGGCTGGGCCTGGTGTCCCGGAGGCCTGGCGAGGGCGCCATGACGTGGCGAGTGCAAACCTGCTGCCAACATCCAGGGCCGGCTCCAGACCCCAGCGCGGCAAGCACGTGCGTGGGGCGGCCCTTTCCCGGGGGGGCGGCAGGCTGGGCCGGCCGACCTGCCGCAGTCATGCCTGCGGGAGGTCCACCGGAGCCCCGGGAGGACCGGACCTGCCGCAGGCATGACTGCGGAGGGGGCGCTCGTCCCGCGGCTCGGCTGGACCTCCCGCAGGCATGACTGCGGCAGCTCAAGCGGAGCCGCCGGACCCGCGAACCGTCCGCAGCCGCGGGAGGTCCAGCCGAGCCGCGCGACCAGCGGACCCTCTGCAGTCATGCCCGCAGGAGGTCCGCTGCTCCCGCGGCTCCGGGGCGCCTCCCGCGCATGACTGCTTGGGGCGGCCAAAACGGTAGAGCCGCCCCTGCCAACATCCCCGTCGCTGGGTGGGTTGAGCCTTTTGGCTGCGGGGTCCAGCCCCTGGTCCTTGGGGCACTTGTGCAGCGTTAGCCCCGACGTTCCCCCGCGAGAGCCTGCGGTAAAATCCCCCCCCGGTCAGCCAGGCGGGCCAAGCGGGCACGTGCAGAGGGCGGCGGGCGAGGTACGTTTGTGGCACCGGAGGGGAAAGCCGACGGCAGAAGAACACAAGGCAGAAGAGGAAGGTCACTTGTTACGTCTACACTCCGAGCGCTGCACCGGCATTGTCCATTTTCTCTCAGGATAATCCACCTCCCCAGGCAGCCGGACCTAGGCCAAGGGAAGACCCTCCACCCACCTCACCGCGTCTACCAACTGCGCAGAAGGATTCGGTTTTGCTCAGCACCCCTCGATTTCACCGCGCCCGTCCAGCCCCAGCGCAGACCCACTTCCTGTGAGAATCGCCCTGCCACGCGTAGGGAGAACCGTGCTGCCTGAGAAGATATTAGCATCTGATGTCTGGTTATGGGCTCGGTCCTGGGGGCCGGCGACCATTTTTACAAGGTGTTTGCGTTTGGAATCTCAAATCGGTTTTGTCTGACCCCCTTCCCCGATTTCTTGTGACCGGGAACATGGAACTAGATACAAAGTCGCGCTGAAAATCCCTCATTTTGGGCCACTGGGCAAATTACAGTGAAAGGAAAAAAAGCTTAAAAATAAACCTTGCTGTTGTCCGGCGAAATGCTACAAACCTAGCCCCCGGTTTTGGCAGCCCTCAGGACGGCACTGGGGCGTGTGTGTGAATCTGAGCTGTGTTCAGTGTAAACCAGTGCGGCCGGCCCAGGTCCCGATTTCGGAACACGAGCCCTGAGCTCAGGAGTCACCCCAAACCCATGGGCAGAGGGTCCCGCCAGCTAAGAGTGAGGTGGCCATGGCTGGTCCCAAGGCCAATGGGAGTTAGGAGCCGGGCCATGAATGGTTTGATGGCTGGTACAGAAGAGCAAGTCCTGAGAGAGGACAAATCGCCTGAGAGCTGCCGGGGCCTGGCCCACCAGCCCAGAGAGGCCTCACTGCTCCAGTCACGTACGCCGGGGCGGCTGCCTCCCCCAGAGAGACACGGGGGCCCCCATCAGACAGAGCGGGTCAATGCTGGGGGGCAGGCGGGGATTGAGAGGGGCAATCTTGGGGGGCTGAATTTGGGGATCTCACTGGGCTCCTCTGCTGTGGTCCTCTCTTTTGGAGGATTACAGGGCACCTGGTGCACATGGTCTGGCCTTGGTGTGTGGGACCGGGGGAGGGGCAGATGGGACCGGGGAGCCCAGACGGGGTGTGAGGGGGCTGCAGATCAGGGCCCTGTGCTGGGGGGCGGGTTCCTGGAGCCCTGTGGCAAGGCTGGGCTTTGCACCTGGAGCCGAAGGGGATCCTGAGTCGGATTCGTTTTGCCAAACCATCCGGGGGGAGCCGGCGCGTTTCTTCTGCCGCCCTCTCCAGCGAGCCCGCTTCTGGCGCCGGCAAACGCGCCAGCCGCAGGGATTGCCCTCGGCGGGGCCGAAAGCGAGCGCCCGGCCTGCTGTGACAGCCGCAGGGATTGCCCTCGGCGGGGCCGAAAGCGAGCGCCCGGCCTGCTGTGACAGCCGCAGGGATTGCCCTCGGCGGGGCCGAAAGCGAGCGCCCGGCCTGCTGTGACAGCCGCAGGGATTGCCCTCGGCGGGGCCGAAAGCGAGCACCCGGCCTGGTGTGACAGCCGCAGGGATTGCCCTCGGCGGGGCCGAAAGCGAGCGCCCGGCCTGCTGTGACAACCGCAGGGATTGCCCTCGGCGGGGCCAAAAGCGAGCGCCTGGCCTGGTGTGACAGCCGCAGGGATTGCCCTCGGCGGGGCCGAAAGCGAGCGCCCGGCCTGCTGTGACAGTCGCACCAGGGTTTGCACGGCTTCGCAGTGGCTGCCTTCGATTGCAGAGACCTGGCCAAAGGCCCGGAGGTTTCTCCTGCATGGCACCGGGTGGAGAAGTGGCGTTTCTGCTGCACCGTCTGTAGCTGACTGGGGGCATTGGGGTTTGCATTCAGAAGAGGGGCTGCGGGTGCCCCGAAGGGCGGCAGTTCCGCGGGACCGCGGGCAGGGGACTCCTGCGGGTGCGGTGGCGACGGGAAGGACCGAGGGGGTTCACCCTGCAGAGTTACACCCCTGGGCGGGGGGGCAGGTAAGCAGGAGATCTCTTGGCTCCCTGGGGCATCCGGCTTGCAGGGAAATGCGGCGCCGATGACAGCCAGGGAGGGATGGAGCCTGCCAAATAGCAGAGGCTTGGAAACCTGTCTTCCCGCGGGGGCAGAGCCGTGTGCTGCTGGGGGCAGACCAGCGTGGCGGGGCAGAGCCGTGTGCTGCGGGGCAGAGCCGTGTGCTGCTGGGGGCAGACCAGCGGCGGGGCAGGCCAGAGCCGTGTGCGGCGGGGGCAGAGCCGTGTGCTGGGGGGCAGACCAGCGGCGGGGGCAGAGCCGTGTGCGGCGGGGGCAGCGCCGTGTGCGGCGGGAGAGCCGTGTGCGGCTGGGGCAGCGCCGTGTGCGGCGGGGGCAGCGCCGTGTGCGGCGGGGGCAGCGCCGTGTGCGGCTGGGGCAGCGCCGTGTGCGGCGGGGGCTCTGGCTGTGCGGAATAAGGCGGGGGGAGGGAGCTGCCGCGGGCAGTTTGCAGCAAACCCGCTTCGCTTTGCCTTGCAGAGGAGCAGGTGCCTCCTGCGCGCCCGGTGCCCCCGCCTCGAAGCGCAGCCCTGCTCCCCCGCCGGGGAGAAAGCGCCAGAAAAGGGGTTCGCAGGTCGGAGGGACCCGCCATGGGCAGCTCCGGCCCGGCCGCCTCCTGCCTCCTGCTGCTGCTAGTGGGCTCGGCGCCCCCGCTGCGAGGTGAGGGGCCGCGGGCGGGGGCAGAGATCTGGGGCTGCGGGGGCGGGGAGCTGGGGGCCTGGGGGCCGGGACAGGGGGGGGGAGGGCAAGCAGGGAGCGAGGGGGGGTTAGTGTGACTGTGACTCACCATAATTTGCGGTGCCAGACCCCCTAGGCATAGAGCCAGCCGGGCCCCCCCCCCCCCCCGGCCCCTGCCGAGCTCGCAGGGCGCCGGGGATGGGCGTTGCGGGGTGCTGGGGGCTGAGCAGGGGCGAGTGGGGCTGTTCTGCTCTTGCCCCCAGACAAGGGGCAGGAACCCAGGTGTCCGGGCCTCGATTTTCCCTCCTAATTCCCGAGCAATTTCCACTGGATCCAGGACTCTCCTTCCTGGGCGCCTCGGGCCTGTCCCCTCTGCGGAGCGCCGGCTCCCAGCCGCCCCGGGGCGGGGGGGACCGGCTGGGGCGGGGGGGGGGCCGCTGGCTCAGGGGGGCTGGGGCGGGGGGGGGCCGGGTGGGTCGGGGGGGGGGGGGGGCCGTTCCCTCCAGGGGGCGCCGGCTCCCAGCGGGGGCAGAGGCTGGGTCGTGCCAGGCGCTGGGTCTGGGCAGGGATCCCGTTCGGGAGCCGCATCCTCTAATGCGCCACGTTCAGAGCAATTAGCGTCTGGCCGGCAGCTGCCCAGGCCCGTCACCCGCCTGCGCCCCGCGGGCCGGAGCTGCCACAGCCGCGCTCGTCACGGCAGCCCGGCCGCGCGTGTGGGAGACAGACACCGCGGTGCCCCTCACTCCCGACCTGCAGCCCCCCCAGCCCTGCCGGTGCCCCTCACTCCCGACCTGCCGCCCCCCCGGTGCCCCTCACTCCCGACCTGCAGCCCCCCCAGCCCGGCCGGTGCCCCTCACTCCCGACCCGCAGCCCCCCCGGTGCCGCTCACTCCCGACCTGCAGCCCCCCCAGCTCTGCCGGTGCCCCTCACTCCCGACCTGCAGCCCCCCCGGTGCCCCTCACTCCCGACCTGCAGCCCCGGCTGGCCCCGCCCCAGCCCTGCCGGTGCCCTCACTCCCGACCTGCAGCCCCCAGCCCTGCCGGTGCCCCTCACTCCTGACCTGCAGCCCCTGCTGGCCCAGCCCCAGCCCTGCCGGTGCCCCTCACTCCCGACCTGCAGCCCCCAGCCCTGCCGGTGCCCCTCACTCCCGACCTGCAGCCCCCCCGGTGCCCCTCACTCCCGACCTGCAGCCCCCCCGGTGCCCCTCACTCCCGACCTGCAGCCCCTGCCGTCCCAGCCCCCCCCAGCTCTGCCGGTGCCCCTCACTCCCTACCTGCAGCCCCCCCCGCCCTGCCGGTGCCCCTCCCTCCCGACCTGCAGCCCCTGCCGGCCCTGCCCGGCCCTCCCCCAGCTCTGCCGGTGCCCCTCACTCCCGACCCACAGCCCCTGCTGGCCCAGCCCCAGCTCTGCCGGTGCCCCTCACTCCCGACCCACAGCCCCTGCTGGCCCAGCCCCCCCCAGCTCTGCCGGTGCCCCTCACTCCCGACCTGCAGCCCCTGCCGGCCCAGCCCTGCCGGTGCACCTCACTCCCGACCTGCAGCCCCTGCTGGCCCAGCCCGTCCCCCCCAGCCCTGCCGGTGCCCCTCACTCCCGACCTGCAGCCCCTGCCGGCCCAGCCCCAGCTCTGCCGGTGCCCCTCACTCCTGACCCGCAGCCCCCAGCCCTGCCGGTGCCCCTCACTCCCGACCTGCAGCCCCTGCCGTCCCCGCCCCCCCCCGCCCTGCCGGTACCCCTCACACCCGATCTGCAGCCCCTGCCGGCCCAGCCCCCCCCCGCTCTGCCGGTGCCCCTCACTCCCGACCTGCAGCCCCTGCTGGCCCAGCCCCCCCCCAGCTCTGCCGGTGCCCCTCACTCCCGACCTGCAGCCCCTGCCCCCCAGCCCTGCCCCCCCAGCTCTGCCGGTGCCCCTCACTCCCGACCCGCAGCCCCTGCTGGCCCAGCCCCGCTCTGCCGGTGCCTCACTCCCGACCTGCAGCCCCTGCCCCCAGCTCTGCCGGTGCCCCTCACTCCCGACCTGCAGCCCCTGCTGGCCCAGCCCCAGCTCTGCCGGTGCCCCTCACTCCCGACCCGCAGCCCCTGCTGGCCCAGCCCCCCCCCGCTCTGCCGGTGCCCCTCACTCCTGATCTGCAGCCCCTGCTGGCCCAGCCCCAGCTCTGCCGGTGCCCCTCACTCCCGACCCGCAGCCCCTGCCGCCCAGCCCCAGCTCTGCCGGTGCCCCTCACTCCCGACCCACAGCCCCTGCCGGCCCAGCCCCCCCCAGCGCGGCCGGTGCCCCGCACTCCCGACCCGCAGCCCCTGCTGGCCCAGCCACACCCCCCCAGCTCTGCCGGTGCCCCTCACTCCCGACCTGCAGCCCCTGCCGGCCCAGCCCTGCCGGTGCCCCTCACTCCCGACCTGCAGCCCCTGCTGGCCCAGCCCTGCCCCCCCGAGCCCTGCCGGTGCCACTCACTCCCGACCTGCAGCCCCTGCCGTCCCAGCCCCCAGCCCTGCCGGTGCCCCTCACTCCCGACCTGCAGCCCCCAGCCCTGCCGGTGCCCCTCACTCCCGACCTGCAGCCCCCAGCCCTGCCGGTGCCCCTCACTCCCGACCTGCAGCCCCTGCTGTCCCAGCCCCCAGCCCTGCCCGGGCCCCTCACTCCCCACCCGCAGCCCCGGCGGGCCCACGCCCCAGCTCTGCCGGTGCCCTCACTCCCGACCCGCAGCCCCTGCTGGCCCAGCCCCGCTCTGCCGGTGCCCCTCACTCCCGACCTGCAGCCCCTGCCCCCAGCCCTCCCCCCAGTGCTGCCGGTGCCCCTCACTCCCGACCCGCAGCCCCTGCTGGCCCAGCCCCCCCCCGCTCTGCCGGTGCCCCTCACTCCCGACCTGCAGCCCCTGCCCCCCCCCGCGCTGCCGGTGCCCCTCACTCCCGACCTGCAGCCCCTGCTGGCCCAGCCCCCCCCAGCTCTGCCGGTGCCCCTCACTCCCGACCCGCAGCCCCTGCTGGCCCAGCCCGCCCAGCTCTGCCGGTGCCCCTCACTCCTGATCTGCAGCCCCTGCTGGCCCAGCCCCCCCCCCCAGCTCTGCCGGTGCCCCTCACTCCCGACCCGCAGCCCCTGCCGGCCCAGCCCCAGCTCTGCCGGTGCCCCTCACTCCCGACCCACAGCCCCTGCCGGCCCAGCCCCCAGCTCTGCCGGTGCCCCTCACTCCCGACCCGCAGCCCCTGCTGGCCCAGCCACACCCCAGCTCTGCCGGTGCCCCTCACTCCCGACCTGCAGCCCCTGCCCCCAGCCCTGCCGGTGCCCCTCACTCCCGACCTGCAGCCCCTGCCGGCCCAGCCCCCCCCAGCCCTGCCGGTGCCCCTCACTCCCGACCTGCAGCCCCTGCTGGCCCAGCCCTGCCCCCCCAGCCCTGCCGGTGCCCCTCACTCCCGACCAGCAGCCCCCAGCCCTGCCGGTGCCCCTCACTCCCGACCTGCAGCCCCTGCCGCCCAGCCCCACAGCTCTGCCGGTGCCCCCCACTCCCGACCTGCAGCCCCTGCTGGCCCAGCCCCGAGCCCTGCCGGTGCCCCTCACTCCCGACCTGCAGCCCCTGCCGGCCCAGCCCCAGCTCTGCCGGTGCCCTCACTCCCGACCCGCAGCCCCTGCTGGCCCAGCCCCGCTCTGCCGGTGCCCCCCACTCCCGACCTGCAGCCCCTGCCCCCAGCCCTGCCCCCAGCCCTGCCGGTGCCCCTCACTCCCGACCCGCAGCCCCTGCTGGCCCAGCCCCGCTCTGCCGGTGCCCCTCACTCCTGACCTGCAGCCCTGCCCCCAGCTCTGCCGGTGCCCCTCACTCCCAACCTGCAGCCCCTGCTGGCCCAGCCCCAGCCCTGCCGGTGCCCCTCACTCCCGACCCGCAGCCCCTGCTGGCCCAGCCACCCCGCTCTGCCGGTGCCCCTAACTCCCGACCTGCAGCCCCTGCCCCCACCTCTGCCGGTGCCCTCACTCCTGATCTGCAGCCCCTGCTGGCCCAGCCCCAGCTCTGCCGGTGCCCTCACTCCCGACCCGCAGCCCTGCCGGCCCAGCCCCAGCTCTGCCGGTGCCCCTCACTCCCGACCCACAGCCCCTGCCGGCCCAGCCCCCAGCTCTGCCGGTGCCCCTCACTCCCGACCCGCAGCCCCTGCTGGCCCAGCCACCCCCAGCTCTGCCGGTGCCCTCACTCCCGACCTGCAGCCCCTGCTGGCCCAGCCCTGCCCCCAGCCCTGCCGGTGCCCCTCACTCCCGACCTGCAGCCCCTGCCGTCCCAGCCCCCAGCCCTGCCGGTGCCCCTCACTCCCAACCTGCAGCCCCCAGCCCTGCCGGTGCCCCTCACTCCCGACCTGCAGCCCCTGCCCAGCCCCACAGCTCTGCCGGTGCCCCTCACTCCCGACCTGCAGCCCCTGCTGGCCCAGCCCCAGCCCTGCCGGTGCCCTCACTCCCGACCTGCAGCCCCTGCTGGCCCAGCCCTGCCCCCAGCCCTGCCGGTGCCCCTCACTCCCGACCTGCAGCCCCTGCCGGCCCAGCCCCCAGCTCTGCCGGTGCCCTCACTCCCGACCCGCAGCCCCTGCTGGCCCAGCCCCGCCTCTGCCAGTGCCCCTCACTCCCGACCTGCAGCCCCTGCCCCCAGCTCTGCCGGTGCCCCTCACTCCCGACCTGCAGCCCCTGCTGGCCCAGCCCCAGCTCTGCCGGTGCCCCTCACTCCCGACCCGCAGCCCCTGCTGGCCCAGCCACCCCCCCCCCGCTCTGCCGGTGCCCCACACACCCCACCAGCAGCCCCTGCTGGCCCAGCCCCAGCTCTGCCGGTGCCTCACTCCTGATCTGCAGCCCCTGCTGGCCCAGCCCCAGCTCTGCCGGTGCCCCTCACTCCCGACCCGCAGCCCCTGCCGGCCCAGCCCCAGCTCTGCCGGTGCCCCTCACTCCCGACCCACAGCCCCTGCCGGCCCAGCCCCCAGCTCGGCCGGCGCCCCGCACTCCCGCCCCGCAGCCCCTGCTGGCCCAGCCACCCCCCCCCAGCTCTGCCGGTGCCCCTCACTCCCGACCTGCAGCCCCGGCTGGCCCAGCCCTGCCCCCCCGAGCCCTGCCGGTGCCCCTCACTCCCGACCTGCAGCCCCTGCCGGCCCAGCCCCAGCTCTGCCGGTGCCCCTCACTCCCAACCTGCAGCCCCTGCTGGCCCAGGCCCCCCCCCGCTCTGCCGGTGCCCCGCACTCCCGCCCCGCCGCCCCTGCTGGCCCAGCCCCAGCTCTGCCGGTGCCCCTCACTCCCGACCCGCAGCCCCTGCCCCAGCCCTGCCCCCCCAGCTCTGCCGGTGGCCCTCACTCCCGACCTGCAGCCCCTGCCAGCCCAGCACCCGCCCCAGCCCTGCCGGTGCCCCTCACTCCCGACCTGCAGCCCCTGCCCCTCCCAGCTCTGCCGGTGCCCCTCACTCCCGACCTGCAGCCCCTGCCGCCCAGGCCCTGCCAGCTCTGCCGGTACCTCACTCCGACCTGCAGCCCCTGCCCGCCCAGCCCCCCCCCGCTCTGCCAGTGCCCCTCACTCCCGACCCGCAGCCCCTGCCAGCCCAGCCCTGCCCCCCCAGCCCTGCCAGTGCCCCTCACTCCCGACCCTCAGTCCTCTTGGGCCCAAGGCTGGGCTAGCAGGGGCTGCGGGTTGGGAGTAAGGGGCACCCCAGAGCTGGCGGGGGGCAAGGCTGGGCTGGCAGGGGCTGCGGGTCGGGAGTGAGGGGCACCGCAGAGTGGGGGCAGGGCTGGGCTGGCAGGCCATGGTCGGGAGCGAGGGGCACTGGCAGAGCTGGGGGCAGGGCTGGGCTGGCAGGGGCTGCGGGTCGGGAGTGAGGGGCACCGGCAGAGCTGGGGGGGGCAGGGCTGGGCTAGCAGGGGCTGCGGGTCGGGAGTGAGGGGCACCGACAGGGCTGGGGGGTCTCTGTCTTGTTTAACCCCTCGCTCCTCGCAGGGCTGCCGCTGAAGGATGTGTCGCCCGTGATCCCCTCCCCACAGCTGGAAGTCTCCTTGCCGGGGGTCCAGGCCAGCGGCTCAGCCCTGGGGGGCTCCGCGCCTCCCCCTGGGGTCCCCGAGGATTTCTCTGAGCTGCTGCAGGGTGTCCTGCTGAAGAAGGAGTTTCTGGGGCAGGCCGAGCCCCTCCCCGGTGAGTCCCCCCTCCGCTGTGTGAGGGGGCACTGGGAGGGGACACTCACTGGAGTGGGGGCTGTTCTGCGGGGGGGTTGGGAGTAGGGAAGAGGGGGAGGGAGCTGGGGGAGAGGGTGGGAAATTGGGGGTGGGGGCGGCTCTTGGGGAAAGTGGGTGAGATCAATGGGGAGGAGAAGGAGGTTGGGGAGGGTCACATACATGGGGCGGGGGGGCTGGGTGAGGATTGGGGGCGATGGGCGGGGGGAGGGGTGGGGGCTCAGGAGCGGTGGGGTGGCTCGGTGGCGGGTTGGGGGAGAGAAGTGGAGATGGGGGCTAGTTGGGTGGGGGCTGGGCTGCTCTCACCGCCTGCCCCCCTCTCTCCTCAGGCAGCCCCCCGGCCTCGCTGTCGCCCCCCCAGCGCCTGGACCCCGGGGTCCTCGGCACAGACACGGCCTCCCCGCTCACCACGGCGGTGCTGCCCCCCCAGCCCACCGCCTCGGGGGGCCCCGGCTTCCTCACCACCCCCCCGGGCTCCACCGCCTCCCCCCTTCGCCTGCTGCCCCCTCCCGCAGGGGGCGACGAGGGGGGCCATGTTGCCATGACAACCTACGTCCCCGAGGGCGATGAGGAAACCACGACAACGCTCATCACTACGACGACCATCACCACGGTGCACGCGCCCGGTGAGGCTTCAGGGATTGGCTGGGGGGGCGGGGGATGGAGCAGGGGCCTTTCCCCTCTTGGGGGCCCCGGCCCCGGCCCCGGCCCCTGCCCCAGGGCAGGGATTGGCTGGCTCGGGGGGGCGGGGGGATTCCAGGTGTGTCTGACTCAGTTCCCCCTTCCCATAGTGCTTTGCAATAACAACGTCTCGGAGGTGGAGGGCTACGTGGAGTCCCCGGATTCCGCGGGGGCCGCGTCCTACGGGGGGCTGGACTGTAGCTACAGCATCCGGGTCTACATGGGCTACGGGGTCGAGGTGCAGGTAAGGGGGGCAGGAGGGGCCAGTCCGGGGGGCCGGGGAGGTTGGGGCGAGGGGGGGCCTGGTGCTGACCCTGCTCCCCCCCAGGTGCAGACGCTGAACCTGTCCAAGGACGACTCCCTCACCGTGGAGGGGCTGGGCAGCGAGACGCCGGCCGTCCTGGCCAACCAGTCCCTGATGGTGGAGGGTCAGGTGATCCGCAGCCCGACCAATCAGGTGCTGATCCACTTCCAGAGCTACCACGCCACCCCCCCCAGCGTCTTCAGGTTCCACTACCAGGGTAAGGGCCGCCCCTTTAAGGGGTGGGAGGGGCTCGGTTCCACCATCCCTTTAAGAGGGGGGAGTAGGTGCTTCCCTGCCCCTTTAAGGGGTGGCCATCGGACTGTTTCCTCTGCCCCTTGAACAAGGAAGAGTCTCCGTTGGCTGCCGCCCCTTTAAGAGGCGAATGGTTGAAAGGCCCCCTTGTCTTAAAGGGGATGACTCCTCCCAGCAAAGAGGCAGACACGGCGAGTCCCCCATCCCTTTAAGAGAGCAAGGGGAGGAGGAACAAATGTATGTTCCCTTAAAGGGGAGGAGCGAATCGTGGTGTCCCTTTAAGAGCAAACAGAGAGATGACTCCCACCGTCCCTTTAACAGGGGCCAAATGCAACAAATGTTCCTCTTCCCCTCCAACGGCACCACCCCTTTAAGAAGCCAAGCAGCACGGTCCAGCTGCCCTTGAATAAGCAGCTCCAGAGTAATTTTTTTTTGTCCCCCAGACAGTTATTTTAGTCCGGTTTTTGTCCTCCAGACGGAAATGGTTTTCCTCTCCTCACCCGTGTCTCTCCCTCCCCAGCCTTTCTGCTGAGCTGCGGCTTCCCCAGCCGGCCGGAGAACGGGGACGTGAGCGTCACCGACCTGCACCCGGGCGGCGCCGCCACCTTTAAGTGCGAGCTGGGCTTCCGCCTGCGGGGGGAGGAGACCCTGATCTGCCTCAACGTCAGCCGCCCCCGCTGGAGCGGCGCCAGCCCCAGCTGCGTGGGTGAGCCCCGCCGGGGGGGGGCCCGGGGGGCTGGGGGCTGGGGGGAGGGGAGCCCCGTGGGGGGGCAGCTCCATCCCTCACCCCTGCCCCTCCCCCCAGCGGCCTGCGGGGGGGCCGTGCGGAACGCCTCCCACGGGCGCATCGTGGCCCCCGAGGGGCCGGGCGGGCGCGGCGCCAACCTGACCTGCCGCTGGCTCCTGGAGGCGCCGGACGGGCAGCGGCTCCACCTGCACTTCGAGCGCCTGGCGCTGGACGAGGACAACGACCGGTGAGGGGGCCGGAATCGGGGGGGCCAGTGACCCTGGCTGGGGATCGAGACACCGGTGGGGGGTACAGGGGAGACGGGGGAGGGGCAGGAGTGCGGAGGGAGTTTGGGGGCATGGGGGAGGGGGCAGCGGGTGGGGGGAGTTGGGGGACATGGGGGGCAGAAAGTGGGTGTGGAGGGAGGCAGGGGCGGGGGGCCGGGTGGAAGTGGGGCGCAGGGTAGGTGGGGGGCCGGGCGGAGGTGGGGCAGCGGCCCCGCCCCCTGACCCCCCCGTCCCCCCAGGCTGGTGATCCGCAGCGGCAGCAGCCGACTCTCCCCCCTGATCTACGACTCGGACATGGACGACGTGCCGGAGCGCGGCCTCCTGAGCGACGCCCAGACCCTCTTCCTGGAGCTCGTGTCCGAGAGCCCCGGCGCCCCCCTCATCCTGGGGCTGCGCTACGAGGGTGAGAGCCCTGCCCCCGAGCTCCCCACGGGGCACCCCTGCCCCCCCCGAGCCACCTGGGCTCCCCCCGGCCCCCCCGCCCCCCCGAGCTCCCCATGGGCCCACCCTGCCCCTGCCAGCCCCTGGGCTCCCACGGGCCCACCCTGCCCCTGCCAGCCCCGCCAGCCCCGGGCTCCCACGGCCCCCCGCCCCGAGCTCCCAGGCTCCCCTGCCCCCAGCCCCCGGCTCCCCTGCCCCCAGCCACCTGGACTCCCACGGCCCCATGCCCCCAGCTCCCACGGGCCCACCCTGCCCCTGCCAGCCCCGGGCTCCCACAGCCCCGGAGCTCCCACTGGGCCCACCCTGCCGCCCGCCACCCCTGGGCTCCCACGGGCCCACCCTGCCCCTGCCAGCCCCTGGGCTCCCACAGCCCCGGAGCTCCCACGGGCCCACCCTGCCCCGCCACCCCGAGCTCCCCCCGGGGCACCCCGGCCCCCCCCGAGCCACCTGGGCTCCCCCCGGCCCCCCCGCGCCCCCCCGAGCCCCCCCTGGGGCCCACCCTGCCCCCTGCCAGCCCCCTGGGCTCCCACGGGCCCACCCTGCCCCTGCCAGCCCCGGGCTCCCACAGCCCCGGAGCTCCCACGGGCCCACCCTGCCCCCGGGCTCCCCACAGCCCCGGAGCTCCCACGGGCCCACCCTGCCCCCGCCACCCCGAGCTCCCCATGGGGCCCCTGCCCCCCGCCAGCCCCGGGCTCCCACGGCCCCCGTGCCCCCGAGGCTCCCACGGGGCCCACCCTGCCCCCGCCAGCCCCTGGGCTCCCACGGGCCCCTGTCCCTGCCAGCCCCTGGGCTCCCCTGCCCCTGCCAGCCCCGGGCTCCCCACGGCCCCCGTGCCCCCGAGCTCCCACGGGCCCACCCTGCCCCCGCCAGCCCCTGGGCTCCCACGGCCCCGCCCCTTGCGCTGTCCCAACCCTGCCCCCTGGTGGCCAGGCCGGGCAGCGCAACCCCCTGCTGCCCCCTGGTGGCCAGGCCGGGCACCGCAGCCCCCTGCTCTCTCTCCCACTGGCTCCCTCCGCTGGCAGCCTTCGACGAGGATCGGTGCTACGAGCCGTTCCTGGCGCACGGGAACTTCAGCACGTCGGACCCGCTGTACCGGGTGGGGGCGCAGGTGGAGTTCGCCTGCAGCGCCGGGTACGTGCTGGAGCAGGGCCCAGCCACCATCGAGTGCGTCGACCCCTCGGACCCGCATTGGAACGAGAGCGAGCCCACCTGCAAAGGTAACGCTCCTCACTCCCGACCCGCAGCCCCCGCGGCGCTCCTCACTCCCGACCCGCAGCCCCCGCCCCCCGCGGCGCTCCTCACCCCCGACCCGCAGCCCCCGCGGCGCTCCTCACTCCCGACCCGCAGCCCCCGCCCCCCGCGGCGCTCCTCACTCCCGACCCGCAGCCCCCGCGGCGCTCCTCACTCCCGCCCCGCAGCCCCCGCCCCCCGCGGCGCCTCACTCCCGACCCGCAGCCCCCGCGGCGCTCACTCCCGACCCGCAGCCCGCGGCGCCCTCACTCCCGCAGCCCCGCGGCGCCTCACTCCCGACCGCAGCCCCGCCCCGCGGCGCTCCTCACTCCCGACCCGCAGCCCCCGCGGCGCTCCTCACTCCCGACCCGCAGCCCCGCCCCACGGCGCTCCTCACTCCCGACCCGCAGCCCCGCGGGCGCCTCACTCCCGACCCGCAGCCCCCGCCCCTCCGCGGCGCTCCTCACTCCCGACCCGCAGCCCCCGCGGCGCTCCTCACTCCCGACCCGCAGCCCCCGCCCCCCACGGCGCTCCTCACTCCCGACCTGCAGCCCCCGCCCCCCGTGCGCTCCTCGCTCCCGACCTTCAGCCCTGTTAACACTGGTGCTCTCCGCAGCGCTGTGTGGGGGGGAGCTGTCAGACCCCGCCGGTGTGGTGCTCTCCCCCGACTGGCCCCAGAGCTATGGCAAAGGCCAGGACTGTGTCTGGAATATCCGGGTGCAGGAGGAGAAGCGGGTCCTGCTGGACGTTGAAATGTAGGTACCGACCCCACCCCGAGGACCCTGCTCCTCCCCCTCTCTCTCAGACTGCCCAGCCCCCCCCATCTTTCCTCTGTCATGATCCACTTACCTCCATCATCCCATTGTTCTCACCAACTGTGCTGTCAGGTATCCCACCGCTGCCACCAATATCCCCTGTCGCTCCCCCGTCGCTCCCCGAATCCCCCGTCGCTCCCCGACTCCCGAATCCCCCGGCGCTCCCCGACTTCCTGATCCCCCGTCGCTCCCCCGGGCCCGCGACTCCCTGATCCCCCGTCGCTCCCGACTCCTGATCCCCGTCGCCCGACCCTGATCCCCGCCACCTCCCGGCCCCGACTCCCTGATCCCCGTCGCTCCCGGGCCCCGACTCCTAATCCCCGTCGCTCCCCCGGGCCCCCGACTCCCTTATCCCCCTTCGCGCCCCCGGGCCCCGACTCCCTAATCCCCCGTCGCTCCCCCGGGCCCCCGACTCCCTAATCCGCCGTTGCTCCCCTGGCCCCGACTCCCTAATCCGCTGTCGCTACCCTGGCCCCAGTCTCACTCCGGCCCCCTGACCCCCCCCCCCCCGCACAGCCTGAACATCCGGAAGAGCGACGTGCTGACGGTGCTGGACGGCGAGGACCTGACGGGCCGGGTGCTGGGGCAGTACATGGGCACCCACCCCCGCTTCCGCCTCTACACCTCGGCCAGCGCCGCCACCCTGCAGTTCCAGTCGGACCCCAGTGACCCCCTCTTCGGCCTCAGCCAGGGCTTCCTCATCCGCTTCTCTGGTAGGGCCCGCGGGGGGCGGGGACCGAGGCAGCAGGGGGAGGGATCACAGGGAGACACAAGGGGGTCGGATGGAGGGGGGATGGGGAATGGGGGCAGGGAAAGGAGCACTGGGGGTGCTCTGAGGCAGCAGGAGATGAGGGGTGGGGGCTGAAGGGGGGCCCAGACTGGAGGAGGGTGTGGGCCAGGGGCTGGCAGGAAGGGAACCCTGCCCCCCCTCACCTCTCCGTCCCCAGAGGTGCCCCGGAACGACACATGCCCAGAGCTGCCAGAGGTGGAGTTTGGCTGGCGCACGGCCTCGCACGCGGCTGCCATCCGGGGCACGGTGCTCACCTATCAGTGCGAACCAGGCTACGACATCGTGGGCTCCGACATCCTCACCTGCCAGTGGGACCTGGCCTGGAGCAACAGCCCCCCCACCTGCCAGAAGAGTGAGTGACCCCTGTCCCCCCGGGACCCTTAGCCCCATGGGCTGCCTTTCGATCCCACTTCTGCCACCAACAGTGCAGCCAGGCATCCCACCCCCATGGGCCTGAGTTTGGATCTCACCCCTGCTACCAATGGCACGGCCAGGTATCCCTCTGTCCCTCTCATTCCTGTCTTCTCACTTGCCATCTCCTCCCCCCATCCCCCATTATCCCTTGTCTACTTAACAAGGAAGCCTGGTATCCCCACTGCTACTGCGGCACAATCAGGGATCCCATAGTACCACCAACAGAGTGGCCAGGTGTACCAAGTTCCCCGGCCACCACAGCCATCCATCCCACTGCTACCACCAGTAGCACAGCTGGGTATCTCACCACTGCCACCAGTCCTTAGGCTACCTCAGGCTGCGGCTCAGTGCCAAGGTGCCTTTTGCACCAAAACGGGGAGTCCACTCTGTGACCAAGTGGGACTGTTCGCACTGGGGGCTGGGTACAGATCCTAAGTATCTAGCAGCAAAAGGCCATGCAGCAAATGCCTGACACTCTGTCTCCTAGCAATGGATGGCCCGGCCCCTCCCTGCAAAGGTGCATCTAAAGGTGTTGGAGACAAAGGGGTCAGGTGACCTCCTAGCCCTGGAAAAAAGTTGAGCAGAGAGGAGGGGCCGGAGGGGGTTGGGCAGACTGGAGTTGGCTGGGGAAAGAGGGGAAGCAGGGACAGGGCTCTGATCCCCGAGGGGGGCTGTGAGGCCCCAAGATGGACCTAACAGGGGGGATCCGGTTATCTGTGCCTGCAAGACCTGTGCTGGCCTGTGTTCCTGTCGTCTAAATAAACCTTCTGCTTTACTGGCTGGCTGAGAGTCCTGGGGAATCGCAGGGCGCCCGGGGGTGCAGGGCCTGACTCCCCCACACTCCGTGACAACTGGTGGTAGCGGTGGGATCGGCGGCACCCCGCGGACGGCGCTTCCTGCAGTAAGTGACTGGGGAGCAGTAAAACAAAGGGGCGATTCACCCCTGGGAGAGTGTGACCAGAGAGGTGGTGACCTCCAGGACTGGCACACTAGGGGTCCCCCTGGAACCCGTGGGGAGCGGCGAGCACCCCGGCCTGCGAGCGGCCAGCAGGAAGATGTATTCCCAGAAGCGCAAGTGTGAGCTGGTGGAGCTGTGCAAGCAGGGGGGGCTGCGCCATGGGAAGCTCACCAAGGCCCAGCTGATTGCCCGGCTGGAGGAGAGAGATCGCAGGAATGAACCGGTCCCTGTCTCTGAGGGAAGCAGCCGGGCAGATGCAGCGCAGGCACCAGTGTCTGTACCCGCTGGGAGTGGTCAGCCGGCCGCTGAGGGCTCCTCGAGACCCCCCACCCCTAGGCGTAGGGGGAGGGGGAGCCCAGTGACTACCGAGGGCTCAGTGGCCAGCAGGGGATCGTCCCGGCGGAGCTCCCTGTCCCTGGAGCGGAGGCGGCTGGAATATGACAGGGAGGCGCTCGAGTTAAGGAGGCAAGAACTGAGACAGGAGCGGGAGGAGAAGGAGAAGCAGCGTGAACATGAGCTGGCCCTGGCCCAGCTGAAAAGCAGGGAGGCCCCGGCTGCGGTGAGTGAGGGGGGGCCCAAGCCTACAAAGAGCTTTGATAAGAGCTTCCTGGCCCGGCGTAAGGAGGGGGAGGACATAGACACCTTCCTGACGGCCTTTGAGAACGCCTGCGAGCTGCACCAGGTTGACCCCGCAGACAGGATCCGGCGCCTCACCCCCTTACTGGACCCCACCGCCGTGGAGATGTACAGCCGAATGAGAGGGGCGGAGGCGCGGGACTACAACCTGTTCAAAGAGGCCCTGCTCCGCGAGTTTGGGCTGACCCCGGAGATGTACCGGAAGAGGTTCCGGAGTCAACGTAAGACCCGGGAGGTCACATACCTGCAACTGGTCAACCGGGCGCAGGGATATGCCCACAAGTGGACGGCTGGGGCCCAAACTAGAGAGGACCTGCTTGACCTAGTCGTACTGGAGCACCTGTATGCGCAGTGCCCGTCTGACCTGAAGCAGTGGTTGATGGACCAGAAGCCGGAGAACCCGCAGCATGCAGGCCGGCTGGCTGACCAATACATGGACAGTCGGGCGGGGGATGGCAGGGAGGCGTCTCGAAGGAGCAGGTCTGCCTCAACGCAGAGAGAGAGTCACCATGGGACCTCCCAGAAGGGGCCAAGGGAGGGCCCCCACCAAAGGGAAGCATCTGGCGTCAGGTCCAGCCGTCCCCCTCGAGGGGACCCACGAGACATGGGCTGCTATCAATGTGGCCAACAAGGCCACATACGGGCCCAGTGCCCCAAGCTCCGGGACAAACTGAGCAGACCAACCCCCCCCCCGGGTCAACTTGGTAGAGACCCAGTTGGATGAGGGGCAGCGTTCGCAGGAAAAGAGGGCGGGCCACGTACTCCCTGCGAAGGAGGGAGGGGGGCCCCGGGTTGACACCTCCGAGGGGCTGGATGCTCCCAGCCCTGAGTTTGGGGTTTACAGGGTGGGCACGGGGCTACCCCTCCGGAGCGAGTGCCTTGTTCCCCTGGAGGTAGACGGGAAGGAGGCCACTGGGTACTGGGATACGGGCGCAGAGGTGACGCTGGCCTGGCCGGAGGTGGTGGGCTCAGATCGGATGGTGCCCCACACCTACCTGACCCTGAGGGGTGTGATCGGGACCCCATTCAAGGTGCCTGTGGCGAGGGTGCACCTAAAGTGGGAGGACAAGGAGGGCCCCAAGGACGTGGGAGTGCACCCACATTTGCCCACGGAGGTGTTAATGGGGGGGGACCTCGAGGACTGGCCCAGTAACACCCGGGGTGCCCTGGTCGTGAACCGTAGTCAGAGTCGATGCAGGGCTCTGCACCCGGACACCGGGGAAGGTACTCTGCCCGAGGCGCCGGACCCTGACCTGGTGGGCAGGGAACGCCCCGGGACAGGGCCCAGAGAGGCTGTGGCCCCAGACCCAGCCGGGGAGAGAGAGCAGATCCCCGCCCCGGCCCCAGCGGCTGAGTACCAGGCCGCGGTGCGGGAAGACCCCTCCTTGCGGAGGATAAGGGACCTGGCCAGCCTCGGGGGGGGACAGACCATGGGACGAGGTGGCCGGAAAAGGTTCCTGTGGGAGAAGGGGCTCCTGTACCGAGAATGGGCTCCCCCAGGGAAGATGGAGTCAGGGGGGATCAGGAGGCAGCTGGTGGTACCCCAGGAGTATCGCCGCCAGCTGCTGTGCCAGGCCCATGACATTCCCCCCTCAGGGCACCAGGGAGCCTGGCGTACCCAGCAGCGGCTGCTGCAGAACTATTACTGGCCTGGGGTCTTTGCCCATGGCCGGCAGCACTGCCGCTCCTGTGCCCCCTGCCAGAGGGGGAGGAAGGCCCGGGACAGGGGGGAGATGGCTGTAAGGCCCCCGCCCCGCCCTGAGGAGCCTGTCCAGAGGGGGGCCAGGGTCAGAAGGGGGCCTCTGAACCGAGAGAACCCGAATCACAGCCCCCCAGACTGGAACGTGGGGAGAAGGCCCCAACCCAGCGTGCACCCCAGGGGTATTGGGGTGGGGAAAGGGCGCGGGTGGCATAAGGCTTCCCCCCTGCAACCTGCAAGTGCCCTCGAGTCCCCCCAACCTACAGGGGGGCAGGAAACTGGAATGACCTGGGGTAACTCCCCCCCCCAGAACGGGGGGGACCCTGGGGCAGCCATGGGAATGTAGGTGGGTTCGAACTTCCCCAGGTCACTGGCTGGAGGGACCCCGCTCAGTTCGGTCGAAGGGGGGAGGGGTGTGACGAAGTGGGACTGTTCGCACTGGGGGCTGGGGACAGATCCTAAGGATCTAGCAGCAAATGCCTGACACTCTGTCTCCTAGCAACTGATGGCCCAGCCCCTCCCTGCAAAGGTGCCGGCTGAAGGTGTTGGAGACAAAGGGGTCAGGTGACCTCCTGGCCCGGGAAAGGAGCTGGGCAGAGAGGGGGGGCCGGAGGGGGTTGGGCAGACTGGAGCTGGCTGGAGAACAGAGGGGAGCAGGGAGGGAGGGCTCTGATCCCCGAGGGGGGGGGCTGTGAGGCCCCCCAAGATGGACCTAACAGGGGGGATCCTGTTATCTGTGCCTGCAAGACCTGTGCTGGCCTGTGTTCCTGTCGTCTAAATAAACCTTCTGCTTTCCTGGCTGGCTGAGAGTCCTGGGGAATCGCAGGGCGCCCGGGGGTGCAGGGCCTGGCTCCCCCACACTCCGTGACACACTCCCATTGCTGAGACCCATCCTAGGGCTCACCCTCTCTGGGGAGAGCCCATGCTGGGAGAGCAGGAGGGACGGACCTGCCTCTCTCGGAGGCTCAGAGCCAAGCTTTCCGGCTGGAATCTCACCACAGCGCCAAGAGAGTATCCCCCCGGCCAGGGCTGGTGGAGTGAGGTATCCCACTGCTCCCACCACTATTGACCAAATCCCCAGCTAGGGCTGGAGGCCAGGTTGTGAGTTCAAATCCCATCTCAGACACAGGAAGAGGGGAGCGTCCTTCCCTCCTGCAGGGGTCCTGTCACAAATCTAAAGGGAAGGATAAGCAGCTTTCTGTATCCAGCACTATAAAGTCCCTACTGGCCAGAGGCACAAAACCCTCTTACCTATAAAAGGTTAAGAAGCTCAAGTCCCTGGCTGGCTCCTGACCCAAAGAACCAATAAGGGGACAAGATACTTTCAAACCTGGGCGGGGCTGGGGGCTTTGTCTGTCTGTCCTGGGTGCTTGCAGGAGACGGATCAAGAAAGCAGGCAACCCAACTCCAGTAGAATTAGTAAGTACTAGCAAGGGAAGGCGTTAGCTGACTTTTATTTCTCTGTAATAAAGAGAGGGAGGCATATTCCTGGTTTTCTTTTTGTAACGTTAAAGTTTTGCCCAGAGGGAAACCATCTGTGTTTTAAATCTGACCGACCCGTGAGATTAGCTTCATTCTCATTGTACAGAGGTGCTGCTTTTACCGTTTTTCTTTCTAATAAAGTTCTGTTTTTTGGTTTTTTTTTAAATCTGCTTGTTTTTATTTAGTGTCCAAAAAAACCCCATGGTTGGTCTGTGCTCATCTTGTTTATTCTCAAGCCTCCCCAGGAACGGGGGTGAAGGGCTTGGGGGGATATTAGGGGGGAGTAGGAACTCCAAGTGCTCCTTCCCCTGAGTTTTGTCTAATCACTGGGTGGTGGCAGCGATACCGTCCAAGGACAGGGAAGGGAATTTGTGCCTTGGGGAAGTTTTGAACCTAAGCTGGTAGAAATAAGCTTGGGGGTCTTTCATGCGGGTCCCCACATCTGTACCCCAGAGTTCAGAGTGGGGAGGGAACCCTGACAGGACCTTAGCCACAAAGTTCCAGGTTGGGTGTCCTACATCTCACACCAGTGATGGTGGTGTGGTCCCTGCCACCATCCCAGGGGTGGGGTCACAGCTCCCACCACCCAGGCCAATGACAGACTCTTGGGATCCCACTTCTGACACCAGTTTAGTGCTTCAGTCCAAAGTCACGCTTGAGTCGCTGTCCTAACTTGGGGGAGCCCTAGTATGTGTCTGGGTGTCTCATACTTTGTTGCTCCCTCCCCCCATTGTTCTCTCCCCACAGTCGTGAACTGCGCTGACCCAGGGGAGATCACCAACGGGAAGCGAAGCGTCTCAGACCGACGCTTCTCCATCGGCTCCCACGTCCAGTACTTCTGCCATGAGGGCTACGTGGTGGAGGGGAGCAGCACCCTGACCTGCTACAACCGCGACACCGGAACCCCCAAATGGAGCGACCGCGTCCCCAAGTGTGTCCGTGAGTGCAGGGGGGCTGCAGGTCGGGAGTGAGGGGCACCGGCTGGGCGGGGGAGCTGCGGGTCGGGAGTGAGGGGCACCGGCCGGGCAGGGGAGCTGCGGGTCGGGAGTGAGGGGCACTGGCCGGGCAGGGGAGCTGCGGGTCGGGAGTGAGGGGCACCGGCTGGGCGGGGGAGCTGCGGGTCGAGAGTGAGGGGCACCGGCTGGGCGGGGGAGCTGCGGGTCGAGAGTGAGGGGCACCGGCTGGGCGGGGGAGCTGCGGGTCGAGAGTGAGGCACCGGCTGGGCGGGGGAGCTGCGGGTCGGGAGTGAGGGGCACCGGCTGGGAGGAGGGGCTGCGGTCAGGAGTGAGGGGCACCGGCTGGGCGGGGGGCTGCAGGTCGGGAGTGAGGGGCACCGGCTGTGCGGGGGAGCTGCGGGTCGGGAGTGAGGGGCACCGGCTGGGCGGGGGAGCTGCGGGTCGGGAGTGAGGGGCACCGGCTGGGCGGGGGAGCTGCGGGTCGGGAGTGAGGGGCACCGGCTGGGCTGCGGGTCGGGCGTGAGGGGCACCGGCTGGGCTGCGGGGCGGGCGTGAGGGGCACCGGCTGGGCGGGCTGGGCACCGGCTGGGCGGGGGGCTGCGGGTCGGGAGTGAGGGGCACCGGCTGGGCTGCGGGTCGGCAGTGAGGGGCACCGGCTGGGCGGGGGGCTGCGGGTCGGCAGTGAGGGGCAGCGTCGAGGGCTCTGCTCTCTTGCAGTGAAGTACGAGCCGTGTCTGAACCCCGGCGTGCCCGAGAACGGTTACCAGACGCTCTACAAGCATCACTACCAGGCCGGCGAGTCGCTGCGTTTCTTCTGCTACGAGGGCTTCGAGCTCATCGGGGAGGTGACCATCACCTGCGTCCCGGGGCACCCGTCC
Organism: Mauremys reevesii; assembly: GCF_016161935.1. Lineage (NCBI taxonomy): Eukaryota > Metazoa > Chordata > Testudines > Geoemydidae > Mauremys > Mauremys reevesii. Next base: position 150,455,299 of record NC_052626.1, on the reverse strand, counting down.
CAATGGACCAGCCAGCCGCCCCTCTGCAAAGGTACCGCCCCCCAAGCCCTGCTGGTGCCCCTCACTCCCGACCCGCAGCCCCCAGCCCTGCTGGTGCCCCTCACTCCCGACCCGCAGCCCCCCGCCCTGCCGGTGCCCCTCACTCCCGACCCGCAGCCCCCCCAGCCCGGCGGGTGCCCCGCACTCCCGACCCGCCGCCCCCCCGCCCTGCTGGTGCCCCTCACTCCCGACCCGCAGCCCCCCAAGCCCTGCTGGTGCCCCAAGCCCTGCTGGTGCCCCTCACTCCCGACCCGCAGCCCCCCCACCCTGCTGGTGCCCCTCACTCCCGACCCGCAGCCCCCCCAGCCCTGCTGGTGCCCCTCACTCCCGACCCGCAGCCCCTTGGTTGTCTCTTCTAACTCTTTCTCTGCTCTGTTCTCAGTGGCGTATGAGGAGTTACTGGACGACCGGAAGCTAGAAGGTCATTTAAATTACAGGCACAAGGGGCTCAGTAGGTGGCGCCGTGGGGCAGGGGGGCTCAGTAGCGGGTGCTGGGGGAAGGGACTGGGAGGGTTCAGTAGGGGTCACTGTGGGGCAGGAGGCTCAGATGCGGGTGCCGTGGGTTCAGCAGGGGGTGCTGTGGGGTTGGGGTGCGGTGGGGCAGGGGGCTCAGCAGAGGGCGCTGTGGGGCAGGGTGAGGCCGGGGGATCAGCAGGGGGTGCCAGGGCTCAGCAGGGGGCGCTGTGGGGTAGGGGTGCGGTGGGACAGGGAGCTCAGCAGGGGCGCTGTGGGGGTGCCGTGGGGCAGGGCAGGGGCTCAGCAGGGGTGCTGTGGGCGGGGTGCTGTGAGGCAGGGGCTCAGCAGGGGCGCTGTGGGGCGGGGGTGCGGTGGGGCAGGGGGCTCAGCAGGGGCGCTGTGGGGCAGGGTGAGGCAGGGGGATCAGCAGGGGGCGCTGTGGGGTGGGGGTGCGGTGGGGCAGGGGGCTCAGCAGGGGGTGCTGTGGGGCAGGGGGCAGGGTGAAGCAGGGGCACTGTGGGGCAGGGGGCGCCGTGGGGCAGGGAGATCAGCAGGGGGCGCTGTGGGGCAGAGGGCTCAGCCGGGGGCGCCGTGGGGCAGGGAGATCAGCAGGGGGCGATGTGGGGCAGGGAGATCAGCAGGGGGCGATGTGGGGCAGGGAGATCAGCAGGGGGCGCCATGGGGCAGGGAGATCAGCAGGGGGCGCGGTGGGGCAGGGGGCTCAGCTGGGGGCGCTGTGGGGCAGGGGGCGCCGCGGGGCAGGGAGCTCCGCAGGGGCGCTGTGGGGCAGAGGGCTCAGCAGGGGGCGCTGTGGGGCAGGGGGCGCCGTGGGGCAGGGAGATCAGCAGGGGGCGCCATGGGGCAGGGAGATCAGCAGGGGGCGCTGTGGGGCAGAGGGCTCAGCAGGGGGCGCTGTGGGGCAGGGAGATCAGCAGGGGGCGCTGTGGGGCAGGGTGGGGCTCTCCCCTGGCCGTCAGTGCTGGTCCGAGTGCGACACTACGGGGTGCTGCAGGGAACGGGACAGGGATGCTGTCATGTCATTGGTTTTGTCCTCTCTGATTGGCCGCCTGTCTCTGCACAGTCACCCAGACGACAGACCCCTCCCACCAGATGGAGGGGGGTAACATCGCCCTGGCGATCTTCCTGCCAATCATCCTGGTCATTCTCCTGATTGGTGGAATTTATGTCTATTACACCAGGTAAGCCACAGCCAATGAGGATGGAGGGTGTGGGAGCTGGGAGGCGGGGCTTGGGGCTCTTAAAGGGGCAGTGTGGCCAATGTGTCCGTGCACTTAGTCACTGGGAGGCGGGGCCCATGAGTCTTAAAGGGACATGGTGGTCATTGAGGGCGGGACTTTGGAGTCTTAAAGGGGAGGGTTGGACTGAAGGTGGAATGATATTCATTGGGGGTGGAGCTTGACACTCTTAAAGGGGCGGCAGCCCCATCGCTTGTGGGGTGCGTCTGGGTCCCCCGTGTCGTTCTCACCCCCCACGTCTCTGTCCCAGGTTCCAGGGCAAGTCCCTGTTCGGCTTCTCGTTCTCCAGCTCCCACAGCTACAGGCCTATCACCGTGGAGTCCGACTTCAGCAACCCGCTCTACGAGGCTGGGGTGAGGCGCCCCCGGGGCGTCGGGCTGCCAACTTCCTAATCGCACGAAGCCGAACACCCCTGCCCCACCCCCGCCCCCACTGCAGCCCCTCTCCCCGTCGCTCGGTCTCCCCCTGGGCTGGGGCAGGGGGTTGGGGTGTGGGAGAGGGTGCGGGCTCTGGGGTGGGGCCAGAAATGAGGGGTTCAGGGTGCAGGAGGGGACTTCAGGCTGAGACAGAGATTGGCGTGTGTGGGGAGAGCTGTTGGCCGGGGATGGGCTGGGAACTGATGGGGGCTGCGTGGGGGAGCTGTTGGCCGGGGATGGGAATGGATGGGGGCTGCGTGGGGGAGCTGTTGGCCGGGGATGGGCTGGGAACGGATGGGGCTGCGTGGGGAGCTGTTGGCCGGGGATGGGAACGGATGGGGGCTGTGGGAGCTGTTGGCCAGGGGATGGGAACGGATGGGGCTGCGTGGGGGAGCTGTTGGCCGAGGGGATGGGAACGGATGGGGGCTGCGTGGGGAGCTGTTGGCCGGGGGGATGGGAACGGATGGGGGGGCTCTGATTCCCCAGATGACGCTGTGTTTCCCCCATCTCTGTCCCCCAGGACACCAGGGAATACGAAGTGTCCATCTGACGGGGCCGTGTCCCCCGTCCGGAGCGAGGGGGCGTCTTGCTGAAGGGAAGAGACGACGCGGGGGGGTGAAGGGGGGGCTGCGCGTGGAGGAGGGGCCATGTCCTATCTCTCTGCTCACGCCATCCCAGAATGCCTTGCTCCCCCCCACCTCCCCTCTCCTCCCACTTTGTACATATCCAGGTCCATGTGCCAACGCTCACACTTTTCTGCTTCGGTAATTAGTTCATTAATTTATAACCCCGCCCCCGGTTTATTTTATTTATTTATTTATTTATTTATTTATTTAGCTGCCGACCCTACAAAAACAACTGGATGTTGTCGGAAACCCTACACTAACAAACAATCCCAATCCAGTGCACACAGCCCTGCGGCTCTCAGGAGACCCTACAACGACAACCTGGATTTCACAGGAGACCCTACAATAACGTAGGCCCACCCTGCAGTAACCATGCACAAAGCCCTGCGGCTTGCGGGGCCCTGTAGTAACAAAGGGGTGCAGCCGGCTTGGGGTTTGCAGGAGACCCTACAATAATATATTAGGACGCAGAGCTCTGGAGCATGTAGCAGTCCGCCTGAGAGACCATCCAATAACAAACCAGGCCTTTCCCCCCCCCGCCCCCACCTTGTGACGCTGTCCTTCCCTGTAAGGAAAAAGCCAGAGGATATTTATCCCCTTAAACAATAAATACCTTCCCGTCTTTTACACCGTATCCCTTTAAGGGCATTCAGGGTAGGAGGCTGTAGCTCTTTAAGGGTAAAAACAATTCTCCGTCGCTCCTCTTCGGCATCAAATGCAGGCGATGGTCACTCCTGAACTCGTCCCTTTGAGGGTAACAGAGGCAGGAGAGCATTTATTTTCACAATGCTCCTTTAAGGCTAAACGTAGTTCTTAATCATTCCTTTAAGAGTAAAATACTGGCCCATAGATACCCCTGAACCCACCCCTTTAAGGAGTCAAAAAAGAGACAGGACACTGAGTTAAACATCATCCCTTTAAGGCTGAAACATATTTACAACGGACCCTTTCCCCTTTAAGGATTAAAACACAGGAGGATATTTAGTTGAACAGCATCCCTTTAAGGATAAATGCAGGGGGGATATTTACTTCTATAGTCACCCCTTTGAGGATAAAAAACAGGAGGACACTTATCTTTAAAGGGATGTTATTCAAAGTGTCCTCCTATCTGTGTTATTGTTAAAGGGCTGCGTACAGCCATTTATAGCCTCCTGCGTTTTGTCCTTAAAGGGACATTGTCAAAATGAAATGATGGGAGACAGTGACATTGCCTTTAACGAGTGACATGTAGGAGGATACATATTCCTCTGCTACGTCCCTTTAAATGCCTTTCACCCCGGGGGGGGGGGGGGGGGGAGGAATCCTCTTTTCCCTGACACACCTGGGTCCCTGGTGGCTGACCCTGGGGGAGGAGCTGCTGGGGGGGTTAGGCCCCTCCCCCTCCCCCCTTTCCACCCCCTCCCCCCATTGTCCTGTTTTTCCATTCGCTTTTATTTTGGAGCAATAAATAAACTGCACCATTTGTAAAAGCCGCGGGGTCTGCGTCTCCTGGTGCCTGGGGGGCTGACGGAGGAAACAGCTGGTCCCCTGCCCTGCTGGCGCCCCCAGGTCAGACAAAGCCCCATGTCCCATCCCCTGCTGCCCGGAGCCAACCAGACACCCCCCTGGACGGAGCTCAGGGTCCGTCCTGCCAGCCCCAGGAGGGAGGGTTGGGCGGAGGCACGTGGCTGTGCCCTGGGGCCACAGCAGTGGGGATGGTACCGATCAGCCCTGGGCTGGGACCGGGGCAGGAGGGTTGAGCCCCCCCATATAAGGGGATAAGGACACCCTGAGGCAAGGGCTGCAAGGGGCCCAGAGCTGACCGTGGAAGGGTGGACGTAAATCAAGGCTCGCCGGGGAGCCTGTTGGACGGGGTGGAGCTGCGGTGCCACACCCGGCCACGAGGAGAGGCTGTAGCAGTGAGTTGACTCATCACAGGCACAAAGGGGGCGAGGAGGGGCACAGTCCCCTCCTAGCCATGCTTCACGCTCTGGTCGGCAGCCACACAGACCAATTTGGTCTGTGAAGGGATTGAACTGGGGCAATTCTTTAGGGCAGGCTGGTTGCTTACAGTGTGTAGAGGGTGTGGGCCTGTGGAACTCCCTGCCACCTGATGCTGCACAGGGTCAGCCCTTAGCAGTAGTGAGGGGCTGATCATGGTTGGCGCAAGCCCAGGCTTTTTGGTGCTAATTTGCATGTGCTTGGGAGGCAAAGGTAGCGACCTGCTGAGATGTTTGGTTAGCATTGCTATTTTGCAGCATACCATGGTATTACCAAAGCACGTTGCTTTGCAAAGTTCAAGAAGGCCCCGGTTATACCCAACTGAGGCTGCACCTATAGAAACATTACAGAGCCCCACAGCTGCGCCCGTTCTAACTGTTAGCTTGATATTAAGCGTGGTGAGTTCATGCGGATTCCTGTGCTTCCAAATCTCTCGCGCTGACGTCTGGCGGAAGTTGGTTATGGCGTCCAACAAAGGTATCATTCCTGTGGCCGTCTTCATTCGTTACTCCAAAGGCGTCTCCTCAGCAAGGTGCGCAATCCTCAAGGGCTGGGCAAAACTCGCCCGTGGGTCCTCGGAGTTACAAACACCTCGGGGGTGGAGGCTGCTCATAACCCTGAACAAAACGGTCTGGTTCTTTCCGAAGTTTCCAGCTGAACATTGACTTAACGCAGCTTTGACACTTTCCTGTGCAGAGGAAATGCAGCTTCCCCTGCTGTTTTTTACTAGTTTACGCTTAACACAGCACTGTTCTGTGCAGTGTTTGGGCCTGGTCTCGGGGTGGCTTGATTGTGTCCTGCTGGATCCAAACAGGGCTCAGCTTGACTGCTCAGTTTGTGACTCGGGGGTTCTACTGCATCATGGGCTCTTTCCAAGAGGAAGCCCCAAGAGTAGGTGGAACGAGTGGTTACGTGTCTGGATTATCTGAATCTGGATGACCTATTTGGGACAGAGGTCATTTGAAAAACATATTTGTCTCCCGAGCCCCCGTATTAACTATTCTGAGCATCGGGCTGTGGAATCAGCACCACGGGGTTAGGAGGGTCGTCCAGTCTCACCCCCAGAACCCAAGACCAAACGCGAATCATGTATAACCCAGTGGAGACTGGCTTTAAGCCCGTAACTGAAGGCACTGAGGGCTGGCTGCGATCCCCGCAGTACGGGGGGTGTGATATGCGTGACACTGCCACGCTGCTTAACTGCACGCAAGCAAAATCTAATGAATAATTAATAATTGCTAATACTTAATTGCAAGAGCTAATCAAAAGGTAACGCAATGATTTCTGCTGCATCTGCGCGTTATGTGTGAACTACCCCGACCAACTCGTCAGGACGCGTTGCCCAGGGGACATTGCCTGAACTTCTTAGCCAGCAGCAGTGAGCTCAGAGTGTTTCATCACACATCCCGCCCCCCAGCTTCATGTATTACTCTGCAAAGGTGCCACCTTAACTGCCAATTATCAAGGCCACAAGCGCGCCCTGCTGTGCAGGAGAAGCTGGCCTGGCTGTGTATATATGTCATGTTAATATGTTGTCCACACCACAGCGATATCAGTGCGCATTCAGCACTAATATTATAGGGGTTAGAGAGCCTACATTGGCCTATGGTTTTTAAAGAACACTGCTCGTTTATGCTCAGTTTCCCATCACCCCTTGCAGTCACTGAAGCTTTTGCCTTAAGTCAATAGGGGTGCTGTGACGACCAGGACAGAGGAGTGTTTTAGGTTAGCCACAGGCAAATTAGTCCCCTCCGGGGCCTGGAGGCAGGTGCTGAAAACAAAGGGAGCCGGGGAACACGCCCTGGGACCAGAGCCACGGGGAGAAGGCAGATGGTTAAACCACTCTCGGATGAGGTCTGCAGTACCTGGCAGGTGCAAAGCGGTGCTGGAGGGGAGTAACTTGGGGGCTTGTTTCTGCGCAAGGTGAACGTAACAACACTGCATGAGACGGCTTCCTAGGGACCCGCATCGTATGGACTCTTTCCTGTAGGAGATTAGCACAGTAAACCCAGCCAATGCTGGTTAGTTGGTCTCTTGACTATATTTCCTAACAAGCCAAAGTGTGGCTAAGGAATGGACTATACGTATCAACAAAAACCAAATGGCTCTTTTCCATGCCACTGGAGACGCCAGGCCAAATCGCCACAACAATTAACCCCAGCGGTTTTAGTATTGATGAAACCATTGACAAACCAACGCCAATGACTGAACATAGCTGCTAAACTGGCACCTTCCCTCCCAACCTCTGTGCGTCTCTGCGTGGAGAGCTTTTAGCAGAGATGGGGGCCTGAAGAGTGAACCTGTCTGTGACGGGATCCCCGGGCTGCAGCCTGGGACTGTGGGGCCGCTGTGCCCCCTCTCTCCAGCCTGGGCCGTCTCTCCCAATGCCCTGCTAGTGACCAGCAGCAAACCCCTCCAGGCGCTGCGGTCACTCAGCCGTCAGCACGCGGCGCCCCTCACCCAGCCAGAGTGCATGGCTGCTCCCAGAGCCACTCATGAATCACACAGCGAAAGGTACCAGCCAAATCCTCCCAGCCCTGCACCACAGGAACATACCGTCTTGCACCGCTCAGGATGGGCAGTGCAGATGTATTCATTGGTTCCCCACTTCATCCATGGAGAGTGGCCAGACACCAGCCACATTGCCCCACACTTCATACAATCTCACTGGTAAAGATAAACAGTAAAACAAATGTATTGACTAGAAAAGGTAGATTTTAAGTGATAGGCAAAAAGTCAGAGTTAGTTACCAAAAGCAATAAAATGTACGTCCGCAGTCTAACCTCTCAACCCTATTAGCCTGGGCGACATCTAGATCGGGGCAGGCAACCTATGGCCCGGGTGCTGAAGGCGGCACGTGAGCTGGTTTTCAGTGGCACTCACACTGCCCGGCCTGGCCACTGGCTTCTGCATTTTAATTGAATTTTAAATTAAGCTTCTTAAACATTTTAAAAACCTTATTTACTTTACACATAATAGTTCAGTTCTAGATTATAGACTTATAGAAAGAGTCCTCTAAAAACGTGACCATGTCTGACTGGCCCGTGAAACGTTAACTCAGAGTGAATACATGAAGCCTCGGCCCAGCACTGCTGAAAGGCTGCCGACCCCTGCTCTAGACTAAGCAGTTTTGCTCACCCCACAGGACACTGCAGTTCATAGTACACAGATTTCACCCTTGAAACCTGGCCAGTCCCCTCAGCTGGAGTTTTCTGAGTGTCCTTGTTGCTTGCGGCGTAGGTGGGGGCAGGAGAAAGGCCCAGCCTGGGCCCCCTCTGTTCGGTTTTATACCCTCAGTCCATGTGCTTGGGACACACGAGTCCAGGCCTGTCTGGGGCGTTGCTGAGCAGGTCCCCTGGGGTGGCCTCAGGCGGGTGAGTCGTCACATCCTGGCTCCCTGGCTGGACAATGGCTGGGGATGGTTGTTTGACACCTGGCCAGGAGTTGGTTACTTTCTTTGCTGTTGCCTCTGGGGAGCTGATCCCTGGCTGATTCTCCAACTTACAGTTGTAGTGGTCACCACACAACACAATTCTCATAACTTCATAGGCATTAATGCTACACATCTCTGACCGGAGCACTGGCTTTCAGAACCTCTCCCCTGACACCGGACAAGGCCTGCGTTATATGGAAGATCACCATTGTATGAAAATGAGGCCGATGGGGGTTCCAGGATGCTTCCCCAAAGTATAGAATGTCACACCGTCTTTGGTAGGGCCTTTGTCTCCTGGTCAGTTGAAACCAAGCCATGATTGGCTCCCAAATGATTGTCAAGGTCAGTGGGCATCTCTACGTAGTAATCGAATTCTACCAAGCCTGGTCTGAAATCAAACTCTAAGAAGTTCTCAAGCTGCATTGGTCTTACTTTGCCTGCCTGTAAATTTCAATTATTTGATGGAAATATTTGTTGTCGGTTTGTGTGTGTGCAGTGAAACCAACATTGACCAAAAACTCGACGCCTTCCGAGCCTATTCAGAAGCTTATGCCCATCTCTGTGATGCTGAATCTCTCTCGCTGGAATAGGGCCAGATCTGGTGACTGGGTGGGGACATTGTAAGCATCTTGAACTGTGCTAACATCCTATCAGGTACAAACTCGAGATCTGATAGCAGCAGGGCTGCCCAGAGGGGGGGCAAATGGGGCAATATGCCCCAGGCCCCGGGCCCCGCAGGGACCCCCATGAGAGCTTTTCGGGGCCCCTGGAGCGGGATCCTTCACTCGCTCTGGGGGGCCCGGAAAACTGTTGCGGGGCCCAGGCCCCCAGAGCTTCTTCCGCTCCGGGTCTTCGGCAGCAATTTGGCAGCGGGGGGGGGGGGTGTCCTTCCACTCTGGGACCCGCCGCCGAAGTGCCCCGAAGACCCATGGCGGGGGGGGGTCCTTCCGCCCCAGGCCCTGCCGCTGAAGTGCCCTGAAGACCCGTGGCAGGAGGGGTCCTTCCGCCCCGGGACCTGCCGCTGAAGTGCCCCGAAGACCCATGGCGGGGGGTCCTTCCGCCCCGGGACCCGCCGCTGAAGTGCCCCGAAGACCCGTGGCGGGGAGGGGGGTCCTTCCGCTCCGGGACCCGCCGCTGAAGTGCCCCGAAGACCCATGGCGGGGGGGTCCTTCCGCCCCGGGACCCGCCCCTGAAGTGCCCCAAAGACCCATGGCGGGGGGGTCCTTCCGCCCCGGGACCCACCGCTGAAGTGCCCTGAAGACCCATGGCGGGGGGTCCTTCCGCCCCGGGACCCGCCCCTGAAGTGCCCCGAAGACCCGTGGCGGGGGGGTCCTTCCGCCCTGGGACCCGCCGCCGAAGTGCCCCGAAGACCCGTGGCGGGGGGGGGGGGTCCTTCCGCCCCGGGACCCGCCGCCGAAGTGCCCTGAAGACCCATGGCGGGGGGGTCCTTCCGCCCCGGGACCCGCCGCCGAAGTGCCCCGAAGACCCGTGGCGGGGGGGTCCTTCCGCCCCGGGACCCGCCGCCGAAGTGCCCCAAAGACCCGTGGCGGGGGGGTCCTTCCGCCCTGGGACCTGCCGCCGAAGTGCCCTGAAGCCCCGTGGCAGAGGGGGTCCTTCCGCCCCGGGACCTGCCCCCGAAGTGCCCTGAAGCCCCATGGCGGGGGGTCCTTCCGCTCCGGGACCTGCTGCCGAAGTGCCCCGAAGCCCCGTGGCAGGGGGGGTCCTTCCGCCCTGGGACCTGCTGCCGAAGTGCCCTGAAGCCCCGTGGCAGAGGGGGTCCTTCCGCCCTGGGACCTGCCGCCGAAGTGCCCCGAAGCCCCGCGGCGGGGAGGTCCTTCCACCCTGGGACCTGCCACTGAAGTGCCCCGAAGACCCATGGCGGGGGGGTCCTTCCGCCCCGGGACCCGCCGCTGAAGTGCCCCGAAGACCCATGGCGGGGGGGTCCTTCCGCCCCGGGCCCTGCCGCTGAAGTGCCCCGAAGACCCATGGCGGGGGGGTCCTTCCGCCCCGGGACCCGCTGCTGAAGTGCCCCGAAGACCCATGGCGGGGGGGTCCTTCCGCCCTGGGACCCGCCGCTGAAGTGCCCTGAAGACCCATGGCGGGGGGGTCCTTCCGCCCCGGGACCCGCCGCTGAAGTGCCCTGAAGACCCATGGCGGGGGGGTCCTTCCGCCCCGGGACCCGCCGCTGAAGTGCCCCGAAGACCCATGGCGGGGTCCTTCCGCCCGGGACCCGCCGCTGAAGTGCCCTGAAGACCCGTGGCAGGAGGGGTCCTTCCGCCCCGGGACCCGCCGCTGAAGTGCCCCGAAGACCCACGGCGGGGGGTCCTTCCTCCCCGGGACCTGCCACTGAAGTGCCCCGAAGACCCACGGCGGGGGGTCCTTCCGCCCCGGGACCCGCCGCTGAAGTGCCCCGAAGACCCGTGGCGGGGGGGTCCTTCCGCCCCGGGACCCGCCGCTGAAGTGCCCCAAAGACCCGTGTGTGGGGGGGTCCTTCCGCCCCGGGACCCGCCGCTGAAGTGCCCCAAAGATCCGTGGCGGGGGGGTCCTTCCGCCTCGGGACCCGCCGCCGAAGTGCCCCGAAGACCCGTGGGGGGGGGGTCCTTCCGCCCCGGGACCCGCCGCTGAAGTGCCCCGAAGACCCGTGGGGGGGGGTCCTTGCGCCCCAGGACCCGCCGCCGAAGTGCCCCGAAGACCCGTGGGGGGGGGTCCTTCCGCCCCAGGACCCGCCGCTGAAGTGCCGGGTCTTCGGCGGCAATTTGGCGGTGAGGGGCCCCCTGAATCCTCTGGGCGGCCCTGGATAGCAGGGCCACAAATGGTACCAAAACTACTCGGGGTCAGGAGCAGGAAAGTGCACAGGAAGTGTCGGCTCCGTTTTGGGTTCGTTTGATGTCCAGGTGGAACAGGTGGAAGGTATAAAAAGACCCGTTAGTTACTGTGAACGTGAACAAGCAGCTCCAGTTTCACAGCCCATGACAGCAGTCAAAGGTTTTGCTGGACTATTGAGAACCTTCCTAACGTTGCTGGGCCGTTCAGTCAGACCCAAGAAACGTGAGGGAGCTACTGAGTGAAACCAAGGCGGAGGCGAAGACGTGCCACATGGGTACTAGTAGTAGTACCCTGGAAGTTACTAAATAAGGCAAAATTCCAACTATCCTTAGGGCTGAACAGCTCCTTAAGGGCTTATCGTCCTCAGCGCATCGCTAAATCTTATGACGAAAGACATCATGGTATAAAATTCTACAAGACGTTCCTTCTAGCACTGCTAGAAACTTGCGATCTGCGGCACCACATCCACATAAAGGCTCACATGGGGCCCTCTCCAGCGCCGCTAACACCGGCATTACACCATGTTTTATGCACATTAAGCTGGGACACTAATAAATTCTCAACATCGTATGTCAAACTTTCCTGTAATCAACTCTTGTTCGTACCTTGCCTGTCTATAAAGTTTGATTATCAATTCAAATAACTGACCAGACTGTCTTACGTTTTACCTTTGGATTCTTTTTTCCTCTGTGTTAGCAACACCAGGGTTGATAATCACCTGGGACAACTGAGGCCCTATTCAAGTGACCTTCCCCGGCCAGATGCTGAGTGAAGACGTGTTCTTTTCTATCGTACTTGTTATGCGATTCTTGAAAATTGGTGTCATAAACAGATAGTTAAGGGTTAAGGTCTCTTTTCCCTGGAAAGGGTTAACAAGCTCAGTAACCAGAGGACCAATCAAGGGACAGGATCATTTCAGATCCCTTTGGAGGGAAGCCTTTGTCTGTGTTCCTTGTTGGCTCTGTGCTCTCTCTTTGGATCTACGAGAGGCCAGACATGTCTCCAAGTTCTCCTGGAGTAGTTCCTACTATCCACTAGTGAGTATTAATTAGAAAGGCGGATTAGTCTTATAATTTGATTTCTACATTTGCAATTGTGTGTTTGCTGGAGAAATTCTTTATTCCTGATTGCTGTTACTTTGCTTTTACTGAGAGAGAAGGGGGAGGGGGAGTCTCTCCAGCTTTTATAAGTTAGACCCTGTATTTGTGCATCCTGGGCTGACAGAGATGGTTACTTTCTTTTTTTGTTCTTTTAATAAATTCTTTTCTTTTCTTTGGACTTGGTTAATTCCTTCTCTTGTGGAGATTCAAGGGAAGGGGAGGGGGGAAGAGTGAGTTCCTCCTGAGGGTGATTCACAGAGTTGAATCGGTGTGTCTCTCTCCGGAGTGGCTAGGAGAGAGGGAGGGGGGAAGTGGGCTGCTTCCCTGTGTGTAGAGATTCAAGGAGTTTGAATCAAGGTATCTCTCTCTCCGGAGCAGGCTGGAGACAGGGAAGGGGGAGGGGAACTGGCTGTTTCTCTCTCTCTGGTGAGATTCAAGGGGTTTGAATCTGGGTTCCCCAGGGGAAGCTTGGGGGACAGGCAGTGTGTTACTCACTTAAAATGTAACTGGTGGCAGCGAGAACCAGATCTAAACTAGGATTTTAGTTTAGAGGAGTCCAGGCAGGTCCCCATCTTGTGAACCCAAAAGCTCCAAGTGGGGGAGAAACCTATGACAATTGGATAGGCCAATTATCGTACAGGCCAATTTTCTAGTTTGTTAGCAAAACTAGACTCCTAATATTTTTGCCCTCTTATCGCTATATGTTGCTCTTAAGGATAGTTAATAAAATTCTCTACAATCAAATTTAGCTCAAGTCCTTTTGTGTAGTTAAGCCACCAGAATTCAAAGAGCCCCAAGGATGGTGGAATGGGGAAATCCATTATGCAGACTGATTAACAAAAGTTTGTTTTTATCTAACCGAGACCACAGCTGAGAACGGAGTGAACGTTCACGCGATGTCACAGTAACCCAGGGCAGCAAATGCTGACAGGCAAAGGTGCCAAAGGGTGACACACTGACTTAGTCCAAATAAAATCTGTCTTTGCTGTCATTGTCCCTCCCGATCTAACTCCAGAACTGTATTCAGATTATGCCTGTGAACAAGAGAAGTGGGGGACTGGAAATCAATGATCGGAAACTTGGCCAAATGGGTGAACAAAATAACGAGGGGACAGGCTACTCCAGCCACCGCTCCCTCTGGGGGCCTCCAAGAGACTTTGTGGGGACCCCAGCATCCACCATCACTCTGCTGGGCCTTCCCTGGCCTGAGCCTGAGGGACGTCATGACCAGACCGGCTCCGAGAGGGACTCGGATGATGTCGTCACCTCTACCTGCTTTGGGTAAATCCTAACCACCACCCGGGCTGGGAGACTTTGTCACCCCCCTGTGTCACTCACCCTTTGTCACCTTCCTCCGCACCACGTCCTTTTCCTTTCCCACCTTATTTCTTCACCATCTCGTCTCTCTCCCTTTTGGCTTAGTCGGCCAAGAGTGTATAACTTGCAACCCAGACGTGAGCCTGTGACCAGAAAGGCAGCTAAAAGCACTGTCCTGCACAGCTCAATACTGGCACGAGTTTGCCAGATTTCAGTGGGGCTGGTCACACTGGGGGCTGGACCCAGGTTTCTCCAGCAGGGAGGTTGCAAGTGAGAACTAACAACCAGAAGCTGTGTCGTCTGGCTTTGCTGTTCTTGTCTCTCCTTTTGTTTGTCTTGTCTTGGAGGAAATGGGATTGGACTTTAACAACAACAGCAACTGCAGCTCCAACTTATTTTGACTGTTTCCCTTTGCCCCAAAACGAACAGTTGTGTTGCCATGTAAAGACAGAGGGTATGTTTACATCTAAAACGCTGCATCGGCGCATAATTCACCTCCCCGAGATGGAATTCTTCCATGGACCTAGCACCGCTTGCACTGGGGGATAACTGCATTACTCCAAGGTGTGGGTTTTTCACAACCCTGAGAGACGTAACTACGCCGATGTACATTTCCAGTGTAGACCAGCCCACAAGGTGGGGGAAGTAATATCCGTTATTGGACCAACTTCTGCTGGTGAGAGAGACAAGCTTTCAAGCTCCACAGAGCTCTTCCTCAGGGCTGGGAAAGGTGCGCCGAGGGCAGTGTGGATCGCTTAGCACAAGGAGTTAGCACACATTGCAAGTGACCATTCAAAGTGAGGTGGGCAGGTAACGCTTCTGCAGTCCGAGGACAAAAGTGGGTTTCAGATTGTTGTAATGAGCCATAAATCCAGTGTCTCTACTGAGTCCATGATCTCGGTGTCCGACAGCGTTATGAATTTAAGCTCCCAGGCTCAGATTTTGAAACTTTTGTGCAGGTTTCCTTTCAGGACAAGGCCTGCAAGGGTCAGATATGGAGCGATCGTTCTGTGACAATTGTTCACCTGTGGGTGATGTGGTGGTTTTGTCTTTTATCACTTTCCTGGGCGGGTTCATTCAAGGGCCCACTGATTTCTGGTTTCACCTCTGGAGAGCTTGGAGAGGGGATTCGGGGTGTTGTTCGAAGGCCAAAAAGGGGGCTCAGGGAAGATTTTTCAGGATGGGCTCCCCATCGAGTATGGGCTGTAGTTTGATGATATCCCATGCTGGGTGACAATTGGGGGTGTGCGGTTCCAGGGCTTTTATTTCCATATTGCAGCAGGTTTTCTGGGGTAGTTGGGTGGCCTGGTCCATGACGTCTCTGCGGGAGCGCCCTCATCTGGTGAAGATGGTCATGTCAAGGTGGGTTTTTATTTTCTAAAGACTCCTCATGGCCAAAGTCAAAGGGAACCAGGGTTGTTGTTAAAACAAAAGCTGCTGTAATACTTCATGTCTCAAAGGCTGTAACAGTTCTGCGTTCTTTTCCGCACCTAGAACAGAAGATTAAAAGGCTGAGGAACAGGGTGTTTGCCGTGGCCCCTGGCAGGCTGAGATCTCTGAATGCCAAACTCCACCCCCTGTTCAATGCTGGACAGTCGGGTTAACACCTCTGACCTTAGGGTCCATTTATTCCACCCCAGTTACCACGTTTCTGGTGGCTGGGCTGGGCTCACAGAAGGAACACACCAGAAGGCCCAGTGCCTGCTGGGAGGATGGGCCGGCTGTCTGGGACGGGGGGAGTGAGAGAAAGCGACACCAGTGCAATGCCTAACAAGGGTCCCTGCATACACCCTCTATTTCCAGGCAGCCCCCCATCTCTGCCGAGGACCCCCTGCCTGTGACTCCTACCTCGTCCACCCAGCGCCCCCCAACTCTGCCCCCAGGACCAGGCTGTCCTTAGGCATAAGCAGAATATGCAGCTGGGTAGGGCACCATGAAATTTGGGGTACCCTACACAGCTGTGTGCTTCGTATGCGGCAGCACCATCCTCCAGCTGGCCCCCCGTGGGGTGCGCCCACTGCAAGGGGCAGGGACGTTCCTAGGGGGGTGCGGAGCCCAGGACAACTCCCTCCACTCCGCTGGCTCCCCACTGTGTCGCTCTGCTTCCCGCAGCCGGTGAGTGTGTGTGTGTGTGGGGGGGGTGTGTGCCCAGGAACCTCCCAAACTCCAACCTCTGCTCCCTCCACCATGATCTGCCTTCTCCAGCCGCCCTCCGGCCCCTGACCCCCACCCAGGTCCCTCCTCCCCACATCTGCTGCTCCAGGCTCCCCCACCTCTGATCCACCCGCTCAAGTTACCCCCACACCCTGCTCCCCTCCAGGCTCCTGCCACCAGCCCCTCCCTCTCCTCCCCCTGGCTCCTCCCACCAGCCCCAGACTCCTCCCACCAGCCCCTCCCTCTCCCCCACCTTCCGCCCCTGGCTCCTGCCACTAGCCCCTCCCTCTCCTCCCCTGGCTCCTCCCACCCGCCCCAGACTCCTCCCACCAGCCCCTCCCTCTCCTCCCCTGGCTCCTCCCACCCGCCCCAGACTCCTCCCACCAGCCCCTCCCTCTCCCCGACTCCTCCTCCAGCCCCCCCCCCCTCCCAGCCCCGGTTCTCCTTCGGGTCCGGTTCAGACGCCGGTGTTTTTGCATTTGGCGCTAGCCCCGCCCCTTCGGTCAGGCCGACCAATCAGGAGCGCCGGATGGGGCGGGCGCACGCGCAGCGGCTGGGCGGGGGCGTTGGAGCCGAGCCGAACTGGGGGAGAGCGCTTGAGGGGCGGGCGCACGCGCTTGGGGGGCGGGGGGCCGTTAAGACTCATCGCAGTGGCGCATGCGTACTGAGAGGGTGGTGCACGCTTTCGAGCGGTGAGTAGAAACAGCGCATGCGCAAACAGCAGGGCTGGGGCAAACAGTATGGCGCATGCGCACTGAACAAACACAAAGACAGCACCGCTGTGCAGGGCGCGCGACCTAGCCGACTTTGAAGGAGGCGCATGCGCAATGAGGCGCAGACGCTCTCGCTACGGGCTCCGTCGCTCATGCGCGTGGTAAGGCGCGGGTGGCGCACGCGCAGTGAAGGGACCTGAGCAGAGGCTTCACAAAATGGCGGCGGGGGCCTGGGTTGCCTGGCAGCCAATGGCTGAGATGTGACCCCCCCCCAGCTGCCCTTGGGAGCCCCAGTGTGGGCCTGGCCGGGACGGAGCCCCCAGCAGGGTCGGTTGGGGCAAGCCCCAAGATGGCCACCACCTCGGCATGAGCATCAGGGGCCACTGCCAAGATGGCTGCCACGGCGCGACAAGCCTGGCTGAGCCCCACGATGGCCTCTGCGTTGGCAGGACTGGCAGGTGGCGGGCCCCAAGATGGCCGCCAGGCTGGCGTGAGCCCCAAGATGGCTGCCAGGCTGGCGTGAGCCCCAAGATGGCCGCTGCATTGACATGACTGGCAGGTGGCGGGCCCCAAGATGGCCGCCAGGCTGGCGTGAGCCCCAAGATGGCCGCCGCATTGACATGAGCCCCAAGATGGCCGCTGCATTGACATGACTGGCAGGTGGCGAGCCCCTAAATGGCCACAGTGTTGGTGCGACTGGCATTGAAGCTCAGGGCTGTTATTGTAGGGTCTCCACTGAACCCTTTGTTGTCATAGTGCCCCCAAAAAGCACCAGCACTGACTGCTGGCTTGTTATTGTAGAGTCTCCAGCCATGCTCTAACCATTGACTCTCCCCTTGCAGCCTGGTCCTCTCCTGCCATGGAGGCCGCGGCCGTGGAGGAGGGCGAGGTGACCTCTGGGATGCAGTCCCTGGTGGTGGAGGATGCCCCGGAGCTGGTGCCGGCTGCAGCGGAGGACGACAGGCCGGCGCTGGAAGAGGCGGAGGAGCAGGGGCAGGAGGAGGAGGCTGGGTGGTGTGTCCCCTGCAGCGACGAGGAGCTGGAGGCCCCAGAGGCCTGGATGCCGCCGCCTGAGGAGATCAGACGCCTCTACGAGCAGATTGCTGCCGAGAGCACCCTGCCGCTCCAGGCCGAGATCCTGCCCCGCAGGGCCCCCACCCCTGAGCCCGACAGCGAGGAGGAGGAGCGGTCCGATGGGCAGCCCGAGAGCGAAGAGGAGGAGGAGGAGAAGTGAGCGCAGGCCTGGGCTAGCTGGGGGCTGCGGGTCGGGAGTGAGGGGCGCTGGCAGAGCTGGGGGGGGCAGGGCTGGGCTGGCAGGGGCTGCGGGTCGGGAGTGAGGGGCGCTGGCAGGGCTGGGGGGGGCGCTGTCAGGGCTGGCAGGGGCTGCGGGTCGGGAGTGAGGGGCGCTGTCAGGGCTGGAGGGGGCTGGGCTGGGCTGGCAGGGGCTGCGGGTCAGGAGTGAGGGGCACCGTCAGAGCTGGGGTGGGCAGGGCTGGGCTGGCAGGGGCTGCGGGTCGGGAGTGAGGGGCACAGGCAGGGCTGGGCTGGCAGGGGCTGCGGGTCGGGAGTGAGGGGCGCTGGCAGGGCTGGAGGGGCAGGGCTGGGCTGGCAGGGGCTGCGGGTTGGGGGTGAGAGGCGCTGGCAGGGCTGGAGGGGGCAGGGCTGGGCTGGCAGGGGCTGCGGGTCGGGAGTGAGGGGCACCGGCAGGGCTGGGCTGGCAGGGGCTGCGGGTTGGGGTGGGAGGCGCTGGCAGGGCTGGAGGGGGCAGGGCTGGGCTGGCAGGGGCTGCGGGTCGGGAGTGAGGGGCACCGGCAGAGCTGCGGGGGGCAGGGCTGGGCTAGCAGGGGCTGCGGGTTGGCGCTGGCAGGGCTGGAGGTGGGCAGGAGACTGCAGCTGGCGCTGCCCCTTCCCCTGTATTGAGGCTTTAACCCCTTGGCTCTCTCTGCGCCAGGCCCCACGTCCCGACCGAGTTTGACTTTGACGATGAGCCTGTGACGCCCAAGAACTCCCTGATTGATCGCAGGAGAACAGCAGGTAGGAACAGAGCTGGGGAGAGAACCCAGGAGTCCTGACTCCCAGCCCCCCACCCGAGCGGGGTCCTGACGCTCCCCTCCCCCCGCAGGCGGCTCGCGCAGCCAGAAGCGGGAGGCCCGGCTGGACAAGGTGCTGTCGGACATGAAGCGGCACAAGAAGCTGGAGGAGCAGATCCTGCGCACGGGCCGCGACCTCTTCCAGCTGGGCAGGGAGGAGGCGCCGTCCTCACAGCGCCCCTCGGGGCTCTTCCTGCGCCAGCGCAAGTACTGACCGCTGGGGGGGGGCTGCCCCCTTCCCAGCATCCTCTGGGCTGCACCAGGCTGCTTGGGGGACTGAGCTGGGGGAGGGAATACAGTGACGGACAGTGGGGTCAGCCGGTGGGGCACGGGGCCTCTCCGATCCGGCTCCAGGGCAGGGGAATGGGGCCCGCAGCTTTCAGGATCTCAGCACAGCCGCCCCCACTGGGGGCTGGCGAAGCAGGAAATGCCCCCCTGTGTTGCCTGGAGGGGGCAAAATCTACAGCCTGGGGGTGGAGGGAAGGGCCTGTCCAGCGTTTCTGCTGCAATAAATGTGTTTCTCGCCCTCTGGCGTCACCTTTCTTCTGCCCGGTTCATGCTGAGCTGAGGCCTCAAGCTTCCCCCAGCCAGGCCCCTAGTGCCAGACACTCTGCCCCAAAGCGGGGGGGGGGGGGGGGGGGCTATCTACAGGTGTGGGGGTTGGGAAACTTGTAGGCCCTACATAAACACCACCTTGACAGAGCCTGCAGGTGGTGCAGCAGGGGGGCCTCCCTGGGACCTGTGCCACAGGGGTGTGTGTCTGAATCGGGCCTTCCCGAGGCGAGGGGCCCCGTGGCTCAGGAGTGTTTTGCAGACGTGGCCACCCTGGGCACTCAGGTGGCAGGATCCTGTTCCTCCAGGAGGCGGGACTTCCTCTGGGTATTCTGCCAGAGGAGGGAAGGACTTGCTGTATTGTCATCAGGGCTGGAGGTGGGACTTCCTGTATTGCTATCGAGGCAGGCGGTGGGACTTCGTTACCTATGCAGGAGGAGGCGGGACTTCCTGTATTGCCACAGCGGCGGGAGGTGGGACCTCCTCTGCCCGCAGGCTGTTCCTCCTAGAAGGTCTGAATGTTCCCTGCTGGGTCGTGTCCTCACAGGCTTTGTGTCTCCTTGTCCAATCAGGGCAGGATACTGGCAGTGAGGGGTGGGGCCTCCCCAGGAAATGCATCCCCCCTCGCCTGAGGCCTCCTGACCCACGGGGCTCGGGTCGGGGGGGCGGGGGGTTACTGGCTCAGAGCCCATCCGCAGCGGGGCGAGCGGGGAGGGGGGCAGGGATGGAGCAGTTGGGGGGAGAAGTAGGGGGGGGTCGAGATCCCTCTAGGCCCCAATCCTGAGTTGAGGCGCTGGGCCCCTTGCTGCAGCAGGGCTTGTGGTGGGGAGTTCCCCAGGGGCCGGGCCCAGCCCACAGCCCGGCCGCCCTGCCCCTGGGGGCAGATTGTCCTCAAGACGCCCCCGAGCCAGTCGGCACATTGGGGGCCACTGCCCTCCGGACCCCCAAACCCAGAGACAAAGCCCAGCAGACCCCGCCCTCACCCACTGCCTTTACCCAGAGCTGTTCCTCACCCTCCGGACGCCTGGGTCCACCCGGCCCTGCCGGTGCCACTCCCTCCCGACCCGCAGCCCCTGCCAGCCCAGCTCTGCCGGTGCCCCTCACTCCCGACCCGCAGCCCCTGCCAGCCCAGCTCTGCCGGTGCCCCTCACTCCCGACCCGCAGCCTCTGCCAGCCCAGCCCTGCCGGTGCCCCTCACTCCCGACCCGCAGCCCCTGCTAGCCTAGCTCTGCCCCCCCAGCTCTGCCGGTGCCCCTCACTGCCGACCCGCAGCCCCTGCCAGCCCAGCTCTGCCGGTGCCCCTGACTCCCGACCCGCAGCCCCTGCCAGCCCAGCTCTGCCGGTGCCCCTCACTCCCGCCCTGCCGCCCCTGCCAGCCCAGCCCTGCCCCCCCCCAGCTCTGTCGGTGCCCCTCAGTCCCGACCCGCAGCCCCTGCCAGCCCAGCTCTGCCGGTGCCCCTCACTCCCGACCTGCAGCCCCTGCCAGCCCAGCTCTGCCGGGGCGCCTCCCTCCCGGCCTGCGGCCCCTGCCCCCCAGCCCTGCCGGTGCCCCTCACTCCCGACCTGCAGCCCCTGCCAGCCCAGCTCTGCCGGTGCCCCTCACTGCCGCCCGCAGCCCCTGCCAGCCCAGCCCTGCCCCCAGCCCTGCCGGTGCCCCTCACTCCCGACCCGCAGCCCCTGCCAGCCCAGCTCTGCCGGTGCCCCTCACTCCCGACCCGCAGCCCCTGCCAGCCCAGCCCGGCCCCCCGCTCTGCCGGTGCCCCTCACTCCCGACCCGCAGCCCTGCCCCCCGGCTCTGCCGGTGCCCCTCACTCCCAACTCGCAGCCCCTGCCAGCCCAGCCCTGCCCCCCCCCAGCTCTGCCGGTGCCCCTCACTCCCGCCCGCAGCCCCTGCCAGCCCAGCCCCCCCCCTGCCCTGCCGGTGCCCCTCACTCCCGACCCGCAGCCCTAGTCTCTCCCTGGGAGCCTGGTGACTCAGGTGCCCCCTGCGGCCGCGCTCGGTGCGTGGGGGCAGCAGCAGGTTCGTGACTCCCTGGGGGGGGGCGGGATGGGGGCTGATGTGGGGGTGGAGAGAGACTTCAACCTGTTACCACCTGGGCCGGGGGGCGGGGGGCAGCGCTCCCCCTCCCCCATGACAGGCCCCCTGCCCCCGAGCCAGCCAGCGCCACCCTGTGGCCAGGTGGGGCCGGTGCTCCCTGGAGGGGCCAGGGCGGCTGGAGGCATCGGGGAACCCGGAAGCTGCCCCCCCCCGTCTCCTTTCTGTGTCAGCAGCTGACGCACGGTCCCCCCCGCGCCCCCGCATCCCGTCACCATGGCAACCCATTGTTACCTCCAACGCAGCGGGGCCGGGGGGGCCCAGCGTATATAGGGCCCTGGGCCGGAGCGAAGGCCCCAGCGCTGGGCCGGCCTGGGGAGCCAGGAGCACCCCCTCTTCCTACCCCAGAGCCCGGCTGAGTGGAGCAGGCACCTGCCAGGTAAGGGGGCACCCGCACCCCACTTCTCCCACAGGGTCAGGAGAGACTTGGGGGGCCGGCTAGTGGGGTAATGTTGGGGGGTGATGGGGGATTGTGGGGGCAGCGGGGGATGGAAAGGGGGTGGATGTGGGTGCATGGGGAATTGGGATCCGTTGGAGTCTGGGGGCAGGGGATTGTTGGGGTGCCGGGGGCTGCTGGGTTCCCTGACAAAAGTGGGGAGTACTTGGAAAGCCCCTGCCCCACGGAGGTTATGCCAGCGCCCCCTCCCCTGCTGGGGGCTGCGGGTCGGGAGTGAGGGGCACCGGCAGGGCGGGGAGGGAGGGGCTGTGGGGCGGGAGTGAGGGGCACCGGCCGGGCGGGGGGGGGCTGCGGGTCGGGAGGGAGGGGCACCGGCCGGGCGGGGGGGGCTGCGGGTCGGGAGTGAGGGGCAGCGGCCGGGCTGGGGGCTGCAGGTCGGGAGTGAGGGGCACCGGCAGGGCGGGAGGGGGCTGCAGGTCGGGAGTGAGGGGCACTGGCAGGGCGGGGGCTGCGGGTCGGGAGTGAGGGGCACCGGCAGCAGTGGCTAGCGGGGGGCTGCGGGTCAGGAGTGAGGGGCACCGGCGGGGCGGGGAGGGGGCTGCAGGTCGGGAGTGAGGGGCACCGGCAGGGCTGGGGGCTGCGGGTCGGGAGTGAGGGGCACTGGCAGGGCGGGGGGGGGGAGGCTGCAGGTCGGGAGTGAGGGGCACTGGCAGGGCAGGGGGGGGTCTGGCTGTCCTGCTCTGGCCCTTTAAGGGGCGGGCCCATCTCTCCCCCTCCCATTTTCTCCATCCCTTTTTCTGCGCATCAGCCTCTCCCGCCCCCACCCCAGACTCGGATGCCTGGGTTCCGCGGCGGGACGGAGGCGGCCGCCCCGCTGCCCCCCTAGCTCCCCCGGGGAGGGGCCGCCCAGCTGGAGCGAGGTAGGAGCCCCCGGCGGGGGGGGCGGGACTCTGCCCCCCAAGATCCCGCCCCATTTCCTCCCTGCAGCCCCCACATTGGGGGCGTCGGGCGGAGCCGGGGGGGTCTCGCCTAAGGAAGTGGGGGCGGACCCAGGCGTCCGGCGGTGGGTGGGGCAGGATCGTCCGGCCCCCGCACTGGAGAAATGGGGGGGGGGGGGGTGGCTCGAGAACGTTCGAAACCTGCCCCCCCACCGCGGGGGAGGGGGGGGGAGACAGGTGGGGCCGGGGCCCTCCAGGATGGGGGGCAGGCACTGGCCGGGGGGGGCTGGGACCTGGGGCCCAGAGCCCCCCCTTAACGCCCCCCCTTTCTCTCCCCCCAGCCGGCCCCCATGTACGCTGACGCCTCCACCATGAACTTCCGGACCCCCGGCTTCTTCCGGCGCAGCCCCCCCCCTGCGGCGAAGCCGGCCCCCGGGGCCCCCCCGGCCTCGGCGCTGGGGGGCATCGCCCAGATCTCGCCCTGCCTCTACCTGTGCAGCGGCAACGCGGCCGCCAACCGGCAGCTGGTGGCGGCCCGGGCCGTGACCTGCGTGGTGAACGCCACCATGGAGATCCCCAACGCCAACTGGCCCGACATCGAGTACGTCAAGGTGCCGGTGCCCGACCTGCCCCACGCGCCCCTGGGCCTCTACTTCGACTCGGTGGCCGACCGCATCCACCAGACCGGCAAGCGCAACGGGCGCACCCTGGTGCACTGCGTGGCGGGCGTCAGCCGCTCGGCCTCGCTCTGCATCGCCTACCTCATGAAGTACCATCGCCTCAGCCTGCTGGACGCCCACCAGTGGGTGCGGAGCCGGCGGCCCGTGGTGCGGCCCAACGCCGGCTTCTGGCGCCAGCTCATCGAGTACGAGCGGCGGCTCTTCGGCAAGACCACGGTGTGCATGGTGCCCTCGCCGCTCGGCCCCCTGCCCGACGTCTACGAGCCGGAGACCCGCGGCCTGGTGCCGCTCTGGAGCTGCAGATAGGGGGGCCCCGCCGGACGCCAGGGGGCGCCAGTGACTGTATTTGCCCCTGGAGGAGGGATTCGGGGGCAGCTGCCCCACCCTGGGACCCGGGGGGGGCAGAGGTTGTCCCACAAAAGGGCATTTTCTAACCTCAGAGACTTTGGGGGGGGAGGGGGGTTGGCAGAGTCTGAAACTGTTGGGGGGGGGGAAGAAGAGTCATTGAGCATCACCCCGCATTGTGTGACTCTTTTCTTGGGCGGCCATTTTTGTAGGGCCTACCACAAACACCCTGCTAACCGCCTTCCAATTCACTGCCCCCTGGAGAGACGAGATCTCAGCTGCTACCCCCCAGTGGGGGGCATAAGTGGGAGGGGGCAAAGCGTGGGGGGGGATCTGCTCTCAGCCTGTCTTCCGCCAGCCCTGTACATAGCGCCAGAGCTCCCCTCAATAAACCCCCTTTCCATTACGCCTGGCGCGTCAGCGGGGCTGCTGTGGGCGGGGGCTGCAGGCACTGGCTGCAGTGGGGGTGGGGAGGTTGGGGGCTCTGGCCACAGTGGGGAGGTTCGGGGGCCTCTGGCCACAGTGGGAGGTTGGGGGCCTCTGGCCGCAGTGGGGAGATTCGCAGGGCTCTGGCCACAGTGGGAGGTCGGGGGGCTCTGGCCACAGTGGGGAGGTTCGGGGGCTCTGGCCACAGTGGGAGGTCGGGAGCCTCTGGCTGCAGTGGGGAGGTTCGGGAGGGGCCTCTGGCCGCAGTGGGAGGTTCGGGGCCTCTGGCCACAGTGGGAGGTTGGGGAGCTCTGGCTGCAGTGGGGAGGTTCACGGGCTCTGGCTCTGGCCACAGTGGGAGTTCGGGGGCTCTGGCCACAGTGGGGAGGGGGAGGTTCGGGGGCTCTGGCCACAGTGGAGGTCGGGGCCTCTGGCTGCAGTGGGAGGTTCGGGGGCCTCTGGCCACAGTGGGAGGTTCGGGGCTCTGGCCGCAGTGGGGAGGTTCGGCGAGGTTGGGGGAGCTCTGGCCACAGTGGGAGGTTGGGGGCGCTCTGGCCACAGTGGGAGGTTGGGGGCTCTGGCCGCAGTGGGAGGTCGGGAGGCTGGGGCCTCTGGCCGCAGTGGGGTCGGAGGGCTCTGGCCACAGTGGGGTCGGGAGGTTGGGGGCACGGGAGGCTGGGGGCACTCTGGCCGCAGTGGGGGTCGGGGGCTCTGGCCGCAGTGGGGGGTCGGGGGGCCATATGCTCACTTGGGTGCCCCTTAAATAACAAAATTCACTTTATTTTACAATATAAAAAACGCATAAAACAGAGACATTTCCAAGTGGGGGGTTGGGATGGGGTAACTGCCCCCCGGGGTAGAACGATGGGGCCCCCCAAGCCAGGAGACATCCCGCCCCCTGCCCCACCTGCGGGGCCAGCGTGGGCGTGTGCTGGGGGCGGAGAGCTGCTGCCCCAGCTCTGCAGGGAGGCCCCTGCTAGTGGCTCAGGGGTCCCCCAACCTCCAGTTTTGGGGTGACAGGTGGGATCACCCAGAAAGTGCCGGACACCGGGGGGGTTCCGAGGTTAGCCCCCCCCCCCCGGATTCTGTCCTAAATCAGCCCCGGAGCCCCAGTGGGGAAGGGGAGATGGATCTGCCCCATGCAGTGGGGTCACTCCCCGACCTGCCCCCCAAGCAGGGAAGGGCGGGGGGGGGTTATGCCAGGCGCTGCCCCCCAGCCTCAGTCGCTCTCCCCGTCACTGCTGACGACGCCCCGGAGGCTGGACCAGTCCACTGGGCGCCGGGCCGGGGGGGCGGCCGGGGGGGCAGCGGGGGGCTTGCTGTACAGGCTCCAGATGTTGCAGCGCCGGGGGCGGCCTGTGGGGAGGGTAGAGGGGGGTCAGCTCCAGAGGGGGGTCCCTGCCCCCCCCGGATCCACCCCATAGCCCCATCTCCTGCCCCAGTGATCCACCCCCGACCCCTGCCCGGCCCCCCCTCACCGTCCGAGGCGATGATGTTCCCCACGTCCAGCGCCGCCACCTCGGCCGCCTCCTCCCGGCGCAGCCGCAGCGCCCGGCACCGCTCCAGAGAGGGGTTCCCTGGGGGGAGGGGGGGTTACCGGGGGGGCTCTCCCATCTCAGGGCAGGGGCCCCCTTCCCTGTACCCCCCCGCCCCCCAGCCCCATCGCTGCCCATCCTCCATCCCCACCCTGCCTGCCCCTCCATCCCTATCCCCCCGCCCCTCCCCTGCCTGCCCTCCATCCCTATCCCCACCCCTCCCCACCCTGCCTGCCCCTCCATCCCTATCCCCGCCCCTGCCTGCCCTCCATCCCTATACCCCGCCCCTCCCCGCCCCTGCCTGCCCCTCCATCCCTATACCCCGCCCCTCCCCACCCTGCCTGCCCCTCCATCCCTCCGCCCTGCCTGCCCCTCCATCCCTATCCCCACCCCACCCTGCCTGCCCCCTCCATCCCCTGCCTGCCCCTCCATCCCCACCCTCCACCCCATCCCCACCCTGCCCGCCTCCATCCCTATCCCCACCCCGCCCTGCCTGCCCCTCCATCCCTATCCCCACGCCCCATCCCCACCCTGCCTGCCCTCCATCCCTATCCCCACGCCCCATCCCCACCCTGCCTGCCCTCCATCCCTATCCCCTCCCACAACCCCAGCCCCTCCACCCGCCCATCCCCACCCCTGCCCCCTCACCCTGCAGCCCAATGGCCTCCAGCTCCCGGCGCAGGACCCTGACCCGCTGCTTGACGGAGCGACACCCGGCCAGCAGCTTCTTGTAGTTCCGCCGCACCCCACACGCCAGGATGTAGCGCTTCAGCCGCCGCACGGCCGGGTGCTCCTCTGCCGGGCCGGCCCCCCCGCTGCCCGGCGCCTGGGGGTGGGGACAGGTTAGAGACAGCCCCCAAGGGGGAGGGGCCTACGGGAAAATCCTGCTTCGTGGGAAAATCAAACAAAATTTTCCCGGGCCCAGCTGGGGGGTGGGGTGGGTGGTTCCTTTAAAACCTTGTGGGTGGGTTGTTTAATGTCAGAAAACGTCAGCGCTCGACAGCTCCCTTACCCCGGGCCAGGTTTGGTTTTGGTTTTTAAATACAAACTTTTCCACTGGGGGAAATAATAATTCCTGCAGGAAAATTTCATTTCACAAAGTCCAATTTTCTAACTTTAAAAAATAGTTTCCACTGGGAAAAAATGTAATAAGAATTCAGTTCCCTTCTCTCTCCCCCTGCCCCCTTCAAATCGCACTGGGGAAAAAACGGCATTTAATAACATTTCAGTTCAGGTTTTCTCGTTCCTGACTTTTAAAACGAGTTTTGCAGAGAAGTTTTTTTAGTACAATTTCTGTTCAGAATTTCCTTTCCCTGCATTTGAAAACAATTTTTCCACCTGGGGGGCAAGTGAGATTCACATGGCAACGTTCAGTTCGCAATTTCTCTTTTCTCTGACTACACACAGTAAAATTTCATAAATCAGGTTTTTTTTTCCTTTCCCCCCCAACTTTAAAACTAATTTGCCAGGAGAAAAAAGAAAATTCACGAAGTACAATTTCAGGTCACAATTAATTTTTCCTGAATTTTAAAACAATTTTTCCACAGGGGGAAAAAATGAATGTAGCAAAAATTTAATTCCATAATTTCTGTCCTTTTTCCCCCTAACTTTTAAAACAATTTTCCACTGGAAAAAAATGAGAGCTGAAATTTTTCTACAATTTCTTGTTTAAAAAAACAGTTGTAAAGTTAAAAAAAATACATGCAATAAAATTTAACTTTTCACCACTTTTATATTGGTTTTTTTCCTGGAGAAAGACAATGAATCTAGTGCAATTTCAGTCCTCAAGCCTTTTCCCCCAGTTGTCAGACACATTTTTCACGGGAAAAATAATTCACAGAGCCAGAATTTCACTTCACAATTTCTTGGGGGGTTTGGAAATTTTAAAACAATTTTCCACTGGAAAAAACAAGGTAGGAAAATTTCAGTTCAATTTCTTTGTTCCTTTTAGTGACTTAAAATAAATAATTTGCATTAGGAGAAAAAACGGATTTAATTGAATTTCAGTTCATGTTTCCTCTCTCGGGACATTTAAAACAATTTTGCCAGGAGAAAAAAATTCATTCAGTGCAATTACAGTTGGTAATTCCTTTTTGTAGGTGCCCTTGGGTAGCCGTCCTGGATGCCTGGGTCCCATGCCCCATCCCGGGCTCTGGGGGCACTGCAGGACCCCCTAATGGAGCTGTCCCAGACGCCTGGGTCCCCCCCCCTCACCTTTCCCTTCTTGCGCCGGGAGCCTGGGTTGGGGCTGCTGTTCTCATCCTGCGCGGAGGACGATGACGAAGAGTCTTCATCTGTCGCGGAGCTGCCCCTCTGCACCTTCCCCCCCCCCTCCTCACTCTCGCTGCCCCGCTCGGCCTTCCTCCTTCCCTTCCCCCCCTCCTCCTCCTCGCTGCCCCTCCTCCTTCCCTTCCCCCCGTCCTCGCTCTCGCTGCCCCGCTCGGCTTTCCTCCTTCCCTTCTTCCCCGTCTCCTTCCTGCTCGCACCCTCCTCTTCCTCGCTCCCCGATTCCTCCTCACTCTGGGCCTTCGTCCTCTTCTTCCTGCTGCCCACTTCCTCGGCCTCGCTGTCACTCCTCCGCTCCACCTTCTTCATTCCCGGCCTCCGGCTCCTACCCTCCTCTGCCTCGCTCCCCGATTCCTCCTCTCTCTGAGCCTTTACCTTCTCCTTGTTCTCTTCCTCCTCACTGTCACTCCATCTCCCTGCCTTCCTGCCTCCCTTCTGCCCTGCCCCTTTTCTGCCCTGCCCCTTCTCATCCACCTGGGCGGCGCTCCCCCCTTCCTCCCCCCGAGCCTTTTTCTCGCTGTCCCCCTCCTCCTCCTCACGATCCCTCCTCCGCTTGCTCTTCCCTGTCTGCTTCTGCCGCTTACACTCCTCTCCCTCCACTGGCCATTCGCTCCCCGATTCCTCCTGCGTCTGAGCTGTGATCCCCCCATTTGCTTTCCCCTTCTGCTCCCCACAGTCACCCCTCCGCTCTGCCTCTCTCGCTCGCTTCTTCCCCAGCTGCTCCTGCGCCTCGGCTCCCCTCCTTCCCTCCTTCCTGGCTGCCCATTCAGAGTCACTCTCTCTGCTGGTGCCACCCCGGTCAGGTGTGTCCTCTGCTCCAGAGTCCCCCTCGTCCTCACACGATCCCATGGGCTTGGATTTCCCAGCATCCTCCTCGGCAGGAGCCGGTTTTGGCTTCCTCGAATCAATCCCAGAATCCTCCCCGTCAGAACTGGCCTCTGGAAACCAGATGGGAAACAAGGGGTTAACCGAGGGCTGGGACACAGACAGGGGCTGGGACGGGGCTGACACATGGGGACCCTCGCCCGGCGCTGGGACGCAGCCCTCTGGGAGGGCTGGGCACAAGGGGACCCCTCGCCCGGCGCTGGGACGCAGCCCCTCTGGGGCAGGGGGGGGGCTGGGCACAAGGGGACCCCTCGCCCGGCGCTGGGACGCAGCCCCTCTGGGGCAGGGGGGGGGGCTAGGCACAAGGGGACCCCTCGCCCGGCGCTGGGACGCAGCCCCTCGGGGGCGGGGGGGGGCACCTGCTCACCAGAACCCTGATCCAGTCGGTGCTTCTTTCTCGCCGTGTCCTCGGGGCCCCCTGACGACTCGGAGCTGCTGTGGGGTCGCTTCTGAGCCTCGGCTTGAGGAGCCTCCCAGGGGCTCTTGGGGCTCGGGGACCCCCCTTCGGAACTGGAATCATCCAGCTGCTGGGGCAGGCCAATGCGGTTACACAGGAATCCCGTCCCCACCGAGCCCCCATCCCCTCCCCGCCAACCCCCCCCCCACCTGCATTCTCAGCAGTTCCTCCTTCACCAGCTCCTTGAGCAGCTCCTTCTCCTCCCGCCCCAGGCTCTCCCGGCCCACGTGCGCCAGATACTTCCTCCGCACCATGGCCAGCGTCAGCACCCTGCGGGCACAGGGGAGAGGGGTTAGAGAACCCAGGAGTCCGGGCTCCGGCCCCCTGCTCTAACCCACGGAACCCTCCCCACCCAGAGAGCACAGGTGTCCGGGCTCCCACAATCCTTTGCTCCCCCCTCCACCAGACCCCTAGAGAACCCAGGGGTCCGGGCTCCCACAATCCTTTGCTCCCCCCTCCACCAGACCCCTAGAGAACCCAGGTGTCCAGGCTCCCACAATCCTTTGCTCCCCCCACCAGCCCCCGGGAACCCAGGTGTCCGAGCTCCCAGAATCCTTTGCTCCCCCCACCCGACCCCGGGAACCCAGGTGTCCGAGCTCCCAGAATCCTTTGCTCCCCCTACCCGACCCCGGGAACCCAGGTGTCCGAGCTCCCAGAATCCTTTGCTCCCCCCACCCGACCCCGGGAACCCAGGTGTCCGGGCTCCCAGAATCCTTTGCTCCCCCTACCAGCCCCCGGGAACCCAGGTGTCCGAGCTCCCAGAATCCTTTGCTCCTCCCACCAGACCCCTAGAGAACCCAGGTGTCCGGGCTCCCACAATCCTTTGCTCCCCCCACCAGACCCCAGGAACCCAGGTGTCCGGGCTCCCACAATCCTTTGCTCCCCCCACCAGACCCCTAGAGAACCCAGGTGTCCGGGCTCCCAGAATCCTTTGCTCCCCCCACCCGACCCCGGGAACCCAGGTGTCCGAGCTCCCAGAATCCTTTGCTCCCCCTACCAGACCCCTAGAGAACCCAGGTGTCCGAGCTCCCAGAATCCTTTGCTCCCCCCACCAGCCCCCGGGAACCCAGGTGTCCGGGCTCCCAGAATCCTTTGCTCCCCCCACCCGACCCCGGGAACCCAGGTGTCCGGGCTCCCAGAATCCTGTGCTCCCCCCACCCGACCCCGGGAACCCAGGTGTCCGGGCTCCCAGAATCCTTTGCTCCCCCCACCCGACCCCGGGAACCCAGGTGTCCGGGCTCCCACAATCCTTTGCTCCCCCCACCAGCCCCCGGGAACCCAGGTGTCCGGGCCTGGGGGCACCTGAGGTCCGGGCTGCCCTGGAAGAGCCCGCGAGTGAAGTCCCGCATCTCCTGCTCCGCAGCCATCGCCCCGCTGCGTCTTTCCCGCCTCCTGAGCCGGTACGGCCACCGTAGCGCGAGGCCGATGGGAGGTGTGGCGCTGCCCGGGAACGGGCCAATGGGGAGCTCGGGGGCCGCAGGGGCTGATGGGAAGTGAGGCGCTGCCAATGGGGAGCTCGGGGGCCGCAGGGGCTGATGGGAGGTGTGGCGCTGACCGGGAACCGGCCAATGGGGAGCTTGGAGGCCGCAAGGGCTGATGGGAGGCGTGGCGTTGCCTGGTAACGGGCCAATGGGGAGCTCGGGGGCCGCAGGGGCTGATGGGAGGCGTGGCGCTGCCTGGTAACGGGCCAATGGGGAGCTCGGGCGCCGCAGGGGCTGATGGGAGGCGTGGCGCTGCCTGGTAACGGGCCAATGGGGAGCTCGGGCGCCGCAGGGGCTGATGGAGGCGTGGCGCTGCCTGGTAACGGGCCAATGGGGAGCTCGGGGGCCGCAGGGGCTGATGGGAGGCGTGGCGCTGCCCGGGAACCGGCCAATGGGGAGCTCGGGGGCCGCAGGGGCTGATGGGAGGCGTGGCGCTGCCTGGTAACGGGCCAATGGGGAGCTCGGGGGCCGCAGGGGCTGATGGGAGGCGTGGCGCTGCCTGGTAACGGGCCAATGGGGAGCTCGGGGGCCGCAGGGGCTGATGGGAGGCGTGGCGCTGCCTAGGAACGGGCCGTGGCAGCTGGGCCCGCCCCCGCGCGGGGGATGCCGGGAGCCGCCGGCGATGAACGGGGGCGAGGCGGAGCCCGGCGGCTACAAGCGGCGCTACCGGGCCCTGAAGCGGCGCCTGAAGCTGCTGATCTACGTGAGGGGAGGGGCCCGGGGCAGGGGATGGGAGGGGGAGGGCGGGGCCGGGCTGCGGGGTGATGGGGAGGGGAGGGGCGGGGCCGGGCTGCAGGGGTGATGGGATGGGGAGGGCGGGGCCCGGGCTGCAGGGGGTGATGGGATGGGGGAGGGCGGGCCCGGGCTGCAGGGGTGATGGGATGGGGAGGGCGGGCCCGGGCTGCAGGGGTGATGGGATGGGGAGGGCGGGGCCCGGGCTGCAGGGGGTGATGGGATGGGGAGGGGTGGGGCCCGGGCTGCAGGGGTGATGGGATGGGGAGGGGCGGGGCCGGGCTGCGGGGTGATGGGATGGGGAGGGGCGGGGCGGGGCCCGGGCTGCAGGGGTGATGGGATGGGGAGGAGGCCCGGGCTGCAGGGGTGATGGGATGGGGAGGAGGCCCGGGCTGCAGGGGGTGATGGGATGGGGGGAGGGGCGGGGCCCGGGCTGCAGGGGGGGGTGATGGGATGGGGGGAGGGGCGGGGCCCAGGCTGCGGGGCGGGGGGGGTGATGGGATGGGGGGAGGGGCCGAAGATGGGGGGGGCCGGACCCGGCACTAACCCCGCCCGCCCCAGGAGCAGGAGTGTTTCAGGAGGAGCTTCGCAAGGCCCAGAGGAAGCTGCTGAAAGTGTCGCGGGATAAAAGGTAACGGGGGACCCGCCCCCCCCCCGGCTAGCAGGGGCTGCGGGTCGGGAGTGAGGGGCACTGGCAGAGCTGGGGGCAGGGCTGGGGTAGCCGGGGGCTGCGGGTCGGGAGTGAGGGCACCGGGGGCTGCTTGTTGGGGTTTGGGGTTTCTGACTCTGCAGTTTTTCCCGCCCAGCTTCCTCCTGGACCGGCTGCTGCAGCACGAGAACGTGGATGACGAATCCTCAGGTGCTGGGCGGGGGGGGGTTCGGGGGGGGCCTCCTGAGCTCAGCCCCTTATTGCCGCCCTGCCCGTAGCCCCCAAAGCTTTCAGGCCGGGCTGGGGGTGTCACGGAGCCTCCTCTGGTGCCTGGCAGGGCTGGGGGAGCCCGGGGAGGTGCCCGCCCCCTGGGTCGTGGGTGCAGCTGGGGTGTCTTTGGGGCCCTGGGGAGTGGGCACGTGGGGGCTGGGTGTGATGGGGCATTTCAGGGGAGGGCTCGTGGATGGGCCTAGGCTGTGGAAAGGGGCCACTGGCGGTGCAGGGTGCAGTGGGATTTGGGGGCATCAGTGAGGAAGGGGAAGTGGGGGGCACAGGCACAGGGGGATTTTGGGGGCTGTGTGTCGGGGACGGGCTGTGGCTGAGGAGGCCAAGCGATGTCTGTTAAAGGGGGGGCAGTGGGGGTTGACTTGTGGGGGAAGGAGCACAGGCTGTAGGGAGGTTAAAGGGGCCTGGGGGGGCAGTGAACTGGGACAGACTGGACGCTGGTTCAGAGCAGGCTGTGGGTGCTGAGGGGAGGGGACACGGTGGTTTGGGGGCAGCTCTGGGGGTGTCTTCCCCCATTAACCCTCCCCCCGTTGCCCTTCCAGACTCAGAGGCTACAGCCTCCTCGGAGAACAGTGACGGGGAGGGGCCCAAGGGGGCGGAGCCACAGCCCCTGAAGAGGTGAGTATAAGGCCCTGCCTCCCACTGGGGATGGGGTCTGTGCCAGAATCCAACATGGCTGGCCTGGTTTCCTGGGTAGAGCCACCATATTTAATGTGGGCAGTGGATGGGCACGTGCCAGTATGTGACATGGCTGCTCCTGTGGCAACTTCCTGTGTCTCTCTTCCCGCCTCCAGGAAGCGGAGCCCCCAGCTTGGCGGAGCCTCATCCCCATCATCCTCTGGCCTGTCTCTCCAGGCGACCTCGGGCTTTCCCCTGCAGGGCTCGGGGGCGCCCTCCCCCTACCTAAGCTCAGTGAGTGACCCCTCCACTTTGGGGAATGTGGTGCCAGAATCCAATATGGCCTCCAGACTGGGGCTGTGGGCTGGTGATGTGATCTCTGCCAGTATCCAATATGTCTGCTGTAGCTTCAGGATAGGCCCCATCTTCAGGAAAGGTGATGTCTGTTCCAGTATCCAATATGGCAGTGTGGGCAGAGCTGCCATATTTAAGATGGGCAAAGTTAGAGCACTGCCAGTATCCAACATGGCTGCCTTGGCTTCAAAGGCAGAGCCCCCATTGGCGTCGGCTGAGTGGGGAGGTGCCACCCCCTCCCTTGCCCCCAATCGCTCCATGGGGGTCACCCACCTCGCCGGTGCAGATGTTGAGCAATGGGGCTCCGTGGTAAAGCCGGCTGTGGGTGTCGGCTGTCCCATGGGGGGGCACTGTGGAGTGTGCATTAAGGCAGTGAGCATTGAGGGGGGCATTAGGGGGTGTTCCTTGGTGAGGGTGTGTGGGCAGGGTTGTGTGGTGGTGTCTGGGTGATGGGATATGTGGGGATGCCAGGGGTGGTGGTGGGGTTGGGTGCATTGTGTGTGTGGGGTTGAGAGAGGTGGGGGGTCCATCCTGGAGTGCCCCCCCATTCTCTCACCTTTTCTCCATCTCTCCTGTACTGCCCCCCTCCCCCCTATCCCCAGCTGGCCTCCCCACCCTACAGCCCGTTCCCCTCCGAGTACCTGGCGCCGGAGCCCTGCGCCCCCCGCCCCGAACGTGCCCGCCCGGAGCGACGGGCCAAGGGCACTCGCAAGTTAAAGGTACCACCTGGCCGGGGGGAGGAGTCATGTGTCTGGGGGCAGTGAGGGCGTGTGTGGGGGGGTTGGGAATGAGGGGTCATGCAGGAGCCAAGCCTAGGACAGGTGGGTTAGTGGGGAGTTGGTGGCGGGGTTCACGTGTGGGGAGTCAGGAGGAGGGGAGGGAGTTCAGGACAGGTGGGGTTTGTGGGGAACGTGGAGGGAGGTACTGGGTGGGGGGGGGTGGTCAGCAGCCCCCTCACTTTCCCTCCCGTCTCTCCCTTACAGATGTCCCTGACGCCAGCCACCCATCCCGACTGCTCAGTGGTGGGGGGTCTCCCCTTCTCTTCGCCCCGGGGGGGCCCTCTGGCCCCGCTCTCCTCCAAGCTCCCGCCCCCCACCATCCTCAGCACTGTGCCCCAGCAAATGTTCAGCGATGCAGGGGAAGGGAGTGGCGAAGACCCCCTGGATGGGGATGACGAGCTTGTCATAGATATACCGGAATAGTGGGGGTTGGGGGGCGGCACCCCAGATACGCACAGCTCAACATTGTGGTGGGGGCCCCCAAGAGGCCCCCCAGTTTATTTCACATCCATTCCAGTTGCATTAACAGGCTCCAGACATGCAAATTAACCAATTAAACAAGATTTTGGTATAAAAACAGTGCTGTGGCGACTTCAGTGACCCCTGACTGCCCCCCAACTCTCCCTGGCCCCCCTGAAATCCCAGAAGCCCTTAGGAAAAAAAGCCATTGAATGAGGCTGGTGGTTTCGAGGGGACCCTCCCGGTGCAAATGACCCTTTTTACAAACCGTTTTGTAAAAAACGGTGCAGAAAAAGGATGCTCCTTTAAGAGCGGGGGTGGGATTTTTGACTGCAGACAAAAATTCTTTTTAAAGGGGAAGGTGCTAAAATTCCTCCTTGAAAGGAGGGGTGTGTGGGAGGGGATGGAGGGGCTAGTTTCCCACCAATTTTAATACTGTTTTGCATAATATTCTTGCAGCAAGTGCCAATTTGCATATGAGGCCCCTCCCCTACATAACAGGATGAGAGGGGTGGAGTCAGTGTTGCCCCTCCCCTAATGTAACCAAACCGCCCCCCCAGACAGACACAGCACGGAGGGGGCGGGTTTCTTACCGCCCCCGTGTAAACATGCAAGAGTCCTCGTGCAAAGGGCCCCGCTCCTTTAAGAAGCAGGCAGGGAGCAGCGGGCCCCAGGGCCAATCAGGGCGCGAAGGCCGAGGATTCTGGGAGCTCATTGGTCAGCGTGTGCCACTGCTCCCAGCGCTGGTCGGGGCTCTGCAGGCAGCCCAGCCAGTGCCGCAGCCGCTCGCCCTTGGAGTCCAGGCCCAGGGTCGCGCCACCTGGGGGGAGAGGGGGTTAGGGGAGCCCCCCTCCGGGCCCAGCCCCCCACGGAGCCCCGTGCCCCACGGAGCCCCGGGCCTGGCCCTCCGGGCCCAGCGCCCCCCTGCCCCACGGAGCCCTGTGCCTGGCCCTCCGGGCCCCGCCCCACGGAGCCCCTTGCCTGGCCCTCCGGGCCCAGCCCCCCCTGCCCCACGGAGCCCCGTGCCTGGCCCTCCGGGCCCAGCGCCCCCTGCCCCACGGATCCCGTGCCTGGGGCCCTGCCCCCGGAGCCCCCGTCTGGCGTGCCTGGCCCTCCCGGCCCCGCCCCATGGAGCCCCTTGCCTGGCCCTCCGGGCCCAGCCCCCCCGGCCCCACGGAGCCCCGTGCCTGGCCCTCCGGGCCCAGCGCCCCCTGCCCCACGGAGCCCTGTGCCTGGCCCTCCGGGCCCCGCCCCACTCCGCACCATGGAGCCCCTTGCCTGGCCCTCCGGGCCCAGCCCCCCGTGCCCCACGGAGCCCCGTGCCTGGCCCTCTGGGCCCAGCCCCTGCCCCAGGGAGCCCCGTGCCTGGGCCTCCGGGCCCAGCGCCCCCTGCCCCACCGAGCCCCGTGCCTGGCCCTCCGGGCCCAGCCCCGCCCCACGGAGCCCCTTGCCTGGCCCTCCGGGCCCAGCCCCGCCCCACGGAGCCCCGTGCCTGGGCCTCCGGGCCCAGCGCCCCCCCGCCCCACGGAGCCCCGTGCCTGGGCCTCCGGGCCCAGCGCCCCCTGCCCCACGGAGCCCCGTGCCTGGCCCTCCGGGCCCTGCCCCACGGAGCCCCGTGCCTGGCCCTCCGGGCCCAGCCCCCCCTGCCCCCAGGAGCCCCGTGCCTGGCCCTACGGGCCCAGCCCCCCCGCGGCCCGGCGCCCCGTGCCTGGCTCTCCGGGCCCTGCCCCATGGCATCCCTTACCCTGCCCCATTGGTGCCCTTCTCCTGTCCTCTGCCCCCCAGCTGAGCCAGCCCACGCCCCCCTCACCGATGAAGTCGTTGGATTTCCCGATGTCGTAGTCCCAGACTGTGATCTCCAGGGATTTCTGCGCCAGCTCCGACTGGTCGATTTCGTAGAAGAATTCCTGGGGGGGCGGGGAGGTGGTCAGGCCGGGTCCCCCAACAGCCGGGGGCCTTACAGCAAAGTGTAGGGGTGCTCTGGGCCCTCTGCCCCCCCACCTGGAGCCCCACCCCCTGCACCTCGTTATATTCGGGGTTCAGCGTTTTCTTCTTCACGCTCGTTTTGTGCTTCGATTTCTTCTCCATGTCTGGTTTGAGGTACCTGCCCAGAGAGACGCAGGATGAACCCAGGAGTCCTGCCCCCTCTCCCCTGCCAGACCCCGGAGAGAACCCAGGAGTCCTGGCTCCCAGCCCCCCTGCTCTGACCCACCAGCCCCCACTCCCCTCCCAGAGCCGGGAGAGAACCCAGGAGTCCTGCGCGCCCCCCCCCCTCAGAGCCCGGAGAGAACCCAGGAGTCCTGCCCCCACCCCCAGCCACTGCCCCCACCCCCTCCCAGAGCTGGGAGAGAACCCAGGAGTCCTGCAGTTTCCCTAACTCCACCAGAGGGCGCTCTTGCTCTGCGTATGCCTGGTTTAAAGTCAGGACACCGATTTTGGGGGTGGGCCCCACTCCTCCCAGCTCTGCTCCCCGCCGGGCTCCCCACTTTCACCCCCATCCCCTTTCACCCTCCCCTACATGCACCCCAATTTCTCCCAGCTCTGCTCAGCGACCTCCCCCCGTCCGCTTCCCAGTACCCCCAAAGTCTCTGCCCCCGGGCCCCCTGAATCCCATCCCGCCTTCCCCACTGTCCCCCACCCAGCACTCTCTGCTTCACTCCCCTCCTCCCTGTGCCCAGAGCCCTCTCCCCTTCCCAGCCCCCCAAACTCCCAACTGCCCATGTTTGCCCCCCGTGCCCATCCCCCAGCTCACGTTTTGACGTAGGGGTCGGAGTAGCCGTTGACGTCCATGGCGGCCAGGTGAGCACAGCGCAGAATTCCCACCAGCAGCCCACGGCGCTCGGAGCTGTACGTCAGCGCCAGCAGGATCCGACCCCGCTCCTCCAGCTCCCACTGCTCCGCCTGCTCCAGCTGTGGGGGTAGGGGGAGCTCGTCACCACCCTCACGCTGCCACTGGGGGGGGGACCCAGGTGTCCGGGATGGCTCTCAGGGGCCCCCCAGCGCTCCCAGAGACACAAACAGGGAATGGGACCCAGGCGTCCGGCACAGCTCCCAGGGGCCCCCCGGTGCTCCCAGAGACTGGGACAGGAATGGGACCCAGGCGTCCGGGATGGCTCCCCAGGGGTCCCCCCCCCGGCGCTCCCAGAGCCTGGGACGGGAATGGGACCCAGGCGTCCGGGACGGCTCCCCAGGGGTCCCCCCCTGGCGCTCCCAGAGCCTGGGACGGGAATGGGACCCAGGCATCCGGGACGGCTCCCCAGGGGCTCCGCGGTGCTCCCAGTGACACACACGGGATGGGACCCAGGCATCCGGGGAGGGATAACCGGCGTGGGGGGAGGGGTCCTACCTCTCTGAGGTAACAGGAGATTCCTCGCAGTGCGGCCGACATGGCGGATGGGGAGGCCAGCTGGGGAGGGGGAGGGGGAGGCAGCGGGAGAAGGAGAGTCAAAAAACCAGCTCCCTGCATGACACCCCCCCTGCACATCTGGAAGGGCAGTGACTGCTATGGCCCAGCTGGGTGATCTCGGGGGCACATCTGGAAGGGGAAGGGGCCCCGGGGAACAGCTGGAAAAGGAGCAGCGGCTAAAGAACATCTGGCTCTTGCTCTGGGGCACATCTGGAATCGGGCTCATACTGGCACAGGGCGTGGCCACGGAGCACATCTGGGCTTGGGCAGGAGGCAGGCTGCAGCGCTAGAGGGACCACCTGGACACGGGAGGGCCTCTCGCACAGCTGGACCGTCCAGCAGGGCACATCTGGCTGGGGGAGGGGCCGGGGGGGGTCTCACCGGGATCTGGGGTTCCAGGCAGATGTTGAAATGCTTCTTCTGGGAAGGCTTCAGACGCCGGAGCGGCACCCGGGTCTCCCCGATGAACTCGTTATGGGTCAGCTTGTCCTCGTCACAGACTGAGACCCTGGGGAGAGACGTGGAGTTGGGGGCTGCGGGTCGGGAGTGAGGGGCACCGTGTGCAGGGCGGGGGCTGCGGGTCGGGAGTGAGGGGCACCGTGCGGGGAGGGGGCTGCGGGTCGGGAGTGAGGGGCACCGTGTGCGTCGGGGGCTGCGGGTCGGGAGTGAGGGGCGCCGTGTGCAGGGCGGGGGCTGCGGGTCGGGAGTGAGGGGCACCGTGTGCGTCGGGGGCTGCGGGGGGGGAGTGAGGGGCGCCGTGCGGGAGGGGGCTGCGGGTCGGGAGTGAGGGGCGCCATGCGGGTCGGGGGCTGCGGGTCGGGAGTGAGGGGCGCCATGCGGGGAGGGGGCTGCGGGTCGGGAGTGAGGGGCGCCCTGCGGGGAGGGGGCTGCGGGTCGGGAGTGAGGGGCACCGTGTGTAGGGTGGGGGCTGCGGGTCAGGAGTGAGGGGCGCCGTGCAGGTCGGGGGCTGCGGGTCGGGAGTGAGGGGCGCCGTGCAGGGCGGGGGCTGCGGGTCGGGAGTGAGGGGCGCCGTGCGGGTCGGGGCTGCGGGTCGGGAGTGAGGGGCGCCGTGCAGGTCGGGGCTGCGGGTCGGGAGTGAGGGGCACCGTGCGGGTCGGGGGCTGCGGGTCGGGAGTGAGGGGCGCCGTGTGCAGGGCAGGGGCTGCGGGTCAGGATTGAGGGGCGCCGTGTGCAGGGTGGGCGCTGCGCGTCGGGAGTGAGGGGCGCCGTGTGCAGGGCGGGGCTGCGGGTCGGGAGTGAGGGGCGCCGTGTGCAGGGCGGGGGCTGCGGGTCGGGAGTGAGGGGCGCCGTGTGCAGGGCGGGGCTGCGGGTCGGGAGTGTGGGGCGCCGTGCGGGGGGGGGCTGCGGGTCGGGAGTGAGGGGCACCGTGCAGGGCGGGGGCTGCGGGTCGGGAGTGAGGGGCGCCGTGTGCAGGGGGGGGGCGGCGGGGGGGGAGGGGGGGGCGCGGTGCGGGTCGGGGCTGCGGGTCGGGAGTGAGGCGCCGTGCAGGGCGGGGCTGCGGGTCGGGAGTGAGGGGCGCCGTGCAGGGCGGGGCTGCGGGTCGGGAGTGAGGGGCGCCGTGCAGGGCGGGGCTGCGGGTCGGGAGTGAGGGGCGCCGTGTGCAGGGCGGGGGCTGCGGGTCAGGAGTGAGGGGCGCCGTGCGGGTCGGGGGCTGCGAGTCGGGAGTGAGGGGCACCGTGTGCAGGGTGGGCGCTGCGGGTCGGGAGTGAGGGGCGCCGTGCAGGTCGGGGCTGCGGGTCGGGAGTGAGGGGCACCGTGCGGGTCGGGGGCGGGGCGTCGCGGGTGAGGGGCGCCGTGCAGGTCGGGGGCTGCGGGTCGGGAGTGAGGGGCGCCGTGCGGGTCGGGGGCTGCGGGTCGGGAGTGAGGGGCGCCTTGCCGGTCGGGGGCTGCGGGTCGGGAGTGAGGGGCACCGTGTGCGTCGGGGGCTGCGGGGGGGGAGTGAGGGGCGCCGTGTGCAGGGCGGGGCTGGGGGTCGGGAGTGAGGGGCGCCGTGCCGGGCGGGGGCTGCGGGTCGGGAGTGAGGGGCGCCGTGCAGGGCGGGGGCTGCGGGTCGGGAGTGAGGGGCGCCGTGCGGGTCGGGGGCTGCGGGTCGGGAGTGAGGGGCACCGTGTGCGTCGGGGGCTGCGGGTCGGGAGTGAGGGGCGCCGTGCGGGTCGGGGGCTGCGGGTCGGGAGTGAGGGGCGCCGTGTGCAGGGCGGGGGCTGCGGGTCGGGAGTGAGGGGCGCCGTGTGCAGGGCGGGGCTGCGGGTCGGGAGTGAGGGGCGCCGTGCAGCGCGGGGCTGCGGGTCGGGAGTGAGGGGCGCCGTGCGCGGGTCGGGGCTGCGGGGCGGGCGTGAGGGGCCCCGTGTGCTGGGCGGGGGCTGCGGGTCGGGAGTGAGGGGCGCCGTGTGCAGTGCAGGGGCTGCGTGTCAGGAGTGAGGGGCGCCGTGCGGGTCTGGGGCTGCGGGTTGGGCGTGTGGGGCGCCGTGCGGGTCAGGGGCTGCGGGTCGGGAGTGAGGGGCATCGTGTGCAGGGCAGGGGCTGCGGGTCGGGAGTGAGGGGCGCCGTGCGGGTCGGGGGCTGCGGGTCGGGAGTGAGGGGCGCCGTGTGCGTCGGGGGCTGCGGGTCGGGAGTGAGGGGCGCCGTGCGGGGAGGGGGCTGCGGGTCGGGAGTGAGGGGCGCCGTGCGGGGAGGGGGCTGCGGGTCGGGAGTGAGGGGCGCCGTGTGCAGGTCGGGGGCTGCGGGTCGGGAGTGAGGGGCGCCGTGCGGGTCGGGGGCTGCGGGTCGGGAGTGAGGGGCGCCGTGTGCAGGGCGGGGGGCTCACCGCAGGGTTTTCCGGGCCATGTCCTCCCCCGTGATGCCCGTGTACGTCAGCCCCTCGTTCCACACGGGGTTCAGGGTGTTCCGCTGCGTTCGTGTCTTCAGCTTGTTGGCCTGGCGGGGGGAGGGGAAACGCGGATGAAGCAGCGGGAACCAGCGCGTCCCCCCTGAGGCCAGTATGGACCAGTATGGACCAGCAGGCCCATAAACTGGTACCGACCGGTTTCCCCTGGGCTGAGCTGGTAAGAAGCGGTGGGGCCCAGGACAAACCGGAACGGCCCAGCCCCGAGCTGGGAGGTCCAGGATCAGCCGGCCTGGCCCAGTGCGGACCAGCACAGACCAGTGTGGCCAGCTCTGGGCGGGTGCGGGGGGGTCCGGGCCTGGGGTGCGAGGGGGACAATGGGGGGAGTATTTACCTTGCAGGCGCCCGGCAGCAGGTGAAGTTTGACATAGGGATCGGCCAGACCATTAAAATCCATCGGCTTCAGCCCCTGGGGTGGGGGGAGAGAGATCAGAGCCCCCCCAGCTCGCTACGGCCCCCCCAACCCCCTCCCCCCAACTGCACCAGAGCCCCCGAATGGCTCAGCCCCGAACCAGCCCACAGCACCCACCCAGGGGCTCACCCTAGACTGTCACCCCTGGGGACTCCCCCAATTCACAGCCCAGAGCAAACCAGGGCCCAGGATGGGGAGGTTTGGCAGAGATCCGAGCCTCGGGGGCAGGGCAGGGGCTGCGGGTCGGGAGTGAGGGGCACCGGCAGGGCTGGGCTGGCAGGGGCTGCGGGTCGGGAGTGAGGAGCACTGGCAAAGCTGGGGGGGCAGGGCTGGGCTGGCAGGGGCTGCGGGTCGGGAGTGAGGGGCACCGGCAGG